>NC_143012.1:67188730-67934564 GCF_055824585.1 Amblyomma mixtum | reverse complement strand
TGGACAAAAATTCCGGATTATCCGGCAAAACCCCGGTTCCAAAGGCTGCAGCCGCCGTCGGATCAATAGAGCTCACCTGCTCCCCGCGGGCTACGAAGATTGCTGCTGCCCTCGCGTCTGCATTCTCCCCTTCTTTGAGTTTCACAGTAGGGTCAGGCCTCTCATCGGCTACTTCGCATGCAGTTTTGCATCGAGATTCAAGTAGCGCTAGCTCTTCGTTCAACTGCCCACCGACGTTCGCTTCAAAGAAAATTGTGCCTTCGAGTTTTCTTTTCTCACTACTGCCTTTACCAGCTTGCTTACGAACTTCTGATAATGAAGCATGTTGCTCCATGTTGAAGCCTACAGGAATGGGCGCATTATCCGAATCCTGCAATTCCTTATCAGCTTCGAAAACCATTGCAGTGATCAAACGCGCATTCCTTCCTTCCTCGGTATCAAATGCAGCCTCATCGCTCGTTCTTAGCTCACAATCTGCTGCAAAAACTTTTGCAGCTACCGAATTGGCCTCAAGCTCTACCGGCGTCTCAGATTTGTCTCGAATTTTGAAATGCTCTTCCAAATCAGCTCTCTCATTTTCTTGATGTAGCCGCTCTCTTTCTGTCTGCTCTAACAGCGAGTGCGTCTCAAGTGTTACCAACTTCGCTACACCATCAGCTACATCTGCTGTCACTGCGCAGAGTGTAAGCTCCGGCTGGCTAACCGATTCATCTTTGGCAGCCAGCTTACCTTCGCCTGCAAAGGGTGTTCCCGTTATGCGTGCCTGCTCTAGCTCTTCGTCGAGCGTTACAGCTGCGCCAGAGTTTGCGCCAACCTGTTCTTGCTCAATGCTGAACTCCTGTTCACAAACAGAACACTCATGAGCCTCCTCTATCTCGGCTTGCTCTGACAAGCAGCGCTTCAAAGGCGTGACTAACGCCCCTATGCCCTCGGCCATCTCTCCTGGCACGGCACACACGGTTGGGCCCTGCTGCCTAAACGCTGCAGCTTTCACACCTATAGCCATTGGCCCACAGGTCACTCTCAATACGGGAACATGCTGTTCTCGCTTCGATTTCGGACAGTCAATCATTAGATGCCCAAATTCCATGCAGTCAAAACATTGAACTGCTGCCAATAACATCCCTTTATCAGATTTCGTTCCCTGGTTGAATTTAGATTGCATCTGTGCAAGTTTTATCTTTTCTCGTTCAATTTCGAGTTTCAACTTGCCAATTTCAAGCAGCTGTTCTGCCTTCTGCTCTGCTCAGTCTCCAAACATCGCATCATGCCCTCCCGATCGTACCGCACGGCAGCCATCTCCCTTTTCCGTGCTATCATCTATAGCACGAAAACACTACACCGACATGGTGAATTCGGAGGAAACAGAAAGGTCTCCTACCTCGCAGGTTGCTTTCCTCTGCCACGGTAATCTCGTCGCCCTGAGTGACGACAGCGGGCTCCTTGATGCGGATGAGTTGAGTTGAGCCCTGGCTCTCACAGCAGCTCGCTGACTTGTCCTGCCTCGTTTGACTTGCTGGTCTCCTGGTTCTTCTCTTGAACCTCAACGGGGACGCCTGGTTCCTTCCGCAGCTCACGGACTAGGCACCTCCACGACACGTCGGTCGCCTGGCTTCTTCAGCTCCTCGCCGACTTGAGCCTCCTACGTCCCGTTGACAATGACCAGCAGTCTCATGAAGCTTTCAACGTCGCTCTATGACGCTGACGTTCCTCCTTTAGGACGTACCGCTCTGCAGCTTGTCCACCGACTTGATCCTCCGCCCCTCCGTCAGATACCTCGAGCAGGAAGACGTAGCAAATCCTGTCGACTGCGCCAGTTGGATTCCCACTTGAACTCGTAGAGGGAAATTGGGTTAAAGATGATGATTGTTGTAGGATTCTTGACGTCTTGCAGATTCGTTTTGCTCAATCACATTGCAAGAGGACACTTTAGGAGAGGTTAACTTTTTATAACAATTAAAAGCACAAAGGAGGATACAAGCAAGAAGAAAACATATTTACACTTGACTGGCTCGCAGTTCTAGGTGACGAAACCAGCCCTCGGTCCTGCCAAAGCAGCGGGTTTTAAATCCCATGTCCCCGCCCTCGGTGGGAGAATAACCAATCAAGTACTATACAAACATCCACCCAATAACTTATTGGGGAAAGGAAAATACCACCAATCAGCAATTGGGGAAAGAATAACACAACCAGTGAATGATTGGGGAAAGAATAACACAACCAGTGAATGATTGGGGAAAGAAGGTAACTCATCGCGACACTGTACACATATGCACCCTTTCCACCATCACGATTTCGGATAATTATGCTTTCCCGCTGCGAGCTTCGCGAACACTCGCTTTCCCAACGTCCGGTTGCCGCCAAGTTCGAGGAACGCCATTTCAATCCATCTCTTTCCCATCGTCGCTCCTCATGCCTGCAGCTAGCGTGACAATAGGTCAAAGCATGCCGCTGCAGACATGGTACAAAGAGCCACGCACTGTGGCGCGGGTCAGCCTCGCCGTACACACGTGCACACAGGATGCCGCCTAACGACTGAGTCCATGAGGGGAGTTTGACGTCTCCTGTAATCCCCCGCCATTCGGCGCCTCCGTTCTCCCGCTGGGTTCACTGACCCCTTTCTGTGCGGAGGGCCCAAGAAAAGGGACTTAATGGGCATTCCCATAAAGCGACCGGATGCAGCAAACAAACTACAGCACCGCGAACTTCACTCCCTCCAAAAAAGATTTAATGCTTATGGGAGTGTGACGTACCGAAGAGACTCCGGCTATGAGAGAAGCCGTAGTAGAGGGCTCCGGATAATTTCGACAACCTGGGGTTCTTAAGCGTGCACTCAAATTGCATAGCATGCACGGGCCTCTAGGATTTCGCCTCCATCGAAATTCGGCCGCCGCGACCGGGATCGAACCCGCGTCTTTCGGGTCAGCAGCCGAGCGCCGTAACCACTAAGCCACCGCGACGGCCCTCTAAAAAGAGGCTCCAATGTCCTAAATCTTTGCGAAATCCGCTAAGTAAAGACGCTAACTAAATGAGAAATATGCAGCTCTCTGGCCTTCGTATCGTTGTCTAAATGGGTATCATAAATATGTCCTCCACTACGGCACCTCTTTCTTCAGTGCCGCCGCGGTGGCTCAGTGGTTACGGCGCTCGGCTGCTGACTCGCAAAAACGCGGGTTCGATCCCGGCAGCGGCGGTTGAATTTCGATGAAGGCGAAATTCTAGAGGCACATGTACTGTGCGATGTCAGTGCACGTTAAAGAACCCCCAGGTGGTCGAAATTTCCGGAGCCCTCCACTACGGCGTCCCTCGTAGCCTCAGTCGCTGTGGGACGTTAAACCCCACCAAACCAACCTTTCTCTCTTATTTCACTCCCATGTTACTCCCTTCCCTTACGGCGCGGTTCAGGTGTCCACCGAGATATGTGAGGCAGTTACTGCGCCAGTTCCTTTCCTCAAAATACCAAACCAAACAAAACCTGTCAGTGCCACCTACCGGTACGTACTGTGACTACGACGCGCCGTCCTGTCGCCTGCGCCACACGTTGCTCCAGCGTTAAGCGGGTCGGCCAAAACGTTTTACCGGCTCCACCCGAGGCCCTCGTCTTGGCAAAGTGAAACGACTAACATCCCAGCACGTAACCCGATTACGCAAAGCAATTAAGGTGGCGACGGCCGCGAATCTAATGCCTGTCACATCTCGTTGATTACATATAAGGGCTTGACGACGCTGGCGAAGGAGCATCTCCACCACGCCGCCATTAGCGCGGGGCGCGATTAGATTTCGCATGCGGAGGCGAGATAAAGCGGTTATCGGACGCCGAGTGTGCGAAGTAGGCGACGCAGTAAGTCGCGCGGCATAGGCATACAGAAAGCATACAAGGAAAAAAATTCTCGCTAGGCGCGGTGGGCTCTGGCTGATGACGATCTGAGAAAGCTGTTAAACTGTTTTTGGTCCTGTCGTTTAAGGCGCGCAAAAAAGAATTTAGGCCACTCCATAGGCACTGCCTACGTTCTTGATGCATTGGCATTAAAGACGGCTTGACGAAACTTTAACACGCAGATGGTTCACTTCAATTAATACAAAAATGGTTAGGGTGAATAACTGCCGGTGCAACGGCCCATGAGTATAGACAACCTTCCAAAGTAATTAGGGGACTGCCTTTTCTCTTGTCATTTGCACGCAGTCGATACGCCCTCTTCGTTCTTGAAACATCAGCGATCCAAGACGGCTAGACAGAGCAATTAACCTTCACGGTGTTCCACTTCGTTTAGTACAGGGTTTGGCGGAAACCCGTCTGGTCAGGGATGGGCATAAAGATGAAGGCGAAACGCCGGCCACTGAAGAAATGCTCTTGACGTTCTGTCTTCTGCACAGAAGGCTTGTTTATCAGTGGTGTATGTTTTCCATCTGTCACCATTTCGTTGAACATAATATTTAAAACACAAGCTATTTCGAACACGTAATTAAACATTATTCACAAATGTGCTTGAACAGAGTATACGACTGGTCAGATAACTGAACCTCAAGGTCGGTGCTCTGAAGCCGTTGTGACATCTTTATGAAAAAAAAAATATGTGTTAAATAATACAGGACAGCACAATAGTATATGGCGTAGAAGTTCAGAAACGGGATAGGCACTCCGTACTGCATTTCCTTCCAACTTTTTTTTTACTCCTTTCATTCTTTATATCGGGTGATCCATGCATCTAAAATAATCTGCTATTTTAATAGTACGCTTGTTGAGTTAGAAGGGTGCTTTTTTGCGTCATAGCATTGTCAGCTGAGCAGCGCATCAGAATGCAGCTACGACGTGCTAAGTGCTAGGTTAGTAAACCAATACTGGGTAATTGACTCTAACTATTACTGGTAGTCTCCTTACTTATTGGCCGCCGCGGTGGCTCAGTGGCTATGGTGCTCGGCTGCTGTCCCGAAAGACGCGGGTTCGATCCCGGCCGCGGCGGTTGAATTTCTTTGGAGGAGAAATTCTAGAGGCCCGTGTACTGTGCGATGTCAGTGCACGTTAAAGAACCCCAGGTGGTCGAAATTTCCGGAGCCCTCCACTACGGCGTCTCTCATAGCCTTAGTCGCTTTGGGACGTTAAACCCCATAAACCATAAACCAACCTTACTTATTGAGAGGGCCCGTCGTTAGTAATATTCACATCAGTTATTAGAATTCCGAAAACGCAGTTACCCTCGGCCCTGTGGCCCAACAAATTTCGGCAACATCTGCACTGCATGGAGGGGTTGTTTTGCCTGCAATCTTCTCGAAAGCGCGTGAATTGTGGCACGTGTAAGGCAAATTCATTGGGCCACAGCGCCGAGGGTAACTGTATTTTTCAAATTCTGTAAGCTGATATGAATATTACTTACGGTGGGCTAACACCCGTTAATAAATATGGAGACTAACTGCAATAGTTAAACAGTCAACTCCTCAGTATTAGTTAAGCACTCTACTAGTTAGCATGTCTTAGCTGTATGCTCTGACGGGCTACATCGCTGATAATGATAAGGCGGAAAAAAGGAGCTCTTCTAACTCAAGAAGGCTATTTTTAGAAACTGCAGAACATCTTGGGTAAAACAGCCCACGGTACACCTATAGTAATGGACAGCCATACAGACTCCGGTATAACAGTCAGCACCATTAATACGAGTAACATCTGGACAAACGAGTGGCACACATGACAGACCAGCTGACAGGTTTTGCTGGCTTTAATACCGTAGCCGTATACAATCACCAGAACACGTAATGCGGAGTATACATCAACGGCTTTCTCTCATTTGAAAGCTTCCCGAAATCGACGTTCCTTGAGCCTTACACAACAACAAAAAATGAGAACACTTTTTGACGGGGTCATGACGTAACGATCCACTCGCATCTCAAGAGCGAAAACGAAAAAAACAAAACAAAAAGAAGTAGTTGCAAGCTCGTTTCAAGAAAGTCCAGCAATACCCGGAACCCGGAACATAACTGCCAGAGACATCCGCCGAGACGCCGAAAGGTTGCGGCTCCCATTAGGGGAGACAGTCGATGGACGAAAAGCAGAAGCAATGGAAGGCGAAAAGGGGAAAATAGAAAGGAAAAAAAATAAAGGAAGCAGCAGGAAGTGAAGGGACTCGAGAAGGAGAACAGCCGTCATCTGCGGTGACGTAAGGAAAGGCCGCCAGCGCTCGTGACGTCGGAACGCCGCGGCGTCGGAAGCTGTCTCGAGCGCTGAGCACTTGCCGCTGTCTCGAGCACGCCGTCCAGTTATAGAGCGTTTCCGACAGGCGACTTTCCCGCGGCGTCATCGAGAGGGATTATATACATCCAAGCCAGGCACGCGACAGAAAAGACGTTAAGCACTTAATATCTCGAGTTTCTTACTAATGCCTTCATTTTAGGGAGCCGGTGTTACACGTCAACGAATAATGCCGTTATGCGCCACGATGACGATGACAGGACTCGGATGCCAGTGAAAGAATGACACCTGATTATACTGGTCATTACCTAGGATACTGAACAGTTTACACTCTAGAAACATACAGCTAGAGAACATCGCGTTCAAGACATCCGTCAATCAACCAATGAATCAAACCACCAATCAATCAGTCGATCGATCGATCAATCAGTCAATCAATCAATCTTTATTTCAACATCGTAATGTTGAGGGGCGCACTCAAAAAGCCAAGAGAAGGCTTGACGAAAAATGTGCCCCCTGTACAAGACGCCAGAGGTTACAGCGGTGGAATTTAAACAAACAAAAGAAAAGGTACAAAATGCGTGCATTTCAAAATCAGGACAATACAAACACGATAAATGCACCATATAACAGTTCCTTAGTACAAAGCTTTAATATTACATAAAAGTATTAGGTAGGTGTATCAATGAACAGTACAAAACAAAAAACGAATTGGCAGCGCTATGGTATCATTTCAAGCCCATCCCAGCTGTCTCAACTCTCAGACGAATTTTATTCGCACCACGGATGCAGATGCACAGAAAGTGTCTGTCCTTTCCTAACGGCCTAGTCGATTTGCGCTACACCACCCTCGTGAAGTTGTAAAGATGCCCCCCGTCTCACTAATAAATTATGAATAAATTACACCAGCTACGTGATATAGGATGCTGTCTCCATAGTGAACATTCTCCCGCTCTTCTAAAGAGGAGCAACGGGTACAAGACTACGCACTTCTTCGACGAAAGAGTTGTGGCGAACTCAGTAGATTTACACTTCCTGACATCAAGGTTAATGGCATTCGGTTCGCCCGTGTAGCGCTAAATGACATTAAAGCATAGGGCATTAGTAATGGCAGTTGTAGTCAATTTTTTTAAGGTGTCCGGTGCATGTATTGACGCACCGCCTCATGGACGCGTAACGATACAGCACGGTGCAGTAGATGCGCGGTGGTGCTATACACACAAGCTGATAGCATGAACGCCCGGATTAGAGAGCGGTCTGCCAGTCCTGATATACCCACTGATCGCATAATCCCCGTAATCCCAAAATGTGCTCGGACGTCAAGCTGTCCATAACGCACTATCGCGACGCTGGTGACAGCAGGCGGGAAAATAAGCAGAGTGGGAACACTAAGCCATGACGCTTACAACGAACAAAGGTGATGTATAATATGTATAATGTTAGACAGCAAAGTTGCGTCGTTCCAATCTGAAATAATAAAGTTTAAGAGAATATACGAACGTGTGTACGAAAACAGTAAAACAGTGTAATATCATCGCACTTCCAAAATTTTAGAAATATTTTAAATTTAAAGAAAGATCAAACCTGAACAGAATCAAGACCATTACGTTAACCGTTAGTTTATACTATAAGGTGTTGATGAAGCGCTATAGTAAAATAATCATAGATTCTTTTGCAGGCAGTGTTTTCACGGAGTGAATTATACCATGTAGCGCCAGTGTACGCTAATGAAAATGCTCAGTAATTAGCTCTGGTCGCCGGTATCTGATGATGTCTGAAAAGCGATCGAGTGATGTCAGCCACGTTTTGGTGCTCAAATTTCACGGCAGCACAATGCGTGCTGTCTTGGAGTAATTTAAATGCCAGTATTACGATTGGAATGCGAAAAGGATAAACTGCGTGAAAGAACACAAGAGCAGTTCCTGTGTTACCACCGCCTGAAAACAGCCTCCACATAAATTATATGTACGTAACAAGACAAGGCCAACAAGGCCAACTTGCGTTATTTAATGATCTCAGATGCCTACAAGACCAAAATACGTTAGTAAAGGGATGGTCATAAACGCTAGATGTATGAGACAAATGGATGCCATTGACTGTGACAGAGCTTAAAACAGTAAGTTTCCTTTTTTTTCTTCTATCTAAGTGCCCAATGCACGTACAGAGGGCAAACCACATGTCCAGAACGACCGAACGGTGTGTTCGGCAGCTCCCAAAGCGACTACGACCAGGAAGACAAAAAATGACCACGAAATTCTGCGAGTTTAACTGCACATGCTTCCATCCAGACTGCTTTTAACCAAATGTTATCTCTAGATATCCCGTGTTTAGCCCGAAACACGCCCTGAACGTGTTCTAGACAAGCGTTTTGCCCTCTGTATGTAACTCTACAACGCTTCTAGTCAACTCTACATGCAAAGCGTATAAGAGGATGTACAGTTCTACTTCACTGAACAACGCCCCTAAATAAGTCTACAAGTACTATGAAGTTTTGCAGCACTTCTATTAAAAAAATTGGCGGGGGCTTAGCTTTGGTTAAGCCTGGTAAGTTGCAAAAGCAAAAGCGCAGCGCCTCCAACTGAAGGAACGCAGTGCGCCGCGTCTACAGGTCACGCGCGGCTACCGGCCGCCGCTGCGCGACGACTCAAAGCGTCGTCGGTAATTTTTTTTATATTTTGTTTTTGATGTTGTTGCGACTGAGAGAAAGAAAACAATCTACAGCTGGTATGACGTCACAGCGGCACTAGCGCCGCAGGTGCGCGGCGCGGCGTAACTGCAGCCGGGCTATCTGAAGGAGCGAGTGGCTCGCCCATATTCACTCCGCTAAAGGTCAAACGTAACTGCGGCTGGGTCCCGCGAAGGCTTGAAAGTGCAAGTAGTATTGCTTTCGCAATAAAAACAGAGCTCTCTGCAGCTCCACTGTGGTTCAGTGTATGTAACTCCGCAAGGCCTCTATGAAGTATCGCAGTACTTCGATGAAAGACTAAGCAACTCCATGCAACTTCACAGTGGTCCAGTATAACTCCGCAAAGCCTCTATGAAGTGTCGCAGTACTTCTACGAAAAACTCCACAGTGGTTCGAAAGCCTTTACGAAGTGTCGCAGCACTTCCGTGAAAAATTCTAGAGCTCTTCTATGCAGATCAACAGTGGCTCAGTGTAATGACTCTACAAAGCCTCTATGGAGTTCTGCGCTACTTCTACGGAAAACTCTACTGCTCTCCTATGGAGCTCCACAGTGCTTCAATGCAACCGCAGAGTGCATGAAACTGAGGAGCGTTGCTATGCAACTTCAAGGTACTTCTACATGCAACCCAACAGTGCATGCGACCAGAGCATGAGTCACTGCAATTTGACCAGGCACCGCTGCCCAGCAGTTTCGTTAATTTCTCTTCACTTCAGTTTTTCCTTTTATTTTTCCGGTATCCTAGCGGCCAGGAGAATGAACGCAGAGAGAAAACGCCCTCGGTCGGCGGTTAGGGATGCGGGGGCACTGACCTCGCACTATCTATGAACCCCGGGTCACGTACGAAACGGGAGAAGCGAGAAAAAAAAGTAGAGGGGGGGGGGGGGGGGGGGGGGGGTCGGTGTCAGGAGAGGTCGACGCAATCAACCACCGAAAATACGGGGGAAATGAAAGGGGAGCTCCCTTAGTCGACGTTCAAGGAAGCCCGGCAGAACCGTGTCGAGCGGCTCGCTGGCCCTAAATACTTCGGCCTTTGTTCGTTCCGGCTTGTGCGATGTCTGTGCGCGTCAAAGTGGTTGAAATTAATAGGGAACCCTCAAGAGCATCGCCCCTTTCTCTCTCTCCCTCCTTTAACTCGCCTTTCTTCGCGGTGCCGGGTGTCCACCTTGCATGAGAGAGTAACTGATCCTTCGCTTTCTTCGTAACCAATTATCATCATCACCACCACACACTAATAAGCCGTGCGCTGCTACAACGTCTGAAATTTTTGTACCTTATCTTGCATAACATGATTAAAGTATACCTACATTTCTTTCAATACTTGCAGATAAACCCGTCATAAGCATCAATTCACACTCCAAGAATATTTTTGTGCCAATAATACCTACAGTTTTTCGTTTTTCCCGCGAGCTGTGCGTGAGTGGAATTCTTTAGATCAGAGTGTGGTCTCGCAGTCTTCAATTGACGAATTTGTTAAACTTGCTGGCAATTCTGTACTGTCAACCACGAGGATGTGATGTCATCACTAATGTGTCTTTCTTTTGCTTTCTATGTATAAATGTAAATCTGTGATAACGTCAGTGCATGAACGAAGGTATCCTAAGTGTTTTTTTTTTGTTTTTTTATGTGCTTGCCTCTTTTTTGTTGCAGTGGTCTTCGCATACTCTAGTGTACAAACGTGTGTACGGCTGTATGAGCAAATGTATACGGGCACTTAATCCACTCCTGTAAAAATCCCTAAAAGGATTGACAGTATCTCCAAATAAATAAAAAATAAATAAATTATGGGCCTCGGGGTGGTTTTCGACGCCACACTAACGTTCCCAAGCCATGTTCGGCCTGTAAAACGAGCTCTCCGCAGATTGGGTGTTGTCTAACGCAGACCAAAGAGCTTTGGTCATTCCAGTTCGTTCTCGAGGGTATACAAGACCATCTGCATGTTGCACTCTTGTTGAATATGCATCAGTTGTTTGAATACGCACCGCTTCTTTGGAACGGGACTTTCCGATCGAGCACAGAGATCACCGATAATGTGCAAACGAAGTTTTTGTAGGTCTATAAGCACCGTTTTCCCCCCAGTGTTGATGACGCCCCCACCATCCTCATCCACTTCAAATCTTCTCTGCTAGCTGAACGCCAGATGCGCGTAGACCGAACTCGTCTTTCTGTGTAAGCTTATGAGTGCCCCTAAAGCTTGTCCAGACCTTCTGGCTGAAATCTGCCATAGAACTCTGACGACAGCCACATTAAAATATCCCATTTTCCACACATCCATACCATGCAAAAAGACTGCCCATTCTTGAGATTACGACAGGCATATGCACTCACATGACCTCGACCTGTTTAACACTCACTCTGTTCTTTCCGGACTGAAGTTCAGAATGCGCTTCTGATTTGGCTGCCTACACTCATTGTACAGCCTCTGTATCTAATGATCCGATTCGGAAATATTCTTTTTGTAACCCAGTTTTCTTGCTCCATTGTTCTTCGCAATTTTTTGCTCGCTGCAGCTCTGAGCCTGTTTTTGCCTGTCCTTGTATATACTGACACATCTTTGGTACTCCTCTGCTTTGCCTTTTTTTTCCTATATCGCTACTATTCTTTTGCTTTAATTTCTTTGCCCTAGTATTGTGATCTGTTATTTAATGCCCCCATTTGTCTTATGTGACCTCCATCATGCATTTCTCTCCTTCATTACTTGTACTGTAACGCATCTGCATGTACTGTATTTGGACTGTATTTCAGTCTCTTTTTGCGCTCAGAAAAATGCGCCAGCACAAAGGCTCTCGCTGGTAATGGGATGTATAAATGAGCATTGACTGACCGAGTGACCTACTGATTGATTGACTGAGTGATCGATTGATTAACTTATTGACTGATTGGTTGACTGCACGATTGACTGATTGGCTTATTGAATGATTAATTTGACTTATTGACTAACTGACTGACTGACCGATTGTTTGACTGGTTGACTGACCGATTGTTTGACTCGTTGACTGACCGATTGTCTAACTGGTTGAGTGGCCGATTGTTTGACTGGTTGGCTGACTGACTTTAACTTACTGACTGATTGACATACTGACCGATTGACTGATTGATTTGACTTATTGACTAACTGACTGACTGACCGATTGTTTGACTGGTTGACTGACCGATTGTTTGACTCGTTGACTCACCGATTGTCTGACTGGTTGAGTGGCCGATTGTTTGACTGGTTGACTGATTGACTGGCAGACCAACCGACCGACAGACCGATTGATTGACTGATTGTGGTATAGCACTTGTCGATCGATACGTACAACCAAACCATAAAAAAGAACTCTGTTGAGCCGTAACGAGTCGACGCATCGCAGCGGGTAGGGATGACCGAAGTGACTGAACCTTGTGCCTCTACATGGGACAATCGCTAGTGGTTTACCCCCAACTGCTTACACAGAAAAATTTACACAAGAGAAGAAGAATTAGCGGTGCGACCGACCTACCCTCAGGGTCGAACGAAGCTTTCTGGCAGTGTAATTATTTATCCACTACAAGAGTGGCAGCGAGCTCGCGGAGACTAATTAGGCAATTGAGGGAGGAAGGGGGGGGGGGGGGGGTGACACAGCTGCGTCTGTCTCCACACACAGCCGCGATACGCGTCGAAACCAAGCGCTCGTTAAGTCGAAAGAAACGAGAATCTGCGGTGTAGATGTTAGTTTTTTTTTTTTTCTTTCTACCTTATTCGTCGACGGTTAACGCGCCCTCGAAGCCGGACGATCGACCGTTGAAGCACGTCACGCAATCAAAACGCTCCGCAACGAAGAGGACTAGAGTGCCCTCGGGGGCTACTGCACTGCGTCCAATGAAATAAAAAAAAAGAAGCGGTAGAGTCAAGCGTGACTGGGACAGCGCGATGCACACGCGTTGCGAGGGTCGGTCGAAAAGACGAGACGAAGTGAAGGAATCGAAGTTCGCTTAGAAGAAGTAAGAATAAAAAAAAAACGAAAGGGTCGTTGGTGACGTCTACCGAGACGAGGGGAGCTCTCGGGTCGCATACATCTGGACCTTATTCGAAAGACGATCACGGATTGAGCAACGCGGAGACTGTCCCATGCGTGCGACGTGTTCGCTTTCCGTCTCCTTTTTCCTTCTTCTTCTTTCGTTCCGTGCACACGCAGACAGGGCACACGGCGGCGACACGAGGCCGGACAGGACGCCGGGAGAAGCTTTAGAGAGCGTGCGCATTCGGCCGCCCGTTTATTGATCCCCGCTTTCAGACTCGCTGGTTTCGCATTTCGCCAGCCTGCGACACGCCCAAGGCGGTCGTCCCAAACTGTTGTCTCCTCGCATCTTTCTTTTTTCCTTTCTTTCCTTCTTTTTTTATTTTTTTCTTTCTTTCTTTCCTTCCCTACCTCCTTCTTTCCCTACCTTCTTCCTTTGTTCCTTTGTTCCTTCCTTCCTTTCTTTCTTTCCTTCCCTACCTACTTCCTTCCTTCCCTTCTTTCTTTCTTCCTTCCTTCTTGCAATCGTTATTCTGCCTATTTCTTTCTTTCCTCATCATTTCTTCCTTCACTCCTCCATTCTTTCTTTCCTTCTCTCATTCGACCTTTATTTCCCTCCTTCCTTATTTCTCATTCATTCATTCTTTTTCTTTCTTCGTTCGTTCCTTCTTCCTTCTCCTGCCTTCCTTCGCTCTTTTCCATTGTATCTTTGAATCACTCATTCCTTCATTTTTCCTCCTTCATATTTTTTTATTCTTTTGACCTTCCTTTCTTCTGTCTCTCCTTCTTTCTCTCCTTCCTTCATTCGTCCCCGCCCCCCCCCTCCTCCTTGCTTAATTATTTATTTGTTTCCTTCCTTAATTCGCTCCCTTTTTCCCTTTCTTATACCTTCACTTCTTCCCCTTTCTATCTCTTTTTTTCTGTTCCTTCCCGTGTTTTTTTTTTGTTTGTTTTTCCCCCGTGAGAAAAAGAAAACATGGGGGTGGGGTCAGCCTTGCGTTGCTCTGTTGCTCCATCCGGAGTCACGCAAAGTGGTCGCCGCCGGCGCGATCGACGCGGGCTTCGTGAGTCATGCGGTGAAGCCCCCGACGCAGGTCTCTGGCCCCGTGACGCATAGGGAGCGTGTACAGTGTGCGTGCCTGCAGTGCTGGTTCGGTGCACTCGTAAAACGCATTCGCGCGTACACGCCGCTAGTGGGGAGGGGGGAAGGGGGGGGGGGTGAAGAGAGCGTCATTCACGGCGAGACTGCAAAGGTCCGACTCTTGACGGCGAAGGCTCGATGGCATGTGCATCGCCGCGGCTGTAATAGGAGCGTCCGAAGTGCTAAGAATCACGAATTTGTTGCTTCCGACAGATAAGAAAATCAAAAACTGCGGATGTACCCAACCACTCTAACGTACACGAGCTATGCTTGCAGTAAAATTCCGAGGACACTTCGGCAGCTAAAGTGCTGAGAGGCGGAAGCCGAGGACACTACGCCATGACTACTTCCGGTGCATGTGAAGTCGCACCGTTCCCGTGTCTATATCGATACCCAAATTGTACATCTTTCGGTGGTCTTAAGTGTTACTTACGCTTAATTACCCATTTTTCCATCTAATTTGACACAAATCCGACGTTTTTCCGACCATTCTGTGACAATTTTAACTATGCTGTGACTACTTCCGGTGGATGTGACGTCACGCCGTTCCCGTGGCTATGTCGACGTCCACGCTATTTCGACGCCATTTAGACATTTTCGGCTTTAATTAATTAACTAATTATTCTACAGTTATCAAACTTGGCTACTAGGTTCATTTTTTTCCTCCTCTATCTGAAGCAACCATTGGTTATCTTCTATTTTTGTTAGTTCTCGAGTTAAAAGCGTGCGACACGCTTTGCTAACGGACGACAGTATGAGCCATCAAAGGCTTTGTCATTAAAAAAAGCATGACGGATAAGAAGGCTTCCAGATTTTTCAGCGTTCTGAGCCACCTACATCACGAAGCCACAGACAGCGGGTCCTAATGCCTGACTCACGAGGCCTTCGTGGAGGAAGGCCCTCACCACGGATAGCAATTACCGCGGTGATGATGATGATGGCTGCTGCAGGCCTAACATCTCGCCGCTCCTGTCTACCTTTCAATGCATCGTTTAACTACCTCTCACGCGTCAAGCGTAGCGTTCCGAAGAGTCGCAAAAACGTCTAAAAAACGTCTAAAAACGGCTAACGTCTCGCCGCTCCTGTCTACCCTTCAATGCATCGTTTAACTGCCTCTCACGCGTCAAGGGTAGCATTCCCAACACTCGTCCTGTCGAAGCATTCGTCCTGTCCCTATTGCGCTTTGTATCATCTAGTCATGTACCAACTCGCCCACAAATCGATTCTTCTGAACTCGCAAAAAATCAGGGGTCGACTCGGACAGGTACCGGTTTTTCGTTTGTACCCCCCCGTCATTAGTATCTCGGGGACATGGTAGAACCCCGCAAGCAGTTCATTGGTATTTTTCTTTAGCACGAAGAAAAGTAAAACGTGGTTTTTCAACAAATGCCTACCGTCAGAACAAGTTGATCTATGGAAATGTTTTACGAGTGCCTTCTCCCGCTGCTGTTTTCTCCCCTTCCTCTCAAAATTCCCCGTTTGTACATATTTGTGCTGTAATTCTCGATCGCTGCGTCACCTAAAGCCATCATTTTCCTGTTGTATTTGAAATACCTTAAGACAATACTTGATAGCAGACAGTTAACCATTAGTTTCTCTTTGTTTCTTTCTCTTTTCTCCTTTTTTTTCTTTTGAGTTTCAGTTCTTTGTCTACAAATTTATGTATTGTCTTCAGTCAGTCAGTCGGGCATTTATTCAACAAAACACATAAATCATACATCAAAAACTGCTGGACCCATAGCCATTCGGTACCATCTTTCATTCTTAAAATACTGCGCATTGTTTACTTAACCCAATGTTATTATGAACAGGAGGTCCCCTTTCAGTCATCGACTGTGGGACCTCCTTCTGCATATCAATGTGTATTGAACAATTGGCTAATAAAAAAAAATAGCGTGCGATGTCAGTACATGTTAAAGAACCCCAGGTGGTCGAAATTTCCGGAGCCCTCAACTACGGCGTCTCTCATAGCCTTAGTCGCTTTGGGACGTTAAACCCTATAAACGAACCAACCAACTAATAAAAATTCTGATTCTAAAGTGTGCTCTCTTATATATTAACCCTATTATGCTATGTGTGCGTTTCAGTTTCAATGTTCTCCTTTTTTCTTTCATTTCCTGATTTATAGGCAAGCGAAATATGACTGCCCGAACTCTTAGCCTCGGAGTTAGCAGTATTGCAAACGAATAAACAAATTCATACACATCCACAGGCCAACGGACGGAGTCGGACACGCAGACTGGCAGGTTCCCAGAGCCTGGACGGTGTGCACACAAAGCGACGACGGTATGCGTAGTCCGAATGTTCAAACACGCAAGATAACAACCTATGCTATGTTGTCTGTTATCCCGTGTGCCATTTCCCAACCAAGTCCATTCCGCAGCCAGCGAAACGCGTTCCCAGGGCTTTGTTAAGCAAGAGGGTTCGAAGGGTCGACACGCCCACTTCCTGACGACAACGAGTGCCACGTAGTAGGGCCAGACTGCGAACTATACCCGACTGGGAATCGGTCAGTGCACCGCGTTCCGGCAACACAGAAGTCCAGCTGGGAGGACGCTCAGGATGCAAGGCAGAACAGGACATGGGAGGGGAATGGAACTGCGAGAAAAACTGCAATTTTGCTCCGCTTCAAATTTTTGCTGTGCGCGTGCTGGTCATTGTCCAACAAGGAGAAAATTACCAAGTCTCTACGGCATATTGAAAAATTAGAACTTTAGCAGAACAAATATTCACTCACGTGTGTAGGCTGCACTGTAGCGAGAGCTAACAAGTGCTAACAAGCCTGTTGAATGTACTTGATGCAGGGCTTGTTGGTTCACAGCGCACCACAACCACAGCACACCACGCCATACAACACCACACCACATTGCACTGCACTACAGTATACACTACACCACATTATACCATGTTACACTACACTACAGTATACACTACACCACACCATAGCACGTTACACTATACTACAGTAAACACTACACTACAGTATACACTACACCACGTTACACTACAGTATGCACTACACTACACTACATTATACACTACACTGCACCACGTGAAATTACAGCGCAGTATACACTACACCACGTTAAACTACAGTGCAGTATACACTACAGTATACACACCACGCCACACCACATTACACTACACATCACACACTACACTACAGTATACACTACACCCCACCACGTTACACTACACTACACTACAGTATACACTACAACACGCCACGCCACAGCACATCCCACTACACTGCAACCGCACCACACTATTGTCACGTTGAACGGTTAGGCTGTGCGGGCGCTAACTGCTCTGATGATCCCTTTGCGATCGCTCTCTGAGAGAGTAATGGTTCGTGTCTTAATTATACTCGCACTCTAGAGAGCAGAGCCTTTGTCACTTCTGGTCCTTTCTGGCTTACTTTTGTTGGGTAGGCGAAATTAACCCCTCTGCTACGGTGTGCCCCGCAGTTCTCACCGTTCTGGCGCTTTACAATTATCTATTTACGATTACGTCGTAGTACGTTATGATCAGCGATTAGTGTAGAAACCGTTCTATTTCTGAAACCGGAACTGCATGGGGGAAGAAATTCAATTACGCGCTATTTCCTGGGCGCCGGCGCATTCCGTGCGGTGATCCGCTGGTACTAGTGTTTTGAGTATTGCTCCAAAGAAAGGACAAGCAACAAAAAATTGCCGTCTCTATCCTTATAACGACGGCGGGAGATTTTATTTCCTAAATGAAGTTGAGCAGTATTGATTTCCTAATTGAGGGCGGTCCACGTGCTTCGTTTGGCTTCCTCCGTTCCTAATCTCTTTTCTCGGGCGACTTTGATGCCATTTAAACCGCCCTCCTGGACTGAAAGAAAGACACAAACAGGCCACTGAAAACCAAGCCACACGATGTATATATCCGTCTCACCGCCAACGCGATTCGCTGCGTCGTGGAAAAGTTCAGGCCGTCGTCGAGGCCGAGGCGGTGACGGCGAAGATTAGGAGGGAGCCCGCTTTCCCGGGAAATTCATGTTGCGGTCGCCTCGCATTTTAATCCAACCGCCGAGGGGGGGGGTAGAGATCTCGGCGAATTTCTTTCTCTGACATAATTTTTTCCCTCTCTAGTTTTATTTTTAGGCATTGAATTATGGCGCTGTTCTTCGTGCGTCCTTTTCTTAGTCGTATTTTAACCGCGATGTAGCTGGTTAGCCAAATGGGGACAAACGGGATAAATCGCGCCGAAACCTGAACTCTGGAAATGGCGTGGTGACGTGGGGGGAATGGCGTAATGAGAAACACACACACAAAAGTCAAATGTTATACGCTGGCGGTATCGGGTGTGAGTACTCCAGGAATTACTTCTCGCTCGCAATGGTTGCCACCATTATAATAACGGCTAATGAATTCGGAAGCCAACCCCCTCGCCGAACACTGCGAGCGCGCCGACCACCCAATAGCCTTCGAGGAAGTGAGCGTCTTGGCTGTGGAGCCACACCTGTTCAAGAGACGACATGTGGAGTCATGGCACATCCGGCTCACAAAGGCGACGATGAATAGAACCCCAGGAACGCTCCCCTCTGCATACGTTAGTGGAATCCGCCACGTGCTAACAAAGGGAGAGCGAAGGCAACACCCCGCTGCTGCTGGCACACTTTAGTCACCCCTGAAGAAGGGACCGAGTTGGTCCCGAAACGTTGGGCAAAATGAAAATATTGGTTGGCGTCAGTTTTTTCTCTCAACTATCAAAAAACCCAACCAGACGGACCTCCGTCGAAGATGTTTTCGTTCCAACGCCTGTTGATAGCCAGCCGTTACTCGGAAGGCAAAGTACGGGGGCGCGCTGACATGCACCACCAGTGTTTTCATGCAGATCGAGTGCCCGTGACCGGTACCATGCGGGCAGCTGTTGTTACCATGAACCTGGAGCTCACACCATTCCTGGGAAATTTGCAATATCATAGGCGTTAAGTACAAAAAGGAATTACAGTAACTTTAAACACACTTCAAAGTTTTCTGAACCCGCGGGCTACTGATTCTGTGAATCGTTTTCAGGCTTCATACAGATAGACACACACACGAGGGAAAAAATGCGGGAAATGGCCACTATAAGTACTAGCGCACTGAAAAGCAGAGGTATGTTAGCCTACACTCTAAAAAAAAAGGTAGTTGAGGTTACTACATTTTGGGGTAGCAACAAGCGTCACATATACGACTACCTAGGTAGTGACTGTACGTAGTAACTGCAAGGTAGTAACGTTTACCACCTGTTGTTTAGCTGAAAATGTCTAGTCTTTCTTTCCTTTCAGCCCCTGGAATAAAGAGTAATTCTGTATGCATGTTGCATTTTATTAACATTTATTTATTTTATTTAGGCAAACTGCTCTAGACTGTCGAGAAGCTGTGGTAAGGGCTTGAACACTGCCCACATGTCGCTGACAATGACCGCTCTCTTGATTTATTAAACAGAAAATAGATCGTATGTCCGAAAAAACACCCCAAAAGAGAAAACACTGAACATGGATGCATCTTGTAGTAAAACCAGAAGGAAAAATGAGCACAAGTCACGAACAATAGCTTTGGGTTGGTGAAAAAGTGCAACTAAGAAATCAAACTAAATAATGGAACGCATAGGTGCTGCATATATATTGTACTGAAAACAAAAAAAAAACAGCACTGGAATTTTATCAGATTTGTTGCAATTTAGGGAACCCTTTTCGTCATATAAAAACATCGGGCATTGAGTAGCAATGTCATCAGGAATGCTAGTATACAATCATCCATTTCCAGATAAAGGTAGTAATGGATACTACCAGGGCTATAATGAGGTAGTACAAGTGTAGTAACTGCCAAAAAACGTAGTAACAGCAGAAGTGCCTACCTTGTTACTACTTAATTTTCTTTTGAGGTAGTAACAAGGTCGTAGGGAACATAGTACATAGGTAGTAATAAAAAAAGGTAACAGCAGCCGTTACTACGTTCTCACTACTTTTTTTCCCAAGAGTGTATAGTGCGACCGCCTCCTCAACGAGAACACAAATGCCGGTCGGTCGGCTTAACGGAACTGAGCCCTACACTTGTGTCCCCATTTGGGAAAACAACGCAGAGTCAAAGTCGACATGCTTCAGCCCCCACCAACGCAGAGACGAAGATGGAATGCCGTTATCCCACCGGCTCCCACTTGTAGAGTAACGAACCCTGGTTAGTGTAGCCTTATCTAGCGTAGCACATCCCCCGCCATTCCCCTATGCCCGTAACCGATGGCGTCACCCTACTCTAAATGTCCCTACTGTTAAATCCTTCTAGTACTATCCGCGTCAAACGAAACGCGAACGAGACAATCCTCAACCTCGAATAGCAATATGAGAACACGTTGGTTGAGGGAGGCACGACCACCAGAGGATTTCTTCTTCAAACGGCTCAAAAACAGCTTTTTCAAGACGTTAATGAAACCCATTTGCATTTCCCCTCCAGCATCCAATAATTCTTCAACTTTTTTCTTTGTTCCCCCGTGTTCACGTTTCATTTGACGCTGATGACACCTCGAAGAGAGCAAAGAGAGAGAGAGAAGTGAGGAAGAGATAGACAGAAATACGGAGAGAGGGAAATGCGCCCATCACAACGGTCCATTTGCGGCGCCGCGCTTCCAGGATCGCGGTTGCACATTTTCTGCCGCGGTGGCGCAATGCACAGACTCATCCTGTTCCAGCCTTGGCCGAGAGGCGTTCAACGTTAGAAATTAAAAAAAGAAAAACCATCACGCGCCGCTTGCACCGCGCAGTTTCAACGCATCGTCACCCGACAAGCAGAATCTCTCTCCACCGCCGTCGCCGTGTACAGGTCCGCGAACACCATCTACGTCTACCATATACACCAGACGCCATTGCGAAAGGCTCGAAATATGCGAGAAAAATAAAGAAAATGGACAGAGAGAAACTACCAGCCTGCGTACAGTTGCTGCCGCTTTCAATAACGCTCTCTATACATCCGTGGAACTCAACTTGATAAGACGCATGCAGCGAAATTACTTTTCAGCCCCCCCCCCCCCCCCCTCTCCCCTACACTCCGAGTTTGGTAGCTTTCATCACACGCGTTAAGTGAAGGAAACAGCGCGAAAGACAGGGACGTTTCCTTCAGTTAACTTCACGCACCAACTATAGCCCGCCAAGAAGCCCTATTCCACCACATGCGTTGTTGGCATGCCGGGATCCGCTGCCTAAAATGCTGATAGGCTCGTTTCTCTCCTGCGTTCTCCGCTGTTTTCGGGAAGGAGACTACCTTCCTTTTCCCGTTTTTTTTTTAAGTTACAAAAAAAAAGTAGTAATAATAGAAAGAAGAAAATGACAACCAGGGAGAAACAGCCTCAATCAGCAGTAAAGCATTCCAGACGCCCCAAGTGAAAAAAGAAAAAAAATAGAGAGAGGAGAGAATGAAAGATTCGCCGCTACAAAAGCAAGCACTCAAATAAACTTTAGGGAAGATTCAGCCCCTTCCGAACGAAAAAAATAAAGTTCAGAGGGCAAAACAAAATTTCGAGCCGAAACCCAATTACGTCGCGGAAGGCGAAGCTACGCGACAGGTTTCAAAGGCGGGGACATAATGGAGCGGTCTGCGTGCGGCGAACGAAGTGTTCGTCGATTCGGCCATTGTGCAGAAAGGTTCCCAGTCGCGGCCACTAATTACACGCCGCCAACGCAGCGTGGAAGAACAAGGCTGAAGGTCACATTACGCGTCCGCGTCCACGTAATGTGACACGACATTGGGCGTCACATGCTACGGGGGTCGAGTCCAGTAAAGGGTCGTGTATATGGATAAGAGGGTCATGGTCATGTGCATGAGGCTTATTCGGTCACATGACGGTTTTACGGGGTTTAACGTCCCCAAAGCGACTCAGGCTATGAGGGACGCCGTAGTGAAGGGCTCCGGAAATTTCGACCATTTGGGGTTCTTTAACGTGCCCTGACATCGCACAGTACACGGGCCTCTAGAATTTCGCCTCTATCGAAATGCGACCGCCGCGGCCGGGATCGAACCCGCTACTTTCGGGTCAGCAGCCGAGCACCACAACCACCGAGTCACTGCGGCGGCTCGGTCACATGACATATGACAAGGAACATGACAGTATGGTTTGGTTTATTGGGGTTTAACGTCCCAAAGCAACTCAGGCTATGAGGGACGCCGTAGTGAAGGGCTCCGGAAATTTCGACCATTTGGGGTTCTTTAACGTGCACTGACATCGCACAGTACACGGGCCTCTAGAATTTCGCCTTCATCGAAAATCAGCCGCCGCGGCCGGGATCGAATCCGGAACATGACAGTATGAATGTGACCAATGGTTCACATCATCCATGGACTATACGTGACCGATGACAAAGGGTAGTGTGCCCATCACATCCTATGATAACGTCACTGACGATATTCACGCGCTCGCAGACGCCATTTATGATGAACAGCTCATATGAAAATGAGTACATAGCCCATTAATGCGAATAATTATGACGTCATCCCTCATGACGCAGTGAAGCCCACGCCATTCGTGCGAACAGTCAATTCTCCGCATAAGCCACTCACAATTACCGGGTCACACAATGAGTCACGTGACTCATCAGTGTGGTCAACGATGACGTCACCAGTGGCGGTCACATGATTACGGTGTTATTTGGTGCTTGGTTTTATGGGGTTTAACGTCCCAAAGCGACTGAGGCTATGAGAGACGACGTAGTGAAGGGCTCCGGAAATTTCGACCACCTGGGGTTCTTTAACGTGCACTGACATCGCACAGTACACGGGCCTCTAGAATTTCTCCTCCAAAGAAATTCTAGCCGCCGCGGCCGGGATCGAACCCGCGTCTTTTGGGTCAGCAGCCGAGCACCATAGCCACTGAGCCACCGCGGCGGCGTTATTTGGTGCAAACGATACGATCTCTGCAAAAGAAGCCTTTAACAGATGAAGCAGCGAAAAAGGAGCCCTCATCTTGGAAGCTGACGAAGTTGTGGGTTGCTTTGAAGGAACCACGTTGCGCTATAAAAAATACAGCCACAGGAAAAAGCCAAGGAGACAGACATTGCGCTCTGTCTGTCTCCTTGGCTTTTTCCTGTGGCTGTCTTTTTTATAGCGCAATGTGGTTCCTTCAATGCAATGCACCAACTCGCCCAACAAGAAGTTCTAAAGTTGTGGGTATCCAAAGTAGTGACTAATTCTCACGTCTTCAAGTTCTTACACAGACGTTAGGGCTTTTTTTTTTCTCGGTGGACGTTCCCGAACAACGCGATTTTAAACAGTGTTCCCTTTTACGAGTAATAAGTCAGGGAACGAGCCCACGTTGCGGTCAGCCCAGGGCACAATAATCCAGGCATAGCGAACGCCTGCTCTCCGACTTCATTCTTCCAGGTCGAAGCCCCGCCACAAAACCATCCTCAACACTGCACCGAGATTTGAACGGAATGTGTCCCACGCACGCAGTCCGGCACGCACGCCCCCTTCTATCAAAGACCTCCTTATCTCGGACAGCACAGGCGCCCGGTTCGAGGAGGGGCAAGGATGGAAGCAGAGGGCTATGCCTGCCCTCTCCCTCACCCCCGTAGACACCATTATCCGGTCCGAGCATCGGCCTGTCTATAATCCGCTCCACTCCCTACCCCCGCCTCTGCAAATCCCACCAAAGGATTAGGCCACATCCCTTCCTCCTCGCTTCCTCTCCAGTCTCATTCGCATCTCTCTTTCTCTATCTCTCTCCTTCACCCGAGCGGAAAGGGAGATGACCGGCAGCGATTCCAGGCCGAATACCGCCGGCCAACGGCGCAGATAGGCGCGTACCGCGTGTTTGCATGCACAGCAGGCTGTAGTGGCGGCCGGCCAATGCCTTTATAGAGCGGACAGCCAAAGAGGACGCAAACACCCTGTACTACTTCACACACCGCACTTATTATGAGGAACTCGAGACAAGCGCTTCTGGTTCCCTCCGATCCCATCACGTGGTGCATGGCTTAGAACAGTAAAAAAAAATTGCGAGGACACTTCGGCAACTAAAGTGTTGAGAGGCGAAAGCCGAGGACACTATGCCGTGACCACTTCCGGTGAATGTGACGTCACACCGTTCCCGTGGATATATCGATACCCAAACTATTCATCTTTCGGGGATCTTAAGTGTTAATAACGCTTAATTACACATTTCTCCGTCTAACTTGACACAAATCCGACGTTTTCCCGACCATTCTGTGACAATTTTCACTATGCCGTGACGACTTCCGGTGGATGTGACGTCACACCGTTCCCGTGGCTATATCGACGCAATTTTTACATTTCGACTATAATTAACTAATTATTCAATAGTCATTAAACGTGGCTTCTAGGTTCTTTTTTTTTCCTGCTCTATCTAAAGCAACCATTCGTTTTCTCGTATGTTTGTTAGTTCCCGAGTTAACACGCTGCCAAAGGTGTGACACCCTCTGCTGACGGACGACAGTATGAGCCAATAAAGGCTTCCGCCTTAAAAGCGAACTGACATCATCCGTGACGTAAGAAAGAAAGAGAATGACCGGGTGGCTTAACCAACGTTTTTACGGCACTAGGCTTAACGAACGGCTACGGCGCTTTTTATTTTCCTCCGACGGGATCAAAATTCGTGACTGAAGGGGCTACAGTGGATCAAGACGGGTAAACGGGTAGTCAATGGCAGTGGACGGGCATAAGTCACGAATTTTTGGCCACGAAAAATAAAACTACCTTAGCTACGATTCTCACTTATGCCAGCCCGCGAACCTGTAAACCTCCTACACCAAAAAAAAAATGGCTGAGGCTTAACTTGGTTAAGCCTGGAGAATGCGAAGCATCATCGTGTCGCGTAATTTGGAGGCGCACAACCACAGCGACGGCGCGAGGTGGGCCCCCGCTTCTCCACTGTCGTGACGTCATCGTGTCACGTGGTGTGACGTCATGTATCACGTGATTTGGAGGCGCACAACCACAGCGACGGCGCGAGGTGGGCCCCCGTTTCTCCACTGTCGTGACGTCATCGTGTCACGTGGTGTGACGTCATGTATCACGTGATTCGGAGGCGCACAACCACAGCGACGGCGCGAGGTGGGCCCCCGTTTCTCTGCTGTCGTGACGTCATCGTGTCACGTGGTGTGACGTCATGTATCACGTGATTTGGAGGCGCACAACCACGGTGAAGGGCTGAAGTGGTAGTTAAAGTAGTATGCTTCGCATAAAAACATCTACGGTGGTACAACTGGAAGAAGCGCCAATATGAACACGCGGTCAATGCGGCGGATGAGAAGTTCATGGTCAGCAATGGCCCAGATGGCGTTAGTGTTGGTCTGATTGCGTGATGTTAGAACTGCGCTCGGGACGACGCAAACACTGGGACGAATCTCTCTTCCCCGCTGCATTCGGGCCGTCATTTCCTTCGCTTTCCTATCGACAACGCTTCAGCGCAACTGCACCAACCAGCCCCGCTTAAAGCTTTGTTGACCATAAACCGGTTATCAACCGCCACGTTTTCCGCTCAGTCGGATCTAAAATTTGCATTTACAAAGCGGGGATCCTCGATCATCGGCTATAACGCCATGTACACGAGGTGAGCAAGCGCGGGATACCTAAGCCTCACGGGGATTTCCCCGCCATTCGCGAAGTCAAGCAGGATACGCGCGACGCCATCTATATTCACGAAGTGGCTCTATCTTCCTCACAATCAAGGCTGCATCGAACGGGTCTCAAGGTTTGCGTCACCACCACAACGAGCGTGCAACAGAGCCGCGCGTGACCTGAATCGAAACGACGCCGAATAGTAGGCTGAGAGCCTGTTTGTTTGACTATGCAGACGCAGTATAACAGGCGATGAGCAGCGAATTTGTCAATATTTCTCAAAAGGCGAGTGTATAAACGATGCATAATAGTAATGGTGGCCAGCGAGACGGAAACTGGGATAACGAAGAAGATCGAAACGAGGCTAAGGACAGCACAACGAGCGATGGAAAGGAAAATTAAAAGAACGCCGAAGTAATTAAAGGTAACTGAAGTAGGCATGTACCAATACGTTACCACGACCTCATTCCGAAAACAGTTACTTTCGCTGAAACCGGGTGCCGCATCTATAGAAAGGTCTAAAAACTAAAATATGGGTGCCGCCGCCACCGGCCGTTTTAACAAGAAAATTATGATGACGCCAAGACCGATTTTTGTACACAGATCTCTGAGGCTGCAGCTACACCGGCATTGATCTCAACACGGTTACCACGAAGTTCTTTGCACTCCTGACGGCATTAGTTTGAACAGAATGGCGTGGGAAATGGAGACTAATTTCAAATCCAATTGTGTAAAATTGTACATATATCCCTTGTATAAAAGGGAGTACACTAAACAGCTTACTCCCACATAGGCGCATTCCTGCTTTTACACCCTTTTTACTCCCATATAGTCGTATTTGTGCGTACTTTTTACTCCCATTTAGGCGCATTCGTATTCAGAGTGTACAATGGTTGAAATGAAGATGAGGAAACGGGATTACGCTGAATTGTAACGCACACAGCAGATGGCCTGTAAGGATGGAAGAGTGGACAAGGGAAGGGACGCTCTGTCAAGGGCGGAAGAGGGTCAGGTCAGGAGACGTGGATAGGAACACTGGCGAAGCACAGAGTTAACTAGAGGTGATCTATAGGAGAGGTATACTCACACTCCAGTAGCCCTAAATCGGTTGTCGATAAAGTCGTCCCGCGCACGATTCGCTCGTACAATCCGCTTCTAGGTGTTACTCCTTCCGAAGAACAACTTCCGCCGGACAGCTTGAACAGCCTATACGTTTCTCAGCCGTAGCAGGCTTATATCCGCGTTTTCAGCGGTGCTAACATAACCCTCTGCCCATGGATTAAAGCATGTGATAGGTGGTTGTGCTAACCGCTTTCGATGCCACAGTGGTGCTTGCACGCAAATATACACAAAATTAACGGCTCACCGATTCAACATGCGTTGAAACCTAGTCAATGAGTCATTTTTGTACTTCTACGGACGCTGAACTTAAACAACGTTGCAGAAATGCTGTCTGCAGCGGCCGTCATGGTACCTCGCTGTTTCAGTCAAGTGATCTGAACAGTACGACCTGCATTATAGTACAGAACACAACTTCAAAAAACAGCAGTTGGTATACAGTGGACCGCGGACCGCGATGTCCTGTATTAATCCGCTGAACAGTCACAACAGGAAACGAAATTAGCTTTTTAATTTTTTACATATCAAGCAAGCCAGAGGCATCAAAATTCTTGAGCTTCTAACTTTGTCTGGTGGTTAGCATCTTGTTCGAGCAGCAAAATAGTCCTTCAATGCTTTTAGGACTATGGTAGGAAGAAAGCAAGAAAAGCTTCACAACGGGACTATTTTTTTTGTCGCGGAGGAATTCTGAGTGGCGGTCCTGGATGCGGGAAAACCTTCACTGCAGTGTTAAGTTGTATTCGACCGTATAGGTCCGCAGAGTAACGGCTGACTATCGAGAGGCGTCACCACAACGGCTGTCACCACGGTTAGCAAGGATGTGGATCGAAAATAGGGCAGCCACTTACACTTCGTACAATCAATATTTCAACACTAGAGGCATTTAGCGCAGCGGAGACAAATACGAAGTGTTTCAGGGAAGCCCGGCATTAATTTAAAAAAATGGGACTCATGTGGTAAAGAGCAGCCTTCTGCGGCTTAGTAATACTAGTGCTGGCGGACGTCAAAAAACAGGAGAATCGTGTTATCTAGTAAAGTGATTAACTCAATTTTATTTAACTATTACCGATAGGCGCATGATTGCGAGCACAGACTTGTAACCGACCGTTAGTAACGGTAATATCATTTTTTTTTTTCGAGAACGACTCTTACAGCGGATTCACATTGGCGAGTCGCGGAGGTCGCGCGAAAGGTTTAAATGTATTTGTTATACGCTCCCTCCCCGCTTTCCTAGTGGTTCGGAAACCGCAACTGATTGGCCGAAACCACGCGTGCGCGGTAGAAGGGGCGAGGCCACTGCGCATGCGCGGGAGGCCCCCGGTAAAAACCAGTGTACGCCAACGCCAGTACGTCTCCGCTTTGCTACAGGTTTCTATTAGCCTCTACCTATTGCGAAGCGAAGCACTATTTGTGGCAGCCAAGTGCCGTCATGTGACCTGACCTAAAGAGAGACGTAAGACGGTACTTGAAGGTCAATTGAACGCTGCCCACGTCCACGCCACCCGCCTTCGCAGCGGATGTCGACAAGACACTCGAGCGGCACTCAAAGGACCCGTCCGGCCACACGTGCCACGTCTACAGACAGAGAGGAAGAAAAAAAATAAAACCGCACAAGCGAGCGCCACGTGACGTTGTTGAAGCTTTGCCACGAAGGGTTCGATGAAAACAAAACCGCCTCCACGTGATTGAGGTGGTGCATTCCTTTACTATTTTTTGCCCGCCACACTTTCCGCAGCGAGGCACGCGCGGTAGTGGACGAAAAGACTTGACGCAAATGTAAATATTGAACGGGATGCAAATGGTGCCTCAAACATTTGCATGCAGCACCATGAAAGAGTTGCCGTAGTGGAGGGCTCCGGAATAATTTCGACCACGTGGGGCATGGCACAGCACACGGGCCGCGGCGGCAGCGTTTCGATGGAAGCGAAACGCAAAAGGCGTCCGTGTGCTGTACGATATGATCCCTAGGTCGTCGGAAATTATGCCTGTGCCCTCCCGTGCGGCAACTCTTTTGTTGCGAAAGTAACACTACGCTAGTCTCCGAGCCATTTCGTTTAGCTGAGGAAAGGCCATACTGCACATGCGCGAGAAGCAGTGAAGTCGCACAGCTGGCGCGCCGTCGCTGCGCGGGTGACTCAGAGGTGCCGCCGCCGCGTTCGCCAGTTGCGCATGCACAGTAGCGGCGCATAACTAGCGTGCCGGGGCCGCCGCCGCTGCCGCGCGCTCTCCATCGCCTCTCTCTCTCTCCTCGTTACTTTCGCAATCCTCCAGGTTTGACCAGAGCTAAACCACTGCCAATTTTTCTTCCTTCACTCCCATCTTCTTTCCTTGTTGAGGTGCCCACCCAGAAGTGAGATGGTTACTGCATCATTTCCTTTTCTTAAAAACCACTAATTTGTTGTTTGTTTCTTTTTGCACCATCATGCGGCGATTAACCCCCCTGAAAGCGATCGCACCCTGTCCCTTCTACAAGCTTGTAAACACTGTTCAATGCTGTATCCCATCATTGGGTTCAACAGTTTCCAAAAATCACCCTGACTTTAAATTGAGTGCAGCAAAAGTAACCACAAAAAACTCCACGGGGCTGTGGGCACCAGTCTTCAGTTGCTGCAGGAAATGGCGAACGCGGTCCCATCCGCAGTTAGCCGGAGGCGAAATGAAAAAATGCCCGTGTGATGTACAATGTCAGTGCAAGAATCCCATGTGGCCAAAAAACAGGTTCCATGGGGCACATCGGTTCCCCAGCAATGGCGGCTGCTGCGGCGGCATTGGAAGCCATCTTAGGTTGTCGTGCTACCGTCGACAACAAAAAAACCAGCAACTGCCCTGAGTTTTGAGCGCTCACTCTTCGCGGTGTTCACACAACTAGCCCACCAAGCACATCTCATTAAGCTATCCATGTCTGTTGACCACGGTTCTGACCAATTACCCAACGAGCTAACACAGTGACTGTGACCACCCACTATGTGCACATCAGAGCAGGTGGTGATAAGTACATCAGGTAAGCATGCATGCTTTCCCCTTGGTCCTGGCCCACCAACACGATGGCCGTTTGACAGGCTATCCATGGAGAATGCTATCCCTTCACGTCTCAAGCCATGTAGCACATGGCGACGATGTTGCAAAGAACAATGTGTAGGACTTTCTCTGGTGTTAACAACATTGGCTTCGCCGTAGCTGCCTTAGCATGTTGTAAGCCAAAATTTCACCTGCTTGCTAGAGATAAAGTAGTCCAGACTAGGTGGGTAGCACACGCTAACAGAATGTGCCCTGTGTGATCACGTGACCAAGGTGCACCTGCCCATGTGGATCTTGGAGCAGGCAACTTCCTAAAAATAAGGGAAGAGGAAAAGGAGTATTTTGCTATGACTGTCACTTCACATCTGTAGATGGCACAAAGTGTGGGAGTTTTATCGCAAACGACCACCTTATACTGCGCTAAGCTGTGGTTTTACTTGGATTTCATTGACGTCTTCATGGCTACTAAAGATTCTACCAAGTTTCCTTGGTTTCAGTAAATGACACTGGACTTCACACGCAATTATCGCTACAAAAAATGTTCCACGCTGCAAATACTTCCAAACTTTGCACCCTCATATGGTGGAAAAGAGGGAGGGTAATAATTGTACTTCCCCTTCCCCCTTCCTAAAGGGCACCTGCTCCTAGAACCAGTGAAATAGCCAAGTGCAACTAAGGTCCAGGTAGCACACTGCAATAGCAAGAGGATATTTTGTCGCAGGGATTCACATCACTTGACATTTTTTGAAAAAAGAAAAAAAACACCATGGTAGCTAAATGGCTATGTGGTTTTGGCTGTGGGGGCTGCATTTTGATGGAGGTTAAACGCAAAAATGCCCATTTACTGATTCCAATACACTTTAAAGAACATCCGAACCTTGAAATTACTTTGGAACTCTCTACTACAGCATGCCTCTCAGCCCACACTGCAGCTTGGGCATGTGAAAGTTCATTAATCATTAAAGAATGATAATGACTGTCTACTAGCAATGTCCAGCCGAGTGGATTTAATGCAAACTTGACTACTCAAGAAAACGTTAGACAGCAGAACTTCAACGACAAATCAAAGGCACATATTTCTCAAAAGTATAAGAAGAACAGAGAAAAGCATCAATAAAAATGAGTATGCCAGACACAAACTGCGAAGAAAATGTAGAGAAAGAACTACCCCAAGACAAACCATTTCAGTGCTTGCTTAACTAAATGGCCAACTCCTAAGCATTGCTGAAAAATGCATCTCCAATTCTTTTTGCAGCACTCTGTGCCTTTCTGATCACCCCAAACAGACATCCTGACGTGCTGGCAAGCTTCATTCTCCTGGGAAGAATTAGAGCCATGACTAAGAGACCCCTCTCCTGTATGTCTTTCCATCTCACTCGTAAACAATACCACCCACTGGTGCATGCACCTTTCCAAGTGTTTTCTCCTTGACCTTGCGTACAACATACAGAAAAGGCAAGCCTTGCCAGATATTATTCAACTCAACTCCACCTCCAAAAGCCATCAATCCCTTATACAAATTTCAGTTATAATAGTTTCTATTGCTTTTATTACTTCATTACAGCCCTTTTGCAAAAATTCAATATAATCCGCACCGGCTTTTCATTGCAATTCATGTTACATTCACAATGGTGCCTTTTAAGGCATTTTCTGTGTATGTCTAGCAGAGTCAAGTACCCCCGGAAAGGTCCTTTCAGTTGCTCAATGCCCCTAGTTGCAAAAACACAGCTATGACATCGCTCTTTAATGATGTTACTTTCTCTCTCTCTCCCTCTCCATGACACACAAAACACTTTCGACTTCTTTCCTCTCACAGTGAAAACTCTCCTGCACATTCCAATGCACAGTCAAATTTTTTCAGTTTGCCTCTTTCCAGCCTATTTTTGAACTGCAATACTGTTCTTCACAAAAGCAATTAAAGTATTCTATCAATGTTTTTGCTGTACTGACACTGCGAATTCCAAATCTTCCCAATTAGTCTCTGCTTGCACAACATATAATAGGCAATGGTCTCACTAAATAGCAGTCATCGTCTTGCTGTACTGACACTGCTAATTCCTAATCTTCACAATTAGTCTCTGCTTGCACAACATATAATAGGCAATGGTCTCACTAAATAGCAGTCATCATCATCATCACCATCATCCTGACTGCACCCACCGCAGGGCAAACACCTCTCCCATGTCTCTCCATGGCAGTAAAACCACGCAAATAAACATAAACAAATTAGTAAGAAATATTGACAAGCTGGCAAACTAGCAACCAAATAAGACTAAAATGCTAGCACATATGCTCATATTTTGTGGTAGCTATCATGCGCTAGCAATGGCTTATAGCTTGTGGAACCGAAAAACAAAGAAGAGTATAAAGCCGTCCCAGTCAAAAAAAAAACAACTGGAACCAACTGGGTTTCCAACTGGTTTCACTGGGACTGAACTGATTCCAAACAGAACGGTGTTCCAATGGCTCCCAACTGGACCAATTGAGTTTGCAACTGGTTCCAATTGGAATTGTTGCTCAATTAGACAGTCCAAATAGAGTGCCAGTTGTACGTAGCATTAATCTAATTGGTAGCTCACATTTCAATTGGATACTCAATTGGATCAGTCTTCGCCAAGTGATCTTATCAACTACGTCCAAATGGTTTTACCAACTGTACCCATTATATTCATATGAACACCTGCATATTTGACAAATGGGGCAAAACTAATTAAGTTATAATGAACTATCCTCAGCTTAATCAGCTGAATTGTATACATCATTTGTGCTATCTCTGCAGTCAAAAATGAATTAATCAACTGCATTTAAGTAGTAAGCACCACTAGCCCCATTATGAGAGTCCCACATATGGGATAGCAAGAGAAAAAGTCTACATATGGATATGTGTTGGATTTCCAAAAAAGCATGTACAGTTGACATAATTTCGATTCCTTTATAAAAACTTCATACAATGTAGAACGTCTCCCAGCATGCAGTCCTTTTCCTTCTGCACCTTGTGTACTGTTGCACATTATGTACTTCACACAGCTTAATTGGGGTGTATATTTTGTGAAACTTTCCTCGATGCAATAACTGCCTGGATGGAACCTAACTTGGGGCTGCTGGTTACAATCCAGTCGGCCCAAATGGTCCGACTGGTCCAATTGTGCAGTAATTTATGACTGGAAATCGCGACTGGTAGCAATTGGAAATTTCCCAATTGGAGTTAATTGGTTTTTTTCTTACTGGGACGCTATAATCAAATAAAGCTTTTGCCATGAATATTACCTTTCGGCTTACTAGTTTCATTGCTTCTACACTGTGATAAACAAGCTGTATGCGCCATGTACACAATTTGAATGTCCATGCATGTGGTAAATATGAATTGCCACATGTTCTACTTACTACTGTAGATTGGTCAGATGTTTAGGGGAATCCCCCAAGGTGGAGTAGATTTGTAATAAGGTAGTAATTACTCATTGACATCCACCCGAGCGCAGCTATATGGCTACAAAGGAAAGCTATACAGCTTTCCTTTGTAGCCATATAGTTGCGCTCGGGTGGATGTCAATGAGTAATTACTGCCTTATTACTGTAGATTGCAATATCAGATTAAACAGTGGTAGCTTTATAAGCCATGAAATAATGCTGTGTGCAGAAAAAGTTCCAGAGATGTCCCTATGGAAATGTATTCAGTGCCTTGGCAGCAAAACGAGTGAATATGTTTTTTGCAAAAGAGCCTTCGTGGCTTCTCAAGAGGCACTCAGGTACGAGATATATTTAGCAACTTGTACAAGTGCTGCTGTCAGACGATTCGCAGCACTACAATCAAGTGCTAGCTGTCACATACACCCCAGAAAAACAGCGGCTGCATAATCTGCGAGGCTGATGTGAGCAAAGACGACCCGGCGCTTCACCTCGCAGCTCACCTTGAGATAACCTGACAAGTGGGTTGACAACAAGCAGCCCATCCTAGCGACATTTGCACACAGTGCATACTAAGAACAATGCAGTGGGAGGCGGCTATAGTTAATACACAGGGCCATGCCCATGCAATGGCCCATGCAATGGCCACCTGCAGCTGAGTTACATACAGCAACTGCAGCCTAATTCTGTAACACTTTAATGCAACGTTTACTACACCAGCTTGTTTTTTTTCGTGCTTTGAGCATCAAACCACAAAAAGCACTGTATCGCTAACGGAATGGTGTACTCAGTTCACAAACCGACCTCGATGCCTGTTATGCAACAAATCCAAAAAGTGAAAGTTGTCGAAATGACACCTGACGTCAAGCAGGTGAGGAACGCAGTGCCTTGGGGGGTCGTACACCTGTAGCTCAGCCTTGAAGCACACACACCATTGTGCAATAATTCATTAGCACTGAAATGCCGCTCGCAAACGACTATAATTGGCTTTCACCCCACGTGTCACACAGTCTGCCGCCTGCAACGCTTGACCAGCTAAGCAGACGACGGTGCATACGCATCTGCATCGGAGTACAAAGCCCGTTTGCAGACGACATCGCCCTGTCGATCGTCTGCATGGTTCGTAGCACTCTTAATCACAGCATGCAACGCTCGAGTGCATCACGTACTACACGTCCGCATAGACCCGGAATATGCTGCGTAGCGCTCGAGCTCTGATCATATGCGATGAAAAGAAATAACTTACGACAGCGTGCGTTGTATCGCGACGCGATGAATGGTTCGTGCATAGCTTCGGTCTAGGCGCCAGTAGCGCAATGACAGGAAGGAGTTCGCGCAACCTCCGGGCCCGAAATGTGTTGCGTGAAGGTCTTCTGCACGTTTTAAAGACTTACCCAACCACGCAACGAGAAGACGGGCGGACGGACGAGCGAGCGGGCGGGCGGGCGGACGGATGGACTTAATTGACGCTGAGTGGGAACTAATGTGCTGTGAAGCACATGCAGCGAATACAGGTCCGCAGCGACTGTACAATTCCGCGCTGGACAAACGTAGTTATCTATGCGAGAACAGTGCCTCCGTACGGAAAACCTGGCTTCGCCACCTCTGATACGGCCAGCACAGTTTCCTTCTTTATTTTCTCGCGCAAAGCAAAAGGAAAGCACATTATCACCGCGAGCCTCGCACGCAAAGGATCTACTGCGACAATTGCACCCCGCGGCAAACTCGAAAAGAGGGAGACGCGCGTGACACGTTCAATTTATGCAGCTTTCAGATATGCGTTTTAGCAATAACGCGAGCTGCGCTGAAATGAATGTACAGGTGGGAGGGAAAAAAATGAAAAGACGAAAACTTACCTGACTTCGAGAGGCGGCGCGCAAACTTGTTCACGACGAAGGCCATCGTCGAAGCAAGTCGGTCGAGCCGTCGTCGCTTAAGAAAAAAAAAAATTGCGAGCGGAACACTACTGACACAAAAGCACTAAAAAAGAAGCGAGGAAGCACGAAGGAAACAAAATATCCTGCGACCGCTGATTCTGCGCCCGCACCAAGTTTTGTTTCTTTCCAATGCCGCTTCCGCTGATGCCCAACGTTGCGCTAAGGCTAGTTCCTTTTCGACGACGGCGCTAAAAACACATCAACGAGCACACTCGCTGTTTATGGCACACACTGCAGCACGTCGACTTCGACGGTCGGCTGTACACCACGCCGTTTAGAAATGTGAAGCACGTTGGTGTGACCGCACAAAAAACGCACGGACCGGCCGGAAACATGTTTACCCGACCACTATAAGCGCTCCCACGCCTTGCGTTGGCGAGTTTCTTCCAGCACCACGATCCAGGTGCAGACGACGATCGCGGACCGAAGCGTACTACAATAGCAGACGATGCTCCTCTCGTCGCCGCCGCAGTTCGCACGCAAACAATGGGGGGACGCACGCACGAGATTAGCAAAAACTTGGCAGGCGCACGCGACTCAGCTGCGCGACGGACGAACGAGAAACAACAGCCCGCGGCGGCACAGCGGAGCAGCCTCCTGTTGGATCACAGCCATGATTCACAAGCTTCATAATAATCACGCAGAACCCCACCACCACGCGTTGCATGGTGGGATACGCAGCGCCCCCACCAGTCTCCCCTCCAATGCGTCTCGCTTTCTCGCTACAATCTTTGCTCTCACTCTCGCACAGCCACTCGATCCCTGATACTAATAGTGGTAAAACTCTCAATTGGACTATGTGTCAAAATATTTTCCTCCAATCAGGTCAAAATTTGGAAATTAATCAGTTGTCGCGCTACCTGCGGGCTTCATATAAACTGCTCAAATTTGTATTGTTCGTAACATCAATTCAACTACAGGTTTTATAGCTTGTTTATTTAACTCATAGGTGGCGCCGCAATCTGCTAGATTCCGCTTGATCTAACTTTAGAAATTGGCTGCAGGTTTGGTTCGGAGTACGCTGTATTTCGGAGTATTGCAGCTGCTAGAGTTCGAAACCCTGGCTGCATTTAAAGGCCTTGTTTCAAAAAAATGGAACTCCAGTAAGGGAGAGAAATAAGAAAATGGGTAGGTCGCGCGCATGCGGCATTCACATAAGCAGCGAAATCCTCCGTTAGTTTCCTGAAATGAATAGCTGAAACGAATACTGCAGTTTCTTTCATTACTAGCCAGCAAATGGACGTAGGAGTAGAAATCCCCTGTGCAACATTTTAAGACGCATAGAGAGGGTCACGGTGCTTTTCTGACATGCTTCAGTTTCGGTTTCGTTTCTTCACTCGTTTTTGCTCTGGAGGCAGGCTGATTTTAGCGCTGTAGTAAATTAAAACAATGACGCAGCAGCCATATCAGATTTTTTTCCTGCCTCGCGTGGCCTATACTGACATTTGACGTCGTTGGCAGATTTAAATTTATTTAGCAGTCGTAGGCAAATTTATAAGGACAACACGTACGGGGTATACACAAATGAAATTTTTGTGTGTCCATTTTTTTGCCTTGAAACAGGTCTACGGGCTCATGTAAATGAGTTTAAAAACTGGAGGGGACACCAAAGCTTCCCCTTAAGGGTATGTACGATACCATGATGGGTTAATTCCATGGAGGAAGGAAAAAAATTTTCCTTCCTCCAAAGTTAATTCTCTTATATGCAGAATTGTTCGTTCTCTACTTTACATTCATAGATCCTTGAGAACTTTTGGCCAAAAATAATGCAAAAATAAATGCTGTTTGATAATTAGGAATGCCCTAACATTCAGTATCGTGTCTATAAATTGCAACAAACGAGCAGGAAAGCATGTAAATGCAAAGTTCGCCCAAAATAAAAGATAGCTTGCACTCCTACAGAAACTAATATTTTGTGCTTAACAGGCGCACTTTTAAAAAGAAATATTTTTTAAAAAATTACTGTTGCTCAAAACACTTTTAGAGGTTTTTCAATGACATTTCGAGAAAGAGAAACCTTTTATTGGCGTCGTTTGGTGTTGTGTTTTCGCTACTATGGGTTTTGGAGACTACGTCGCGTCAAAGACGTCAAAGTCGTCTGCGCGCGAGGCGCGCGATTTGACGGCTTTTCTCGGAAGCAGCATTCGTACTATTACCTAGAGAGAAAGCTGGCGCCCCGCCTATCTGGAGCTTAAGACCACTTCAGCCAGCATGGTCGCTCTAAGCATCAGCCCTGTTGCGCTACCGCTAACGACTGCAGGACAATTTTGGCCAAAAAATAATGCATAAACGCTGTTCGATAATTAAGGATGCTCTAACATTCAATATCATGTCTATAAATTGCAACAAACGAGCAGAAAAGCATGTAAATGCAAAGTTTGCCCATAATAAGTGATGGCTTATTGGCCAAATATTGCACACCACAGAAATTAATATTTCGTGTTTAACAGGCGCACTTTTTTAAAAAAAAAATATGTTGTTTAAAAAAAACAAGTTGTTGTTTATACACTTTAAAAGGTTCCAATGGCATTTTGAAAAAGAGAAACCTTGTTTTGGCGTCGTGTGTTGCATTTTCGCTACTATGGCTTCTGCACACTACGTTCGCGCCAAAGTCGTCTGCGCGCGGGGCGCAAATATATTAACTCTATGTCAATAGCTTACCATAACATACAGGGAAAGCTGGCACCCTGTTTATGGGAGTTTGCGTAGAGCCCCCTCAAGACCACTTCAGCCACCATGGACGCTCAAAGCATCATGGGCCGGTGAGCTACTTGGTGCGGAACAGTCGTAATTTTTTTTTTTAACACGGATTGTCACTACTAAGTTGTTTCATTCTGAAAACCAATGAGCTCTATTATCCATAGAGTTCTATTATCCGAAAACGCTGTTCGTGTGTGTGCAGACCACGGTGCAGACGACTTTGGCACGATCGCAGTGTGCAAAAGCCATAGTACCCTATTGAAAAAACTCTGCGTGAGTTTGCACGAGAACAGTGATTTTTGTACGATCACGTTCATTTTGCACACGAATGCGCAGAAATTGTGCATTACCTGTACGCATTCTGTGCGTCCTGTGTGTACATGATCGCGTACTGTGAGCTGAAAGACGTACACGCACACTCTTTGTGTGTAAAAAATCGTGGACTCTCGTGGACAACTCTCTGTGCGTGGACATCTGCGTGCTGAGAGGGGGCTTGCCGAAGCTGTGCGTGCTTATGTGCACACTGAGCAAGCTCAGTGAGGCTGCGTGTGGCCATGTGTGCGTTTGCTTGCTTAGTAGCAACTTGTCGAGACTGTAAAGGCCCATTTAGGGTGAAAGCAAACAAAGTTCGAGCATTCAGTTAATGATTACTTCTCAATAATGAGCAATAAGCTCACGTTTTGCTGTTTTATAATTTTCGTCTTGGCGTAAGTACCCATTAATCATTTTCAACTTCAGCAAACAAATAACCAAAAAATTATCTTTTAGTGCAAAATGGTTCCCTTCGAAACTGCAGGGACCTGTACATGACAACATGCACACTGAGCAAGAACTTGTCAACATTGCAAGTTCATTATAAAATAATGTAAAAAACAAGCTTCTAACGACTCTTACAGCATCCTTCAGTTCTTCCTTTAACCAATTCTGAAAGTTACAGATATCTTATAGATGCATGATGAAAGCCATCCAGAGCATTTATGTTGTCGCCCGTCATGCAGACAGCCATATTTCGAAATCAGAAGCAACACAACCATTTGTTGCTTGCACTCGAAAGGAGTCAATCAATGGAATAACTCTGAAAGGGCAACAGTGTCTGTTAGGTGCAACAAACAAGCTTGGGGATATAATCAGGTTCAATCAAACATGACGTGCAGAAAGCGAATTGTGAGCTGTAACAGGAATGTTACGAGGCAATTTCTAAAACCATTTCCAAAGCAATTTCCAAAGTCATTAGCATAAATTTACATACACGTAAAAAAGCCATGTAAGCCTACATGAAAAGACAGTTTTGAATTCACAGTTGGTGTCAAAAGTTCAGAAATTAGTGCCCTCTCTCAATTTCAGTGACAAATCACAGATCGATTAATTAATTCCCAGTATGGCTCCAGAACAAATCCAATGAATCTCAAATGTGCGAAGTATATATACCACACATGTTGCCTGATTAGCACCAGCATTGCATGATGCATGACGAAGTATCACACTCTTCATTCTTCTTCAATCTGTTTTGAAATTTGCACTACCACAAAGACCATCTGGATGGACTATGATTCCATCATATTGCTGAGAGTCACATTTGGAGACCAAGAGCAACACAACAGTGTGCTGCACATGAGTGGATATAATGCAATGGGACAACTGTGCACAGTAAGGAACGCTTGTAAGGCGTCAGGTATTTGCTTGGGGAATGTAATCAAGTTCAGTCATGTTTCATGTGTAGAAAGGAAGATAAAAGTTGTAGCAGAACTATGAAATCCAACATCCAATACTGAACTTCCCCACGTGATCTACACACACATAAAAAGCACGAAAGGATAAGCTCAGCGGTACTGTTAAGTTTGATGCCCTTTGAGGTTTGACTTGCGCGTCTGTATGCAACCATCAAATACCATCTTGAAGTTACCAGAATGCCCAAAACAACTTTGTTGAACTGTTCTACTCTAAACTGAAATACTTTTCCTTAAAACATTTTTTTTGCAACATGCTGTGTAGCTAATTATAAAATAAAGAAAAGAAGCTGATAAAATTTTCTCATCTCAAACGTACTGATAAGTACACAAATCTGAGTGCTTTCAAGAGAGGTGACGCACCCGGTATTCAGTGTCCAGAAGCATACATAATGCTGCAGAATCCTATAGCAAGAAAATTTCTTTTAGTTGACAAATGGCTATGTCTGGTCACAAAGTCAATACCAAGTAAGGCGCATACCCTAACCTGCAGTTACATGAAGCTGCACGTGCTTCATAGGCTGTAACTCCGCCAATAACTGCTACATATTTCCCACCTCTAGCACGAGTGCGGAATCAATATACAGCATGGAAACAGCAGTTTTGTTGCTTTAGCTTCTTTACTATGCTGTTTAGGCAAGAGACGAGTTGAAATATTTGCATGGGCAGTTCTAGATTGAAGTAACGTAAAAAACATCCGCACTCCTTTCTGCTGAAGCGACTGGTGGACCACTTTTGCATGTCGCATCTCGTATGACTTGCTAAGGGTCCAGACTGACACACGCACTTCGTCAAACCTTCACAGAAAACACTCTTCGCTTTTGCTATAAGCTCCGGCCACAGGCAGTAGGTGTCCCGTCACCGTTCACATCGCAAAAGAAGGCAGCGCTCGCAGGCGGTCAGTTTGAGCTGACAGCGACAGGCGTTGCAGGCACACCGCCGACTAAGTTTCCAAGGAAGCCACACTGTAGAAGGGCGCCGTCTTGTAATCGAAACACACCACAGAAACAATGGCCACTGTCGCTGCTTATGAGCCAGGCATTTTTGCAACGAAGTTAGCAGAGCAATAGGCCGAAAGGTTCGACTCATCAAACGACGGCACCGCACTGCTGACCTCATTATCGTTGTCGACCAGACAACCATAACACATATGCCCCGACGGATCGCTTAATTGGGAGCTGCTACTACTCTTGGATGAGAGCGCGCCCACCGGCAGCACACACCGGTAATCCTTCTTCTTTTGCGATTCCAGCACAGTAACAGCGGCGCACAAGACCGCCCAGCAGCAGCACGAGAAAACAAGCGAAGCTCACGGCGGTGATCTCAGAAACCATGCAGCATGTCGGATAGGCTTTGGATTTGACGCGCTAGACCATGCCCACTCACGCACGCACGCACGCACGCACGCACGCACGCATGTACCGACACGCATATTCATGCGTCCACGCGTCACAAATTTCTCAAGTTTTTAATGCTAATATGTGCACAAGAACTTAATTATTTTTGTAACGAAAGTTTCATTTGGTTTTAATCCTTTGCTATCGCACTGCCCAAAAGCATAGAGCCCGAAAGAGACGACCTGGAGGAATGCCTGGAGGCGATGCCTTTCTAAACGGGCCGAAGGAAGCCGGAACTGGCCGAAGCGCTAGCCAACGAACGCAGCGTCTGGGAAGGGACAGCATGGCGGACAGCGTTGCTACGTTTGTCGTGGTCGGTCGTGGTCCTCCTTTGTGGTGCCGAGGGCGTGAACCATCGCTGGAATGAGCATTTGTCACTCTTCCGATACGTGATGTGCCGACAGCAGTGAAATTCGCTAAACCTGTGTTTATAGCGTGCGTCAGCGGGCTGGACGGATAGCGCGTCGTCCTTTGCGCGCCTTCACTGGAAACGCTATGCTGACGGCGGGGCTCATTTCCTCCATGGCGGAGCAGCTGGTGGGAGACCACTACCCGGGTGACATCTCGCATCTTGGGGGTAAGTTAATTTTCTTCGAACCTGTTCATTATTTCAAAGCCTTTGCGCACAACTGGCCACGTCAACACAGCTAGTACAGAGACGCGAAGACGCAGTGCCTATCGCGGCAGCACGCAGCGCTGAAAGGTTGTTTGCTGGCGGCACACGGGCATGAATGCGCGTGTAGTGTCAGTGGTCACACGGTCATGGTCAGTATGCCATGCAAATATGCACAGCTGATCCGATCGCGGGGTGCACGATATCGGCGCCGTACTGCCGCCGTACTGCCATTCATCTCTCGCCGAGAATGGAATATGTGCCCGCGAATAGATCTTCGGCCCGGGCTTTGCATTCTCGCCGCATGTTACGCTGTAATTGAAGTAACAGCGCTCGAGCAGTATAACTACGTAGACTGCGATTCAGCTGTATGCCTTAGGATTGAGCTTCCTCCTCTTTCACTTGTATTTCACTTGTACTTTTATAAATTGTGTATTTAAGGTACGAAGCTCCGTATGATCCAGCTGCGTTCGTACTTATAGCCGAGCCAGTGTAGTCGAGCCTTGAATAGCAGAACGGTGAGATAAAAACAAATTGCTCTGAAGTTTTTCGCCTCTATATTGGCATTCGCTTTTTCATACTTTGGCTCGGAGCTGAAATGGTACAAACAACTGCAAAATGCACACAGGTGCCCTAGCTCCATTTGGCCTAAATCCCGAAGTTGCAGTGAAATTTAAGGGTAATTGAGCCTTTAATATGTACGAAGAATAAACTTAATTGTTTCATGATTATAACCAATGGCGCAAATAAATCTGACTTTGACTTAAATATGCTGAGGTACCTCTCCAATACCTTATTTGATGTTAAAGGAAAAAGTGTGGTTTTTCTGCAATTGGCACTATTAATTCATCATACCTGTGAGAATGTGAAATCAGTGCTAATCATGCCAGATTTCAAATTGAGGGACGCATGCAGAATTTGAAGCAAACCAGCCTTCTACTGAAAATATCGTTCTGCTGTGTTGTGGTCTGTTCTTTTGAATGGTGGCATGTATTGTAGAAACGATGCTGGATATCGATATGCAAGTGATGTCTCGTCTGAGGCTAGCTTGTGAATGACTGCCGTGGTTATGAATTTCTTGTTGCCTGGCCCACTTCGAAATGTGGTTAAACAGTCGTGTTCCATTCTGCGACCGGCTCCTTTTTGTGCCTTGCATTTTGCCTTACATGCTTGATTCTAGTCCATTTTTTGCACTGTGCTGCTGTTAAATGTGTCTTTTTACCTTGCAGCAAGCTCCACATAGCTTTACCAGCAATGCCTCTTCCAAGCTCTCCAGTATAGCTGTGCCAGCCTTTCACTTGGTGCTAGGATGCCCAGCAAGCAAGCAGGCTTTTGAGGTAAGCACTGAAGACATCTTCCGACACAAGTAGCTTTTATTTTCCTAGTCCACTGCTACTTGTGTGACCCCTCGTTATGTTGATTTTTGCAAGTTAGGTTGCCTATTAAGGGCTCTCTTTTGTTTTTCACCTGCTGCTGTGGCCTACTGCATTGGTGTTCGGCTACTGAGCCCAAAGACGCGGGATTGAATTGTGGTGGCTTCGTTTCGACAAGGCGAAATGCATATTTGCTCGTGTGTTATGCAATGTCAGTGCATGTTAAAGAATCTTTGGTGGTCGAAATTTATGCACAGCCCTCCTCTATGAATGGAGCTATTGTTCAACTTTGAGGCATTAAAAGGACACTGATGGCAAGCTGAAGTTGACCTGTGATGATGAAGTTCCGCATCCTAACCACAAAGACGACACTTTTTCTGAAAGTGGAGCTTTATAAGCCAGAGAAAGCAAAATATACAATTGTCATCAGCACTGGCTGATATCGGAAATAAATTGCGATGCGCTGACTCCGTTTTTTTTGGCACAGATTCCAGAGGCTAGGCTGAACTGCCATTCACCTCAGAACGGTTATCATGGAGTCCTTTGTGTAGACTTCATGAGTTCAAATCAAAGTGTCGGGAAAATTTTTAAATGTAATTTTTGCGCCAATCATTGTGTTGATGGCCTTTGCGCTGCTGTTAAAACCCGGGATAGCAGTATGGTATCCCATAAAACTAGGTTCAGGACTTGCAGGAAGTGGTTTATCACATTCCGCTAGCTTGTGCAAGAAACTACTTCAGGGATATGTGCAGGTGTCTTTAATGTGTTCCTGAGTGAGCACTAACTCGTTAGGGGGAAGGCAGCTTCTAATCTGGCACTACAGTGCCAATGTCGTGAGTGTAAATCATAAGATGACCCATCAGTGTGTACGCCTGATTTCTGTGACACTTCAGTGGTGTATAGAAGTGGTAAACAAATCTGTAAGGTATTTGATGCATATCTCCAAGGCAATGGCTGTATGAGTAGCGAAGCCATTAGTCAATCTTCAACGGAAAGAATTTTCTCTTTTAGATGACGTGCTTGTATATCAGTGACAGTTATTTGTTGTCCTGCCTTTCGCTGGTGTGGGTCATGTGTGGCGCATCTTCATGCGAGCCTTCTTTTCCTTCACAAAAAATTCAATTGATAGTCCAACCTGTTTTCTTCTCTTTTCCTGTGTTGCATCTTTTGGCTGGTTTTAAATCTGTAACTGAGCTCAGACCGTGATAATTACAGCCGGAAAACAGGGCTACTGAATGTGAGCTTGGCATACATGCGTACTGTATGTGTGAAAGTGCAGTTTACAATATTCAGAAATGCTTGATAGCCTTACAAGAATCTAAAATTTTGTTGGTATTCCTATTTGTTCTCTGTTCAAGTGTCGAGAGTTTTTCCGCTTCATCGTGTGATTAGAGCCACTTTGGTACTTAAGCTGAAATCTTTTCTTTAGCCTGCATGTTTCTCACTTTTGGGACAGAAATGTGGAGGCTAATTAAAAGAGTTCAGCTTAAAAGAGTATAGACACCTAATCTTGGTGGCATGTTTTCTTCTCTATAATGCTGCGGAAGACACTACTATGCATGAATCACCATCTGGTATTCGCGTGAGACCGCTGAATAATTTATAATCAACTTTTTCTGCCATCCTGTTTCGGTGAACAATTTGACTATGGCTATGACATCAAAGAGAGGTTATAGGTCACGTGAGGCGTGGTAAAACTGCACTTATAATCGCTGCTTCATCATTTTAATTCGCTACAGCGCTGACACCAGCATTCCTTAAGAGCGAGAAGTACCAATTGTATTGCAGTTTTTCATGCCTCACGTGACCAATAACCTCGCTTTGACGTCACAGCCATCATTCAGCTGTCGAAACCGAAACAAATACAGCAGGAGAAAGAAATTTGATTATAAATTATTTAGCGGTCATAGGAGGATGCCATGTGGTAATTCATGTATAATACTTTATGCCTTATTACAAAGAAAAAAACACGTGCCAAACAATAAGGACAGCAAAGTGTGCTATGGAAAGAAAAATGATAAGTCTAACATTACGAGACCAAAAGGGGGCGGAGTGGGTGAGGGAACAAACGCGGGTTAATGACATGCTACTTGAAATTAAGAGGAAGAAATGGGCCTGGGCGGGGCTTGTAATGGGAAGACAACATAACCGCTGGTCCTTAAGGGTAATGGAGTGGATTCCAAAAGAATGCAAGCATAGCAGGGGGCGGCAGAAACTTAGATGGGCGGATGAGGTTAAGAAGTGTACGGGGATATGGTGGCCACACCTAGCAAAGGACAGGGTTAATGTGGAGACATGGGTGAGTCCTTTGCCCTGCAGTGGGCCTAGTCAGGCTGATGACGATGGTATGTGTCGCACCTGCTGCTTCGTGCTATCAGCTGGCCCATGCTTGGTCGACCAGACTAGCCAAATTTGTGATGTGGGTTTTCTATTGCACCTGCATTTGTGTACACAGAGGACTTGAATGGTAGCAGGCGATCCTGTGCATGTGTTCACGCCACAGCACACATGACCCACACTGAAAGCTTCTCTGCCTTTAGTAAGACAGCTGCATCAGTCTGGGGCATAACGTATCCCAGTGCTAGAGTATGAGTAAATTGCTCTCGAATCTTAATCTGGTATCAGGTAGCATAGCGCAAAAGAAGGCTAGCGCGGCTTCCTAATATTCTCTTGGGCAGCTGTGTTGGATTTTCAGTGCCTGTTAGTGTAATCCGTGAAAGTTCACTGTAAACCATTCGTTTCGATGTAAATTAGGAAGTCCTTAGAGCCCTGTACTTTTTAATGATAACAAGGTAATGCAGTAATTCAATTGTACCTGTTCTCTTTCAACACAGTAAAGTGCTGCTGGGTCGAGTTCACAGTTTTACTTTGTAGGTGTGCTCAGGCTGTCATCATCATCATCAGCAGCAGCAGCAGCAGCCTGACTACACGCACTGCAGGGCAAAACCTCTCCCATGTCTCTCCAATTAACCCTGTCCTCTGCCAATTGTGGCCACCGTATCCCCGCAAACTTCTTAATCTCATCCGCCCACCTAATTTTCTGCCACCCCCTGCTACATTTACCTTCTCATGGAATCCACTCTGTTACCCTCAAGGACCAGCGGTTGTCTTGCCTTCGCCTTACATTCCCTGCCCGAGCCCATTTCTTCCTTTTGATTTCAAATAGGATTTCATTAACCCGCGTTTTTTCCCTCACCCACTCCGCCCGCTTCCGATCTCTTAACGTTACACCTATCATTTTTCTTTCCATAGCTCGCTGCGTTGTCCTTGAAATAAGCTGAACCCTCATTGTTAGCCTCCACATTTCTGCCCCATAGGTGAGTACCAGTAAGATACAGCTGTGTTAGACTTTTCTCTTGGGGGATATTGGCAACTGGCTTTCACGATCTGAGAGAACCTGCCATATGCGCTCCACCCCGTTCTTATTCTTCTAGTTATTTCCCTCTCATGATCCGGATCAGCGGTCACTACCTGCACTAAGTATACATATCCTCTTACTACTTCTAGCACCTCGCTACCAATTGTGAACTGCTGTTCCCTTGCTAGGCTGTTGAGCATTACTTTGGTTTTCTGCGTGTTCATTTCTAGCCCCACAATTCTGCTCTGCCTGTCTAACTCATTCATCATGCTTTGCAGTTCATATCCTGAGTGGCTTAGCCAGGCAATGCCATCAGGGAATCTCAAATTACTTAGGTATTCTCCAGTAACTCTTCTCCCCGACTGTTCCCATTTCAGGCCCCGGAATACCTCCTGTAAACAGGCAGTGAATAGCATTGGTGAAATCGTGTCTCCCTGCCTGACACCTTGCCTTATTGGAATTTTATTGCTGACCTTATGGAGAACTATGGTAGCTGTGCAGTCGTTATAAATATCTTCCAATATTTTCACATAACACTCTTCTACACCCTGATTCCACAATGCCTGCATGACAGCTGTGGTTCCACCGAGTCAATTGCTGTCTGGTAGTCAATAAAGACTATATATTGGGGTTGGTTGTATTCTGCCCATTTCTCTATCACCTGATTGATTGCATGAATGTGGTCTCTTGTTGAGTATCCTTTATGAAAGCCTGCCTGATCATTTGATTGATTGAATTCGAAGGTTGTCCTGAGTCTATTAGTGATTACCTTAGTAAATACCTTGTAGACAATGGATAGTAAGCTGATCGGTCTGTAAATCTTCAAGTCCTTGACATCTTCTTTCTTATGAATTAAAATAATGTTCGCATTCTTTCAAGCTCCTGATACGCTCGTGGTCACGAGGCAAGCGTATGCAGGGTGGCTAGTTTCTCTAGCATAATCTCTCCTCCATCCTTCAACAAATCTGCTGTTACCTGATCCTCACCAGCTGCTTTACCCCTTTGCATTGCTCCTGAGGCTTTCTTTACTTCCTCCCTCGTTACTAGCTGGTGTCCCATTGCTGTGCTCTACTGCCTCTCTCTGTAACCTTCTGATTACATTCACTACTGTAGAGATTTGTGTAGAACTCTTCGGCTACTTTAACTATCTTATCCATATTGCTTATGACATTGCCCTCTTTGTCTTTCAGCGCATACATCTGGTTTTTACCAGTGATTAGTTTTCTCTTCACTGATTTTAGGCTACCTCCATGCTTTAGAGCATGATAGGTTTTCTCCATGTTAAACTTTCTTATGTTGGCTACCTTGCACTTATAATTAACTTCGATAGCTCTCCTAGTCCTATTCTATCTCTGAAGTTAGACGTCCTGATGCTTTGGCGTTTCTTCATCAGATCTTTCGTCTCCTGAGATAGCTTGCAGGTATCCTCTCGAATGATCTGACCACATACTTCTGCAGCATGCTGCAATGAATTTAAATATGTATTTAAAGATAACAGTTAAGGTGGGAGATTGAGCTTTGAGATTTGCACTTCAACTCGGGAGTTATGCCGCTGCTACACAGAATACTTGATCGCCGTAGAGATATTTCATCATCTCGCACCAAACTGCTGTGGAGCCACTGTCACAGTTGATAATTTTGCTGGGAAGCTGTTGTAGCACTCACGCAGTTTTGAAAAGGTGGTATTCATTGTTTTTGTGCTATTGGCAACAGTGATAATACGCTTGCTGCAGTGTTTTGTGGCCAGCCTTCTTTTTTTTCAGTGAAATAAGTTGTACATTTCATGTTGAGTATTCTTTCAGCGATTAAATTCCTTTGATTTTATTCCTTAGTGTAAGTTGCGAGTGCTCCATGTCTGAGTGCAAATTTCTACCACTGAAAAGCCTTCAAAATCTTGATAGATGTCCACACTGTTCTAGGGACTCTGTGGCTATTGGAAATGCCCATTTAGCTGCATTCAAGTGCCACTGAGTTGATGGCCATTTGAAAGCCTTCAAAATGCCTGTGTGACACGGTTATTAGATTTTGTGCAGGTTTGATGCTGAGCAGCCTGCGTGCTTGAGTCGGGTTTTCCAATGTCTGTATTTCAAACCTGATACTTTTCGAAATCATCATTAGTTCATTAATGGAAGAACTACTTGTGCCCTTTTCTGGAATTTCGAGAAAACAAATTAACTGAATTTTTTTGCATATACTGCTACCTTTTTGCAGGTGCTGCATAGTGAGAACCTGGATCAAGACGCCAACCTGCTGGACTTGGAGAAGCTGAAGAAATTGTTTAGCCACTGTGTGGCACCCGTCATGAGGGATGTGGCATTAATAAAGCCAGTTAAGGTGACCTTATCTATGTCCTTTTGCAAGCATGCTACACACATGAGAGTCATCCCACGAAGCACCATTGCTGCAAAGCTTGTTATCTCACAACATGCATGCTGAATGAGGCAGTGACAGACAGGTGAGGAGGCCTTTAGGTAGGGCATTGGCGTAACGTGTTGAGCAGTGATGTAGGAGCCTTGCAGCCATGCAAGGTATTATCGGTATCATGATGGTGACTCCATTTGACACTGTCTAGTGCTCTGTGAGCCAGACAAGGCTCTTGAACATTCTGGGACTCACCCTTGGCTCTCGGACATTCTGGAAGCCCCACCCGGCTTGCGCATATCACGCGAGGATGTCTCCTGCTGTACGAGCCTTACGCGGCTTGCGCACTTTATGTGACAGATGTGTCGCATTTGCGAGCTTGCTCGGCTTGCGCAAATTGTGTGAAATATGTCTCGCGTTCTGCGACCTCGCTCAATCGTCACAATGTGCGTGGCAATAAACACGCAAAGATAGGCACGCAGAATCCACGTTCAGTATTTTCAATAGGGTAGCGAAGCCGCAACAGCACACAACGCCAATAAAAGTTTTTTTGTCCAAAATGTCATTGAAAACTTTCTTAAAATGTTTAAGCAACAACATTTTGTTAAAAGATATTTTCTTTTAAAAGTGCGCCTGTTAAGTACGGAATATTAGTTTTTGTAGTGTTCAATACTTGACGTTCGTTCTAGAGACTCTTTACATTCATAGATCCTTGAGAACTTTTGCCCAAAAAATAATGCAAAAATAAATGCTGTTCGATAATTAAGAATGCCCTAACATTCAATATCCTGTCTGTAAATTGCAACAAACGAGCAGAAAAGCATTTAAGTGCGAAGTTTGCTCAAAATAAGAGGTGACTCGCTCTCCTATTGGCCAAGCACACCACGTCGTGCACTTTTAAAAATAAATAAGTTTACAAAAAATGGCGTTGCTTAAACGCTTTGAGAGGTTTTTAATGGCATTTCAGAAAAGTAAAACCTTTTATTGGCATCGTTTGCTGTTGCGTTTTCATTGCTATGGCTTTTGCACACTGCGTTCGCGCGAAAGTCATCTGCGCAAGTCGTGTGTGCAAGAATGGCGCACACATGTGGTGGGCTCCACGCAAACTCCCATAGAAGGGGCGCCAGCTTCTCCTCCAGGTAAGAAATTCTATGGCGCAAATCATAGAGTTTAACATAACCTAAAGAAGAGTTTCTTACTGTTACCTAGAGGAAAAGCTGGCGGCACTGCACTTCGGCCACCATGGACACCTTCCTCCATGGCCACCATGGACGCTCGAAGCATCATGGGCCGGTGAGCTATTTGGTGCGCGACAGTCGTATTTTTTTTCGGGAACATAGAGTGGCACTATTAAAGCGTTCAATTCCGAAAACGCTGTTCTTGTGTGCACAGACGACTTTGGCGCGAACGCAATGTGCAAAAGCCGTAGTAGCAAAAACGCAACTGCACACGACGCCATAGAGTTTCTTACTATTATTCCATTACCTACAGGGAAAGCTGGCGGCGCTGCACTTCAGCCACCATGGACGCTCAAGGCATCATGGGCCGGTGAGCTACTTGTTGCGGGACAGTTGTATTTTTATGCGAAGCATACTAGCCGCACAACCGAGCTCTTCCTTGCTGCGCCGCGCGCGGCCGCGTAGCTACCACTTGACCTACATCGGCGCACCACGTGATATGACGTCACAACAGCTTTGAAAGCTGGGGCTGAACTCGTGCGCTCGCTTGCGGACGCGCAGCCTCCACCGGCACGGCCGGACTGAATGCAGCGGAGCGCGCTCGCGCTCCGCTGCATTCAGTCCGGCCGTGCCACCGGCGGCCTAACTCCCGCTTCTTCCGCTAGGGGCGCTGACGTCACAACAGCTGTGAAAGCTGGGGCTCAACTCGTGCGCCGTGCCACCGGCGGCCTAACTCCCGCTTCTTCCGCTAGGGGCGCTGACGTCACAACAGCTGTGAAAGCTGGGGCTCAACTCGTGCGCTCGCTTGCGGACGCGCAGCCTCCGCCGGCGGTATGCTTCGCATCCTAGGCTTAACCATAAGCTAAGCCAGGCCATTTTTTTTTAGAACACGGCGTGTCACTACCAAGTCGTTTCATTCCGAAGACGCTGTCCGTGTGCGCGCAGACGACTTCGGCGCGAACGCAGTGTGCAAAAGCCATAGAAGCGAAACCGCAACAGCACACGACGCCAATAAATTTTTTCCCGAAATGCCATAAAAACCTCTTAAAATGTTAAAGCAACATCTTTTTTAGAACATATTTCCTTTTAAAAGTGCGTCTGTTAATGTATAAGCCACTTTGAAAACTTATTTTTATCAAATTACACATTAATTTCTGTATGATTGGCAAAAAAATTACCGACGATTACGTTACTTCCTAATGCGAAATTTGAGCGCAGCAAATAAGCTGTTTCACCTTTTCGATAGATTGAGGCAAAGAAATCGAGCAACACATGTATGCGCTATCACACAATTTTTTTTTTTTTTCACACGTATTCGCAATTTCGGCTCGGGCGGTGCACATATACAGATCCGCCGCCACCGATCTGGCTCTCTGATTGCCACCGCACAGGGGTTGCATTGGAGGAGGAGCGAAGAAAGGAATTAAGTTCGAGCCGGCGCTTTGACAACCGGAGACTCGCAGGAAGAGGGGGGAGGGGGGCGGCGTGTACACCCAGCGGCAAACGATGGGGGCAGAAGCGCGCGCAGCAAGCGGACAACACGATAAAGGGAGGAGGGAAGAGATAGCAGCGACTGACTGATGCCGCTGACGCCGATAGCGCTGGGGGGATGAAAGGGGGGCGGAGCTGGTTACGAGGCCGACGCCGACGACGACGCGAAACCCAGGAACGGACGCCAAAGAGCTGCGCTCTAAAAAAATTATGCTTCCAACTAAAATCCTTTCAAAGATACAGCCAAATTTGCAACCCCCTGTGCATTTTGCAAAACCGAAACTAAGAGTTTCCGTTTCTATATATCAAAAAATATTTGCCTCCTTTGGCAGACTTACCTTTTTTGCACATAATTTTTCAGTTTACAATCATAACTTTTTTAAGCGTGTATGTTTATTTTTTGCTTTCATTTAATAACAAAAGTGCTCGCAAGAGGGCCACATGGTGTTTCGATCACGTGAGTTGTGCACCCTGAAGCATTCCCGCGCAAATTGAAGAACCTGCAGACTGCTTGCTCGGTGACTCGTGTGCTTCAACGATTTCACTTCGTTGTTTACGCGCTTTACCCACATGGGGAAGCTTAGAGTGCAGAGGAGACGAAAGCGAAAGTTTGCCGGAAATAGACACACGACAGGTGAAGATGGCGACGAACCGAATCCCGCCAACGTGAGTGCTTCAGCAAGTGCCTTGAAACTCGGCGATGTGGAGGACTACAGTGACTGTATATCGGATTCTACGCCGGAAGGAAACAGGATAATTGACCTTGACATGGCACCACCCCTGAAACTCGAGGAGCGCTCCTACGCAGGTGTGTTTTGTGTGTTGGCTACTCTGCATGCGCTTTGCTTGTGTCTATGAGAACGATTTCTCCTCATCAAAAAAGTCAGGGCATTCAGTGGAGAACAATGTTCGACTTGCATATGCAATGGGACAACTAGGAAGTGGGCATGTGGGTCTGAAAACATTTTGCAAAATTATGAATGCCTCCACCCCCGTGGCATTCCGCTTACGATAAAATATCTTTGAAGGGGTCTGACGCTGCAAAGGAGGTTGCATCGAAGTCAATGGTTGATGCAGCGGCTGAAGTGGAGAAGGCTGTCAACAGTAACCAGTGCGGAGTGTCAGGGGATGACACATGACAAAAACGTGGCCACTCTTCATTGAACGGCTGTTTCTTTGATATCTGTGGATACAGGAAAAATAATTTATGTGAAAGGTTTGTCCAGCACATGCAAGATCAAGAACAAACTGAGTCCTACAAGCAGCGAATTCCTGTAATGGAAGGCGAATCACACAACTTGTCATGCCAACCACACAGGCATTGCCAGTGGTTGGACTTTACCGCATGTTTGTGAGGTCAGAAACGCCGCGCGGCTTGAAATATGTGCACTACTACGGAGATGGAGACTCGAAGAGCTACTCGACAGTGAAGGATATTTATGGACCAAATAGCGTGAAAAAAAAAGGCAGTGGCTTAGCTCTGGTTAAGCCTGGATATACAAGCGAAAAGCTTCAGTTATATGCTTGGTTTGACGGCCGTCCACACACTGCCTGTACGGAGGCAGAGGAGGAGACGGAAATTGGCGCGGTTGAAACTGCCCGCAGGAATGCGGAGAGGAGGGTTGCCGGCTGCGACGCGGGCAACACGCGGCTGCAACGAAAGGTCATACGGTGGGCGAGGAGGCGAAGCGCGCAGTTGTAGTGACAGCGAGGAGGCGACGCACATGCGCAGTAGCGCGCGGCTGCGCCGAAAGGTCAGGCGACGGAGTCGGCAGCGGCGAGGAGCGACCACCTGCGCAGCGCGTGACGTCACTCGGTTTCGCGCATGCGCATAACTCACCAGTTCGGCTCACGCGAAGCTCGGCTCTGACCCGAGTAGTGAAGTTTTTCGCTTTAAAATTTGTATGCATTGGCCATGTCCAAAAACGGGTTGGATGCCGGCTAAGAAAGCCGAAGAAGACAGTGCGTGGATTAGGTGGCAAAGGAAAATTGAGTGATGGGCTCATTGACCGCCTTGAAAATTACTATGGCATTGCCATCAGAGCTAACGTCGAAAATCTTGCAGGAGTGAAACAGGCAATGCTAGCTAGTTTGTTCCACTGCAGTTCCACGGACGATAATCCAAGGCATGGGCTGTGCACACCCTGTAGGAGCAAGCAGTTGGCGTGCTTTCAACCGAGCTAAAGCGGCTGGCCAAGCACAAGGCAGGACTTTCAAATGACATTCTGAACAAGGTAAAGGTTTCGTACAAAGACCTTTGTTCAGACGAGCTCCTCAAGAAATGTTTGCATGTGCAATAAGATTTGTTCATCATCATCATCATCAGCCTGACTACGCCCTCTGCAGGGCAAAGGCTTCTCCCGTGCCTCTCCAATTAACCCTGTCCCTCGCCAGCCGCGGCCACCATATTCCCGCAAATTTCTTAATCTCATCCGCCCACTTAATTTTCTGCCGCCCCCTGCTACGTTTGCCTTCTCTTGGAATCCACTCCATTACCCTCAAGGACCAGAGGTTATCTTGCCTTCGCATTACATGCCCTGCCCAATCCCACTTCCTCTTGATTTCAACTAGGATATCATTAACGCCCGTTTGTCCTCTCACTCACTCCGACCGCTTCCGATCTCTTAACGTTACACCTATCATTTTTCTTTCCATAGCTCGCTGCGTTGTCCTTAACTTAAGCTGAACCCTCTTTGTTAGCCTCCACATTTCTGCCCCATAGGCGAGTACCGGTAAGATACACCTGTTGTAGACTTTTCTCTTGAGGGATATTGGTGAACTGCCATTCATGATCTGAGATAACCTGCCATATGCACTCCACCCCATTCTTATTCTTCTAGTTATTTCCCTCTCATGATCTGGATCAGCTGTCACTACCTGCCCTAAATAGACATATTCTTTTACTACTTCCAGCACCTGGCTACCAATTGTGAACTGCTGTTCCCTTGCTAGGCTGTTGAACATTAGTTTGGTTTCTCTATGTTAATTTTTAGCCCCACCGTTCTGCTCTGCCTGTCTAATTCATTGATCATGCTTCGTAGTTGATGTCCTGAGTGATTTAGCAAGGCAATGTCATCAGCGAATTGCAAATTACTTAGGTATTCTCCATTAAATCTTATCCCCAACTGTTCCCATTTCAGGCCCCGGAATACCTCCTGTAAACAGGCAGTGAATAGCATAGGCGAGATCGTGTCTCCCTGCCTGATACCTTTCCTTATTGGAATTTTATTGCTGACTTTATGGAGAACTATGGTAGCTGTGCAGTCGTTATAAATATCTTCCAATATTTTCACATAACACTCTTCTACACCCCGATTCCACAATGCCTCCATGACTGCTGAGGTTTCTACTGAGTCGAATGCTTTCTTGTAATCAGTGAACTCTATATATAGGGGCTGGTTATATTCTGCGCATTTCTCTATCACCTGATTGATTGCGTGAATATGGTCCATTGTCGAGTATCCTTTACGAAAGCCTGCCTGGTCATTTGGTTGTGGTTGATTGAAGTCTAAGGTTGTCCTGACCCTATTAGCGATTACCTTAGTAAATACCTTGTAGGCAATAGACAATAAGCTGATCGGTCTGTAATTCAAGTCCTTGACGTCTCCTTTCTTATAAATTAAGATAATGCTAAGTTTTTCCAAGCTCTAGGTACGCTCGAGGTCATAAGGCATTGCATATACAGGGTGGCTAGTTTTTCGAGCACAATCTCTCCTCCATCCTTCAACAAATCTGCGGTTATCTGATCCTCACCATCTGCTTTCCCCCTCTGCATTGCTCCCAAGGCTTTCTTTACTTCTTCCTTCATTACTGGCGGGATGCCCCATTGCTGTGTTCCACTGCCACTCTCAGTAACATTCTGATTGCTATCGCTACTGTATAGATCTGTGTAAAATTCTTCAGCTACTTTAACTATCTTATCCATATTGCTAATGACATTGCCCTCTTTGTCTCTGGTTTTTACCAATGCCTAGTTTTTTCTTCGCTGCTTTTAGGCTACCTCCGCTCTTTAGAGCATGCTCGATTTTCTCCATGTTAAACTTCCTGATGTTGGCTACCTTGCGCTTATTTATTAACTTCGACAGCTCTACTAGCTCTATTCTATCTATAGAGTCAGACGTCCTGATGCTTTGCCGTTTCTTAATCAGATCCTTAGTCTCCTGAGATAGCTTCTCGGTATCCTGTCGAACCATCCTACCGCCTACTTCTACGGCGCACTCCGTTATGATATCTGAGAGACGATTGTTCGTCGTTTCAACATTACAGTCGCCATCTTCAATTAAAGCGGAAAATCTGTTCTGCAGCAAGATCCTGAATTCCTCTACTTTCCCTCTTAATGCTAACTCGTTAATAGACTTCCGCTTCACTAATTTCCTGCGCTCCCTTTTCAAATCTAAGCTAATGCGAGACCTGACCATTCTGTGGTCGCTACAACGGACCTTTCGGAGGACCTCCACATCCTCTACGATGCCAGGCTGAGCGCACAGTATGAAGTGTTTCTCATTTTTAGTCTCAACATTGGGGCTCTTCCACGTCTACTTCCTGTTGGCTTGTTTGCGGAAGAAGGTATTCATGATCCGTAAATTATTTCTATCTGCGAACTCTACTAATAACTCTTCCCTGCTATTCCTAGAACCTATGCCATAGTCACCTACCGCCTGGTCTCCAGCTTGCTTCTTGCCTACCTTCGCATTGAAGTCTGCATGTTAATTTTTAGCCCGACCGTTCTGCTCTGCCTGTCTAATTCATTGATCATGCTTTGCAGTTCATGTCCTGAGTGACTTAGCAAGGCAATGTCATCAGCGAATCGCAGATTACTTAGGTATTCTCCATTAACTCTTATCCCCAACTGTTCCCATTTCAGGCCCTGGAATACCTCCTGTAAACAGGCAGTGAATAGCATAGGCGAGATTGTGTCTCCCTGCCCGACACCTTTCCTTATTGGAATTTTATTGCTGACTTTATGGAGAACTATGGTAGTTGTGCAACCGTTATAAATATCTTCCAATATTTTCACATAACACTCTTCTACACCCCGATTCCACAATGCCTCCATGACTGCTGAGGTTTCTACTGAGTCGAATGCTTTCTTGTAATCAATGAACGCTATATATAGGGGCTGGTTATATTCTGCGCATTTCTCTATCACCTGATTGATATTACCAAAAACAGCTGTTTTTGGTAATACTGTAAATAAGAAACTACAATTGATGATATCGTAATTATTTTAGTTAATTGCACAGCTGATGGCTTTATGTACATAACTGCAAGAGGAATTTTCTTCTTTTTCGCTGTAGATGTGTAGAGGTATATGCGAGTCATGACTGCTAGTGTGGGATGTATTAATACATTTTTTGAGAAAAATTTTTTTTTGTGTATTTCAACACTCTGATTAGAATACAAAAGGCAATCTTTAAATATAGATCACTAATTTCCTCTTTGCATTCGATACCAAAACTTTCCTTCTGAACAGTACCCTCATACCTTAAGTATGAAATATTAGTTTTTGTAGTGTTCAATACTTGGCCAATAGGAGAGCTAGCCATCTCTTATATTGAACAAACTTTGAATTTACATGCTTTTGTGCTCATTTGTTGCAATCATTGGGTAGGATATCGAATGTTAGGACATTCTTGATTTTCGAACAGCGTTCATTTTTGTATTGTTTTTCTGGCCAAAATTTGTATAGTTGGTTACAACTTAAAAAAAACAAACAGCAGTTGCTAATACTTGGCCGCGGTGTCCTGTATTACTCCGCTGGTCAATCGCAAGTGTAAACGAAACCAGCTTTTTAAAGTTTGACTACATCAAACAATCCAGGTACCAAAATTCTAGAGCTCATAATTTTTTTCTTGCGATAAGCTTCTTGTTTAGGTAACAAGAAACGTTTAAGCAACGGACTACTTTTTTGTCGTGGAGGACTTCTGTGCACGGAGGCTGAATGTGGGCGGAGCTTCACTGCAGACTTAAGTTGTATAAGACTATAGTTCTGCAGTCGGTAGCTCACCGGCCCATGATGCTTTGAGCTAAAGTGCTCTTGAGGGGGCTCCATGCAAACTCCCATAGACGGAGCGGCAGCTTTCCCTCTAGGTAATAGTAAAAGAAACTATGACTTCAGCCACCATGGGCACTCAAAGCATCATGGTCCAAAAAGCAAAAATGAGTTTTAAAATTGCTCACGGCCCCATTCTATGAGCCTTTTTAAGCAAAGCTGATTGGACATTAAGTGCAAGCGCTAGCACACGAACTAAGAGGTTTCTGAAGCCATGCAATCGCTGTATGCTATCTCTCTGCAACATTGCATAAGACATGGATAACCCCGTGGCATTTGCCTATGACCGCTAAGTAATGTATAACTCAATTTCTTCTCATGCTCTTGCGGGAATTTCAACAGCTGAACGACTGGTGTGACATGCATGGTGTGCATATATATGTGACGCAAGGCATGAAAAACGATAAAACCTCTGGTACGTCAGTTTGTTATTGAGCTCTTGAATCCCAAGAACACAGCATATCGGTGATTGCAGTTTTTCTCATGCCTCGTAGCCTTGTACGTGACCTGAACACACTTCGCAAATATTTTACACTTCCGTTATTTTCCACTAGCTCTAGCACGAGACAAAGAGGAAAGGAGGGAACATGTTAAAGGATGGGCGGAGAGGATGACGAATTCAGTCAAGGGCTCCTGCTTCAAAGGGTACCACCTTTTTTTGGAAAACATATTTTACAGCACATGAGTCCTGCACGATAAACTCCAGAAATGACGCACATACTGAGAGCATACGTTAAGGTTCGAAGTGAAACAGTGTTTGGCACATGCGCACTTCTGTAAAGCACACTGTCCCATATGCTCGTATGCCTATTTTACACTGGCACTACATTCCGCAGCATCAGAACGTTGCCCTGTACACTCACCGTAGCTTTGGTAATGCTGTAAGGAACTACTGGTTTGGTTTGGTTTATGGGGTTTAATGTCCTGAAGCAACTCGGGCTGTGAGAGACGCCGTAGTGGAGGTCTCCGGAAATTTCGACCACCTGGGGTTCTTTAACGTGCACTCACATCGCACAGTACACGGGCCTCTAGAATTTCTCCTCCAAAGAAATTCGGCCGCCGCGGCCGGGATCGAACCCGCGTCTTTCGGGTCAGCAGCCGAGCACCATAACTACTGAGCCACCACGGCGGCTGTAAGGAATTACTGGTTTAGGTTTGGTTTATGGGGTTTAACGTCCCAAAGCGACTAAGGCTATGAGAGACGCCGTAGTGGAGGGCTCCGGAAATTTTGACCACCTGGGGTTCTTTAACGTGCACTGACATCGCACAGTACACGGGCCTCTAGAATTTCTCCTCCAAAGAAATTCTAGCTGCCGCGGCCGGGATCGAACCCGCGTCTTTCGGGTCAGCAGCCGAGCACCATAACCACTGAGCCACCGCGGCGTGCGGAAAAGGATCAAAATTCCCCGCAAGTCAACTGCAAGTACAGGCAGGCAAAAAGGTGCTTCAATAGGATGTAGAAAACAATCACAAAATTTACAGCAACTCCACTGCAAGTAAGTTCCGAGATAAACAATCCCTCTGCAAACAGTAATCATTGGCACAGCACTGGTATCAATGTCAGCATTAACAGTCGATGAGCAAAAAGAATATGAGTTACACAACAGCTTTCGATACCCTGAATCTGAACTGTAATATTTTAAATAGAATTTTTAGGTAATTTTTTTGGCAGCAAACATGCATTTTCAACTCAACATCAAAAATGTAGAACAATGCTCAGCTGGTCTGAGACATGTCTGAGAAATACTTCAAAAAACGCAGAAAGCAGTACTATGTACACAACACGACTTTTATTTGGCTGGCAAGCAGTGATACAGGCTAGAGTGGGTAGATGCATATAAATAAACACTCTCTCAAGAACTGTGATAACATGGGTATTCACTGCAAATCCTAGAAATGAAGGATGTGGAACACTGTATATGAACACTGCTGCACAAACAATAAAATGTCCTGTATGCAATATCATGGCCTGCTGATGAAATGTGAATCTACCGCTTTGCAATGACACACGGCGTTTGCCACAAACGATGGCTCATGAAAAGGATCTTCTTTAATAATATGTGAGATATGCTTTTATACAGGTGCTTTCCGCTTGTTGACCAAACAGTTTATGAAATACCGCGCTCACGATTTCAGACAGAACGGAACTTCAAATATGGCGACTCTCTGAACACACTAACATTTTGTTGCCAACAACAAAAAAATTACCTTCAATCCACAAATGTGCAAGGCAGAACCGAAACTAACACAGACTCCAAAGTTTCAAGCGGGTGAACGTTTATCCACAAGGCAGTGCGGACTTAGGCTGCACTATTTTTGGGGGGGGGGGGGGGGGAACAAGAGAGACGCGTGAAAGAAAAACGGAGCGTTTTAAAACGCCAGATAATTCTCTAATCCCCAGATATAAACTACGACATGCACTCTGCATTTCAGCAGCCTTACATAAAGTATTCACTGGGATTCAGCTGGCAGAGTCTTCAAGGATGGCTGAAACGACACGAGAGAAAAGCTCCCGTTGAGAGGCCGAAGCAGCTCTGAGCTGATAACAAAAAAGCTGATTTCTTGGCAAAGAAAAAGTAAGAACAGAAGACCTCAATAAGCAACTCCTTTAAAGGCAGACAGACAAAAGATAAGTACATTTATCTTCACACATGCACTTTTTGCTGTTTCTTAGAAGACAGAGCAAGTTAAGCAGGTGGGGGGGGGGAACCAAGTTTTTACAAAGAGCTATTTCATTGCAATTATGCAAAACACAATTAGAAAATCATAAATTATGCACCAGGTGCAGAAAAATTCCATGACTTGAGCTCAACGCTTTATGCGAAGCACAATACATACAGCAAGAAAATGCATTACTGTGTACGACTAACTTCAGGCAGAGTAACACAGAATGCGAATTGCAGGTGAGGAAGTGACGAAAAACACACGCACACATAAAAAAAAAAACGAACTGACTTCTAGTGCCAGTATGCCCACTACTGCTCCGGTGAGATCGACCAGATGAGACAAGACAAGGAAACCAACACGAAAAACAATGCAAACAAACAAACACAATTCGCCAACTCTAAGCATGGTTGCTCTGTTAGCGCTCTTTACCAATTGCTGCATTGGCATGGGCGTGGCTTGAATGCCATTGCAATAAGGTGTGGATGGCCCGATCAGCGCTGGCAATTTGGGTATCTCTGAACAGAGCTGATCTTGCGTGAAATGAAACCTCAATATCTCTGATTCAGAAAATCAGTAAACAGCATAGTAAATGCCCTCCTCCCTAAAAGCAATGCATCCTAATGTTTCAGCATCAACAATGATTCTGTTGACAAAATTCATATCTTCCATAGAGCTCACCATTCTAAGATGCAACATTTGAAAGGTTCAATGAATAACCTTGTGGTTCTTACCACAGCCACAATTCAGTTCAATTGAGGTGTAATGCGACAGGCAATTGCCAAAATGTCGCTGCTCGAATTTTTTTTTTAATGGTCACCCAACTTCACTCCAACTCATTTCATCCAACTCAATTCTCTGCACTGGCGACAGTTGGGCACCAAATTAACCAGACCAGGCCACTCTTCACCACAATTAAGAGAACAAGCATGCAAAGGTGAATCGAGCAACAACAATGTCTCTACACACACACACCCATCAGCAATCAGAAGAACTGCGGGGCATATCCACGAGACAGTTCACTTCCCCGCGATGCGCTGCATCTGAGTGGCCGCTTTGCCGTGTGACGGCAGCCAGGCTGATGTCACGCGGCAAAGCAGCCCATCGCGCGCACGGCGAACAGAGGAAAAGCGAATTGGTTCCGAAACAAACGGTCCTGTGAATATACCCCTTGAATTATCAGGCTCACTGTGAAGCCACAAAAACCTTGAGCTCTTGGCTACCAGAACAACAGGCCACAGTTTTAGAAAACGCCGCATCTAACTTCACACATCGAGGGGCGGCTAAGCGAGGCAGGCAAGCAAATTGGTCGAGCAACTAGAGTTGCTTCAGACCTTTCTAGTGAGGGCATGACTTGTGACACTTGAGACGCAATGTCAGGCAACCAGACACTCCTTTGTTCTCAAATAATTATGCTGCGGATAATGCCGCCAGCAGGACTGCAACCCTGCAAATCTGAAATACAAAGCCTTCGCACATTTAAATAAGGAACTAAATCATAGGGCCACACTCCCGCAATAAACATGATCAGTAGGTATTGTTCATACTTCCGGACTACATGGCCGCTATCCCCGACATCTGAATTCCATGCTGAAGCCAGACATACCTGGCTGCCACACATCAACAGGTACATTCAAGTAAATGAAAATGTGTGATTAACAGGCTGATTTGTAATGCCAATGAAAGAGACAAAAGAGAAATCAGAAGAGCTGAACTCTCTCACTCCTAGTTGATAATCTCACTGTACATAGCAAGCACTGCATTTCTTTGCCTGCACCATGCTTACACCAGCGCCCTTGTTCATCGACATACCGAAGGAGGAAATGTGACAACTCCACGCGATACACTCTATTACGAAGCTGTCATCAATGGCGAAGGGACCTTTATGTGTCGCATGAACATACCACAGAGCAAGTATGCACAGGAGCTGGAAGCTGGCTCCACGGTGCGATGCGAAAATACTACGCTTAACACAGAGCCACTCCCGTTGGAGACATCTGGTAGCCAAGAATAAAACCATCCTACCTACGGGCTACCATGACAACCAGGAAGCCTCTCTTCCGCAGCACCGAATACCAGTGCCTTTGTTCATGCCTAGGCATTCAATGCCCGGTTCTTCACGCAGATTGGCACACCTAAGGAGAGCTTCCAGTCCTGCCTATGCTAGCTTTGTGAAACAGTCCAATCTGTACAATGCACCACTCTCAATATTGCAAGACAGTCGTCGCACGCGTGCAGGCAAGCGGCGCACTGTAAAAGTTCCGTACAGTCCGTACTGTACAGTCCGGCTTCCCCGCACAGAGCAGCAGTCCTGGCCCAAGCGGCAAATTCATTCACAAGCGTCTCGGGAAGTCACGAAGCGGGGGCCCGTGCCTTCATTCGCCGAGGACTTGCAGCGTCAAGCTCTTGCTTTTGAAGTCCAGCACCACACTACAACCTGCACTTATGTTTGTCGCATCGACACGCACACTTCACATTCACGCCCCACAACTGCACAGTTGTTTGTCCAGACCCGAATCATCACAACGTCCTGAGGCAGTTGAAAAACCTGCATGGCGTCATCACCGGCACGAAGCCAGCTCTGGCACGAGTGCCACAGCGATGGTGGGCAGTGGCGGCGGAGATGCGGGCTGGGGTCGGCTCTCTCTCCGCAGGTAGAGGGGAGGGCAGCGCAGGGGCGGCTGCTCGGGCGAGGCGGCGGATGATGGGGATGAGCTGCTGCTACCGCCTTCCTCAGAGCAGCAGGATGTCATCGTCGATGTAGCGCATGTTGAGGGCCCGGCGGCGACGACCTTCCACCGGCTGCTCTTCGAAGAGATCGATGTGCTGCATCTCTGTCGCTTCAGACTGCACGGGCGGCGGGAGTCGGCAGCGGTGTTGTGCGAGAGAGCGGATTGGGTAAATCGAGGGAACGACATAACAGCGCCTTCTGTGGTGCTGAACTAGCGGTAAGCTGTCGGTATTTTTAGCCACACTGCATTAGCATAACAAAGCCCACAGAGTACGATTTTTGAATGACCACCAAAAGCACAATGCACTACAAGCTACCCCTTCCTACCCTTTCCTACCCGTTACTGAAAATAGCGTAATTTCTGAGAGAACCTCATTTTTGCCAATGCCACAAATCATGCAAAATTGTTCCCGTGAATGAATTTGGGCAGAATACAGACTCATACTTCAGCAAAAGGGAAGTAAGTCTCTAAGAAGAAGTCATCAAAGTGTGTCCAGTACAAATTAGCACCGCTAACCGGAATTGACGCTTACACATCTTCAAGGGTAAATACCTGTGCAAGAAAGGCAGGGATGAACGAAGAAAAAAAAAAAGCGACACAGATACAGAGCACTCTCTACATGTCATTTGTGCTACTTGGTTTGTCCCTGCCTGTCTTGCGCAAGTACGTACCTTTGAAGAATTGAATCAACTCATTCAAACGAAGTGCTATCATCATCTAGCATAGCTTATCAGTTCTGCACAGTGTCGTTTGAGCCGTTTGTGTCCGTTACACCTGCTCTCAATTCCAACGTTACGTTCATGCAGTCCTTCCAAAGCTTGCTATATGCGTGCAGCACAACAGGGTTTTGAAAAAAAAATAAAAAAATTTTATTAATGAAGTCACAGTTATAAAATTTTCAGGCCACATGTATTTTTGCGCGCTGATTCTAGATATGCCACTTAATTTCGTGTGAAACAATTCCTTGAGCACTTGTGCAATTTTTATGCAAGTATTTTGGGAAAAGTTTTGCAGAAAATTTGCTCCATGAAACTCGCTGAAATGCATGCCATTGGGTTCTCTTGCCACTAAGGAATGCAATAAGGGTAAAATTATCATCCTGGCTATCATAGAACATGAGTTATAGAGTTTTCAAATTGTCGCTTCAGAAATGAGAAGAAAAGTGTGTATTCCTGTTTCTGAAGTGGCAGCGTCAGTACCCTATAACTCAACTTCTATGATAGCCAGGATGATAATGTTACCCTTACTGCATTCCTTGGTGTCAAGAGAACCCAATGGCATGCATTTCAGCGAGTTTCCTGCGGCAAATTTTCTGCGAAACTCTCCGCAAAATACTAGCATAAAAATTGCAGAAGTGCTCAAGGAATTGTTTTCCACGAAATTAAATGACATCTCTAAAATCAGCACACAAAAATACATGTGGCCTGAAAATTTCATTACTTTATCTAGATTAATAAAATTTTCTTTCCAAGACCAGGGTCCCCCCTTAAGATAAAATTACCGAGTGAACTGCAGCGAGAGAGAGAGAGAGAGCAAAAATCAAAAGCCCACCGCTCAACAGCATGCGCTACTTCCCCCCACAACAGAAGACAGCATATGCAAGCACACCCAAAGAATAACACGCGGGACACCCCACCACTTCGGCATCCTCCCCCAACAGGGTCCAACGTTAAAAAGACACGGGGCAAAAAGTGCGCCGCTCCCTGCCACCACCGCCCAGTGCAGTCTCGAGAGAAGCCGCCCCCACAATTGTGCCCAGCATGGCAAAGAGGCCAAGTGCTCCCAGGCCACCCCATCCAAGAGACTGGTGCAGGGAATAAACGAGACACGAATGCTGCAAGCAACGTGTGCGTGCATGCTGCGCTCCTCAGTGTGCAAGCCAACCCTTCCCGAGACAGGACCACCTCTTGACCACCTCAAAGTGTGTTCTGAGAACACACTCCGACCTGAGTGCGCACTTCTGCGAATGCACTTTCATTACGTAGTTCAGCTGTGCTAGGGTGCACTTTTAGCAAGTGACGCTCTTCGTAAGCGCGCTCACACTCAGACCTGAGTGCGCACTTCTGCGAATGCACTTTCATTACGTAGTTCAGCTGTGCTAGGGTGCACTTTTAGCAAGTGACGCTCTTCGTAAGCGCGCTCACACTCGGACCTGAGTGTGCACTTCTGCGAATGCACTTTCATTACGTAGTTCAGCTGTGCTAGGGTGCACTTTTAGCAAGTGACGCTCTTCGTAAGCGCGCTCACACTCAGACCTGAGTGCGCACTTCTGCGAATGCACTTTCATTACGTAGTTCAGCTGTGCTAGGGTGCACTTTTAGCAAGTGACGCTCTTCGTAAGCGCGCTCACACTCAGACCTGAGTGCGCACTTCTGCGAATGCACTTTCATTACGTAGTTCAGCTGTGCTAGGGTGCACTTTTAGCAAGTGACGCTCTTCGTAAGCGCGCGCACACTCAGACCTGAGTGCGCACTTCTGCGATTGCACTTTCATTACCCCGTCTAACTGCGCTAGAGTGCGCTTTTAGCAAGCAAGTGACGCTCTTCGTAAGTGCGCTTTATTTTGCGCCCTTGACAGGGGTATTAGAAGTTCATGGGAAAGAAAAACTTACTCGGTGTGACAAAGTTGAAATTTCTGCCCCCCACGTACTCAGCGGATGCTTGCACATGCACTGATCACAGTCTGCGAGAATGTCGAAAGCGCCATCGGCCCCCTCGCGAGAATAGTGTCTGGAGGTTGGCGGCATCCAATACAGTGCACATTCTTTGTAAATATGTGCTGGTGCATGTTAGCAATGACCACGGTGGCGTGTCGACGAACACAGCCTTGCAGTCACCTGTACTGCGAATTATAATTACCGCAAGTTACAATATTTTGAATGGGGCGTTGAATACATTAAAAATGAAGTTAAACTTGTTTCATCTTCTATCTCACAGAAGGATGAGGGGGGGGGGGGGGGTTCTGAAATCTTGCTCATCTTATCACGAGTGCCACTAGAAAGCATATACAGTGGAACCTCGATTATACGTCCCCCGGTCATGCGACGACCCGCATTTTACGACGAATTTGTGCGGTCCCGGCAAAACCCCCATAGAAACAATGCATTAAAAACCTTGGTTATACGACGCAATTTTAGAAGGACCCCGCTTCGTACGACGGCTGGCTCGTACCGTCCGTCAAAAAAGGTCGTCAGCAAACGCAGGCCGGGATGTGCCGTATTTTCGCGATTCTAAGCACCCCCCTATTTTCGGAAAAAAATTTCTGAAAAAAAAAAAAAGACTGCATGCGAATCTAAGCACCCCCGTTTTTGCGCGGAAGAGAGCGTTGCCGAGGCCGCCAAGTGCACTTGCTCTCTTTTTCGTCGAGCACTTGCTCTCTTTTTCGTCGAGCCTGTGCAGTCGGAGTCCCAAGGAGGCGCGGCCTGCGTGTTGTTGTTGCGACTGAGAGAAGGATGAAAAGGAAAGCGCACGGGCCCGCCTACTGGCGTGAGCCAAGCCACCACCGCTGCCGAGAGGAGAGTTAAAAGATCAGAGGAAAGATAAAGAGAAAAGATAAGACGCGCGTCGGTCGCAGCAACAGATGCGTCCGCAGGAGCCGACGCTGATGAAAAAACAGATAAGCGGGCGAGGCCGCGCTCGCCCAAGCGAGGACAGCGGCGTCCACGGCGCTTTTTGCAATGGAAGTAATGGATGCTTGTGCCCCACGATAAAACTTCCGACGAAGAGGAAGTGGACAACGATGCAGAGGTTTGCGCTCCCATTCCTAGTTACGCGGATGTGTTGCAGAGCGTCGACAACATGTTGGCGACCTACTGCCGGACGTGGCAGCCCTTGAAAGAAAGTTGATGCGCCGAGGTTGGGCAAAGGTGCAAAAAAAAAAATTACCGATTTTTTTTAAACGGTAATAAAGATTTTTTTGCAAATCTGTTTCAGATAAATGCTGGGTTTTGCCTTTTTTAATCTGATTGGCGTACTTGCCGCGGGCTTGAAGCCGGTCAACAGTTTTCGGCGCAAGGCCAAGCGCCACTGGCCGCATTCTTTGATTTTCGATTATACGACACCCGGATTATACGACGGTTTCGCGCGGTCCCCTGAACGTCGTATAATCGAGGTTCCACTGTACGAGCTTGCTGCAGGTATGGAAATAGGTGTTACAAGGCACTGATCCTCCTAATGTCTGCTTACCTCACTCGATCTACAGCCTCGATAATACCAATGTGCGCCATCTCCTGGGGAGCCAAATGGCAAAGGCTAAGCAATTATATGATAGCGCTAATTAATGCTTGCTCACCTTACTCAATTCTACAGCGTGGCTAGTACCAGTGCAGCTACTACCAGCAAGGTAGCTAAGCAGGAAAGCCTCCGATAATAAACGACCAATCTATCTCTCTCCAGCCACAATGCTACTACCAACTCCACAAGCAGGCGCCTTCGAGTCTGCTGCAGGCAACACAGACAGTGCCAAGACATCGCAATGTCTAATCTCTCTGCACTGCACAGACCACAAGCAGCGCAGCAAGCCGCAATACTTAGCTGTAAACTAATTCCATCAGTCATAAGCAGACCAATGTGAATCCATTCCTCGTGTTTCTGCATAGCTCGCTTCGGATGATGCACATTTTTCATGAAACCGTCGGGTCTGTATAATTTACACTCTACGTGGAGTGCCTTCATGTTGAATGGTACGGCAAAACAGCGCTGACGGACGGGACGGAAGAAGAGACAAACACATGCGCTGATGTGTTTGTCTCTTCTTCCGTCCCGTCCGTCAGCGCTGTTTTGCCGTACCATTCAACATGAATCAACCAGTCCGACTCAGCCCTCTCCTTGCCTTCATCTCTGCAGAAAACGCGAGGGGTGACTTTTCACCTTTGTTTCCAGCAGTAGTCGATTAAATACGGTTATCTGTGAGGGAAGGGATAGGCGGAAGAACGACAGAGCCGCAAAGACTGCAAGACAAGCCTAACCAGCAAAAGCCTCCCTCAGCTCCCAGCAATTTTGCGCCCCGTAAGCGATTCCGCCGTTCCTCACCCAATAAACCCTCAAGAGCCATAAATGAGGTGGTCAGAGCCGTGCTGAAACAGAAAAGCCAGAACGCAGGCAACATAAGCTCTTCCCCACGGAAACCCCCGCAGTGGCCAGTCAAGAGGAGAAGGCTGGTGCGGCGGAGCGTGTTCCAGGCGGACACCCCCCATCCCGGCGAGCGGTTGCACGCGTAAGGGGAGGACGGAGGAAGGAGTAACCGTGGTGGTGGCGGGGGGGTGTAGCCTCAGTGGTGGGGTAGCGTTCCGCAGCCCAAGTACGTACCAACCTAGACTTGACCCGCTTCGGGAGCTCCTCTCCCTCCGCGTAGATGTCCTCCCGCTTGGCCGTGCGCTCAGACTCATCTTCAAACACCACCTGGCAAAAGAGTGGACGCAGCAACATGAGTCGGGCCCAAGGCGAGCGGCACACGTCAGGGTCGAATGCAACCCACAAAGTGACAGCTTAGGTGTCACACAACACGACTAAATGTAACCCACACAGTGACAGCTTAGGCCTCACACATCAGGGTCGAATGCAACCCACAAAGTGACAGTTTAAGCATCACACATCAGGACTGAATGCAACCCACAAAGTGACAGTTTAGGTGTCACACATCAGGATCAAATGCAACCCACAAAGTGACAGTTTAGGTGTCACACAACACGACTAAATGTAACCCACACAGTGGCAGCTTAGGCGTCACGCATCAGGATCGAATGCAACCCACAAAGTGACAGTTTAGGTGTTACACAACAAGATCGAATGCAACCCACAAAGTGACTGTTTAGGTGTCACACATCAGGATCAAATGCAACCCACAAAGTGACTGTTTAGGTGTCACACATCAGGATCAAATGCAACCCACAAAGTGACAGTTTAGGTGTTACACAACAAGATCGAATGCAACCCACAAAGTGACTGTTTAGGTGTCACACATCAGGATCAAATGCAACCCACAAAGTGACAGTTTAGGTGTTACACAACAAGATCGAATGCAACCCACAAAGTGACTGTTTAGGTGTCACACATCAGGATCAAATGCAACCCACAAAGTGACAGTTTAGGTGTTACACAACAAGATCGAATGCAACCCACAAAGTGACTGTTTAGGTGTCACACATCAGGATCAAATGCAACCCTCAAAGTGACAGTTTAGGTGTTACACAACAAGATCGAATGCAACCCACAAAGTGACAGTTTAGGTGTTACACACCAAGATCGAATGCAACCCACAAAGTGACTGTTTAGGTGTCACACATCAGGATCAAATGCAACCCACAAAGTGACAGTTTAGGTGTTACACAAGATCGAATGCAACCCACAAAGTGACTGTTTAGGTGTCACGCATCAGGATCGAATGCAACCCACAAAGTGACAGTTTAGGTGTTACACAACAAGATCGAATGCAACCCACAAAGTGACTGTTTAGGTGTCACACATCAGGATCAAATGCAACCCACAAAGTGACAGTTTAGGTGTTACACAACAAGATCGAATGCAACCCACAAAGTGACTGTTTAGGTGTCACACATCAGGATAGAATGCAATCCTCGAAGTGACACTTTACGTGTCACACATCAGGATCAAATGTAACCCACAAAGTGATAATTTAGGTGTCACATGTCAGGATCGATTGCAACCCACAAAGCGACAGTTTGGATGTCACACATCAGGAATGACCCCCAACTAACATCAGGAATGATGTGCGACACGATGACTGCAGAGGCCCCTTACCGTGTAGAAGTTGGTTGTTCTGAACCCTTTGAAGACAGCGCTGTACACCTTGCCATCCGTCCAGTGCACCGACACGACGTCGCCAAGGTTGGGAGGTCCTAGTTGCACACAGTCCCGGTCCTGCAAAATTCAACGACACATCCTGCGGTCAACTACAATGACAGGGCCACCGTACTGAGCAACAGAGGTGCCTTTTCGTCCAAAGAATGCCATTAGCTACACTATTGGATCTCTGTTCACTAAAAATGCGCACAAATTAAAATTTTTCATTACAAATTGAATAATAATAAAAAAAAACGCCTTCGAATATCAAATATTTGTCTTATGAAGAAAAAATTTCGGAAAAAAAAGGCACACATTGTTGCCCGTAAAGCAGAGTATACACTTTGCGACCAAAATTGAACTAAACAAGACAAACTCTACCCCTTAAAAAAAGAGAGGCCATTTGGTGTTCATGCTCCACTGCATGAACACCAAATGGCCTGTGATGAGGGCATCGTCTTGGCATGCTAAAACAAAGCGGACATAAGCGAGGGGACTGCATATCGGCATCAGAATGGCAAAACTTCCTAAGACAAAAAAATGCCCAGCAATGTGCCAGTTGGGGGAAGTTTAAAATGCACCAGGTGATCACGTTAACTTTTTAGAAAACTAGAGTAGGGTAGTTGGTCTCACTACCAGACTGCTTCCTGATCTCAGTGTACCGCATTTTCTGTTCACTTTCGTTAGGTCGAACTTCGGATAATTCGAACTGCATTGGTGCCCCTCTGCAGTTCGAATTAACCAGTTTTTCCTGCACACATTTCTCAAATCAAACGAAATCTGAATGACAAACATATTCAACTTTTGAACATTTGCACATCTCTTCTATTCAATTGTGTTAGCGCAGGACATGCGCTACACAGCAGTTCCCGACTCATAACTTCGTCCTGTTCTGTCCTGGCTCATCCTGTCTTCTTCCACGTCTATGTCCTTGTAACATGTGCAATGCTTTTAATTAATGATAACCGAAAGGTTCACTGCAGGACTCAGAAATGCTCACCACAATGTCCTCGGGCAGCAGGTTGTTGCTGGAGGAGTTGTCCTCGAAGTCGACCGAGTACAGGTCCTGGGTGCGGCTCCCTGTCACCCGGCCCCAGTAGTAGCGGCCATTCTTGTGCTTGGCCACCACCCGGGTGCCGGGCTCCAGGGGTGGCAGGGGCTCGGACGGGGGACGCTGCAACGATGTCAAGTTGCATGCACACCACAACCACCTGACCAACAAACACAAGGGTGCACTCAGTCCCTTCCAGTTGGTCCCGGGGGAAAAACGAATGTGGTAATGAGAAATTCAGTCACAGATGGGGTGGTGTAAAATGCTGATATGCCACTCAGTGTTTAGCAGTTCTCGGTTAAGGGGGAGTCTGTGTTGCGAGGTAAAAGTGCTGGGCATGAGAGTGTCGTGCTTACGATTCTGAGTCACGTGTGTGACCATGAGTTGCTATAATCCATCTAGGATGCTAAGAAAAAGGTGTAGGAGTGCTGGAGTAGCCAGCCGCAGTAAGCTGTCAATTTGCGTGGGGATGGCGGTTAGGGGGTGGGTTGGGTGCTGCTATCCAGGTTGACCTCTAAACTTTGGCGTGCTAAACTTGGGCTGCCAATATGCTGGCACTCGTGACAACCACTACTGTGAGGTGAATGAAATTCGCGACATACCAGGCAGGAACACTTCCACAGCTGCGATTCAGTGCAGTTTGCACTTGTGTCTTTCTATGCAAGACAGAGTGGAACTGGCTCCAGAAAATGTAAAGCCAAAAGGGGATGAACATGCGATGCATGTCCAAAGCAGGCAAGTGGTGCCCAAGGCTTCCACAGTAGTGATGGGACTGCAGTCTCCTCACCTTGATGTCGCCCTGCGTGGGTGCCACGTGCTTGGTGCACTTGATGAAGATGGGCAGGGGCCAGTCGGAGGTGACGAAGGTGACGCCAGCAGCGTGGGCGCACGTCACGTGGAAGGCCGTCGTGCACTTGCCCGACGCGCACTGGATGCACGCACCCGACTCCAGGGGGCAGCCCAGGCGGTCACGCAACTTGTGGCAGAAAGTGCAGCGCTGGGCGAAAAGGAAGCGACAACTGTTACCTCGCTGGCTGAATGAATGGCAGCTTTGTATACTCTTGAAGAGCCCCGCACATCAGGTCAAAAGCCTATGAAGCATCTGCGGCTTGACAAAAGCTCAGTAACTAGAACACAGGTGCTTCTCCACAAACTGCCATTCCAAGTCAACATGGACACAATCCATTTAAAAAACTAGATGGGCTCAACTCTCTCTCCCTCTTTTGCTTGCTCCCTTTATCAACCTCCCTACACGTAGGGTAGCCAACTAGGCACTGCTCGGTTAGCCTTGCTGCTTGTTCTGCACATATCTCTCCATTGCAGCGACCTCAAAAAGGAGTATAGACACCTAATTTTGGTGGAAAGTTTTATTCCCTACAATGGTGCGGAAGACACTACAATGTGCGAATCCATCTGTGGTATTTGCCTACGGCCGCTAAATAATTTATAATCCCATTTTTCTGTCAGGCTGTTTCAGTTTCAATAGTCTCAATAGACGGCTGTGACATCAAAGTATGGTTATACGTCACGTCACGCATGAAAAAACGCCGATATAATCTCTGCTTCATTGGTTTAACTCACTACAGTGCAGAAGCCAGCCTTCCTCAAGAGCTGGAATGACAATGAATGCTATATATTGCTGCTTTTTCATGCCTCACGTGACCTCTAACCACACTTTGACGTCACAGTCATCAGTCAGCTGTTGAAACCGAAACAGCACGAGAAAGGAATTCGATTATAAATTTAGCATTTGCCGAAGGATTCCACATGGTGATTCATGCATAATAATGCCTTATGCATCATTACGAAGGAGAAAACACACACCCAAAAGTACGGTGTCTATACTCCTCCTATAAGGGTAGAAGGTGTGAAGTTGGCCTTGTGCATACTGCTTGTGTACAAAAAAAAGAAACAAAATGAAACAAACAAACACTGGCACTGATGACCTCTTGGAGGAGGGACTTCGCAACTCACCAGGCGGGCCCTCTGGGGTGTCACCCGGAGCACGTCGATGGGCGAGCGGGTGCGGGGGTCCACCAGGTGCACCTCAGGCACCAGCAGGGCGCACAGCAGGTGCACCCAGCGGCCGTGGGTGGTCTGCTTCAGGGCGCCACCCCGCAAGGAGCACAGGCAGCACTCCTGAGGAAGAGAGGAAGGACACCAGCTCAGTACAACACAGCCACAGCACAACCGCAGGCACGTACCCCAGTTGGTGTCCAAAAGCGGCATGGAGCCGTGACCGGCGAATGCAAAGGCCGACACCTGCCAATGCCGCAGGTAGCAGTGAAGCTCGCAAAACGAAACTACACGGCCAATGAATTTTTTGGGCCTGGCAACAGGGGCCCTCCTATCGTGGTCACACCTACTGTTACGCACACTTAAGGGGGGGAGCCTGGTCTTGAAAAAAAATATCTATTAATGAAGTCACAGTTGAGAAATCTTCAGGGAACATGTATTTTTGTGTGCCGATTTTAGATATGTCATTTAATTTCACGTAAACCAATTCCTTGAGCACTTATGCACTTTTTATGCAAGTATTTTGTGAAGAGCTTTGGAAAACATCTCTAGCGCAAAACTCGCTGAAATGTATGCCATTGGGTTCTCTTGACACCAAGGAATACAATAAGGGTAACATTATCATCCTGGCTATCATAGAACTTGTGTTATAGGGTTTTGAAGTTGTTGCTTCAGAAATGAGAAGGAAAATGTGTTTACCTGTTTCCGAAGTGGCAGCTTCAGTACCCTATATGATAGCCAGGTTGGTAATTTCACCCTTATTGCGTTCCTTGGAGTCAAGAGAACCCAATGGCACACATTTCAGCGAGTTTCCTGCAGCAAATTTTCTTCAAAACTCTTTGCAAAATACTTGCACAAAAACTGTATAAGTGCTCAAGGAACTGTTTTACACGAAATTAAGTGGCATATCTAGAATCAGCGCACAAAAATCCATGTGCCCTGAAAAATTTCATGACTATGACTAGATTAATAAAATTTTGTTTTCAAGACCAGGCTCCCCCCTTACTGCGCAAGTTACAACACCCCATGCAATAGGCGGGACTTTTAAATGATCGCTTGCTCTCCACAAGCAGTCACAAGCGGCTTTCCTGCATATCGCAAGTTCCGCAAGCAGGCTTTCATGTACATCACAGTTGACCAAAAGGAGATGGAAGAGCTCATGCTAGGAGAGCTCTGAAGACTACAGGATAAATGCCATAGCTGCGGACGTTAAGTATGAAACACATTATGGAAGGATCAAAGAAAAAACTGAGCTTTCTCATTGTGCTTGTTTGAAGCCGGTGCACAGCCATCTTGTTCACACCAGGAGTCACACGCGGGAAAGCGCACTTCCGGAATTTCGCTCAACATCAAGCCTAGCAGCGTCTCAATGCGAACGGTCCACGCGAGAAACATCGGAGCAAAAAGCAACAAGGATGCATTTGTACAGTCAAACCTCGTTATAACGAAATAATGAACATAATGCAGGGATAACAATTCCCCTCGGAAGGTCGGTGAACACTGGCTATAATGAAGTCATCGCCGGGTCCCTTCAACTTTGTTATAACGAGGTTCAACTGTACTGCTTTCCCGGAATTTTAAACTCGATTATCAGATAAAAGAGATTGTACATTAGCCATGGTCGAATTTATGAAAGTCAGCGCAGTATATGATTGCTGGAGAATATTTGAAAATTTTCGAACACTCAGGAATTTGAGCATCCGGAAATTCTTGAATGCCCATTTCTCGAATACGAATATGAACCGAATACATTGCACATACCCGATTCATATTCAAGATTCCCAATATTCGCGCACGCCCAATAAAACTCAAGCATAAAGGAGTAAATGGGCCCTAAAGGAATCTCCAACCAGCGGTGCCAGGGTATTGTCAGGACGTTGCAATCAATCGCTCTGTGCTTGCCACAGCCATGCAAGTGCCAATGTGAGGACGCCAGGGTCAGACCAAACTTGTTGCAAGTTCGCTTCCCGATTTGTGTGCATCGAGGTCGCTGCCGAGCTCACCCAACCCACCTAACCCCCGCCACACGAGAGGCGTGTGACAAGGAAAGACTTGATGGGGAGCTCAAGGACACGCGGGCCCCTACAATTCGGCCTTTTTGGTCATCACACCCCAGCTCTTCCTGTGGTCGGAGAAACTTAAAGGTGCACTGAAGAGGAATCTGAACTTGTCTTTTTGCCGCGGGAACTCAATCTACACGTTCCTAGCATTCTTAGAAACTGCAACTTATTGCCCTGTATGGCCGATTTCCCAAATTAAATCGAATTAACGGCCGGCTCCCGCCCCTTTTTTTTAATTCTGCCTCGTACGGTGGGCGGAGTCGACCAACGCGGGGAGTGCCTTTCACCCAGTCCCGCGGCGGCTTGCCGCTCTGCCATCGGCGGAGTAATACGTAGTAATCCGTAGAAGCAAATAGTCCGCGCGTATGTTTATTTCTGCGGGCTTATTTTGCGGTTATATTATCTGCGAATGAAACTATTTATTCACGGAAACCTAAAAAACAAAATGAAGCGAAAGCAAAGCCTCCACGGAGCTGGCTGAAAGGCACTCCCCGCGTTGGTCGACTCCGCCCACCGTACGAGGGAGAATTAAAAAATAAAGGCGGGAGCCCGACATTAATTCGTTTTAATTGGGGAAATCGGCCACACAGGGCAATAAGTCACTGTTTCTAAGAATGCTAGGAACGTGTGGATCGAGTTCCCGCGGCAAAAAGACATGTTCAGAATCCTCTTCAGTGCACCTTAAAGACCAGGGTGCAGTTGCACGGGGGAGGAAAGCTTTTCTTTTGATATTTCCCTTTAGGGGGAGAAGGTGGTCTTAGAAAAACATCCTTTTAATATCGAAGTCACAACTATGACATTTTCAGGAATCAGATGTTTTTGTGTGCTTATTCCAAATATGCCATTTAATTTTACAACTAGTGCTTGTGCACTAATGTAATGTGTTACGTAACTTTTTGCCAGGAGCTTTCCAGAAATATTGTTGCAAGGAACTTGCTATAATGCATGCCCTTGCTTTTTTGTGGCATCAAGGAGTGTTGTTATGGCAAGATTATCACCCTGCCTATCATAAAACCTGAGTTACAGGGTATTGAAGTAGTCACTCGAGAAACAGGAGCGATCGTACGCTTTTTGTAGGCCATCTCGATGGCAACGATAAAGAACAAACAGCCGAGCCAATCCAAGCGAGCCCAATTGCACCCACCAATTCCGTTTAAATCCTAGATGGCGCCCTTCATGGTGGCGGAGAACAGGTTGGTTGCAACAGCAATGCCTGCTCGCATTTACATTAGGCTGAAATAATGAACTTTAGGTTGAAAAATGATCTCCACAATACTGCTGGCATCTATTTTAGTCCGAAAATTCAAACTTTCAGACTCCTCAAAGTCCGAAATATCGGTCGTGAAAATGTACACGTTCCTGTGAGATGCGCGACAGTTCCTCAGCGAAGTGCGAAATATCACGCAAGTCCGAATTACTGGAGTCCGAAAAATCGGTCAGCTACTGTAATTGCCGTGGGAAATGCAAGAAAAAAAGATGACCAGTCTCCGACCATCCAACAAATCAGCCCCACTAAAGAATCAAGGCTCCCTCACCACACTGAGGGGCTGCACGGCACACCGGTCACACCTCCAGGTTTCCTTGCAGACAGGCAGGGTGACACCGTAGCAGTCTGCAGGATCGAAAGAAGACGAGAAAGAAAGAGGCACACTCACTCACAACAAGACAAGCGCCATGCAGACGTCTTGCTCTCCTCAGAGGTGAACAAGCGACGGCAATGACTGCACTACTGAGATTCCCGCCTTCCATTTTTACAATAGTCCATACAGACAAGAGAGCAAACTGTTTTAAGGGGGGACGAGGGTCTTAAAACTAACTTTTTTATTGATGGCTAGAATCTCATGAAATATTGCACACAGATGTATTTTTCTCTTCTGATTCCAAATATGTAATCATAATTGAGCTGGTAGTCTTAGATCTTACAAAGTCTAGAATGTAATTAGGTAATTTCTTACGCAGCTTTAATGAACTTTCTCATTGCATTTTGTTGCTTTTATTTACATGAATTGATAGCCAGAGAGTTCCCATACCCGATGACATTCTTCGTTTTTCTCTAAATGCATGTCATCCTGACACACTATGTCGAGAGTAAGAGGTCGCAGTATTTGACATTGCAACTCGTTAGGCTGATTGTAAATTGCTATTTATACGTGGCCTAAACAAAATGTAAGAATGTCATGTAATTAAACGCAACAAAGTGCAATGAGAAAGTTCATTAAAGCTCTGTAAGAAATTACCTCATTACACTCTAGAATTTGAGATAACTTGATCCAAGACAATCAGCTCATTTATGACTACATTTCTGATATCAGAAGAGAAAAAACACACGTGTGTGCAAAATTTCATCAGATTCTAGCCACAAATAAAACGGTCACTTTTAAGACCCTCGTCCCCCCTTAACTCTAAAGCCAATCGTTACGAATTTCAGATCGGCATTCCTTGAACTTCATGCTCTTTTTTGCATGAATAGCGGGCAGGAAAGAATGGAAGCCAAGACACGTGGCTGGGAATCCCCGAGGCTAACAAGATTAGGAAGCCTGGATTACACTAATCTATCAGCCACATCATCACTCATCAGCAGCAACCATTTCTGACTGACATGTTGACGGTTACCCGTAATTCAGCAGTATTCTTTGTACAACGTGTTAACCGCAATTTGATGTAAATAACCACTGCCGTAGCATCTGTTCTTATGACTTAGTATCTTTAAATGTTCCACAGCATTGGCTCCCTTCGTTTTTGAGCTTGTGGAGTCACTTCTACATGGCCCCTGAGATGGGGCTACCGGTATTTGGTAATAAATAACCTAAACAGAGCTAACCCTGCAAAGGGCAAATTACTGTTCTGTTCACACCTGGCACTGATGAGACTCTATAATGGTTTATAGGTTTACTGTTGTTTAAGGGGGGACCCTGGTCTTTGAAAAAAAAAATTTTATTAATGAAGTCACTGTTATGAAATTTCCAGGCCACATGTAGTTTTGTGCGCTCATTCTGGATATGTCATTTAATTTCGTGTAAAACAATTCCTTGAGAACTTGTGCAATCTTTATGCAAGTATTTTGGGAAAAGTTTTGCAGAAAATTTGCTGCAGGAAACTCGATGAAATGTATGCCATTGGGCTCTCTTGACACCAAGGAATGCAGTAAGGGTAAAATTGTCTTCCTGGCTATCATAGAACTTGAGTTATAGAGTTTTGAAGTTGTTGCTTCAGAAGTGAGAAGAAAAGTGTGTATTCCTGTTTGTGAAGTGGCAGCTTCAGTACCCTATAACTCAAGTTCTATGATAGCCAGGATGATAATTTTACCCTTATTGCATTCCTTGGTGTCAAGAGAGCCCAATGGCATGCATTTCAGCGAGTTTCCTGCAGCAAATTTTCTTATATGCTCTCTCCAAAATACTTGCATAAAAATTGCACAAGTGCTCAAGGAATTGTTTTACACGAAACTAAATGACATATCTAAAATCAGCACACAAGAATACATGTGGCCTGAAAATTTCATTACTATATCTATATTAATAAAATTTTATTTTCAAGACCAGGGTCCCCCCTTAAAGCCCCAAAGCGACTCAGGCTATGAGGGACACCGTAGTGGAGGGCTCCGGAAATTTTGACCACCTGGGGTTCTTCGTGCACAGACATCGCGCAGTACACGGGCCTCTAGAATTTCACCCGCACCAAAATTCGACCGCTGCGGCCGGGATCGAACCGACGTCTTTTGGGTTAGCAGTTGAGCGCCACAACCACCGAGCCACCGCGGCGGCTGAGGTTCAATAAGCGCACGTATGGGAGATGTCCCAACTTACGTGCATGGACGCAGACTGAGCAGGAGGAGCAGACGAGCAGCTCGCTCGAGGTGACATCCGCGTTGGGTATCTCCGGCATGGTCACCTCCGCACTCCGCATGACGTCCAGGCCCCCGTTGACAAAGCACAGGGCGGGCATCCACACTGCACTCGACTCGGGCACGATGGGCTGCTCTCGGGGCATCTCCTCGCGTGAGTACTGCGGGGGAATGCATGCACAGCAGAGTGCCCTCAACACCTGCATCTTGTACATTTAGTGCACCTCTAAATGTCAGTTATGCAGAAAGTTTAAGTTTTTCTTGTTTGACAGCTACCAAGTGCTTATTGCCGCTGATCTGTCTGTCAAGTTTATGATGATGATTGTGAACTTTTATGGCGTTAGGGCATCTGTGGCCATAGAGCGCCACATGCACAAGGTGTTTTTTCGACTACTCAAAGACCCATTTTCCAAGCACTTCACCCCACATACCGTATTTACTCGCATAATAGGCACACCCCCAGTTTGGTCGCAAAAAACCAGACTTTTATATTTTTGCACACAATAGGCACACCTCGAACTTGGCACTGTGATTTTGTTTCTTTTCTTAAGCCCTGCAACATATGTTTCAGTTTTTATTTATTTCCAAATACTGCGGGCAGCAGTGCTGCCCAAGCAGGAGTGCCTGTACGCGTGTGCTTTCTCTTTTTTTTCTCCAAATTGCTTTGTTGAAATTTTGTTCAACCCCTGTACCCACCCCCTCTGTAACGCCTCCTAGGCCTTGAGGGTAAATAAATAAATAAATAAATAAATAAATAAATAAATACTGTATTTACACAATTGCAAACCGACGTATGAATTTCGAAGGCAATTCCCGCGCGGGTTGTGGGAAGTTTGAGTGGAGCCCTTACCCAGATTTTTTATCTTTTTTTAATATTTCCTTAAGGAAAACAGGGTGCGGCTCATACACGGGTGCATTTATGCAGTATGTTTAATTCTATGGGTCGAAAAATCTCCAGAAATTTTATCCCACGTAATAGGCGCACCCCAAACTTTGAGCCGGATTTTTTGAAAAAAAAAAAAAAAAAGTGCGCCTATTATGCGAATAAGTACAGTAAGCCGAGCACCAGGCCAAGGGAAAGCTTGTACCCATTGTATCATCGGTGGGTGCTGCTGATCGAACCTCGAACCAATCGCAAGCGAGGCGGATGCTCAACCACTAGGCCACCGCTGCGGTTCACTGTCAAGTTTATGAGTGTTTATTGTAACGTTTGGATAAGCACAGCCAATGGTTTATTTACAAATTTTACTACCAGGAGTAACGTTCGGATTTCCCTAACTTTCCCCTCTGCTTCCCTTTTCGTTACTAGATACATATGTTTCATTGATCTTAGGAATCAAAGAGCCCTGGCTTCAATGAATACAGGATATATTCAAGGTTTTATAACTACAGCAGAATCTCTATACAAATTTCACTGTATAGTCGAAATACCATCTGAAATCCGGATCAAAAAATGAACCATATCCACAGAGTGAAGCCCAGGATTTGCGTTCATATACATCTGTTTATGACAGACAGGAGTTATGGTCAGCGTTTGCTACGCATACTGGGCGACCGGTGACAGCAGTGTTGGTGATGTGTGGGCCACGCATCACTCAATGGGGATTGTATAGCAGCACTGGTGATGCCAGGGCAGTACTAAGTACTCATGACGACGTCATGGCTCCACGTTTCATGTCACCCATAAAGGTGTGGGAAATTGTTCTGAAACACCCAAAATTCTACAAATGTACACAATGCACTTCAGCAAGGGAACTTTGTGAATTCACATCATACAAATATTCACATCTGCTATCATTGTATCATCGAGATTCTACCTTATAACACGCCATGCCGTGAGATCCTAAGCACACATGGCTTGTGCAGCAAACGAATCCTGCCCCAAGGAAGTTTGAAACTGACACTACAGAGGCACACGCATGTAGATGACCTTCTTGAAGATGTCAACAACATGTACAGGGTCAATCACACTTAGAGGGAACATGGCTCCGCGTGGCCACGTGAGTGCCATTGCCTCTAACCCGTTCATGAATCAACGCAGAGTGGCGCACGAGAAGAGGGGCCTCGACGTGGTGCTTCGTGTCATCTGCCCCTTCGCACGAGCTTGCCACCGGCTTGGTCGCAATGGAGCTCCGCATGTGCGCAGCCATGCGGAGCAGTGTTCCCCCTAAGTGGCTGGAGCCGTGTTCCCCCTAAGTGGCTATAACAGTGTTCCCCCTATGGAGCCGTGTTCCCCCCAAGTGGCTGGAGCCGTGCTCCCCCTAAGTGGCTATAACAGTGTTCCCCCCAAGTGGCTGGAGCCGTGTTCCCCCTAAGTGGCTATAACAGTGTTCCCCCTATGGAGCCGTGTTCCCCCCCAAGTGGCTGGAGCCGTCCCCTAAGTGGCTATAACCGTGTTCCCCCTAAGTGGCTGGAGCCGTGTTCCCCCTAAGTGGCTGGAGCCGTGCTCCCCCTAAGTGGCTGGAGCCGTGTTCCCCCTAAGTGTGACTGACCCTCTACACTCACACACATGCAAGTTGCGGTGGCACGCTACACGTATGACTCCCTCACCTGCAGTGGGCGGAAGAGCAGGCAGAGGGAGCAGTGTGGCTCGAGGGTGGAGGAGTATCGGTTGAGTTGGCGCTCGGCGTACAGGCTGGCCGGCCGGAAGCTCCACAGGTCCATGTACGCCGCCGCCCAGCTGCCGGGCTCCCTCGCCCCGAGGCTGGCCCCCCCACCACTGCTGCTGCTGTTGACCGCCGCGGAGGGCTCGCTGTTGCTGCCCTTCGACGTGGATGCTGCGTCCCCTCCCGACGACCAGCCTGTGGGGGGTTGAAGTGCGGATTTGCAGTACGAAGAGGAGTACACGTGCAATCACGACACAAACAACACAGGCTGCCAGAACTGCAGCACGTCAAGACTTTGGGATCTGCAACAGTGGCATCAACAGCAACCACAGCTGAAGGCAATGAACTCCAATCTTGGGGGAAAAATAAAGAACGACTGAAGACAATAAACGTCAGGTCTGTATTCTTGTACCATGTGTACGTGATCACCATACCACGATATGTAACATGAAAGGATGATGTAGAGTAACAATGCCATTAATCAATACCTGTCCTGCTATGGTAAGTGTTTCAAATACAGTAGGCTTCGGTGAAGACAAATTCTTGGTTAAGATGAGCAATGTGAGACAATTTGGTTTCTCACATGATACAATGTAAAAAAAAGATCTGGTTAAGACGAGCTGTTTTGCAGCGACCACAAACCACAGTGACCCGGCGGCTGCGTTGACAAAAGAAAAAAAAAAGCTACCACGTCTGCCACTGACAGGTTGCAACTGCTAATGTGAGGATGCCAGGGTCAGACCTAACTTGTTGCAAGTTCGCTTCCCGATTTGTGTGCATCGAGGTCGCTGCCGAGCTCACCCATCCACCTGGCCCCCGCTGCATGAGAGGCTGCTACAAGGAGAGGCATGATGGGGAGCTCCAGGACAGACGGGCCCCTACAATTCGGCCTTTTTGGTCATCACACCCCAGCTACTCCTGCAGTTAGAAAACTTAAGACCAGCACAGTTGCACGGGAGAGGGAAGCTATTGTTTTTTAACATTTCCTTCAAGCTACTATGCCTTAACCACCTATTCTCAATCGTTTTTATTTTTTGCATTGGCTTTCTTTCTTGTTCAGTCCTTCAACACAGTGGCAGTTACCTCATGGAAGAGATGCAGGTAAGTTCTTTAACGTGTACTGACATCGCACAGTACACAGGCCTGGAAATCTCGAGAGAAAAAGGCCCAGCGCAAGACTGTGGTTTCGGATTCAAAGTACCTGGTTTGGCCATGTCATCCATTACTTAACAACAAAAGCTGGCCTTCGAGATCAGTGACCACAAGAAGCAGCAGCATAGGGCTGCACCAGAATCTCGCAGGGTAAGCGACCGCCTGTGGGCATGGTCAGAAGGCTGGATCTTAAGCAGGGTGTCGAACCGGAACCGAACCCGAACCCGAAACCGGAACCGAACCCGAATTTTCGCCCGGAACCGGAACCGAACCGAACCCATAATTTTTTCGCCATCTTGGAACTGAACCCGAACCGGAACGATTCAAAGGAACCGCTCCGAACCGGTTCGGGACCCGGTTCAGCCCCACTTTTTTTTTTTGCATTTCGGCATACTTGTTTCCGGACAAAATGAGATGATCTAGCGCATAGATTTAGCGCAACATTTACTTTTGTAGGCGCTCATTGTCTCAGACAGCAGGTTCTAAATAAAACCCCTCATGATGTAGGGCAACAAAGAAAAAAATGGCTCAATGGCTGCGGAGCTCTGCTGCTGATTTCAAAAATACAAAAACCAGTGTGCTCTGTCGCATGCCGCAAATCCTCAGCTGATCTCCGTTAATCTGGAGCCCTCCACTACACCGTATATCCTATAGCCTCAATGTCTACTGGACACTTTAAACCCGCGATATTACTACTAGTATTACCAAAGGAAGGGTGTATAAATTGGTGCAGCTTCTTTTTTTTTAGAACATTCTTGTTTGCACGTGACGGAAATAAGCAACGAAACGCGGGTTCTTGGCAATGGTGGAGATGATCTAATAAGCAAAAAATTAAATACCGGATAATCAGAAGGGCAATGAGGAAATATATGCGCTCGCTGGGATGCGATAGTGATTACGCCCAGAAAGATGCTACTGCGATTAAATGTAACGGCGATGAAGTGATTTCATTACGCCCATTCGCTGAAATCGTTCTGCTTCTGAGAAAAAATTGCTGCCAGTCGCCAGCGCGCGGCTCCATCCGCTGTTATCGCAGTGCTCGACCTTGAATTCTCTGTCTGGCGACTCATATCTACTTCTTGCTGTCATACTTCCGGTTCTTAGTGTCTGACATGACAGGCTTATGATTCTTGGCGTTTTTTTCGCGTACAACGCTTGGGCGACTCGATACTTTGAGCCTTGACAACAATCTGCCTCGGCTATATCGCGTACAGGTGGGTGATGGGGGGTGGGGAGATGGGTGAAAGTTTTTTAAGGTGCATTTTTACCAGTGAATGCCCGGATGTGCACCCACCGGAGTGTGCATCAAGGATAGAGGCTGCACGCACGCACCCCCCCCCCCGCCCCCGCACACACACACATAGTGCGGTTATTTTTGGGAAAGCAAGCTATACTATTAACGCAGTAAAAAGAACAACAACTATAAGAGTACTCATACTCTATTCTCTGACTCCGAGTGCGATTTGTACCCATGGCGGCGCAACAGAAAACTCTCTTTACAGATGCCTTAGGCTACTCGGCTGTCTTCGGGGCTTCTTTTTATGGTTGTTGCATGGAATATTTGGAACCTCTCTGATCCTCCTCATGCCTTACTTGACAGCGTCGAATACAGCGAACTCGGCATAAGGCCTCATGCCACCATAACTCCCTTTCTCCGCCCGCACATGAAAATTCCAGACGGTGCACACGTCAAGAAAGGGGAACCAGTCAGGAGGTCGAACTTGCGCAGCGTATTCCTCCTGCGCTAAAGTGCCCTGTTGTCTGAACAGGAACCTCGTTGAACGCGGCGGTTCTGCGTGTTCATCCATCATGCGTGTTTTCCACACGCTAAGCGGTCCTATCAACAAGAAGAGTTCGCATGGAGTTCCGGAGTTTTTCATTTCAGATATAAATGTTTTAAAGAAATGTATATGATGTCAATGGGTTTTTTAAGATACTGCTTAAGTATGTCCCAAAACAACACAGCATTACGACAAAAATATCAAATTATTTCTCAAATTATCTCTCGTTGCTCGCACAGGAAGAAATGCACTGACCACGGCACAAACTTCCATTTGGCCCGAAGGTTCATCCTAACATGCAGGGTCCATGTCTGAAGCGTGGAAAAGGTTTTTGTGACCGATTGAAATTACAGTCGAGCCCACTTATAACGAACCTGACGGTCACGCGGCTTCCGTTCGTTATATCTGATGTTCGTAGCAAGTGGATTCTTCGTACAACAGCCAAAAATACTAAGGCCGCTAAAATTGGCGTTTATTATAAAACTGCGTTATGCGTGCCTACTTGTGCAAAGCAGAGCCTGTCGCTGCTCTTTCCAGGCTATCTAGGGCGGTCATTTAATCGTCGCCGAGACCTTGCTGCCAACTATCAAATTTAGGGACGGGTATAACTAATCATGGATGAAGTGTGCATAGCAACTGGTGGCAGGTCGGTCACATAAATGATTCCTGGCAGTAGGGAGAGCTCGCACTTGGTGTTCAACGTCTCCGTCAGAGCAGGTGCTTCTGCGATTTTGTGGTCCGCAGGAATGTAGTTATCCGAGGAAACATCTGGTCGGCTATGGATCAACGATGCGTTGCCAGAAATCTGCATACGTGTGTTTCAAGCTTCTTCTGTCGTTCCTGGGCTGATGCAGCGACGAAGTAGCGCAGCGCTTGTGGAGCAGAATGCATCCGTTGCACTGTCCGCTGTATGACAATGCGTGCACATGGTAGCGGCGCAAAAGATGGAGACGACCGGGCAGGCTATGCTTACCACGTGACCGGCATGGCCAGCAAGGATTTCAAAAGTATCAAATCGCTGCTGTTAGTTGATCTTCGACCATGGTCAGTAGCTTCGTTCTCGACGATGCCCCCGTCTCACGCGCACCGCGCTTCTTCCATTCGGGATGCCTTGCCGAGCCGGCGAACGCGTAGGCAATGATTGCCCTCGTAGGCCATCGACGCGGTTTTCCTCGCGAGCATGTCCAGAAAAGACAGGCGAGCACTTAGTCGCCTATTAAGCATAGATGCCAGAAAGAGGCCATTTGTAGTTTTGAAAATAAATGCCTGAAACAAGTTGGTGGACAAATGGCGCACGCCAGATTAACCACTTTTTATCACTCTATCAAGGGCGCAAAAAATTTTGTTAACTCAAAGGTTCCCTTTGATAGCGCCCCATGAAAAGTCGCATTTGCCAATTTGGTTTGTTTGTTTTGGTTTATTGGATTTTAACGTCCCAAAGCAACTCAGGCTATGAGAGACGCCGTAGTGAAGGGCTGCGGAATTTTCGACCACGTGGGGTCCTTTAACGAGCACTGACATCGCACAGTACACAAGCCTTTAGAATTTCGCCTTCATCGAAATTCGTTCGCCGCGGCTGGGATCGAACCCACGTCTTTCGGGTCAGCAGCCGAGCGCCGTAACCACTGAGCCACCGCGTCGGGGCTGTTGACAATTCGTGTCCGTGCAAAAACGAAGCGTTCTCAACCCATCCAAGCGCGCGTTTTTCATGATACTATTTTTATCAGAAGACAGGAGGTTGACGTCATCATAATAAGACAATATCGTAATTTCTTACTGTACTGTAGTGAGAAGCCACGATTAGCTGTGTTTTTGAAGATACTGAGCTATAGGGGTTCGGGATACATAACGGGAGTCACAAAGGCGATGTCGAATAGGTGATTTAAATAAAATATGTTTCGTAAGTTCTGGATGTTAGGGAGAACCTGTGATCCCACGAGGCTCTCGTTGGGCGGCAGATGGGCGGTCGAGGGATTCTCGCACATTTTCTTACCATTTAGTAAAGGAGGGGGGACTGGCAAGTCGGTTTTGAGGCTACGGAAAGGTGTCCGTCTGTAGGTAGGTACCGATACATGGCAGTTTCGTTTCTCAGTGGTGCGCGGGAACGTAGAGGGCGCGTGCGGCGGCAGTCTTGGGGCCCCGTAAGTACACTGTGCACGAGAAAGTCCCAACTGACTCCAGCTTCAAGGGAGGCCTATTAATCGCGCGACGGGGTCTCCCGAACTGCTCAATCAGGAGGGTCTTGTAGATGCAAAATCCACCGGCTTTTCGCCTTACACCCCACAAGGTGGATTACAGCGTACACATAGCCGATTTTCATTAATTTCGAGTTCATTTCATTTTACGGCTCTTGCCGCAAATTCGTCTTTGCTGCGGACAATAAGTAAAATGGGTAAAGTGAGAACACCTCGCATTAAACAATTTTTTCATGCTTAAGTCACGCAGTAAACACGACAAAAGGAAGACGGGAGATGACACGAGCGCTGACTAACAGCTGGTTATTTTATTCTAGGAAAAGTATATCAAGGCGTTGGACGCAGGGAACAACCCCAAAAACAGAAGAACAAAAGTTGAAATTTAAAAACCATACTACGCATGCACATCACAGTCGAGTCATGACGTCTTTTTCAACGAAATTCGAAGACTACCTTCCATAGTAGACGGCACTCCCCTATCTCCTGGACCTCACACAACTGCCAAGAAAGCCTTACTCCTTGTCTGCCAAACTGATAGATGGTGAAGCAACACACTCATCTACTTCCTTCCTGATCACATAGGCCTCGACCAACTCCCTACATATGCAAAAATGGTTATTAAACACGACACTTGTCTTATCTACTGGGGGAAGCAATCGTTGCACTCGCTGCAATGCTAAGCCAAGTTGTACGACACCGCTACTTTTTTCACCCATCAGTGATGTTCGAACAAATGCTCATTGCTTCCCCACTTAGAAAGACAAGTCTCCTGTTTATTCACTCAGATAGAATTTGTAGAGAGATGGTGGAGGCCTTTATGATCAGGAAGAAAGCAGATGGGCGTGCTGCTTCACCATCCATCAATTTGGTAGAGAAGGAGTCAGGCTTTCCTGGCAACTGCGTGAGGTCCAGTAGATAGCGGAGTGCTGTCTACTATGGAATATAGTCTTCATATTTCGTTGAAAAAGATGTAATGACTCGACTATGATGTGCATGCGCAGTACGGTTTTTTAGTTTTAATCTTTGTTCTTCTGTTTTCTGGATTGTTCACTGTGTCCTGCGCCTTCATACACTTTTCCAAAAATGTAATAACAAGTTGTTAGTCAGCGTCTGTGTCGCCTCCAGTCTTCCTTTTGTCCTGTTTACTGCGCTGCTTAAGCATGAACTCTTACCAACTATCACAGTTTTATGTTCTCGTAAACAAATCTTTGCATTTTTTATTTTGTATATCGATGTGCCAGAAAAATGAAAACGCATAGCAGGGTTGACTGAAACTCATCTGCGTTTTAATTTTTTTTTTGTCCTGAACCCGTTTGAACCCGTTTGAACCGGTTCGGGACAGTCCGAACCGGTTCGAACCGGAACGGAATGGCCCTTTGGAGCCGAACCCGGAACTGAACCCGAAAGGCGTGAACCCGAACCCGAACCGAACCCGAAAAAATGCCGGTTCGACACCCTGATCTTAAGCAGCGCAAGACAATCCTGCGACTGCTGCTTTTCGAACGAAACAGTCGCGCAACCCCTGTGACTCGCAAGTGAATTTGTGGGATGTGTAGTGGAAGTCAACAGGACGGCAGTACAAAGCCTAATTTTCTTGCCTTCAAACTGTTAGACCGATCACCATGCTTTATGGCGATATTAATGTTTTGATAACGCCCCGCGTCAACTTCACACACGGGTCGCGTGGGCGTCAACTGTCAAAGTGAAGCACACAAATGGTCAAGAAATGCCCTTTCCCCCAAGCAAAGAGAGAGAAACGATCAGCTCACCCTCATCGCTGCTGTCCTCACCCTCGCCCTTGATGTCGGCTGGGTGTGACGCCTTGGCCTTCTTGGGTGCCGGGTGCAAGGGCTGGCGTCGGACGGCCGTGCCGAAGCAGATCTTGTGTGGCAGGCCGGGGGTGGTGGTGACCTCCTCCTCCCCTCCTACCTGGTACTTGTGGGCCACCTGAACGAGTCCGCCAACGTGAGGTCAGCCTCACCGCAATGCGTGTTGTTTCACACAACAAGGGCGAGGAGATGCAAAACTAGGGGGGCTCTCTAGTGTCGGGAGGTCAACATACATCCAGAGCTAGAGTTGGGTAAAAACCCGAGAACAAAGTGGCAAGTAAACTCGAAGAAGGCCCTCCATCCAGTGGCGTCAGCCTTTTGTTACCACACTGCAGTCAATCGCCTTACGCCTATCACGTCTGCCATCGACAGGTTGCAACTGCTAATGTGAGGACGCCAGGGTCAGACCTAACTTGTTGCAAGTTCGCTTCCCGATTTGTGTGCATCGAGGTCGCTGCCAAGCTCACCCAGCCACCTAGCCCCCGCCACACAAGAGGCATGTGACAAGGACAGACGTGATGGGGAGCTCAAGGACACGCGGGCCCCTACAATTCGGCCTTTTTGGTCATCACACCCCAGCTCCTCTTGTAGTCTGAAAACTTATGGCCAGGGCAGTTGCATGGGGCAGGGATGCTATTGTTTTTTACTATCTCCCTCAAGCTATGCCTCAAGCATCTATTCTCAATGTTTTCTTACCACAGGCTTTCTTTCTTGTTCAGTCCCTCAACACATTGGCAGTTACCTCATGAGACAGATGCAGGTAAGTCTCACTGCCCTGTTCAATTACTGCTTAGTGCTGTATGTCACATGCTTTCTACGAGCGAAAAGCGGTGGCTCTAAAAGATGCTGCAAGGACTGACATACTTTAGAATGTTGCTGCTACTCAAAACACGAGCAAGGACTATAAGCATATCCCGAGCATCTGCTTCCTACACTCATCTGCCGCGACTCCATTATTTCTCTCCCATCACTGAAAAAAAGCTTGGCCTTTTAAAAGCGGAGAGACACCAGTTGTCAAGAACAACCTCATCATGCTGGGAAAACCGTGATGCGAAGGTGTCGGGGGACTTGGGGAACCTAATGAATTCACCCCGCAGGCGAAGAGGTAACAGGGTGTTGCAAACAAATTCATTCAATACAACTCCTATCCCACTGAGTGGTCAACCTAGACCCGAAACACCGCTGCTGTGATCCGATCGCAACGTGCAAGCCTTTCATTAAACTGGTGCCGTATTCGCTGACGAAACATGCACGAGTGTCCCTGCCTGGGCAAATACTGCAGAGCACTGAAAGCTGGAAAATCCAAAAGGAGCTTTATGCAAGGATTTGGTTGACACAGACCCACACAGCACTATCCCATGCGGTGACCACTGCAGCCAGCTTGGCATGCACGCGTTTTCAACTCGGGGCATCGACAGCCACGCATGCAACATTATGGTGTTTCAAACGCTCGCTGCTACATTTTGCGTTAATATTCGCTAAGTGCAGGTTTATGTGCGATAGCATTTCTAGGCAACATTAAGATTTTCTTCTAGAGACGTGCACCCTCCACACAAGGCTTTGGTTACCTAATCAGATTAGGGAATTAGTCTAGTTCAAACATTAGTCTAGTTCAAACAGACTCATCCAAGTAATGATTATACCAACTAGTTTTTAACTAAGCTACACATAACAAAGATTTCAACTGCTTTTGCAATAGTCAAATCATTGCACAATGCTAACGAAAGGTGATACAGGGGAGCAGCTTCTGATGCAAACTTCACCGGGCAACAAGAGAATCACTACGACATGTTACATCCCAGTTTCCTAAAAACAGTTGGTCTAGGTTTATGGGGTTTAACGTCCCAAAGCGACTCAGGCTACGACACACGCCGTAGTGAAGAGCTACGGAAATTTCGACCACCTGGGGTTCTTTAACGTGTACTGACATCGCACAGTACACGGGCCTCTAGAATTTCGCCTGCATCGAAATTTGTCCGCCGCGGCCGGGATCGAACCCGTGTCTTTCGGGTCAGCAGCCGAGCACCGCAACCAAGTTTCCTAGAAATGCCATCGCAGCCCAAGACCGTCAGCCATTAAAGGTTGCAGAAGCCGCTGCCTCTCTTCCCATCATTCCCAAGCAATTTCTTTTCTGTACCACAATTTCGTGGGCCTTTCACGCAGTTTAACCTTTACTCTCGACGGCAGTCCCCGCAGGAACAGGATGCCGAGAGAGGCCAAGCAGCTGGCTGCAGTGGACAGTATTGACTCGGTCGAGTCTCGCAAGTCACGTGAAGGCCCACCTTCAGGGAGGGAAGCACGCTCTCCGACGAGGGGTACTGTGCCGAATGGGTGGGGGGTGCGGAGAGCGTTCCCACGGGCGTCATCAGGGACCACTGGTCGCCCAGGCTCTGGGAAGCCACAACAGCAGCGGCGGCGAGGCATGGCCGCTTAGGAAACAACGCCACCGCCCGGAAAGATGGCGCGCGGCCCAACTTTGGGGACTTTAATTAACCCTTTGCAGTCATAAGACGAGATGCCCCAGTTAAAAACACCCGTCTCTGGCTTGCTTTTCTCGCCCTTAAAGGGGTGGAGACAGCAGATTTGTTTACTTTCATTAGTAAACATAGACACAACTGCTGTTTCGGCATTTTAATCTGCTCCAACCCTTATGCTTGTCAACCCAAGAAGCCAGATAGATGGCGAGTGAGCAAACAGCAATTATAGGTCCGTTCGATTCGCCTGCACTCCCTGCACCAGTTCTGTAAAGTTCCAAGGCGGTGCCACCAGTTCCTGCATTTCAAGTGCAGCTTGGCACTGGCTGCTTCCAAAACGAATGGTCGAGTGCGTCGTCTGCTATCCTTGGCGTCGCCACCAAATTGTAGCCACCAGCGTGGCGCCCACCAACAGCCGCGAACATCCCGAACTGAGTGAAGAATTTTCAAACAGCACATCATAGCAGCGAGGTGTTGCCATGTGTCAGCCTCGATGCAACCTCGCGGCAGCTAAGCGAAACGCACGTGTGTTCTTTTACTCAACACGACTGAGGTGCGCGCGCCGACTTGCATGTCGAGCGATTGTTGCAACAACGTGCATAATGATGCATGCACGTGTGTACTTTTTAGTTAACATAACCGGCTTCGAGTACTGTTATAACTTTACAGGTCCGTCGACAAGCACGGTGGGCAAGAGATGCAAGGTACGTGCCAGCGAGGGCCGCAGTCCTCACCTCCATCGCCGCCTTCTCGGTTGGCCAATCACTTTCCATCAGGGTCACCGTTCTCATCGAGGAGTGGAATCATTTGAGTATCTCCGCAGTTTATCGCAAAGCGCAAGCAAGCCATCGTCGTGCAAGTCGTCGTCCGCTTCCATGGCGGCTGCAGCTGCACCATTTCGGCACTGACCGCTCAGGAGGTGCACAGTTTTGCTAAACTTTCCCGACCTAGACTTCCACAACGTCTGCACTTTTTTTGAAACGAATGGCGTCGTGCAGACGGCGCCATCTTGCGCCACTGAAACGAATGGCGAAGTGCAGCACCGCGAGAACCACCTCACGTAGTGCAGGCGAATCGAACGGACCTTATATTGCAGTTTTGCAACCGTCATGTGACCTTACTACATGTGACGTCATAGCTACTGCTTACCCGCTGAAACCGAAACTACACCAGAGTAGTTCTGCTATTCGTTTACTAGGCACACGGAGATTTCATGCAGTGATCCATGCTTACTAATTACCTGCATTAGTCTAACAATAAAAAGAAAATGGCAACGTTTATAATATGCCCACATATAAGTTTTATTGCACCTGTACATAACAGCTCACTGAACACTTTCTTCCCTCGGTTTTTATTTGTGCCCCAGGGAAAAACACAGGGTCGACTAGAGAACATAAATAAGTATCATGGCACAGCCATGTGGCATCTTCAAAAACTCATGCTTTGCGGAATCACCTCGGATGAGGTTCAGTGACAGTAAAAGTGATTCCTGTGAGGATGAACAATGGAGTCCCTTTGGAATCAAAGGGTGAAAAATGGAAGCAAAGGGTGAAAAGGAAGGTTTCACCACAAAGCACGTAGCAAACACCACGGCCTCTGCCCAAGGAAATGCTCTGGGCACTCAAACAAAAAGTCAGATCAACGCTGAAAGGTCGACAGCTGTGGGAATGCAGCCCGAGCAGATCTTCCGCTAAGCATCTGTACTCCGCAGGGGGAGGGGGGGGGCTTCTTCACGGTGCCTGAAATTTGTGAAATGGTTCCCCGCTCAGCAGCCACAAAAGGGGTGGTACAACTCCTCGACCGCAAAGGGTTAAGGGTGAGCAAACCAGCTTGAGCAGCAACCAACAAAGCAGGTACGGCAAAGAGGCATGCACAACATTTGCCACCCCATCACACTGTCCTCAGAGCTGTGCCACGTTTCGTCGTGCCTGCCTGCTCCTATGCCAAACTGAGGCCACCCAGCAACCCAAGGCTTCTATGAACACAAGTAACACAGGACGCCGCTCTGCGAGGTATAATGAGCCTATCCTGTCCATACCTGTTAGTCCCTGAGGCCCTGAGCACCCAAGCCATGAGCAGCACACCCCAGTGCACACTGACAACCCTTGTCACTCCGCTATAGGCTCAACCATGGTTTTCAAAGGATGAGGGTTATTTCAAGTTCCGCAGCACTGAATCACGAGAAATGTTCCCGTCTTGGTTTCTCGGGTTCTGTGGGCTGTGACTCGGCAAGGCATTCATGACAGCTGCACATGCAATGCAAATCGCCAGCTGAGCAACACAGGGGCCAAGGAAGCAAAACGAAGAATTCCGTAAACAACTGTTCCGTAATCGAATAATTCCGTAAACAACTGTCCGTAATCGTGGCCACGGGAAAAGACAATCACGCAACAACTGTCGTTCTGCTGCCACCCCTAGAGGCGAGACTCACCAGAGCGGGCAGCTCAGTGCCGCGGTTGAACGTGCTGTCGCCCTCAGGGGGTGGCTGGGGGGCCTCCTCCGAAGACGAGGCGGGAGCCACGGCTGGGGACGCCTTGAGTGGCTCCAGCTTGGGGGGTCCCGCGTGTGTCAGGGGCTCAACCACAACACTCAGCTCCTGCAAAGGAGAGAGGGTCTCTGTCACCGGTCTCTGGGATGAGCTCGCAGCGCAGCACACACGAACGGACGTGAAAATGGACCAATTCCCACACTGCTCACAGCACCCAGACAACCGTTTCCGAACCACCTCTGGCGCTCATGCTAGTGCCAAACATGGAACATGTTTCAACCACACCGTGGCTTTTAAATGGGCACTTCTACTGGCGCGTTCACACCTGGGCATTTCGGCGGCGAGGGCCAGCGAAATCCGCCGCCGCCGAAATGCTGCCTCGTTCACACTTGCTGGCCACCACGTCTCCACTCGCCATCTGTGTGTCGTCTGCTCAAGGCATACTGAGATAAGAGAGGTTAATCGATGCTGTCTATATGCCATAACCGTGTGCGTGCTTACGTATGCTAAAATGCAGCCATTTTGCTGGACGTTAAGCCATTTCTAACATTTTCACTTTTAAAACAGAAGTACGACGACATTTAGCCTAGTGGCGCATCTGGTGGTTAGGACGGGAACCGTTACTGTCAACAAACCAACACCCCTCTTAAGACTAGGGGCAGAATTGTAACTGTAAATAAAAAAAAGTGAAGCAAATTTACTAATCGTACGTTTTTCTATGGGCAATAGGAGATGAAGCGAAAGACCGGTGGCTCATTTACGGCCAGTGAACGCGCTGAAGAAGGCAGCAACGACGACGAATCCAGTCCGAAGCGAGGAGTCATCCATTGAAGGGCGCCGCCATGTTTGTTGCCATGGGAACGCAACTTCGTACTCGACGCCCTATTGGCCGATGAGAATCAGCGGAATTTCTTCAGACGGCAGAATTCGGTCCTGGACCGATCGGGCTTTCCGCTGGGTATTCCAGCAGAATCTCTGTCGCGGCAGCGGATTCCACTTGCTCTCGCCACCGAATTCCCAAGTGTGAATGTGCCTTCCACAAGCACCATATCCCATTCACCAAAGGTTGCTCTTCAACAAAGAGAACAAGCACTTTTTTTTTCTTCCAGACAGAAAGGTGACAGAAACATGTGCTGCATCGAAAAATTGCAAACTCCAACACTAACCAAGAAGACAACAATGCCTTTTCTTATACAGTCGAGCCCACTTATAACAAACCTGACGGTCATGCGATTGCGTTCGTTATATCCAAAGTTTGAAGTAAGTGAACTGTCCATATAGCAGCCAAAGATGCTAAGGCCCTCAAAAGTGGCCTTTATTTCTTACAAAACCGTGCTATACGTGCCTACATGTGCAAAGCATAGCCTGCCATGGCTCTTTCCAGGCTCTCTAGGGCGGTCATTTAATCCTCGCTGAGGCCCCTGCAGCCAACTATCAAATTTAGGGATGCGATATAACTAATCCTGGTTTAAGCGTCCACGGCACATCGTGGCAGGTTGGCCTGGCAGTAGGGCAGTGCTCATAACTGGTGTTCACTTCATCAGTGCACGTGCCTCTGCGGTTTTGTGGTCCACAGGAACGCAGCCATCCGAAGGAAACGTCTGGCCAGCTATGTATCAAAGAAGTGTTGCCCCAAATCTACATGCGTCTGGTCACGTGTTCTCGAGCTTCATCTGTTGTTCATGGGTTCATGCAGAAACGAAAGTAGCGCAACGCTCGTGGCACAGAGTGCGTCACTTGCACCGTCCGACGCTGCCTGTACACTGTAGTAAAAGATGGAGCCGACTGGGCAAGCAATGCATACCACATGACCAGCATGGCCAGCAAAGAATTCAGAATTCTCAAATCTCTGTCTGCTCTTAGTAGATCCACGAGCATGCATCAATAGCTTCACTTTTGATGATGCCCCTTCCTCGCGCGGGTCGACTGCCATTGCCCTTATACATATTTTTGACGGTAGCATCGCGCCCGTTTGTAATAAGCGAGTGTTTGTTATATCTGCGGCCGTCATAAGTGGGCTCGACTGTACCACCAGCTCAAATAGTAAACCGCTGGCCTTCTCCATTCATCCATCACCACCCATCCAAGTATCTTTACTCACATCTGCTGTCTCGCTATCTCCAAGATTGCCCTCGTCGCAATTCCTGGCATCCTGCAGGATGTAGTACACACAGGCTCAGTGCAATGCACCCACGCGACGCCCTACATTTTCACTGACCATGAGGCACCTTTGTTCCGCATTCTTTAATTATCAATCCACTTGCGAATGCACTTTTTTTTCCCTCCTCTGAAATAGAAAATAGCTGGCCTGTGACGGCCCTGCACACTTTTAGGTGCTCAGAAGAAGCCATTATTAACACAAAATGAAACCAACAAGACAGGATGACAGGGATGGAGGAAGTTTTCAGTCGGCTTCTCGCGTTCTCACAAAGCTCTAGGATAGTACCAGTCGCAAAACTGCCTCAAGACTTTGCTATTCACCCGAGGTTACTTCGCAGAGGTTAATTAATGCCCCATGTAGCACGACCGTCTGTTAGCATCCAAATTTCCAGCCAACCACAGCACCAAATTTTGACAGGGCTTCCATATGGGAAGTTCTTTATGGGAACTGGTCATTTCCCACCCCAACCCCCCCAACACCCCAGCCCCCAACACCCCAGCTCCCCAACCCCCAACACCCTAGCCCACAGCCCCCAGCTCACCTGCACCAAGCTGCTGTACTGGCTAGGGTTGCCGGCCCCCTTGGTGGGGGAAGCATCGCTGCTGTTGGTGCTGCTGGTGCGGGGCCGGCGGGGCCGCTTGGCCTTCTCGCTGCCACCCTGTCCCCCCTTGAGGGGACCCTTGCGCTTGGCCAGCGACCCCTTGGAGGGTCGCCGTGCCTTCTTGGGCTCCTCGTCGCCCTCCTCATCCTCCGGGTCGTAGATCTCTGTGCCGTCCGTGTCCCCACCCCCACCCACGGTGTCCTCTTCCGGTATGAGGCAGCCCTTGTCCAGAATGGGGTGCCGCTTGGACTTGGACTTGATCCTGCCACCAACCCCGAGACAAGGCAAACCAAACAGGAACACTCACACCGATGCTGGCGAAAGAGGTCGTAAAAACAGTTATGCACGTGATTGATTGGTTTGTTTCTGGGTGCTCAACGTCCCAAAGCAACTCAGGCTATGAGGGACGCCGGAGTGAAGGGCTCCGGAAATTTCGACCACCTGGGGTTCTTCAACGTGCACTGACATCGCACAGAACATGGGCCTCTGGAAGTTATGCACGTGAGAAGATGTAGTCAGATGGGATGAAGAATATGTTGCCATTGCAAAGGATGCAAAAGGTCCAAAGATGCTTAAGGCAAAACACTCTGGACTCTGAAAGCTGTCAGCAACACAATGTTACTGACAGTGAGCTTTTTTTTTTTTTCGTAGCCTATCGAAGGATCTTGGGCTACCCTCTGATAGTCTCCCCTAAAGCTGCACCACAGAATATGCAGAGCAACCTGGCCTCAAGCGGAGTGTGCGTTCAGAATCAATATGAAGGTTATCACTTTAGGCTTAACCTCCATGAATACAGCAGAATTTCAATATGAATTTCAATATCAATTTCATGGAGCCGTGAAAAATATTCCTATCACCCAAAATCGACAAAATCCGTATGCAAAGGCATATGGATTGGCATTCGCACATATCTGTTTACAGCTGACAGAACTTGTTTATGTCAGAGCACCACAGCTCACCGCTCGCGCTGCGTACTGCACGACTGGCAGTTGCAACATCAGTGATGTGCGGGCTGCGTGTCAGTACGTAGTGCTTGAGGAGCGTTATACGTTATACGTACGATACGGGGGTGCTACTGTACTGCAAAACCACCAAAGATAGCACGTGACCACAGCTGGGCCCTTTCTTGTCCTCTATTCTTCACAGCCACTTTTACCGAAGAACCAGGAAAGACTTCTTGGCCATTAGAAAACCAATTCCGCTAACACTTATTCCAGCTCCCCCAGCAACGAGACGCCCAGTGGTGCACAGCCAACCTCGCAGCACAGTCGCCCACCGACCGCACCCTAAGCAAAGCACGGCAGGTCACTCACAGGGAGCGCAGCATGGCCATCTCGAGGTGGGTGGGCGCCCGGGCAGCCACCTTGCTCGTGGGGTCCTCCGGGTGGCACCCGACGTCCTGGCCGGCCAGCCACAGCTCATACCGCTCGGGCTGGAACTTCTTCACAAAGAGGTCCATGCTGATCTTGACACAGTCCTGGCGGCACAGGCACTGCACGGAGGGGGAAGGAGGAAGGGTTAGTCCACAAGTCTTCCACGGATTGCCGAGGGCAAAGTCCAGCCCAGTCGCGGTGCGAAATCCGCCGCCACAAACACAGACACAAACTCAACCCACCCCGGTGCTATGCCACGGGGCACAGCGAACAAGCCAGACCAGCCAATGTGCATGCCAGTCTTGTTACGGTAGACTCAAATGAACAATGGGTGTTTGTTACAGTAGCATGCCGTATCAGTCCCATTCAGCAAACCACGAAGTCAGCCATGTAAGAAGAAGTGTTGGCTTTCCAGTCTCAATCAACTAAAGTAACTTGCAATGAGTGCAAAGTGATATGTGAGGCTTGATCCACCAAGGCTGCACATGGGGTATGAAAAGTTACTGCTACAGAGTTTCAACTACACAGGTTCCTGTAGTGTGCATTGACATCACACGGCCCGCAGAAATTACAGTCGACGACCGAAAATTCGGACGCCTGATTTTTCGGACATGCTTGATTATTCGGACTTTTTCGCGGCACCGCGACATGGCCCATAGAGCCAATGTGTAAGAGCGCTTGAAATTTCGGACGCACCGCAACTGACCACTCGATTTTTCGGACCTCATTCGCACTCGCCGCCAGTACCCAAGCCGCCATATAATGTGTACAGTGGAACCTCATTAATTCAGACTGCAGGAGATATCGAAAACTTGATCAAACAAAACGAAATTCAAGCTTAAAGGGAGCCTCTTGCGATGCTGAAATTCTGCGCGAGTCGGCACATTGCGCTCGCATGTTTTCGAATTCGTACTGTCCTTGAATGTCTTCCGCCGCACGAACTTGAACCGTAGTCTGAGTTCACGGAACTCATCTGTGCCGAGTCTTTAGTCCCGAACACGGAACGCGAATACGATCGCGGAGGCTACGCGCACGCCGTGGCTTCCGCGATCGAAGCGCGCGGTGCGCCGCCAGATCTTATCGCGGCCGCGATCTGCTCCGGCGCTGCGCCGTTCGCGGAGGCCACGCGCGCGCACCGGAGCTTCCAAGTGCCGTCTATGGATGGTGCCGTGATCATTATCATCAACATTTTTCTCGGTCGCGATTTTCCGCTGTTCACATCGGCATCAGTATCGCCAGCTCCAGCCTTTCGTGGCGTGTCAGCATGCGTGTTAGCGCGTTCGCCGTGATAGTGGCTTTCGTGTGCTGCTGCCGAGCTTCACAGTTTTAGCACGATGGGCAAGCACCTTAAGCTACACGGCTGGGAGTTAGCTCTCGAACGCGGTCGGTAAGCGTGCGGCGGGCGGGAAATTCGACGTGGCCGAGAAGTGCGTCCGATGATGGTGCAACCAAAAGAGAAACACAAGCTGCAAAAAGCGCGCTTTCCGAGTCAAGCCGTGCGAGTTTCCTGAACTGGAAGAAGAGCTGCTCCTCTATGTGATGGAATTTTGGAACAACGGCTACGCGTTGACAGCGGACATGCTGCGCGGCTTCTTTTGGCATGAGCGTGCACCAGAGCGCAGCACCAGCTCAGGAGTCTAAATACTTCGCGAGTGACGATTGAATGTAGAATAAATGTCGCTCATTCCATGGTTGGTGTGTTTTTACTTAAAATTTTTTTTTTTTTTCGCATATCGCGCGTATGGGCCGCACCCCGAAAATTGGCCCTCGAATCTGGAAAAAAAAAAGTGCGGCCCTTATACGTGTTTATACGGTGTTTCGCACGGCGAAATATAGTCATGAGGAGCTTTAGAATGTGTGCAATACAATTGGCCGCTTTCTCCGGCATAGTGGTACCGTATTTACACGATTGTAAGTCGACCCATTTTTCAAAATTTGAAAATCCGAAGTGGGGGGGTCGACTTACAATCGAAACCAAAGCATCACACTATAAATAAAGGCGAGACAAACGAGACAAGCGTGGTTGCATTTTTTGCTGCGCGGCTCCGTCGCATCGTTCTTGCCTTGAGCAGCTATGTCAACGCGCAGAACCGGCATCCCCGCCCCGCGCGAGGCGGCCCGCTGATGGTGGCTGTCGATAAGAAGCAAACCAGCACCAACCCACTCCCCACACGTGGCCGCAGATTGCGTATGCTGATAAGCGGCGGCGGCCCGATAACGCCTTCGCGGTCTCTTAATTTTTTTTGTTTACTTTCAACCGCGCACTCGGCGCCGAAGGGAGCGTCGGTAGTTGATGGAAAGGCTGCTGTTCCAATCGTGGCGGCACCCCCCCTCCGAACCACAGCGGCACCAGGGAGTGTCGGTAGCCGACGGAAGAGCCGACGCCGCTCACGCGTAATTTCTCTCTGGCTCTGACGCATTCGACTACTGCCGGGCGCGTTTCACAAGTTTTTAATGTAGTGCTTCGTCATTCGTCATTTGTGCTCCAGGTCTGATAAAGGCCGATTCACACGACGGACCGTTCGCCCGCGGCCCGCGCACTACGTGTGCATACGTCAGCACTTTGAGAGGCGCGCTGGATGCATGGATGGATGGCGGCCGACAGCGCGCCCCTCAAAGTGCTGACGTATGCACACGTAGTGCGCGGGCCGCGGGCGAACGGTCCGTCGTGTGAATCGGCCTTAAGCGACCGGCGCTGGTTCGCGGCTGCATTCAAGATGTCTGTCATTCTTTATGCCGAAGAAACGAACTGCGCGCCGGGCCGCAAGTTCGACCTTCGCACCGAGTGATACAGGAGTGGCAGCTACAATGAGGCAAAATTTTCAGCTGTTCCTCGCGATGTCATGATGTGGCTTTTTGCGAAGTGCAGGATTTCACTGCATGACGATGCTAGAACGACGAGCTGTGGGACTGCAGCAGCGATGATGACATGACGACGGCAGCGCTAGCGAGGACGATGGCGCAAGTGTGGACGAGTAGCCCAGTGACTAAGACATTTTTGTTTTGGAATGTGCCCACGGGCACTCCCGCGTGCGGCAGACGATAGCGGCTGGTGATCAGCGGAGGCCACAGGATAGTACTGTCGCGTTCTAGTTCTACTAATAAAGGCCAAGTTTAAATGACCTCAAGTTTTTTTTTTTTTCACAATTGTGATGTGGGGGGGTCGACTTACATTCGAGTTGACTTACAATCGTGTAAATACGGTAATAAGTTCGTGATTTTTTCGGTGAAATTTGATTTTCCGGACTGCCCGATTTTTCGGTCGTTTTCGCGGCCCCTAGAGAGTCCGAAAGATCGGTCGTCGACTGTAATTGCATTTAGCCACCACTGAAATGCAGCTGCTAGTGCCTGGATTTGATCCCGAGTCCTCAACGTTTCCGGGTCACCGCAGGGAGTTAAAGGCACATAGGAAAATGCCACTGGACTCCATAGCGCAGGCCCAATGCAGGCAGCACATTTTGATCTCAGATATGAGAGGCCAACAAGCATGGGCACTTTTACATCTGTTGTTCATTGCAGTATGTTTTGTTTCAATGGGGTACAACTACAAACCCACACAAATAAAAACACTGCACACGCTATCAAAACAGCAGCAGGAATGATGCTCAGGACATTTTGCAAGCAAAGGTGACAAAAAGTGGGAGATCTTTGCCGACATCAGGAACTGCAGGAAGAAATCTGACCAAGGATCTGCTTTTTGAAGCCCGCAGGTATGAGATGCATAACTGAACTCCGATCTCAGTTGAAGGATCTAGTGTAACCTAGCATTAAAGAGAAAAAGGAAAACCCGAAATGAACCCAGCCAGTAAAAGCATCAGCCTCACCTGAGAGGCCCGTTTGCCGTACTCGATCCAGCGGGGCAGAGCGAAGTTGGTGGACTCTGCACAGTTGAAGCCATGGTTGAAGCCCGCATGATACCCGTACGGGAAGGTGATCATGAATTCCCCAGGCTCCTGGGTGATCTGAAACAAACAATGCAAGCAATACCCCAGTCACCACATGCACTGACATTCAGTGTAGTCCTCATCACTGGAGGGACACAGTTGTCTACTGTGGCCCTATCACTCAGGTTTGATAAAGCCAAACATCATAAATCAAACTGCACACAACTAGAAGAAATTTCTGGCACACACTGCATTAGCAAGAGTGGAGTTAGCTTCTTCCCTGTTGCGCAAGACAGCTTCCCCAAGAAGTTTTGCGGACGACCAAGGGTGCACCCACCTTGTTGTAGGGGATGGAGTACTGCCGCAGGATCTGGGGGGAGATGACGGTCATCTTGTGGCGCAGGAAGGCGGAGCACTCCTGGGCCGTGGAGTGGAAGAAGCCCGCGGCCAGGCGCTCCAGCCGGCGGCCGTGCTCCGGAGGGACGCAGTACCACGACTTGGGCGCCCCAAAGTGCAGGTAGTTGATGGAGTAGAGGTCCATGTCCTCCGTGTGCCACGCAAAGGTCGTCTTCCACATGCCAAAGTAGAGGTAGGCCGTGTTGACCCCCTCGATCTTGATGCCATAGTCCTGGCCCACCAGGTCCAGGATGGTGTTCAGGTGGTTGATGTTGAACTCCTGAAGGAATCGACATCAAAGACAACATAGCCGTTCACAAGGTGCACAGCCACGGCAGAGAGCACGGCTTAAACAGACATTCTTCTCGTGTAGAATTTAACTTTGTGAATACAGTACACCCCTGACGCTCCTTTTTTTTTCACTTGTCCTAAACATCGTGCAAGGCTGAGATTCTAGTAGCCAAAAATTTCAATGCATCAGGTGCTCGCCTAGTTCAAGCAACAAGTTAGATTCAGCACAACCTGTGCAAGACCCAAAGAAACGACACGAACATAAAAACGAGAAAGGATGATACCAGATCATATCTCTAAAAATTGTTAGATATTAGATCAAATTCCTTCAGTCCTGAGCACCTGTGTTCTGTAAAGCGCTGTTCCACCGAAGTGCCTTACGGCCTGGCTCTTGCACCCACCATGGTACACTAGTGGCTAGGAAATTCTGCAGTCAGGTGCTCGACCGCAGGTTCAGTTTACAGAAACACTGGTTGCATTTTGATAAAGGAAAATAATAAGAAAGTGCCAGATAAAAGTGCTTCTAGCAGTAAGAATTCTTATGGGACTCTCGGTCACAATGTTCTGAACAGACCAAATGGAAATCTGAGAAGTGCATCGGTATTTAGTGTTTACTCCAAATCTGACAAACCGCTACAACCACTCAAGCCAAATGTTGCCCTGAATAGATCCTCCTCTCAAAGTAATGTCGGTATCATCATGCCGCATACTGTCCACACCTAAAGGCATCACTGGATACTAGCCTGACCAATATGGTACAGAACGATCATGTCAGTGCCTGGCAGGTGCTCCGCAGCACAACCACAAAAACATTATCTACATCACAAAGCACACACAGTGCATCTGCATCCTTTGCTTCAAAGATGAGTGTTCTGACATTTGATGGGAACATGGTGTTGTGGTGAAGCTGGCCAAACAGTACAAAGAAAAGACTGACAAACGTTTACACACAGCCGCACAAAGCAACAGCCCAACAATAGCTACTGCACACGCCAGTAAAGGAGGCACCATCACACACAAAGTACACAGTACCAGCTATCCTATCAAACTGCCCCTCCCCTCTTGCTCATCCTCACACTTCACCGTACTACAGACATCTACACCAACAACAAGGACTCAGAGGTTTGTGCCATTACCGTATTTAATCTAATCTAGGCCGACAGTTCTTCTAAGAACATAAGGTATGAAATCCTTAGGTCGGCCTAGATTCGAGGATTTATAGCTAATTCATAAAACACGACGACAAAGCCTCAAAACTGTAAAAATAGCGAGCAGGCAGTGCTGCCATGAGTCTCCATCAGATGACAGCACTGTAGCCATTGCTACTCGAAGCAGTAGCCAAGAGAAGCAAGGGTGACTGTCCACCATTTTGAGCACGCTCACTGTTCGTGCAATGTCTCGATGGGAAGCATGAGCACATTCATCGCTTGTCCTAACTCTGCCTTCAATTAGAAAGTTGTGCTCATAGCAGAGCAGAATCCAAGCCGGGCACGGCTGTGGCACCGATAACAATGTTCATCATTGGATGTGGTAGCCTGACCACACTTTTTGTTTGCGCTCCAAGTCGAAAGGCCTGAACGGACCCACAGAAAGGCACTTAGGGAACCAAGGCAGTTTTGTGGCAAATAAATGCCATTTATGTTTTGCAGTGTCAATTCTTTCTTTTGACCAGCTTACATTTGACGACAGAATTTTTTTTTCTCCTCTGTCCTTTTAATTTTTGGGTGTCTGCTTGAAACTGAGACTGGCCCAGATTCGAGTAAATACGGTAGCAGGTATCACTGTAAAAAAAGGCCGCCACCGTCTGGAAGCCGTTGAAGTAATGAGCGTTAGGTGTTTGGCTTACTAGAATTGATATGCACGCGGCGGGTGGTTGTTTCTACAATGCTAATGTAGATGGTGCTACAAGTCTCAATGCGAGATGTGCTGTTTTCTAGTTGCTGCCCCAGATGGCGCTGTGATCTCGAGTGGTAGCAGACACCACGAAATCTCGAAACGCAATGAGTAAGAGCTAACGCTCTTAAAGAAACAGTACATTAGGCCTGGCTCACCTTGACACCCGGGTCGTACAGCGATCCGGACACATCAGCACCGTAGATGGGAGGGTTGAAGGCGATGTTCTTCCAGTACTTGCGCTCCAGGTCCTCGTAGTCAAAGTGGGAGGGCGTCTTGTAGCGGTCACTCTGGGCCAGCCGCCTGAACTCCTTGACTGTCATGGCCTTCTTCTGGATGTTGTACTGCTGGTACAGGCCCTGGCCACCCGACACCACTTGCGAGATGGGCGAGGGGATCGTCATGACGATGTCGTCGTAGCCCCCTTTCCGCGGGATCCACTCCTTGGGTGGGATGATCTGGACGCGTAAAAAAAGAAACAAACCCCGGGTCGATCGTTCAGTACAAAACACAAAGAATGGACAATGGGCAGGCTTCCGCAAAAGCAGCATGGCAGAACCGGAACACAAACTACAACTCTGCCTTTGTCAAACTACCCAGTGGTTCAAGAGTAAGCTTCCACTGGTGCATGTGTGTAGCCTCTGCAGAGGCTAGCCACTGCTATAATGCTGGCAGCCACTGAAATGCACTTTGTTCTCTAGCAGTGTTCCTTGTGCAACTTTCTTGACACATCTCAGGTACGTTGCCTTCTATTTTCACATTGAAACACAAGCAACGAAACCGTGCAGCATTTATTGCTTGGAAAAAATGAGCACTTCTGACCAGCACTTCTTTCAGATATCCACCCGTGGGTCAAGGGCAGTGAAGGCAAGCTGAAACTATTAGCCTACTCGAGCTCCAAACAAAACCGAGCTACAGTCCAACAACTGGTGGCCGCAGGATAGTTGGCACAACACTTGAAGCATAAAGTGCTTGCACAGCTAAAGAATACAGGGGATGTATAAAAGTGAAGAACAAACATGTGAAGGTATAGGTATTTCCAATAGTAAAGGGAACAGTCAGTTGGCACACAGGAACAAATCCTGTTAGTCCTACACTGATTTTGAAAATACCTTCCCGAAGAAAACTATTTAGGTCAATGGAAAAAGTGTGCTTCCCACTCATACTCGGTGTGTAATCCATGCAGGTCATGCGTTCCCTTTCACACTGCAGCTACTAGCACATGGTCATTTGTTTGTTCTCACCAGCTTAAGCTATGAAATTAAAAGTTGCTGGTGGGCCGCAGTGCTTGTTGCATTTATGCACTTATATACCCTAAGGCCCTTTTGCTTTTGGTCATTACACAAGGGAAAAGAAAAATAAGGGAGGTAGACTGCATATGTATAAACTCTGAAGAGAATTCTGAAGAGAAAGATGAACACAGCGCTCTGTTCGTCCTTTTGTGTTCGTCCTTCTTCTCTTCCTACTTCTTTTCTTTGGCCATGTGCCATTGCGCTGAAAAACTACTATGAGTTTAAATCAAGAATGCCAACTAGCCCAAGAACTCTTCTGAAGAGAAATTTGCACAGAGGACAAAGTGATAGGTTATAATAAAATCGTACAGCAGTTTGCGCGGGAAAGGCATTAAGAAAAAAAAAGCGTGTTCCTGTGCCAACGTGTGCCGTGTTCTGTGGCCACACAAGGATCTGAGGATACAGTACCTTGGCCAGACCCGCCTTGTGGGCCCCCTGGGACTCCATGTACTCGAGGTACCTGGAGAAGTCCTGCATGTCGTCCAGCGTGGGCCGGAAGACCATGATCTTGGGCACGCTCGAGTTGCCACCACCACCAGTGGTGGTGCCACCACCCATGGGCCTCTCCATGACGGAGGGCCTCACCTGCCTCCCTCTCCTGGACAAGACACACACGCAAGAGTTTCAAGGGTCAATGAGCAGTGGTCAATGAGCAGCAAAAGCACACAGGACACAGTGTAGACGGAGGCTCCAGATTGAAAAACACAAAGGAAAACAAATTTATGGCTCTGAGTAAAATCAACTCTGGGCCTCCATCTGGGTACATTGATGTTGGTCCAGCAGGAAAAGATGCTGGGAAAAGATGACTTTACTGCCGAAAAAGTTTAACTGAAGAATCTGCCACCAGAGTCATCGACCTCAAAGAGGACTAGAGTTTCAAGGATCAATGACCAGTGGACTTTGACGTGCCAAAGCAAAGCACACAGGACACAGTGTAGATGGAGGCTCCAGATTGGAAAACAACATAAATTTATCATTCTGAGTAAAAATCAACTCCATGCCTCCATCTGGGTGGGTTGATGTTGGTCCAGCAGGAAAAGATGACTTTACTGCTGACAGAATTTAATTTAGGAATCTATCTGCCACCAGATTCAAACCAGTGAGATGACACCAAAGAGGACTCCATTGTAACAGTTCTGAAGTGAATGGCAGTATAGATTACCCAAGCAACACAGGTAATCGGCCCAATATTGGAAATTGATGGCTTAACTGTGGTCATATGTAAGGCTGGCCTTTGATGATAAATCCGATATTGGGCCAGTTATCTGTGCTGCTGGGGTAGCCTCACGGATCCGCACCCAAAAAACAGTGCCGACAATGCCCACATTTTTTATTGCATAAGCAATACTGCGCCAGGTTTCGAGCCATCGCATATCTCCTGGCGGTGGCCACGGTTGACGGCGTCACCACTAAAAAAAAAAAACTGTGTCGAGGCTGGGAATCGAACCACGGCCTTTGGCATTTGAGGCGGAGACGCTACCACTCCGCCACGAAGGCTCAGGGTTTGAGCATGAATAAAGGCTCATCTAGTGAATGCATAGGTCTCATAAATAGAATAAAAAAAAAATACAGAATAAAAATATTGCGCCAGGTTTCAAGCCGTTGCCATAGCAACCGTTTCAGCCGCGCTCCACCAGGCTCCACGCTGCTTACGCAACCTGCCTGGTTTAACCAGAGCTAAACCTAAGATAATTTTTTTTAACCTTTTAATGCTTGTAAAAGCTACATTTTCAGTTCAAGTCGTGTCTCCGTAGCTAGAAAATGTAATTTACCAACACAGGTAATTTACCAACAACAATCAACTTGTCCTTGGTGTCCATTCAACCTTTATCACCAAAGGTTCTACATCACAGTGCACTGGAAGCCCAGCACACAGGTTCTGCACTTTCCCACCACCAAAAGTGTGGCTTTTCACGGCCAGTCAGGATCATGCTAAGCAGACAAACACTATAGCAGCTGAGAAATGACAGTGGTTGCCAAAATTTATGCTACAAGCCTTTTATTTTGATCTTCACTTCCCAAAATAATTTCAGATGATCAGGATAAAACCTTCATGCTGTAACCATCAACTGCTGCTGTCTTTAAACTGAAAACAAACCTGACTTGCAGGAGCATAGCGCACCTCAAGGTAACGGCACAGCAAAAAATTGCTGATGGTTTATCTTTTGTTAAATCTGGTGTTTACGTAAGCGAAAGCTTCCTTCCCCTAAGCCAAACTATGAGTCTCGTCACTGCTTAAACCACAAGCAGCACTCTTAGAGTAGCCAGGGGAATGAAGCTTTCACTTACACACCAGGTTTAACTAAAGATCAGCCACCAGCAATTTTTTGTTTGACCTTGACCTGACCTATGACCTTATGGGCCACCTTGGTGTAGCACCACAGCAATACACCATGCCTCTACTGTGGTTTGACCTCTAAATTGCTTGAAGGTGAAAACCACAAGCGCCCCGAAGAAAGCTTTTGCTTCAAAACTGCCATCACATTTCCTGTCTGCCCCACCATCCCACCACCCCCTTATGAGGGTGGCAGAAGCCCAGCATTCCCCCCATGTACTAACAAGAAGAAGCCCCCAACCCCTTGAACCAAAAACTGGAAAGCTTTTAACACCTTCAAGATCAACCCATTCTCACAATGGACCCGATTCCATCCAAAGCTGGAAAATGTAGTGAGGGCTAAAGCTGCTTACACTGAAGCAGTGGGCGTGCTAAAATACCTTTGTTATTAAACGCCATTTCATGCTGTTAGTAGCAAATAACTTCGTTATGTTTCAACACCAGTAATGTCCGCCAACACCCTGTCATCCACTATATCTGCCGCTTTGTAGAAATTAAGTCCCGCACAACATCTGTCAAACGGCTTCCTTTACTTTAAACAGTTCTCTATATTTTATGCATGCCACAGTTAAATTTTCTGGCCACCCTTCCAAAAAAAAAAAAAGGGCCTACAGCTACATCAAGATAAGGGCCCTTATTTAAATGATTATGCCTATCTGCATAGGTGTCAAAACAAACAAAAAAAGTTGCAAGCTGTATGAATGTCTCCCATGCATACAAGTGGCAAGATTGCACTCAGAATGACTCTAGAAATTGAATGCCATCCCTTTCATGCCATTCGGGCCACAGGTTTCATAGAAAAAAATGACTTGAAAAAATTAACGTGAATGACTTCATAAGGCCTGAGGCCTTACGAAGTCTTTTTGACGCATAAGAAAAATTGCACTAGAACTGAATACTGCTTCAAGAAGTACTACGAAACAGTTGACTGAATGAAAAAGCTCAGAAATTTGTCATTTTTTTTTTCCCCCACCAAAATCAGCTGCGTCGAATTCTTCACCTGTGCTTGTAAAAACTTGTAGAAAAACCAAGGACTTGCCTATCTTGCCCATCAAAGAAAGATAAGGACAGGCTCAGTGGTTTGTCTGATTGTTCAGTAATTATCAGCACACAAAAATACGAGAGACATAGGTAGACAGCTGTCTGTCTGCTGGCACTCCGCTTAAAGGTTAAAAAAAAATCACACAAGATTTCTTGCCCCACTTCGTAAATCTGCTGGTGGGAGCTAGGCTAGCAAGTTTAGAATGCGTGAGCAGTAGAGAAAGGGACGACTGTCGTGCAAAGCCCACCACCTCTCCTCGCTTGGCCTCATTACGCTGTAAGATGAGAAGCGGAAAGATGGAGTGCATCTGTCAGGCGAAGGACAAACTGCACACTTCGGCACTTGAGTTCTGCGCCCCTTAATGCAGCAAAGAGGAGAAGAAAGTTAAGAAAAAATCGAACACACTGGCTTTGAACAACTAAAACTGACCACCTCGCTCCTACTGAAGTCCCTATAACTGCCACTAGCAAAAATATCCAGATGCATAGCCTCTAACCTTAAAGGAACATTTAAGCTCAAATTGAACCTGGCAGTGGCAAGGAGGTTGCATTCATTGAAAACGCCAACTTTATAAGCTAGACAAGCTTAAGTTAGTTTAGTTTATGGAGGCTTAACGCCCCAAAGTGACCCAGGCTATGGCCGTAGTGGAGGGCTCCGGAAATTTCGACCACCTGGGGTTCTTTAACATGCCCTGACATCGCACGGTACACGGGCCTCTAGAATTTAAAGCTTAAGAAATGAAGCACAGGCATTACCAAACCCACCACTGGCCGTGGTGATACACAGCGAAGTCAGGTCAGTCTTCTGCATGTGGATCTCCGAGGCTAGGCCATAATCATAAGTCTGACTACGCCCACTGCAGGGCCAACGCCTCTCCCGTGTCTCCCCCATTAACCCTGTCCTTTGCCAGTTGCGGCCACCCTATCCACGCAAACTTATTGATCTCATCTGCCCACCTAACTTTCTGCCGCCCCCTGCTGCGCTTGCCTTCTCTTGGAATCCACTCCGTTACCCTTCAGGACCAGCGGTTATCTTGCCTTCGCACTGCATGCCCTGCCCAAGCCCCTTTCTTCCTCCTGATTTCAACTAGGATACCATTAACCCGCGTTTGTTCCCTCACCCACTCTGCACTCTTTCGGGCTCTTAATGTTAATCTATCATTTTCCTTTCCATAACTCGCTGCGTAGTCCTCAGACCACACTGACAACGGGTGACAATAGAGCACTTGTCATCACTGAGGTTAAGAGTTTGATTCAAGTGATGGGGGGAAAAAAATGCCCTTCCCATTTTTTAAAATCCCTTTTTCCCTCCACTAAGTGCACCTTTCGCTGCCAAACGACCACCAGCATAGCCACAGAGGGCCAAACAATCGAATTTTACCAAGACCAAACACTGGCTGCACAGTTGCAAGGATGTCCTTGCATTTCTACACGACAAACACGCGCAATCCATAAGAGAGAAAGCATGAATGGAGGCTGTCCGCCATGCTATCTCCTACCCACGAGTGCATTTTGCGATAAGCAGCTTTGCCGCTATCCCTGCCATTGTGCGCTACTCTGCAATTTCACTGCACTTTCTTCACGCTATCTCCACAAGCACCAAACACAATCGACAGCAGTTCGGAGACACGCTTGCATCTCGCGTGACTGTGCTTGACACACTGGAATGCAAAACAATACTTAATTATAAATATCCTCTTCCACGCCTGCACGAATTATTGGGGCCAAGCGAAAGCCACTAAACATAAACAAACAACGCGTCCCTTAAGCTCAATACCAAGAAGGATAATGTTACTGTCATTAGAAGAGCAGTTTGTTTACGGTCCGTTTACAGAGTTTAACGTCCCAAAGCAACTCTAGCTATGAAGGATGCCGTAGTAGACGGCGCCGGTTAATTTCAACCTCCTGAGGTTTTTTAATGTGCACTGACATCACACAGTACACATGCCTCTAGCATTTTGTCTCCATCGAATAAGACCGCCGCAGCTGGGATCAAACCCTTTCTTTAGAACATTTAGACCTGCTAGCCATTTCTTTTGACTCTCAGAGCAATGGCACCAAAAAGCAAAGTCCTAGAGCTGGATGCAGGCAATTGGGATGCCGTGGTGGAGTGACATGGATTAATATCAACCATCTGGGGTTCTTAACATGTGCTGACATTGCGCAGCACATGGGTGTGCTGTGCATTTCACCTATCAAGGTGAACTAATCAGGAAATGGTGAAATACTTCATGTGGGTTGCTCACAACACTGCAAACAGTTTTAATACACAGCTACCTACTGGCAATGATTACCGAGAGCCAGCATTTCAACTACCAACCCCCCTCCCTCAATCTACCTTTACCCAACAAGCTTCTCGCACAACGCATCCCAGGGAAAAAAAAATTCAACGATATTTCATTAACTCTCCAGCTACAATACGAACTGTATACAAGAACGAGCAATATGTCAATACTCCCACACATTACCGCCTATTGAACACAAGCTGCACAGAGGCTCAGCTTAAAGGATTGCATTGATGAACAGTAAAACAAAACAGCCTTTGGATTAACACTGAAATATCGCATACATGAGGCGCGACGGGTGGCTGACAGGCTACTGTGCACATCACACAAGGCTTCAACTAATACTGAAACTGCTGGAACGAGGATACATTGAAGTCTGTTCCATCAGCGAGGCAGAAACAAATGAAATAATAATAAGCTGTGCACTTCCTCCTAATCCAAGGAGGCCAGCTATCTACCCTTAACAGCCATGACCGGCTTTTGTACTACCAGAGTCATTGTCCTGATACTACGAATGTCATTAAGCAGGATTAAGAACTTCTACGGTGCGTCCATAGGCCATTGCTTTTTTCTTTACAGCAGTATTCAGTTGCGTGAACGCATCATTTCTATTTACTACTGCTCCCTTCACTGATAAGAGTATAGAGGGCAAAACGCTAGTCTAGAACACGTTCTGGGCATTTTTCGGGCTGAACACGGGGTATCTATAGATAACATTCGGCTAAAAATGGTCTGGAGTCTGGACGTAAGCATGTGCAGTTAAACTTATAGGATTTCGTTGTCATTTTTTGACTTCCCGGTCGCAGCGGCTTTGGGAGGTGCGGAACAGACAGTTCGCTCGTTCTAGACATGCGTTTTGCCCTCTGTACCTACAATGCAGCTCAAGTCAAAGGTAACTAAACGCTATTGGTATCAAACTAAGAGAGATCAATAACGGCGTACGGAGACGACACAGCGGCCCCACGCGTTTCCGTCATTTCTCATCTCGGCGCGCTCACAAGATCGCAAATTCACCAGCGACGCAGTTTGAACACAGAGGTCGAAGATAAGACGCCAAGGGTCAAACGCACCCCCCCCCCCCCCCCCCCCTCTCAAAATACCAACTGCCAGCTGCAGAAAAAGATGCGAAGGCGCGCACATTATCTATCGCTCTAAAAGCCGTATCGACCGGCCGAAAGCTCGGAATCAACCGAAAGCGAGGCGTTATCTTCCGAACAGCGCGTCAAGAACGAAAGGAAAGCCAACGTCGCTGTTAGCAGAACAACCTGGCTTCAGATACAATCGCGTGCATTTCTTCGGCACAGCCACACGGAACGCGTTCGCGGCGTCATTGAGGCTTCGTTACTTTTTTTTTAAAGCTAAAACAGTCCTGAGACAATCGGTCGCAGAAATACGTGTGTCGTTTCATGTTCCTGCGGTAAGACTATTTTAGTTTTAAAAAAAGTACGCGGAACCAATTAAGAGAGGCACGCACAAAGTTTCACAGAAGAAACGGAGGTTGCGCCGTTAATTCTACGAGGAGAACACTGAAATACTACGCAGACGACTGTTCGGTAGAGCACTGAAATACTACGCAGACGACTGTTCGGTACCGTTCGCATAGAGACGCCCGATAACCGCCTCCAATGCTTCAGCAGCTAGTTAGAACTTTAAAAACCTGCAATATTCATATCGTCCAGATGCGAACCTCCTAACCCAATTCCACGATGCGCCGAAAGCGACGCGCTCAAGATTCGTCTGCGCGCATATCTTTTTCTCCACCACACAGCGCCCGGAAGTTTAAGATTTCCAGCTTCCCGTATAAATTATACACTCAACCTTTCTCTTTTCTCAGAGACTTACCCGATGCTGTCTCCAACTCGGAAGTAAAAAAAAAAAAAATCAACACTGCGTTCAGTGCAAAATCGTCACAGCAAACACAAAACGAGAAAAAAAAAAAAAAAACCCGGAACGCGCAAGGCCGTTGCTAGCCGCTCAAGAAGCACCTCCGTAAATGAACACGCCTTCTCCAAACACGCACACAAAGAAAAGCCTTCCCGACCTCCTCCTAAGCAACGCACAAAAGAGACGAACCTATCCTAAATAAGAAGGCACTTCGTTAGTCAAAAGAACGGACAGCGAGGGTAATAAAAAAGACAATAAAAGCGATCAAACAAAAAAACGACCTCCCTCCCCTACCACCTAGACCGCTGCTCCTCACACCTAACAATACGAGAGGCGCAAAAAAAAAAAGAATGTACCCCCGCTCCCCAACAAGCCCCGGCTTCCAAACGCACTTAAAAGCCTGCGGAGCAAATGAAGTCAATAAAAAAAAAAAAAAACGGGGGATACCGAAGGCCCCTCCTCCTCGACAGGCAAGCCTGACCAAGCCGAACGTTCGGACGCACGCACACACACACACGATTAGCTAATCCACGCGAAAAGAAATAAAAAGCGCACGTGGATTAACGCGCGTGGGAGAACGCGCGCAATAGACACAAAATAAGAAGGGCTCCCAAAACCGAACGGGGAAGACAAACAACAACAATACAAAAAAAGTTCACATCACAAACACAGGCAAAATGGCCGAACGAAGCCAAGCGTGCAGTAGACCCCCCCATCCCCCACCACGACAGCCTTCTCCCCCTCATGACGACTGCCACCACCTCGGTTTCACTGGGGCAGGACGGTTATTTCGTCCCGTAGCGACTGCCTCGGTCGCTGTAGACGCTACCCAGCACTCGCGAGGCTCGGACACAGCTGCGATCTCAAAGAACGCCTCCGTAAAGGCCACGCCGATGGTGGTTGGGGCAGATCGGGGCGTGCGACGCCGAAACCGAACACACCGTAGTACGCGTACAGACGCTGTATCACATTGCTCTCTCCGGAGATCGCCGCGATCGTCTCAGCTGTTGGCTGCGCTTATACTCACAACAACGCGTCACGCGCTTAAGAAAGCGAGCAGAGTTCTCTAAAACAGTTGTTGCTTTAGCAAGAATTTCGGTGAAATCGTCTAAACTCGAAGGCGACAACAGGCGAAACGGCATCGCCGCCGGTTCAGCCGAAATCGTCAAGCTGGTCGGATCCTTCGGGACAAACAGAAAAAAATCTCCGTGCTTTTTTTCAACGTGGCGCTCATCGAAAGCGGATCGGGAAAGACTCGAACCTGCTTAGCGTAACGCAGCTTTCCACACACGCGGTTAGGCCCGCAAGTTACGGGCGATCAGCAGGCCGCATCCAAGTTAGAACGAAGCCGTGTGTGTGTGTCTGTGCACTGCCTGTGCATAGGAAATAAGCGCTAAGCCTAAGCAATGGGACTCCACCGGATAGCTCCGAAGACACCGCAGCGAACCGCAAACGTCGGCGATGGTAACTTACTTTTAGATGGACGTCGCTGCCCGCTTGTTATCCTCCCGCAGTTCACTCGGGCGACTGCTTCTCAAAAACGGGGAAATATCCGCCTTGCGACATGAAACTCCGCTTGTCAGCACCACACGACCGCCAGCGAAATACGACCATGTTGGAACGAACGCCGTACGCCGTACGCCTTCAAAATATTGCGCGTCTCGAGAAATAGGTCCTAATCTAGTTCGGCCTTTCGCAGACAAACAACAAGTACTAAGAGTTCTGTGCTGTTTTTTCTCAAAGACGCAACAAGTCTAACGTCGCCTAAAGCTTCCTTATCAAATTCGTTTTTTTTTTTTTCATTTATCCATACACACCTGGGAAAACAGTGCGCGGCGCATTGACACTTATTCGGGGCGAAGTTCGGACTGGCGCTTCGCAAACTAGTCGTTGGAACTTTTCTTGCAAGTAACATGTACTACCATCTTAGAACATTACCACTGGTCCAAACAGTAATTAAAAACGTGCACTTAAGCTTACCGCGATATGGAGCGCGTAATCGACGGCAAGCCTTTCTAATGTGGCTCGCTTTCGATGGGGCAGAATAGCAGACGAACTCTGGTGTCGCTGTTTTTTCGAAATGCTCGTTTATTAAATACCAGTTTGTCAGATCAACACAGATATTCCAAGTGTGAACAAATATTCACAAGTTTGCTGGCGCGTACTGAGCAACCGCGGAAAGAAAACAACAAAACAAAACAGCATCAACCTAACAACGCAACGAAGTGAAAGTGAAACCAAAAGTAATGAGTCAGCTGAGACGCGTTCAAACGTCCATGTGAACGTTACTAAGGGCAGCGTCAAATACATCCAAAAACTAGGTCTACTTAGGTTATCTAGAGGTACAACGCTATAAGTACATCAGACTCTTGACTGGCTTGTGACTTTCACTTGTGAGGAAAATGCGCGACAATGCACATGTACCGAAAGTTGCGATAAGTGTCGCACACATGAGCACAATGTGTTAAATCGCCTACAAGTTGAAAAGTGAGCTCATTTGCTTTTCGTTTACAAGACGCATCAGCCATACAGGTACATTCATGAATGCATATATATATAGATATATGTATATATTTATGAACCACTATATAGCTACCTTGAAGCCATGTAATGCCCCACTCGTGCATTAGCGTACAGAACTCGTAGACTCGCAGTATCACAGTGTTAACACACAAAAAAAGTAATATTTTCGTTTCAACCTACAAAGGGTGGAGTGTCAATACTATCAGCCTGTCAGACATACAAATATGGAAAGCACAATGGTCACAGTCCTCTGCTTTAATGCCACTTCATTGCCTACAAGAAGCACTCTCGCTTTAATTTTCAGTAAGTGATGAGATTCGTTATTACCAAGAGTTTAACAAGAGACTACAGAATACAGTATACAAATTCCCTATGCAAAATGACTGACTGGTCTAGCCTATTCAAAGTGCCATTATTTTTTTTACTACGGAGTAGATTTGTACCCTACTCCCCTAATGGTCAAATCAGAATCCGAAAAGAACAGCAGAGCTGAATAAAAGTAAATGTAACATGACAGTCTGCAAAGCGCACAGAACAATACTTTTCCTGGCATCAAAAATTTGCACATCCTTGACCATTTCACACATGGCTTACAAGATACGAAATTTTCCTATGCTGCACCAACTATAGGCTGGTTAGAAATTCAAACCAAAATGCGCACCTAAAACGAGCACGCTAACTGTTGGTAGGGCAGGTAGCTTCAAAACAAAAAATTCGGCACTCAAAGAAAAATAAAGATGAGTATTGTGTTAAATAACAAAAACAAAATAATCTGTAACACAGCAACAAGAAAAAAGCTGCCTGCAGGTGCATTCCCCTAGGGTGCGTGCGAAATTCAGCGCACACATAACACATTAAGGCTCAAGAATATTGATTGTGGAATGATAAATGACCCGTGCTACAGAAAACACGTTATCAAACAAGTCCACTTTGAAGGACACAGGTAACTGAGATTACATAACATGTAAAATAACTTTTGCAACATCTGAATGTAAATATTTTCCTTTTGTTTCAGTACGTGACAATCCCAGATCCTGTTAATAACATACCCTGGCGAAAATCTGTCCCAGCCCAACTGGTTTATGGAACAATTTCCAGTTGGTTCCAATTGGAACAACTGGGACCCAGCTAGTTCCAACTGGAACCAAGTGGAAATTGTTCCATAAACCAGTTGGGCTGGGAAAGATTTTCGCCAGGGTAATACCGCCCACACATGTAGACAGTAAAAGCAGCACATAGCCTCTGCATGTGTTATAACATACATTCAAGTGTGACATGCGAGATGCTGGGTATAAAGGTCACTGTAAAAAAAATGATAAAAAAACTAACTCTTACATCTGACGATGGCCAAGTTCTGAGGGCTATGGATCCTTCTATGAAGTTTCATTCATCGTCTTTTTCGCACCAGTGACATCAAAACTAGCTGCCTTACACATAGTGCAGCGGAACGGAAAACGGTGATCCAACATGCAAGAGACTGAAATAACTTGGGTTATCCCAGAGTAGTGAATAAAAAACTGGGCAAATAAAGCGTTTCTGGAAACAAGATGAAAAAGTCATCGCATGGATGTAGAGCTTCTTATGACTTTATGCTCTCAACTTAGCAGCCTGGCTACTGTTCAGTTGCTGAAACTCAATGCATCGCATTTCACACAACTGTCTCCGACTCCTGCGAGCTTTCTTCAAGTGGACTGAAAGCTATCAGACAATGATATGACAGAAAGAATGTGATCCTAGATAGCAACTCAAAGTAAGCTGTCAGGTGACCACACAAAAAAAGGTGGCAACCACACGAAGAAGCCATATGGGAATAACTGTGTTTCTCCCAATATCAGTCAAAGCATATGCACTGATGACATTTCGTGTCGCTGGCTATAGTCCTCAGAATGTAACTGCATAGAAAAAGATAAATAAAAATTGCAAGCGTCCTGTTCCTCAAGTACAGGCACGCCCAGAGGGCAAGGACTAAGTGAAATTGGTAGGCAATGTACAAATTCTGTGAGTAAACTTTGCATACAAGTTCACCTTGCCCTATTCACCAGCTGATCTAAAGCTAACAACACAAGTTGGAGCCATTGGTGGATTGGAATAAACACAATACAGTTTAGCAATTTTTTGGCTGGCTGTGACACGTGCGATTGGTGCATGAGATGACTTAAGACAGCTTTGATTTTAAGGCTCAATTAGCAGCCAATGAAGAGTGCAGTCCCTACAATGCCAAAGACAGAGTTTGACAACAGAAATCTCTTGGTAGCAGTGCAATGACTGTATGGGAAAGTATGGAAACCGCATATGGTCACTTCATATTGGAGCTAGTGTTTGAGGGAACGGTCATGCATGTCACCCTGTAGCCCATGCAAATACGCGATTCGTCTCTTGAAAAGCATCTTCAAAGACGAACACACAGCAGCTTTACAAGCAATTACGGCTGAGCAAAACACCACGAAACACCTGTGCGCATCTTCTGAACCAAACATTTCAAGCAAACAGGATGACAAAAGAGAAGCCGACTGCCGGGAAGCATTTGAATTTCAAGAATGGTGAGCCTTGACGCCGCCTATCATACTGAATCTGTATAAAGTCACGTACCTAGCAGCCCGTGCTCCACACTTCAGTGGCATAATGTTCATCTTGTCCTGTTCCTTGCTCTGAAGTTAGCACACTCCAATATAGTAAGATCAGCTTGACTCCAGAATCCTTTATTTTTCTGTATGCTTTGCCACCATTTCTTGAAATTACTTCAACTTATTTGCAGAGTTTCCATGGTTAAGACGCATAAATGCGACATCCTTTACCATTCAGTTCTTAGCCAACAACACCTGCGTTGGTCCTCTCCATGGTCATCGAGCTTGCAATGTGTTCACTATGTTTTGGCAATGCGCATGAACCTGCTCAACTTTCCACTCTTCTAAAATTTACTTCATGCAAGTTTTGGGCTTAGCATAGATGTGTGTTGATAACTACCCTTTGTTCCTGCCTACATCTAAACACTTTGAGGTACTGCGCGACAAAGAAATGAACACAGTAAGAGCACCATGACAAACACGTTTCACCCTGTATACAAGACATGAACATGTTACCAGGAATCCACTTTCTTGGCTGCAAAATTCCTTCAAAGACTTATGATTCAGTTCTGGAAATTTAAACAGCACAACATATTTCGACAGATACGCAGAAACACATGATAGGACGGGCGACAGCGCCCGTCCCGTCACGTCTTTCTGCGTATTCGTCTAAATATGTAGCGCTGTTTAAATTTCAAGAAAAGAAAATGCATAGCCAACTAGCCCCACAACATGATTTATGATTCAGCTCCAAAGAAGAGACAATGTAACTAAAAAAAAACAAGTAATAAACAAGTGGGCATTTAAACACGCAAAACAATCCGAGTTTTCCGACAACAGAACGGAACCTTTTCAATCAGTTTGTGATAGGCAAAATGCCAACCGAATGTAACTGGTACATAGTATCAATAGTGCTGCCATTATTAACTGCTTAAACAGAATAAGCGACCTTGCGGGCCTACTTTCCAATCTTGTTCTTAAACTTCTCATTAAATGACCTGTAACATTCTTCAGCTGCCCGACCCTGCAAGGCCCGCCAAAAAATCATTAAAGAATAGGCAAATTCACGGTAAAGCCTACAGCACCAAATTCGGTCAGCACCACGCAATAAGCATTTGGCGAGAGAACCTTTAGCACAGTTGTCACAGTGACGTGAGTAGCCCAAGTGGGTAGCCCTGGTGACACTTCGTGGTGCCACAGTATCCAAAAAAACTGAGAAACTCTTGATTCCTTCTCCTTCAGAACTTTTACAAACAGTTTTCAAATTTACCTGACATTCGCCTATACACAATCTCATGTTCTGCACACATGCAACGATAGAGTGCACAAACTTCTAGCTGAGCCTCCTGGCTCGTCTCGACGTTTTTTAAACGGTGAATTGGGCTCCAAAAACATCTCAGAGTGCAACCTAAAAGGTAATACACATCCCGAAGAGAATGGTGAATGATTTTCATGCAGATAACCGTAGGCTAAGGGAAAAAAAAAAGGACAAAGGAGAAACCGATATTCAGTGAGTGGTTTAAATGGTGGTCTTGGCTCAAAAGCATCTCAGAATGCAACCTAAAAAAAAAACAACAACCCCAGATGTAAATGATAAAGATTTATGTGTCCTGTTACTGCTTTGTTCTTTAAGAAGAAAGGCATGAAAAAGTATCGGTAAAAGGTGGACTCGAGCAGCTGCCTTACGCATTCAAAAACACAATGCTGATCCATAGCACTGCAAGAGCGATGGAAATGGCTGCTTTTAGTTGTGCTCCTGCCAGTTCTCACAAATACTGCATTTTTGTGCATGGACAGAACAAAAGATTGCGCGATGGTGAATGTCGGGTTCCAAATTCCACACTCCGCTTTCTTTGTTTTGAGTGAGGAAAGTGCATTAGCTGTCGATATCAACAACCTTGGAATACGTCAATGATACAAGTGGAAGTTTGTGGGTGCCAGCTTCCATCGACACTGCAAGCGAGACTCGATTTAGCTGCCGCATTTAGCTCATTCATCATTTTAGCGCAAACACGACGGGACACAGAAAGAAAGGAATACAAACATGAACGCCTCTGTCTTTCTTTCTATGTCCTGTCGTGTTTGCGCTATAATGATGAATACTTTGTCAGAAAACCAACCAGCCCAACATCTAACTCTTTCAAAGCACATTTAGCTTGCATAACTCTTCTTGCTTGAGCCTCTTCAAAACGTACAATACTTTGAATTTGACTTGCATGTTCTACAGATCCTTACGAAACCTATGAGAGTGACATGTAGTAAATATTAAGCACAAATACACCTTTCAATGATGGAAGATGCTGAATTTTTTTTTTTTACACGAAGAGAAATTAGTTCACGGATCACAAATCCCAAAATACACACTGCTGCAGGAAAATGTTGAAAGCGCCTCCCTTACGAATGAGTTATCAACCAATTCACAAAGGTACAAGTCTAAATGATGTGCAAGTGCACATCGCATGTAAGAGAGTTCAGTAGAGTTTCGCTTCTGCTTCAGTATCGCTTGTCAACAGTGGTGCAGCTGATGCAACAATTTTGTGCCAATGTAAGCAAAGCAAGAATGGCGTTAGTGTAGTCATTAGTTTGCATCTCACCAATAGGACCAATTAATTGGCAGCTTGCAGATCCTCAGTGTCAAACACGGGTTGACGAGTAGATGGCATGGCTCAGAAACAATGACGCGAGCGAAATATTTCTCGCGCTCGGCCAAGAACAAAGTGAGCTGCACGAGACGAAGGCAAAGCAAGTTTTGGGGCAGCACTTGGTGAATTTGGCTCCAAACACCATTAGAGGCAGAAAAAAATTTTTAAACAAGCAGAGTTACTCCGGCCGTACAGCACCAGCAATGATTACAGGAGCGGAAACATTGAATGCAACTCTAAACGCTCCGAGCGGCACAGACGCTGGCAGCAAAAGAACCACAGGGCATACTTTGGCAGTGACAGCAACACACAGGTAGGACGAATGGAGTGTAAAAAAATCTTCGGACACCACCGGTAGTTGAAACGGTGGGTTAGTGGCCCAGGGAGGTTCCAACCAAAGTCCTGAAAGTGGCGCCAGTCAACACCGGCGCTCAGCGGATGTGGTAGCTTGGTTCAACAATGTGATGTGGCAAGCATCTACGCATGCTATCAGCACAAGAGAGCGAGGCTCAAACCGTTGGAGACCGACGCAGTGACGGCTGCCACCAAGATTAAAACCGCGGCACGAATCGCCAGTTCAACGAGTGTCTACAACCGGTTTCAATTCTCACGTCCTTCGACCAGAAATTCTGGAAACTTGGCTCCTATCACAGCCTGGAACAAAGCGCAACACCGGAGCTCTACGTCGCTGGCTCCACTGGTTCCTGTTACTGGCTCCTGTCACCGGATATTCCGCTTCTGTCACCAGACATTCCGCTTCTGTCACCGAATATTCCGCTTCTGTCACCGAATATTCCGCTCCTGTCACTGGCTCCTGTTACCGGCTCCTTCTCGACAAGGGGGAGGCTGTAGAAGAGGGCGTCGTGTGGCAGTGATGTTACAGTGCGTAGCGGTGCAGGTAGTTTCCAGGCACGTAGCCCTGGTTGCCATGGCGATCCTGGACAAACCACCACTCGGGGTTGGCGTGCAGGTCGCACCGGTGGATCACGAGCAGCACCTGTCCCTGGGCAACGCTCAGCTGGTGGGGACCGGCTGCCGAGAATGGGTACACCGCGTAGTAGTACTGCGTGTAGGGAAAACGGAGCACTTTTGGGTTTCCATTTCGTGCGAGAAACACAAGCACTTTTTCGCACCATGTAAAGCGGTGCAATCATCACCATCATCATCACTGGCTGGATTATGTCTCTCCCAAAGCTCTTCAATTGATTCTAGATTCAACTGATTCTGTCTTGCGCTAGATGCAACTACCGCTTACCACCAAGCTTCCTAATCTCATCTCTGTGCCAGCTTTCAGGTGCGCCCCCCGCCTACACACTGCCTCCCTTCGAATCCACCCTGCCACTCCAACAGAACATTGGTTACTTCTACTCAGCATTACATATCCTGCCAAGATCCATTTTTTTCCATGAATCACACAAGGATGAATGTATGGCGGTAAAAATAGATGGACGTCTTAAAGGTGCACTGAAGAGGATTCTGAACTTGTCTTTTTGCTGCGGGAACTCGATCTACACGTTCCTAGCATTCTTAGAAACTGCAACTTATTGCGCTGTATGGCCGATTTCCCGAATTAAATCGAATTAACGTCCGGCTCCCGCCCTTTTTTTTTAATTCTGCCTCGTACGATGGGCGGAGTCGACCAACGCGTGAAGTTCCTTTCAGCCAGCTCCGTGGAGGCTTTGCTTTCGCTTTATTTTGTTTTTTAGGTTTCCATGAATAAATAGTTTCATTCGCAGATAATATAGCCGCAAAATAAGCCCGCAGAAATAAAAATACGCGCGGACTATTTGCTACTACGGACTACTACGTATTACTCCGCCGATGGCAGAGCGGCAAGCCGCCACGGGACTGGCTGAAAGGCACTCCACGCGTTGGTCGACTCCGCCCACCGTACGAGGGAGAATTAAAAAAAAAGGGCGGGAGCCGGACGTTAATTCGATTTTATTTGGGAAATCGGCCACAAGGGCAATAAGTCGCAGTTTCTAAGAATGCTAGGAACGTGCAGATCGAGTTCCCGCGGCAAAAAGACAAGTTCAGATTCCTCTTCAGTGCACCTTTAAAGACCTTGCAAAGAAAATTTAGCTAACGGTTAAACTAGTATGTTAGTAGCTAGACAAGAACAATAATTACTACACCAGCAACTAACATTCTCACAATTCAAACCAAACGAAGTTTCAACTTGAAGAAGCTTGACAACACCCCATGCTACACTTGCCTTCTTTTGGAATTCACTCGGTTGCCCTAAGGACCCACTGGCTATGTTCCCTTTGCCCTACAAGTTCTGTCCATGCCCATTTCTTCTTGTTCTCAGCCAGGCTATATCTTAAATTCGTGCTTATTCCTTCATCTGCTTTGGTCTGCTGCTATTTTTTAGTGCTACCTCCATCATATTCCGTTCTACTTGCTGCAGTATCCTCTGCTACTGCAACCAGACTGCAGTGAACTAAGAAGACACACTGGTGCTGCCATCATGGCAAACCCATCAATCACCTCTCTTCTGCGCCGTGAAAGAGAAGGAGACAAAAACAAAAGAGCAGGAAAGCAATCCACAAGAAGGAACCGGTGAAATAAAGGTTTGGTTTATGGTTTATGGGTGCTTAACGTCCCAAAGCGACTCAGGCTATGAGGGACTCCGTAGTGAAGGGCTCCGGAAATTTCGACCACCTGAGGAGCACTGGCAGCGTACAGTACACGGGTCTCTAGAATTTTGCCTCCATCGAAATTCAACCGCCGCGGCCGGGATCGAACCCGTGTCTTTCGGATCAGCAGCCGAGCACCATAACCACTGAGCCACTGTGGCGGCAATAAAGAAGTGGTTGGTATCAAGACTTACGACTGCCTACATCACTGTCTCTGTGCTTTACATGCATGCCAAAAAAACAGTCTCACCTCGTTGACAAGAGGAGGGTTGCCAGCTGCAGACATTCCCAGGGCATCCAGGTTTCCGTAGCGGGAGCCCCCCTCGCCACCCGTCTCGGCCTCCGTCCGCTTCTGCGGCGCTGCCACCGTGCCACCGACCTTACTCCCGCCCGAGGAGAGTGGGTCGAACTCGAGGTTCGCGTACCTGGAGCCAGTCGTCTCCGGCTCCTGGATCGGCGAGCCGATGGACGGACCACTCTCTTCCGGAATCTCTTCGTAGGTATGACGTTGTGCATCGCCGGATGCAAAGGTGTAGTTGTAAGCCGACACGCCACTTTTCATGGCAGTTCCCGAGACACTCCCCGCCGTGTTATTCGCAGGCTTGCCGTGACTCGCCGTCAGCTGCCCTTGAAAGCCCTGACCGGGGTCACCGGAATCCGCAGAAACAGTTGGCAATGTCGCAGACGGAGGAACGGAAGATGAAGACTGAGCAGCTGTCGGCGCAGCGGAAGAAGGAGCTGGTGTTGGCACCAAAGTATTTGCATAGCTCGGATTGTAGCTTGTGTTTACAGCTTGGGCTGGAACCAGGTTCTGTGCTGAAGCAGTAGGCTGGCGCGCCGTGCCTCCGGTGGGTGCCAGCGGCCGTGAAATCTCGGCATATGTGTACGGTTTCCTGCAACGGTTTACAACAGAGGTGCACATTGTAAAAGCATGCAGGTGTCTGGGAAGTTTAAGTATGGCACAAAGACTGACCAGTATAAAGCCTTTAGTTGTCATCTCAAACCCAATGTCAACACAATAAAACACAATACTCAGGCAACGCAGGTAATTGGCCCAATATTGCAAATGGATGGTCTCACTCCGATCCTTTGCCAATACGTTTCCAATATTGGGCCAATTACCTGTGCTGCATGGGAGGTATAAGCTAAACTAGTTATATTTCTTTGAATGGCGGCCTTCTAAAATGCACTGTAATGTATGTACTGGTGTTATAACACACCTGGAAAAAAAACTACACATACGCTTTGCTCACCCTTTCTCTCAAAAAAACTACAAAAAGCAAGCGCAGCACTGAGTCAGAGTCACAACTTGGGTATCAGCTCTGACCCAAACACTGCACGCGCACAACAGATGGGCATGCCCATTCTGTTTCACACGAAGCACGCATCATGTTAGGAACTACACACATAAGTGGTGTGCCTCAAAAAGCGCATCACTTCGCCGAGAATCGCTTGTACTTCTCCAAGCTTCAGTGAGGGTTTTGACAAAATCATGGGGCGGTATAAGACGATAGGCTTGCCACTGCAAATCATGGACAAGGCTGTCAGACGTTCAGCTGCTGAACCCTCTGATTACAATTTGCACGGATAACGAACTACTTTTTCAGGCGCGGATGGAGTCGGAGCAAATAGACAAGCCAGGTATGCATCGCTCCGTTGAATGTCACTCTTACTCCTCGAAATCTCAGTGAGAGGCAGGATGAAAATATTGCGCAAGGTAAGATGAAGTTCAGGATGTTGTCAGTCCCGACATTTAAGCTCTGTCCAAAAGAAAGATGCCTGCCTTTACTTAGAACATATAATGAACTACTTCTCAGGTGCACATGTGGCCAGCGTGAAGAGGCATGCTAGCTTTGGCAGCATTGCGTGCTACGTATTCAACGGAGCAATAAGCAGCTTACTGGTAGCTCCAATATTCTAATGCGACTCCAGAATGAAGTGGCCGTAGCCCCTCCAAAAAAGGGCCTCCAATTGAAGACATTGATCCACCGTCATGAAGCAGCATCCGCAGCACACCAGCTAACATGCACGCACTGGCTAGTGGCCATGGCAGGTGCATGCTAGAAAATGCACGGCGGTTCAGCGTGACATCGTAACAGCTAGCTGACACCACTGGTTGGAGGGCCTTTTTTGAGGGGGCAATTACAGTCTTATTCTCGAGTTGTATCTGGCTACAGTAAAATCCACAGCCCTTTGATTGCACCAGTTGCAACATTCCCCACAAACCTCAAGCGTCGAAATCCTGTGCTCTAATCCAATTGGTGGGCCATCACACCACAGGCAGCATTTCAATAAACTGCCCAAAGTTGTTCAACACATTGATACAGCAAAGAAAGAACAAGTACAGGACAATGCCAATAGCCGCTAGGTACGCTCACAGGCAATGCTACAATCTGCGAACCTTCAGAAGCTGGTCACAGGTTCTCGAAGGAGCCTGAACCGGAGTTTCCCAACTGGCAGGATTAGAGAACTCCGAGTCGAATCAGTTACTCGGAGGCAATCTCACAGCCTGTGGAGCTCTAAATCGCGGTTCAATATGTACAGGGTGTATTTATGAAGCATGCAGCCTGCAGGCAGGCTTTCAGCCTCTCCAAGTTCCAGTGAGACACCGACCTCTCTTCCGCAGGCTCCGTTGCTGGGGTCGGAGTCCGGGGTCGTAGGGGGTCGGTGGCGCTGTAAGGTGGCGGCGGGTCGTACCCGACCACTGGTGGCTGAGGCGAAACGCGGAGATGCTGCGAGACTGGGCGCCCTTGTGGCCTGTGCAGTGGTCGCAGGAACTTGGCAGCCACAAAGCCCTTCGTTGCTGCAAAGACGATTTGCTTGATCAGGGATAAGAGCTTGTCAGTTCTAACTTCAACGATCGGAAAAAATGTTCGAGTTTTCTGAAAGCTCGAATTATCGAATGACCCCGAAAAATATCTGTCAAGATCTCCTTGCATCACGGTAAATTTATTCAGAGAAAGATTGGTCGATGGTTGCCGAATTATGAGATGAGAACAGCACGGCAGTGTCAAATTTTTTGCGCTCCAATCCATGCTTTATTGTGTTCATTTTGTCAGGAGTACTGAAAAACCACTGCTCCAAAATCGCAAAGGCCTCCCCGGAATCGTTCACAATGCAACGAGGTGGAGCTCCATCGCTACTGCGTCACACACCCCACAAGCATCTCATATGAGGAGGCGTCACAGCACAAACAGCGGACGGCCCGTAACAGTAACAGGCGCGAGTGTACAGGTTCAGTGCACTGGAAGAAGGAAATGGCTCAGCGGTGCCAAAGCGAGAAACCATCACCGTGGCAGCTGTCAGTTCAATTAATGATTGGTCGTGAGGGGCTGCTCATGAAGAGCGACATGGGTCGCACAGGCCCCACCGCTGGAAGCACCTGCCATCGCAGGGCAGTGGCGCATCGCTTAACCACTGCACCACTGCGGAAGGAGTGGTGTGAGGAATGCCAGAGATCTATGAATGTAGAGAATGACCACTTCCACATATATGGGCATTAGCCCATTAATGCTATCGCGCCATACCCTTAAGGAGGAGCTTCAATGTCTCCTCAAGTTTTTCCTGCCCGCGAAGATGTCATAGCGGCTGCAAAGGGGCGGTTCGATGCACAACCACAGTCCTTTTTCCTGAAGTGCCTAGAGAAGTTGCAGGGCAGATGTAGAAAGTGCGTTCACCTTCGAGGCGAATATGCTCAATAACTGGAGAGTTTCATTCCTGTACCATTACATCTTCTCGGTAAAAAATTCAGGGGGCACTTTGATGATCTAAAGTGCGTGAGGCAAAAGCCTTTCCTTGCAGCTTTGGCTGCTACTGTTGATGCATCTGATGACTAACTAGCCATGACTGACTAGTCATGACTGGTTAATGACTAGTTAGTCATGACTGGTTAATGACTGGTTAGTAATGACTAGTTAATTAATGATCTAATTAGTCATGATTAATTAACGACTAATCAGTTGATGACTCATTAATGACTAGTTGTTCATGACTACTTAGTTGACTAGTTTACGACTAGTTAGTCCTGACTTGTGACTAGTAATGACTAGTTATGCTTTTCACTTCAGATGTAACGGACTGACAGACTGAGTCATGGCCGCGAGTATGAGCCATTAAGTCTTTCACCTTAAAAACTCTGAACTCATCAGCATCCCTTTGTACTGTATGCCGCACAGCTAAGCACAAACGGGGTTTCAGCTCCTCGCCAATGACTGTTACCATTTTCTTCTTCAGCTCCTTTTCACACCTTCTGGTGCTGCACAGCATTGCGTCACACAAGGTGCGGCCTAATTTGTAAGGTACTACCACCTCGCGTGCTAATATCTGGACTGAGTGCACAGTGACTCTGCCGGAACGGCGCTCACCTCCGTTGTCGACGAACCACCGCTCGGTGTTCCCCATGGGGTCCTGCTGCTTGACCACGCCGACCACATCGCCAGCGCGGAGGTTGATGTCCAGGATGTCAGAGGAGGCGTAGTCCTCAGCCACCGTGAAGGTGAACTCCATGGGATAGCTGGAGCGTATGAACGTCCGCTGCATCTCCGTCTGGGGCTCCTGCAGGAAGCGGAAGAAAGGGGCAGAAAGTTTTGCCACATGCGATGCAATATCTCAAACACCCCACGTGCACAGAAGCCTTCGTGTGGCTTATTATTGTCTGCAGAGAAATAAGTCCAATAAAAGTCTGAGCAGTGGTTTTGCGTAGACAGATTGCCTGGCACGTAGACAAAACTGCCACACCGGTCTGTTCTCTGAATCAAATTAAAAATGCTGTGCACAGCAACAGCAGCAGAATAAGGAATGGAGGCAAAGATCTAGTGCACATCTTGGAGGTGCACCAACACTCGATGGGTGCCTAAGGTCAAGAAAATACATTAGCAGATGTGGGCGCCACAATTGTGTAGTGTACAAAGGACACACACACACAATTTCTTTCCAAGGACAAATACTGGTTTCATTTTATATCCATCCCAAGCACTCCTAATGGCCACAGCCAATAAAAAAAAGTTCCCAAAGACTAGCAAAAAAAAAAAAGATGATAGGGCATTCATGAAGCCTTACAAAAGCTTCATTGTCAGCTGCTGAATGGTCATGGTCATGCGTAACTTAGGTTTATGGGGGTTTAACGTCCCAAAGCAACTCAGGCTATGAGAGGTGCCGTAGTGAAGGGCTCTGGAAATTTCGACTGCCTGGGGATCTTTAACGTGCACTGACATCGCACAGCACACGCGCCTCTAGAATTTCGCCTCCATCGAAATTCAGCCGCCGCGGCCGGGATCGAACCCGCGTCTTTCGGGTCAGCAGCCGAGCGCCGTAACCACTGAGCCACTGCGGCGGCTCCACCATACGTAACTATAATGGCCAACATGAACCACTTGAAATTATTAGGTCACATGAGTGCAATTGAATGAGTGAGACAGAATAAATTAGTGCCAGTCATCATGCCTTTAAGGGGGGGACGAGGGTCTTAAAACTAACTTTTTTATTTATGGCTAGAATCTCAAGAAATTTTGCACACATATGTGTCTTTCTCTTCTGATTCCAAAAAACGTAGTCATAATTGAGCTGGTGGTTTTAGATCTCACGAAGTCTAGAATGTAATTAGGTAATTGCTTATGCAGCTTTAATGCATGTTCTCATTGCATTTTATTGCTTTTATTTATATGAATTGATAGCCAGAGAGTTCTCATGCCCGATGACATTCTTCGTTTTTCTCTAAAGGCATGTCATCCTGACATACTATGTCGAGAGTGAGAGGTTCCAGTATTTTACACTGCAACTCGTTAAGCTAATTGCAAATTGCTAGTTATACGTGGCTTAAACAAAAAAAGTAAGAATGTCACCGGGTATGGGAACTCTCTGGCTATCGATTCATGTAATTAAAAGCAGCAAAATGTAATGAGAAAGCTCATTAAAGCTGCGAAAGAAATTACCTAATTACACTCTAAAATTTAAGATAACTTTTGATCTAAGACCACCAGCTCAATTATGACTACATTTTTGAAATCACAAGAGAGAAACACATCTGTGTGCAAAACTTCATCAGATTCTAGCCACAAATAAAAAGGTCAGTTTTAAGACCCTCGTCCCCCCTTAAGCCACAGGTTAGAACTGCCATGCAAAGGTGACCATTTTCAGGAGCACAAGCAACCCCCGAGTGGCCTGAAGCGCTTTCGTCAGCTCACCGCTTTGCTGGGGATGGACGAGACGGCCGGGCCCAGGCCCAGGCGGGCGGCCATCTTGGCCCCAGCACCCCTGGTCAGGGTTCCCCCTCCCCCATCGACCTTGGCCAGCAGCGCAGCAAAGAGGTTGTTCTCACTGGCGCTGGGCTCCGCCGCGAGGGTCTTCAACACCAGGCTGTGCTTGATGCGGAAGTTCTCCAACACGTTGCTGCTGCCCTTGGCGCTCAGCATCATGGGAAGCTGGGGGGGGGGGGGGGGGGGGGGGGAACGGGGGAGGAGGGAGTGGCACGTGTAAATGACGCTGTGGTGACCCAGTGGTTATGGCACTCTACAACACAGTCCTCTCTTCCCTCCCCACCCCCACTTTTATTCCTATTTTATTCCTATTTTCTTCCCATTTCATTCCTATTTTATTTATTCCTCACACATCATATGACTGGAAATATGACTGGAACCACCTTCCTTCTTCAGTTGCCACAATTCCTGACCCTGTATTGTTTCGGACTGCTGTTACTGCTTCTATTAAATGATATATTGAGTTTAATACTTATTCTGACTTATTTATGTTTTGGCAATTTATTGTTCTCTGCTGTTATGTGTATTTTCAGTGTTATTATGTATTACCCCCTCCCCTCTGCAATGCTTTGCCTGAGGGTAAAGTAAATAAAAAATAAATAAACAATAAAAAAAGCGGCTTGGGAGACCTTCCTCCTCGAGTGCGACGGCGCAAGCTGCCCTCGCACACCGGGCTCGTGAGGCGGCGGAATCTTGCGGCATCCCAGAGTAGGGACGCAGACCAAGAAGATGCCAGCATTCACTATCTGCGCCGGCTCATCTTCTACATTTGTTTATTGACGGTTTGCTCTTCTACTCAGAGCATGGTTGAGGGTTTGATCCCAACCCTGGTGGCCACATTTCTATCGAGGCAAAACGAAAAAAGAAAAAGAAAACGCTGACATTGAGTACTGGCAGCATGGTAAGAAACAATGAGTGGTTGAAATTATTCGTGAGCCCTATACTATGCATGTAGCCTGATCAAGAAGACCAGGCTAGGTTCATTCATGAGCACTGTGCTAGTCACCCTGTCATGATTATTAATTATTATTATTATCAGATAGTCAAACAGCACTCAGACAAGTGGGAAGGAGCAGTACCAAGCAGTGCCAACGTCAGAGACCTTCAAGGCATGAACACACCACCGGAAAAAATGCACGCAGCACACAGCCAACACCAAAATATGCACTGCGAAAGCTTCCAAACGGGAGGTTTTTCTGCTGCGTGGCGAATGGGTCGCAGGGCCATTTTTTGTGGCTTGCCACATGGCACGTAGCGGGGACACCAATGAGAGGCGTCCAACTTAGCCAGGTGGAAAGAGTCAGCACCACACATCTCTCGGTTCTTACTGAAGTCACCTTCCGCTGGCCTTCCAGCGGCGACGGCGGAACTGTGGACACTCCTCCGGAAGTGTGGACCTTGAGTGGCTTCTCATCGAGAAAGCTTTGACGTGACTGGTGCGGTGACATTTATCTGCGTACTCCTCGCCGCCAGTAAGGCCGTGCCTTTTGCGGCACACGCTGCGACCTTAGTGGCGTGCTGTGCACTTTTCCACTGGCCTGCCCAAAACTTTACCCAATTCAAAACAACCAGTCGGCATCGCTCAACTACCACACCACAGCGACAGGCGTACCACAGGAGAAGACGGTAGGGAAAAAAAAAGAAAGAGTAAAATTGACAGAGACATGGGCTACAGTCATGCCACTGACATTCCCCTGAACAAATACGTACAACAGTGGCCAATCACACCAGACTAGGCCTGGACTTCAGCGCTAAAAATCATGAAACGGTCTCTCAAAGCAAAGGGCACCTCACATGCTAAGTGCACCGCAACAAAGCATCGAGACATTACACAGGTTCCTCCAAACATCTGTCACCATCCCATACTACACTTTGTTTTCAGTAATTTTCTCCAACCTGCAAAGACAAGTGGCCAAGCTGTGAAAAGTTTTTGTGGGAAAACTCAAAGCTCTCCAGGCAAACATCACCTTATACTTCGAATATGGCCACTCCCAGCTTGGCTCATCAGTCAAAGATGAAGGATACAAAGCCATAACAACTTGTCTGGTTCTTCATTCTAGTCCCCATTTAGAGCACTACACTGGTGGCACTGGTAAAGCGCTTTAGTCGAATACTTGACTAACAGAACAGTGGCAAATCAGCAGCATAAACTACCCAAGTAGCGCAAGTAATTGGCCAATAATGGACATGAATGGCTTCACGATGGTCCTATGTAGGGACCGGCCTTTGCAGACACATTTCCAATATTTGGCTGATTAGCTGTGGTAGGTCTCCTCCTATGACAGAGAATGAGCACTGTGGCTTCTGCTAACAAGCTGCACTCTGACGCTGTTTTGTCGAGCCCTGCAATCAAGATAGACAGTAACAAGGCGCAACCTCCCTCTGCTGCTTCTATGGGTGACCCTCACCTCCATGAGGTTGAGCAGCTCGTGCGTCGTGCGGCCGATGAAGGTCTTGCGGGCGCGCAGGAACTCCTGCACGCACAGCTGCAACACCTCCCGCACGATGCCGCACAGCTTGGGCAGCTCGTCGAGCAGCTGCGCGTTGAGCGCACTGTACGTGTTCTTGGCCAACTGCTGCTCGTCCGACAGCTGCAGACAAGTACATCGCCATCAGGACACCCTCCTCCGCTGACGACAGGCGAGCGCGGAAGAAGCTCTCAATTCTCTCTCAGACGGACACTACTCCAGGTTACAGCTCCCTAACACAGTCCGGGAAACCTCAACGATAGGTCGTGCAATGCTAAAACAACGACTGAGCACAGAAGAATGGTCAAGACAGCAAACTGGTATGGTTTGATTTGGTTTATGGGGTTTAACGTCCCAAAGCGACTCAGGCTATGAGGGACGCCGTAGTGAAGGGCTGCGGAAATTTCCAGAACCTGGGCTTCTTTAACGTGCACTGACATCGCACAGTACACGGGCCTCTAGAATTTCGCCTCCACCGAAATTCGACCGCTGCGGCAGGGATCGAACCCCGGCCATGGCGGTTGAATTGCGATCGAGGAGAAATTCTAGACGCCCGTGCACTGTGCGATGTCAGTGCACGTTAATGCTTTAGTCACTACACTTCTGTGCCACCAACAACACCAGAAAAAAAGAAATTAATATCCATGTGAGATGCACTATTCAGTCCGTTGACAGCTCTCTGTTACACGCCATTCTCCTTATGGAATAGCTAATGCAATCCGTGTCAAAAGTACAAGGCTGAACAGAATAGGCGAAGTAAGGTTAGTAAAGGTATTAATGCACATACAAAGGAAGCTTCTGGCAAATAAACAAAACAGAGTCCGTGCATGACAAGAAGCTCACCAAGAAGTGGCAAGAAAGCTACAAAACTTAATATCCCGAGAAAGAGGCCTCTGCTGAAGATAATGGTTCCCAAATACCTTCCAGCAAGCCATGAAGGTATAGTCGCGGACAGAATAACACAGATCGCACTTCGGTGATATTAAAATTTTGGAGATTTATAAATGACAACAGGTCAAATGAAATTTCTTTATGTGTTAATGGCATACAAGTTACAGATTCTACATATGTAGCCAATGAATTTAACAAGTATTTCCACTCAGTGTTCGTGCCTAAAGACCAGAGCATTGGTTTTGCACCCGAGGAGTTCCAGTCGACAATGCGCGACGTAGTTGTGACTCGAGAAGGTATTTTTAATTTACTCTTAAACTTGGACGTGAAAAGAGCAGTGGGGCCAGACAATATTCCTACAGCATTTCTGCACCGTTACGCAGAGTGGATATCGCACTACTTGCACGCAATCTTTACTGCTTCGTTGTCAAGCTCAGCACTGCCTGCCAACTGGAAAAATGCGCATGTTGTCTCTATTTTCAAATCCAGTGATCGTACAACGGTATCCAATTACCGCCCCATTTCCTTAACTTCAGTTAGTTCGAAGCTATTGGAACAATTTGCAGAGAACTAGTTCAATACTTGGAAGAAAACCGCTTATTGTCAGATGCCCAGCATGGGTTTCGGCGCGGGCTCTCCACCATCACACAGTTAATTACTACCCGCCATGACTTTTTTCTTGCAATTAATGATAGAGGCCAAATCGATGCAGTGTTCCTGGACTTTGCCAAGGCGTTTGATAAGGTGCCACACAATAAACTGATACAAAAGCTTTATAACTTTGGAATAAACAGAATACTTATTGACTTTATAAAAGCCTATCTTGACAACCGTGCACAGTATGTTAATGTAAATAATAGTTCTTCAGATAGCCTTCCAGTGACATCAAGTGTACCCCAGGGGTCTGTCCTGGGCCCGGTTTTGTTCCTTATTTATATCAATAATATTGTTACCGAGATAGACCCTGGAATAGTAGTTAAACTTTTTGAGGACGATTGTGTTGTGTACATAACGGTCAGGTCACCACATGATCAAGAACTCCTGAACGCGAATCTTGGCAATATTTACACCTGGTGCGAAAAGTGGGAAATGGCTCTGAACATAAAAAAATGCTCTGTTCTTCGTGTCTCTAACAAGAAGCAAACATTAGCTCACACATACAATATTGGCGGGGATGTAATTAACGAAGTATCAGCTGTAAAATATCTAGGAGTCACAATAACATCAACTTTAACCTGGAACAAACATATTGACAACATATGTTGTACCGCACGTAAGGCCTTATGGGGGATTCGAAGAAAATTGGCGACAGCCCCAACACAGGTGAAGCTCACTGCATACAAATCCCTGGTTAGACCGAGTTTGGAGTATGCGTCATGCATATGGGACCCCTACACCAAAACAAATATAGATAAGTTGGAAAAGGTACAGAGAATGGCCGTCCCTTTTATTTGCAACCGCTACAGACGAACAGATAGCGTAACACAGTTGATTTATCTCTTGGATCTTCAGACCCTCAAATCCAGACGCACAGAATACAGGCTTAAGTTCTTGTACCTTCTGTACAATAATAAGACGCAGATAAACAAGACTCTCTACCTTACCCCTGCACCTCGAGCTAACACACGGTTTAACCACGGAAAAATCTTAAAAGAATACCAGGCTTGCATCGATTCATTTAATTATTCCTATTTTCCTATGACTGTGTCAGACTGGAATAAGCTGCCTCAGAATGTTGTAGATTCTCCTGACGAAGTGGAATTCATTGCTGCTTTGAAAAGTTTGAATGTATGACTTTTTTCTTTGACTTCATTTTGTATTTTTGGTATTATTCATGTGTTTTCTTGGTATTATTCATGTATTTTTGGTATTATTCATGTGTTTCCCACTCCTGCTTGACTCCAGAAGGAGTCTGCAGTATTTCTAAATAAAATAAAATAAAATACTTTTGCCGCATTACCCAGAGAAAATTAATGGCTCTTCGACGCTTTAGTGAATAAATGCCACTTGTGTGCTTGCGCATAAAGGCAGCAAACCTCTGTTGCATAACACGAGGCAAGTTGGAATGCAGAAGTATGGTCCACGAAGCATGGTCCACGTGAAAGCACTTTTCAAAGAATGGCTTCACAACCCAACAGAGAAATAAACATTCATTACCAGTCCACTGATAATGAAACGTGAACTTGGGAAAAGTGGGCAGGTGAAACAAAATCAGTGCAAAGTAAAAGCTGTCCTCGAGTAACGTGACTCTGCAACCAAGAACCTGCAAGACGTCATCACATACTGTCAATATCCTTTGCCTCCACACCATCTCAAAGAAAATCAACGAGAGGCTTTTCAACTCAAAACAGAAATAAGCATTCATCAGTGGCAACTTTCTCCGACACCGAAGACATAGTCGGGGAAAATTCATACCAATGCAATAAGTGGAGAGAGAGTATAGAGGGCGTACCGCCTTCTGCTTGGTGAAGTCCCGGTTCTTCTCCAGGCGCGTCTTGCTGGCCACGTAGTCGAGGAGCTTGTGCTGCCGCTTGGTGATCAGCTTGTTTGGCCCCACAAACATTTGCAGCAGCTGCTTGAGCACGCTCTCCACGTCACGCTCCACTGCCGTCGCCTGCAACAGGCACACACAAGCACGACCGCGCTGGCATCAGCAGTGTGTGAGCGCCACTGTGCTCCTCGACTTTTGTTCCTCCGTTGAAGGGAGTGACAGATCTTTCTTCCCGCCAAAGCAGTAACTGGTTATTCTCACCACACAGAAGAATGACATCAGCTCAACCATACTCAGAGCACGGTTGAGCTGATGTCATTTCTCAGAGAGAGGAAAGTCTACAACAGCTGTATCTTACCGGTATTCCCTTATAGGGCAGAAATGTGGAGGCTAACGAAAAGGGTTCAGCTTAAGTTAAGGACAACGCAACAAGCTATGGAAAGAAAAATGACAGGTGTAACATTAAGAGATCGGAAGCGGGCGTAGTGGGTGAGGGAACAAACGCGGGTTAATGACGTCTTGGTCGAAATCAAGAGGAAGAAGTGGGCCTGGGCAGGGAATGTGATGCGAAGGCAATATAACCGGAGGTCCTTAAGGGTAACGGAATGGATTCCAAGAGAAGGCAAATGCAGCAGGGGGTGGCAGAAAGTTAGGTGGGCGGATGAGATTAAGAAATTTGCGGGAATACGGTGGCCACAACTGGCAAAGGACAGGGTTAATTGGAGAGACATGGGAGAGGCCTTTGCCCTGCAGTGGGCATAGTTGGGCTGATGATGATGATGATGACGACTCAGAGTACAGTTTGGCACAATAGAGACAAAGCTTGCCACATAAATCAGGGCCTGTAGTCTTACGTCAACCCACTGAGGAACCGATCCTTGAAAGTGCTTACGTATTTGATAAGCCTTTCGATAAGCCCTTTGGTAAGCTTGATTTCCCCCCTACTAGCCTAATGTCCTCCCAGTAACAGCGACGTACCTAATCTGCCTCTACAAACAAACTACTCTGGCCATGCAGTCCCCGACGCTGGTTCCCCCTTATAATCTGGACGGGCACTCACAAACTCGTGCCAGTGCTGGGAGCAGATGGTGTGCTGGACGGCTCGGAAGCGCTCCACCTCCGGCAGGGACTTGCGGTCGTGGTAGTACTGCACCAGGTCCTCCGACAGTTGCAGGGACACGTGCACCGTTTGCTGCATGTGCACAGAGAAGGGAGGGAAAACCAATGCACTGCATGCCTTGCTGAGCACTTCCCTACTGACATGCTTCTTGAAAGGCAACCTGTGACAAGATCAAAAAATTTGAGGGGACACTTAGCTCCGCCTTAAAGGTGCACTGAAGAGGAATCTGAACTCGTCTTTTTGCCGCGGGAACTCGATCTACACGTTCCCAACATTCTTAGAAACTTCGAATTATTGCCCTATGTGGCCGATTTCCCTAATTGAATCGGATTAACGTCCGGCTTCCGCCTTTATTTTTTTAATTCTCCCTCGTACGGTGGGCGGAGTCGACCAACGCGTGGAGTGCCTTTCAGCCAGCTCCGTGGAGGCTTTGCTTTCACTTTATTTTGTTTTTTTTTAGGTTTCCGTGAATAAATAATTTCATTCGCAGATGATGTAGCCGCAAAATAAGCCCAAAGAAATAAAAATACGCGCGGACTATTTGCTTCTGCGGATCACTACGTATTACTCCGCCGATAGCAGAGCGGCAAGCCACCACAGGACTGGATGAAAAGCACTCCACGCGTTGGTCGACTCCTCCCACCGTACGCGGAGAATTCAAAAAAAGAAAAGGCGGGAGACGGACATTAATTCGATTTAATTAGGGAAATCGGCCACACAGGGCAATGAATCGAAGTTTCTAAGAATGCTCGGAACGTGTAGGTTGAGTTCCCATGGCAAAAAGACGAGTGCAAATTCCTCTTCATTACACCTTCAAAGATATGACGCAATAGCGTTAATAGGTTAATAACCCTAGCAACACTGGTAATCGGCCCAATATTGGTAATAGATGGTTTCACATTGGCCCTTTGTACAACCAGTATTTGCCAATACATTTCCAATATTGCGCCGATTACATGTGCTGCTTGGGAATGCCCATATATGTGGAATTAGTCATTCTGGACTTTACATTCATAGGTGCCTGGGAGCCCGCATACCACTCCTGGCGCAGTGGTGCAGCGGTTAAGCGAAATGCGCCACTGCCCTGCGATGGCAGGTGCTGCCACCGGTGGGGCTTCTGCGACCCAGGTTGGTCTTCCTGGGCAACCTCTTGCTCAATCATTAATTTAACCACCACTTGCCACGGTGGTCAGCCTGCACACAATCCGGTGGGCAGGTTGCGTTGACGCCACAAGATAACGTAACCTAGGTGTCCCAACTACGTTACTTCCCCTGGGGATTTTTTGCCCATGGTCAAAGACGCCGAAGCTGATGCCGGCTTTATGGCGACACGGGATCCTTAACACTACAGTCGTTGACCGATTTTTCGGACTCGGCGGGACCTCTAAAATGGTTTGAATATGAAAACAGTCCGACAAATCCGTGGACTTCACAAAGATAACCTCCCTGCGAAAAACAGGCTATAAAAATCACGGGCTTCGCTGCTAGCCGCACTCTGCTTGCAGGTGATATTAGACTTGATCTGGGCCACAGTTATGCTTTTGTCACGTCCACACCACCTCGCGTGACGATACCAGACAGTGTGACGATACCAGAGAGTGTGTCATGGTCACAGGTCATGCCGCAAACAAATACATGGGCAACAACATTCACAAAGACCGAGGGGTAATACATCGGAAGACGCGTGCGGAATTGAGCGCCTCTGAATGCACACCCCCCCACCCCTCCCTTTCCCAGACCGTGGGTTGCGCCATCCAAGCCACAGGAGACCCTGCGGCTGTCCAGTTTTCAACGCAATCACACAGCTTTGTAGGCCATCTCGATGGCAACGAAGAGCGCACCATTATCTCAAGTGGCAGCCATGAAGAAAAAATAGTCAAGCCTATCCAGGCCAACCCATCTCATTGACTCCGTTTAAGTCGAAGCTGGTGCCTTTCACAGCAGCAGAGAACCGGTTGGCTGCAACGGCGATGCCCACTCGCATCTATACTAATCTGAAAACAACAAATTTTCAGTTGAGAAACCACCACAGTATTGTTGGCATTAGTCTGAAAAATTGAACCTTTGGCCTCCACGAAGTCCGAAATACTGGCCGTGAAAATGTAAACGTCCCTATGATGTGCGTAATGGTTCTGCAGCGAGGTCCAAGATATCGTGAAAGTCCGAATACATGCATTCTAGCAGGCTGCCTAGCTCTGCATTTAAAACCATGATTGCAACCAAAAGCACAATGCTCCTGCATAAGCAACCAACAAACAAACACACACACCTTCATCTGGTCGCAGAACACCGCCAAGTTCTTGAGGAAAAGCTTCAGTGCCTTCTCCAGGACGCGGAATTCTCGCTCTGCACGCTCAAACGACTCGTCCTTCTCCTGCGTCGGGACAGAAGAGGAAAGCAAACAATGCTTATTCAGAAGTGCTTAGGACTGGGCTAGTTTGAACAGCACTGTATGTTCTTGTCGGTTTTTGTTAACTGTGTCCTAGTTAAGGGGGAAGAGGGTCTTAGAAATAAATTTTTACCAATGAAGTCACAACCATGAGATCTTTTGGGAACATGCATTTTTGTGTGCCGATTCTAAATACGTAATTAACCAACTTGCAACCAACTCGAATTCGTACTAACTCGCCCAATTCTCAACCATTTTGAACTTAATTTAATTTTATGTACAATAAATACTTGTGCACTTATGCAATATCTTAGGTTACTTTTGCCGAGAGTTTGAAAGAAATTCTACTGCGGGAAACTTGTTGGATTGCATGCCATTGATTTCCCTTGACATCAAGCTATGCAATAAGGGTAAAATTATCATTGTGCCTGTTATAGAAGGAGAGTTATAAGATTTTGAAATCATCCATTTCTTCCCGTTCTTTAAGGGGCAAATTCAGAACCCTGTAACTCAACTTCTATGATAGGCAGGATAATAATTTTGCCCTTATTGCGTAGTCTGATGTCAAGATAAGCCAATGGCATGCGTCCTAGCGAGTTTCCTGCAGCAAAATTTATTGAAGGCTCTCGGCAAAAAAGTTACATATTATATAAGTGCACAAGGATTTGCTTTATATAAAATTAAATTGCATATTTAGAATCAGCATGCAAAAATACATGTTTCTTGAAGATTTTATTATTGTAACTTCATTGACAAAAATTTTTTTTCCTAAGACCAGCTTCCCCCCTTAACCCTCTGAAATCTAAGGTTTGACGAAATCTCGTCTGGTTGAGTAGTAGGTTCATATCTGAAAAGAAAGGAATTACGCCGACCAAAAAGGAGTTGTTAAAAGGTGTAACTGACGTTTAGGCTTCTGTACGGAAGTGAGCAAGTGAACAAGGCCTCTGTACGGAAGCTGAAATGTCAATTACAACTCTTAGCAACTCCCTTTTGGTCAGCATTATTCCTTTCTTTGCATATATGTTAATCAAAGCAATGCAGCTCTCATATAATGCTTCTTCCCTTGCAACTGGTTCTGTGTGCAACTGCCTCTAATCTACAGGCCAACACTAAGACCTGTGCTGAATGTATCAAACTTTACATGTACGATAGCTGGATTCAGCTCGATATTGATAATCACTCACTTTTGTTCATTCTTTTTTTTTTATTACAAAATCTTTCAGCATAAAGAAAACTAACTAAAGGCAAGGATGGATGCTGGATTTCTAAAGGAAGCCAAGTAACGTCCAAATAGGCCTGCTAAAATACCACTGCTTAGGGACTGAACAAACCCACCCGTTCGAATTCGAAGACAGAAACTCTCACCAATAACCACAGACTTGCGACCAAATCTATGACCACATTTTCGTCTATACCACTGAGCTCCGGTGTTTTTCCTGATGGAGACATCATGCCACATTCCACAGAATTTCCCTTCAGAAAGAAGCAAACTTTTCACGGGCAAACCATTTAAATTTGCTGAGATGACATAAGAGCAAAAGCCTTTCCCTAAAATCTCCTTGAGTCCGAAGTTCCAGTGACACAGGGAATGCCGCGATACGTTGGAAGCGACAGAAACACACCACTTGCTTAACAAATTCAGTTCCAAAGGCACTGGCCATTCAGCAATCCACAACAAATTACACCAGTCAGCATCTTCTACGCAAGCGGCGATAGCATGGAAAGCATCGCAATGAAACTGGCTCAATGACGTCGAGGCTGTCAAATCAATTGTGCCCGACTGCGCAGTGATGATTCTGACACTTACCACTGATGTGAGGCCAAACGTGGAGGAGAGGCGCACACCAAACCTCGATGACTTCTTGAGGACCGAGTGCAGGTTCAGCTTGGCCAGCTTCCGAGACAGCGTCGACTCCGAGGGGTCCTTCTTGTACTTGGACACTGCACACACGAGTACGAAACCAGTCACACGGGTGTCCATGTAAGAGAACAGAGCTTGGCCATTCGTTTATGCACAGGTACGAAGCAACTTCGTCAACATGTAATGCAGGTCCCAGAGAAACTTCAATGTAAAGAGCTCTACAACGACATCTGATTGGTTTGGTTTATGGAAGTTTAACGTCCCAAAGCGACTCAGGCTATGAGGGACGCCGTAAAGGAGAGCTCCGGAAATTTCGACCACCTGGGGTTCTTCAACGTGCATCGACATTGCACAGCACACGGGCCTCAAGAATTTCGCCTCCACTGAAATTCGAACGCCGCGGCCAGGATCAAACCCACGTATTTCGGGTCAGCAGCCGAGCGCCAAAACCACTGAGCCACCGCGGGGGCACTACAGCGACGTCTGAGGAAACTAAGTAATGTGTCCACGCTGTGAGGTACCGAAGGTAATTTTTTTGTTTCTCTAGTCTTATTATATATACGATTTTTTTTTTTTGTGAGATGCGCACTCTTCATAGCTTAATTTTCAATCTTCCTGAAGCTAGTGATAACTGGAAAGGGCTCGAGCAGTGGTTCTCAATGTTTGCAATGCTGGGGAACCCCAACAGCTTTCAAAAGCTGCTACGGAACCCTGAGTCTCGTTTTCTGTCTATTCTTGTCTAACATATACGCAAAAAAAAGAGTATGCATATGTGTGTAGCCCCTGAAAAAAATTGCTCCAATTCAATTGTTAATGACCGGCTGTAGAGCAATATAGTCTGTTGCGTGCAGTTACAGTCCGATTAGTTCCACAAACAAGTGGGCAGAAAAAAGGTGCAGGATGAGCAATGCACAGATTCAGGTAATAAAGCACTTCAAGAACCAAGGGTTCTGTGGAACCTGATTTGAGAACCCGCAGGAGAGAGGAAAATGAGGAAAGGCCAAGGTACAAGTGCACTCACTTCAATGACGTGACAAATCTGTATTGAGCAGAGGGAAAACAAGCAACAAACTCACGGTGAACAGCTTCCTAACTATCATACATCTGTACAGCACGCCCTCCATTAACATATTAACACCGAGAACACAATGCGAGAATACAATACAGCACATGAAAAATGCCACGTGGCTTACGCTTACCTCTCGTCGCAGCTGAAACAGAAAAGTCGCACTGAAAAACCTGGCAGACAAACACTGGCAATAAGTGGATGCATGCAACGAGTGTGAGACAACGAGGTTTCCTCACCAAGGTCTTTTCTCCGCTTGAACTCGTTGATGGAAGTAGCGACGTCGGACATCTTCGCCATGGCCTGTGCCAGCATTGCCTTGTCGGGGTGGCCAGCCTCTGTCGACTGTTTTCAGCATTAGAGAAGATGGGAGAGACAAACAGCAAAACAAACATGAGCTTTATGAGATGTCTGGTTTGGTTTGGCTTATGGGGGTTTAACGGCCAAAGCGACTCAGGCTATGAGAGACACCATAGTGAAGGGCTCCGGAAATTTCGACCACCTGGGGTTCTTTAGCGTGCACTGACATCGCACAGCACACGGACCTCTAGAATTTTGCCTCCATCGAAATTCGACTGCTGCGGTCGGGATCGAACCCGCGTCTTTCGGGTCAGCAGCCGAGCGCCGTAACCCCTGAGCCACCACGGAGGCTTTACAGATGTCATGAGCAACAACTATAGCTAGAAAAATTGAGGGAGCATTCACATATAATGTGAAACAAGATTCAGAGACAGCTGATAAGGGAGGTCATGTGTGATCGAGTTATACAGGACCTACGGAAGGGGGTTTAAATGAACCAACCACATCATCAAATGATCACATGTGACCCATTTAAATGCAGTGCAAAAATAAATGCAACAGTGACTGGCTTCATAAGAATTATTGACCAAATGTTTTAGGGGAATCCCCCAAGGTGGAGTAGATTTCTAATAAGGGAGTAATTACTCATTGACTCCACCCGAGCGCAGCCATACGGCTACCCTACCCTAAGCTTGCTGTCCCGGTTAGCTCAATTGGTAGAGCGACTGCTCCGGTGAAGCGGTGGTCCCGGGTTCGAACCCCGGACCAGGACGAATTTTTCTTTAACTACGAAGTTTCTGAGAAAGCTGTATAGCTTTCCTTTGTAGCCGTATGGCTGCGCTCGGGTGGACGTCAATGAGTAATTACTCCCTTATCATAAGAATTATGCAGCTCAAAATGGTTTTTTGGAGCCATTGAAGACCCTGAGCACATATCTCCTTTACTGGCTACTGTCCGCAGCACTTTTGAATGACACTCCCATTCTGCCATGTGGCAGCATGCCATTGAAGTGCAATTATAGAATGTGACACTGAGTTTGTCCGGGATATTAATAACATCTTGCCACACAGTTCACAATCGACGAAGGCTCAAGTTTGCCAGGTAAACACTTATTCCTTCAACCTGCTTCCAGCCAGGGGTTTACCCTTGTAGAAGTACCACTGGTAAAGGAGCCAACTCAATGGAATGTGCACAGGGATAGGCTCAGAAAGCACTTTTAGAAAGCAACTGTGCATGTGCTGACAAACATTTTCACAAGTTCTGTCCCTACCCCAAAACGCAGCAGAAGCTCCAGTAGACAAAGAAAGAATGGCTAAGTGGTCAGTGAAGAGGCATATGTGAAAGTGACGCCTAGTAGCGTGGTAATAATTATGAGCCCAATTTGCCCTCGACATTACTAGCACTTTTCAATCATTCGCGACGTTTTTGTGGCCGCAAGCTTTACAAGACTTGGAAGACACAGAACATGGTTCGTTTGTTTCTAAAAAGTAAGAGCATTTTAAAATGGCTTCACACTTGATGTTCTTCAAACCACCATTCGTGCAGAATAAACCACACATCAGTAATACCATGCGTGAAAATTGTGACAACAGTGCAGTTGACAAACATGAAATAGTTGTGAACAACATGCAGTACGAAAGATATGTACTCTATGTTGTGAGAACATCATCTCAAAGAATATCCAGTACAAAGGCATGTTGGAGCACGCTTTCTTTCAGAAATAAAAACAAATGGACAAAAGTGAAAGAATTAGAATTGCTAGTAGTGTTAAGAACACACTCTGCAAGCAAAGATAGCACTGATTGCATTGACTACATCAAGCTGAAGCGCAACCACTGTGTAGCATAGATGGATATCTACGTACCTTGTCGAGCTCGTTGATGAGCAGCGGATACTTGAGTATGCGTTGCACTGGACGAATGAGCACCGAGGGCAGGTCGAAGCAGTTGGTCTCGTGCTGCATGCGCTCTACTCCCGCCTGCAGGAACTGGGCCGCTCGTGGGTTCTCCATGTACTGCAGGTGTTATTGGAAAGAAAAGACAGGGAAGAAAAAATGACCCAGCAAAGAAAACACGCACCTTTTTCAAACTCCTTCCAGATGACAAGAATGGGCAAAGTGCCACCCATGCATAGGAACAAACATCTGCCTGTCAGTTCTTGCCAGTGCTAACCAGCAACAAACTTTGGGTCGATATGTTTACGGAAGCACCAGCGGATAACATAAAGCTCCAGCTACTTGTCCAAGCCGAAAACCTCCACATAACGCCATTGCACGCATGTACAGGTTGGGACACAAGTAAACAGAACGCACGATTCGGTTCCAATTGAAATCATAGCTTCCATACCAATCAGAAACCACCTTGCGATCACGACCAGCGGCCCGCATGTGCCATGTCTCCCTATTTCCACAGGCCATGTGTAAGTAGGATTTGAAAGTCATGGCATGATCCACCTACTTCTGTCCACACCTGTTCACACACATACATGAATGTTATACTTACTCACACACCGTTCGATACATAGTATAATACTGGTCAGCCCCACAGTGAGGAGCCGTAAAAAAAAAAACAAATGTCATGGAGGTTAAACAACACAAGCTCCAAACTGCTAACATGCAATTAAGGTGAGCGGCACATTGTAGCACATATAGAGCTGCGGAGGTGCCGCGAGAAACTTGTCATCGCTGAAAACACATTGTGCACTGGGCACTACTGACAAGCTTCATTCCAAGAAGCATGCGAAGACAAGACATGAAGCACCTTCATTCTGTTTTATTTGATTTTGGGAGACGACCTTAAAGGTGCACTGAAGAGGATTCTGAACATGTCTTTTTGCCGCGGGAACTCAATCTACACGTTCCTAGCATTCTTAGAAATAGTGACTTCTTGCCCTGTGTGGCCAATTTCACCAATTAAAACGAATTAACGTCCGGCTCCCGCCTTTTTTTTTCGAATTCTGCCTCGTACGGTGGGTGGAGTCGACCAGCGCGTGGAGTGCCTTTCACCCAGTCCCGTGGAGGCTTTGCTTTCGCTTTATTTTGTTTTTTAGGTTTCCGTGAATAAATAGTTTCATTCGCAGATAATACAGCCGCAAAATAAGCCCGCAGAAATAAAAATACGCGCAGACTATTTGCTACCATGGACTACTACGTATTACTCCGCCGATGGCAGAGTGGCAAGCCGCCACGGGACTGGGTGAAAGGCACTCCACGCGTTGGTCGACTCCGCCCACCGTACGAGGGAGAATTAAAAAAAAAGAAAAGGCGGGAGCCGGGCGTTAATTCGATTTAATTAGGGAAATCGGCCACACAGGGCAGTAAATCGCAGTTTCTAAGAAAGCTCGGAACGTGTAGATCGAGTTCCCGCGGCAAAAAGACAAGTTCAGATTCCTCTTCAGTGCACCTTTAACACCCACAGTGTCATGGATATCATAAGTCAACAGCAGGAATTGATCGAACAGCAAACCAATGATCTCACTGCTAGAAAAATGAAAGCACCTGGGCCATTCAGTGATCAAACAAGTTGAGACAGGAGGTAATAAGCACTTGTGTGTCACGTGCAGTCTGTGCTTCTGTGCAGGAGTGTTTCTGCACTCTGCAATTGTCTCAAGACTGCTAAGCACTTGTTACCACATGCAAAAAGGTGCTCTCACTACTTTCTCCAGCATCTGGCAAACTAATCACTCCCACTGAATGCATGTCTTGCCATGCAATTGTTAATGTCACTGTGCATAAGCTGGCAGCTTGCTTAAAAGCTATGAGAAATCTTCGAAATCTTCGTTTTACTACCCCTTCTATCAAATTATTAGCTTATAAAACATTCGTCCGACCTAAACTAGAATTCGCATCAGCAGTATGGGATCCTCACCAATCTAACCTTTCTATAATCCTTGAAAAATTTCAAAACCGCGCTATCCGTTTTATTTATTGTGACTACTCTTACTATACTAGCGTGTCCTCTTTAAAATCCAGAGCATCCTTGCCTAACCTTGAAACTAAAAGAAAAATATCTCGACTATGCCTATTCCACAAGTTCTATCATTCACCTTTAGGATCATCTATCATATCAACAGCTCATCGTCCTTCTAGCCGCAACAACCACATCAAGACCGTATACCCACCCGCTGCAAGAACTACAGCTCATTTCCGTTCTTTTTTTGTCATATCATCTCGGGACTGGAACGATCTGCCGCCGGAAGCCGTACTCATCGTCAACTGCATCGACTTCAAGAAAAAGATTGAGGCCATCCTTATGTAATCAGTAATCTTTATGTATCTTGTAATCTTTATGTATCCTGATCTTTATGTACTCTGTAATCTTTATATAATCTGCATGTAATCCGCCCATCCCTCATGTAATGCCCCACAACCGGGGCCTTTGAGGTAATAAATAAATAAATAAATAAACAGTCATTGGGAGTTCAAAGAGGCAAGGCTAGCCATGTCAGTGAGCATTACGGACCAATTTCATTTGTTGACGAGGCTTATCTGAAGTTTTTTTTTTTAGGCACGGCGAAGCAAACGGCAGAGGACACTGTAAGCCATGACCTGCATAACCCCTGCACCCCACCCCTGCCTCTTGATCAAGTGATTTTGAAGAAGAAAGTCAACTAATAAGTGAGCAAATAAAGCCCATGTGTACACATGCGTGCGGACAACTATGTGTGCATATGTGCACGTGTCCTCTTTTTGTGCTGTAACTGCAACATGCCTCAAGCCACGGAAAAGAAAAATTCAGGGGGGCGCTTTGTTGACCTAAAGTGCGGTCAGGCGGAAGCCTTAAGTGCAGTGCTGGTGCTTGTGTCACTGATGTGTGGTTAAGATGTTAAGCTTCGCCTCCAAGAGTGGAACGCGACAGCGTCTTGCAACGCTGCCAGGGAGTCCACAGAACGCCATCGCCCGTTCGGCTGTACGCCTTGCTCGTCTGTAAATTGGCTTTGGAGGAAAGGAAATGTATCTGTCTCGCATATCTCCATGAACCTCGCGTTAACGGGAAGGGAGGAAGATGGGAGTGAACGAAGACCCTGTATTAGCTAGACGCTTTGTTCATTCCGAACCATCGAGCTGGCATGGTGGAGTGGATAGCATGCTCGTCTCGCACTTCGGAGACCCTGGTTCGATTCCCGAGCTCGGCCAATTTCCTACTCGGTTTTATTTATTTATCTGGTCTGACTAGAAAGGTTATTTGGGCTAATTGGTTAATTAAGCAATTAACTAAACTCATTCCCACTTACTAGGAGCATCACTATACGATCCCTTTAATTGGTTGCATGGTTACTAGCCAAAGTACAATTGGCCCCGTTTGAAATTCGCGCACTGTGACGTCACGGCCATTTCGACCAATTGAAAAGCGTGACATTTCTGTCGACAACTCCTGCTTACAACGATCAGGCATTAAAGGCTTCCGCCTTAAAAAAAGTGCAGAGCTTGCAAACTGCACTTGGCGGATCGCACCTTTGGCCAAAGAGCGGTGACGTCGTCATGGTTCCGGCAGTAGTGGCCGTACACCTCCTTCAGCTCGTCAGCAACGTTGACAAAACAGGTGCCTGCGGAGGAAAAGCTGCCTTAATAAGCTGCATTCTGCACAGATCAAAATAACGCGACAACACACACAATAACACAGATAACGCGACAGGCGTCCAGCTTTTCACTTCCCGCAAGCTACCAAAGACCTCCTTTACAAAACTTATGTGCGGTCAGTGTTAGAGTATGCTAGCACGGTGTGGGATCCTCCTACCATAGGTGACAAAGAAAAACTTGAGAAAGTTCAGTCCTTGGCGGCTCGATACGTACTTGGCAAGTCATGTAAACGCAACTTCAGTGCATCAATAGCAAAAAAAAGTCCTCGTTTGGGAAACGCTAGAACAGCGGAGAACTAAGCTGAGGCTCAAACTCTTCCATAACATATACTACTCCCACATTGGCATTCCACGCGAAACATACATCTTCAAACCACATTACGTATCCACACGCCTTGACCATGATCAAAAAGTGCGTGAATACAAGTGCAGGACGGCAGCATACAGCGACTCTTTTTTTCCGAAGACCATTCGTCAATGGAACCGTTTGCCGGGTGTTGTTACTTCTGTCTCATCAAATGAATCCTTTTATTCTGCTTTGAACAGTGTCACGTCATTTCATAGCTAGACGGTGCGTCGTTATCTGTGCGCTGCTTCCTCGTTTCATGCGTTCCACTGTGCATACCTGTGTCTTCCTGTCAATGCGCAGCATACCTGCGTGAAATACACGTTTGTTTGTCTTTTTATATATGCATGTCTACTGCGTTGGTGCCTTCTCCTAAAATGCACGTTTATTGGGTGAACAACACAGTTGACTTTCTTGTGCCCCAAATTCTGTACATAGATGCGCATTGCGTCAATGTTGTTATTCTTTGCTTACTTTGTGAATGCTTGGGCTGCTGTTTCTTTTTTTTTTTTGTATTTACCTGCATTTATGCGCTGTGTTACTGTATCAACCCCCCCCCCCCCCCCCCCCCCTGTAATGCCAAATAGGCACTGTGGGTAAAAGATAAATAAAAAAAAAATGAGCACAACTCGTGCTCACGTGTTATTCACCAATCAGCTGCGAGCATTCCGGCTTCACAAGTTCCTTCTCCAGGGCCGCAAGCAGTTGGGACGACACAGTGATCACCTCGTCAATGTTGCCAAACAGCGTCACGGCATCAATGTCCAAGCTTTGCATCTGAGGACGGAGAAGCAACAGCCACAGTGACAACAGCGATCAGAAAACACCACAAACGCACAAAGCTGAACGAGCTTCAGAACACAAGAAAGACCAGAACAGCAAAGCACGCCTTTCTGAGCTTTCTTCGACCGCCAGCTGTTCATGCATCAAAACTTAATGGCAACACCATCTGAAAAAAAACAAAAAAAACTCTAACCTGTCTGGGTCAGTGCAATGAAAACTGCATTTAGGCTTATCTATGGCAGTTTTGTTTTCAGTGATGTCAAGACAGATGACGCAAGCATTACAAACAGTGCCAGAGCTGATCAAAATCAATGCAGGAGGGAGATCAGAAATTGAAAGCACTTCCAGTAGTGGGCAGTATATATGTGAAACCTCACCAATTCAAACTCTACCTATCATGACATGTTTGATTACACGCTGACAGCATGAGGTACAAACATTTTATGCTATTTTGTTGTTGTGCTTTAACATTCATTGCATATTTGTTTTTCTTATTTCCCCGTTGTTACGTTTATCCCTCATTCTTTTTCCATGTGTTCATGTAATTTTGCTTTGTACCACATTCTTCTTTTCATATTGTTCAGCCTATTCTGTTTGAAAGTGTTCAAAACATGACGCCCCCCTTAAACAATGCCCTTCGGGCCTGTAAGGCATTTAAAATAAAAAAAAATCTAAGCTTCCCCTTTATTCAAACTGAAGCTTTGGCATTATGAAAATGCCCCCTTTAATTCCAAAAAAATTTTAATTACCTTAGAGTTCTAATTATCGAAAGTAAGCAGCAAGTCATCAGGCGTTGTGCCACTAGCCATGATGAGGCCTTTCCTCTCTCTCAAAACCCACCTGCCTTGCTAACAAAGCCCATTGAGTGAAACGCAGCCTACCCTGCTCCTGGAGTGGTCGTTGAGGTACACCTCGCAGCACACCTGCAGGGCCTTGATGTAGTCACGCTCAGTCTGCAGCAGCTCCGTCAGCACACACTGCCGGTGGTCACGAAGCTTGCGCCTGCACATCACCCCTCTTCATTAACTACATTCACGCTTCCAGTCAGGTTAGGTTGCATCCACAACAATGCGCACAGAAGGACAAGAGTGAGACAGACAAAGAGGACAGGGCAAGTTGTACTAAACCACAGGGAACGCGCTCACTTAGGCTAGCCTAAAGTGGGAAACAAGGAAACAGAGCTAAGGAGCCTAACATGCTCCTTCTTACAAGGGTGCTATGATGGACGGGGTAACAAAGGCACTGCAAAAAAATTGGCAGTGGCTTAGCTCTGGTTAAGCCTGGATATACAAGCGAAAAGCTGGTGTTATGCTTTGTTTGACGTCATGGCTGTCGCAGTTCACGCACAATGCACTGGGAGCACCACGGTAGCGGTGTAGATTTTGAGCAAACTCCCTCGCTACCACATCTGGGTCTTCTTTTCTTCCTTCCATGGTGAATGTGTGCGCCTCTTTTACAGCCGCCGCCGCCGCTCACGCGTGCGTTTTCACAACGCCTTGCGAAAGAACCTTCTCTTGGGACGGAGACCGCCATCCCAACCGTCCCAAGCGGTTAACCGATGGCGAGGAGGAGAAGTAACGACGGAGCGCGCGCCGTGGCGCACGGCCTCTTATGTCCGCCGCTGCCACTCGGGCGTTATCACAACGCCTTGCGATGACGCGATAATAACAGCTAGCAGCGGCGAAGGGTAAACCGGTGGCGAGTAGGAGAAGGGAGGGGGTGGCGAGGAGGAGGAAGGGTGCGCTGCGGCGGTGCCAAGGGGTGGCTCACGCGAAGCGTTGTTGACGAGCCTAGTGAAGCTTTTTGCTTCACAACAGAGACTTCCCATCAAAATGAAGCTTCCCCCATCTCTACGAACCACAGGTTGGTGCTGCTAACAGCTTTGAGCTGCAAGCAATTGAGAGAGAAAGTTGTCAGTATCCCCCTCTATACAAGCAGTTGTCCCCACATGCCAAACAACATGTGTGCTTGCAATCTCATCGGGATCCTGATTTCTACCACAGCTCTCAGCCACTCACGTTGCTAGCAGTTCCTTCAGACTTTCCACCCGCTGCTCAGTCTTTTATTCGATCTCAATGCTTCAGTACAGCTGACTAATAACCTTCCAGTGTTAGACCAGACTGACCTGCCACTACGAATAGTCAATTTTTTCACCATCTAGTACTGCAACATTTCACATTGTGCTTATTGTACCAGATCCTACTGTAACATATTACACAGTGTTGTATTAGAATTTTTAATTCACTTTACAGTGTATTCATTTTGTTCTTAACCCCCCCCCAATGTAATGCCCCAATAGGGGTCTTCAATAAGGTAAAATAAATGATGATGATGATGAACTAATTTCACATCAAGAGCCACTATCACTCTTATCATCTATTAGGTTTCCTATACGAATATCTATACGATACACTCATGCAGTCTATGGGTAACAAACAAAAAAACAAAGCACTGACCGCCTTTCCTCATCCTTGGCTGCAGAGTCGTTTCCTGTTCCAGCCCGACTTGTGGAGGCTTCCTGTGATGACCCTCCGTCTACGTGGCCACGAGCCGTGGTTTGGGCCACTCCAGATGATGTGTCTGGAAATTATAAACCAAGTGCAAACTGTGGCAAGAATTTTGTTTACAAGGCCAACTCTCGATAATTTGAACTGCAAAAGGACTGAAATTTGTTCGAATCACGCGAAGTTCCATACAACGGGCAACCTTTTCCACATGCCTGAAATTGGTGAGCATCAATATCCAACTCAATGCATCAGTTGAAGCTAAACACAAGCTTGAACTAAAAAGTTCAAATCAGCGAGAGTTGCACGGTAAATGCCACCCCGCACATATTAAAGATACCACTCTGGAAGCTGCTCGTAAAGTTTCTTGGAATCACAGAACATAGACAAGCCTTGTACCTCTCACTCCACCAAAACTATAGGAATTGAGCCTCCGGCCTCACTACTACATAGCAGGAACTCCTCAGCTGCAGTTTCTGTTCAATCTAGTACATTGTTTTGTTCAGTTAGAATCAGAATCAGTCTTTATTTGTTGATACATTTAGAGAGTACAGCATATTATGCAGAAGGAGGGCCCGAAGTCAGAGACTGTAATGGGACCTCCTGATTAAATACATCTAGTAAAACATTTAACAGCATACGACAGATCAGATAAATATACAAAACAGAATATACACGTATGAGATACAATTAAAGCAGACACATGGGAGAGAAATAAAAGCTATTAAAAAGGACCACCGAAACATATAAAGTTGTACATAACTAAGCAAGCTGATGTCATACTGAATTATAATGAAGATCATGAAGCAGTGCAAAATGCATGTAGGAAGAAATGAAAACAAATTAATCAAAATTAGGGCTCATTGCTAAGTATTGATCGTTTAAAGTGTGCTTTAAAGTTGAAAATTGAAGGAGCATTTTTTAGTTATATCGGTATAGTGTTCCAAACAGCAATTGATGAGAAATGAATTGCCTGTTTCCTGTAATTGGTGCATGTTAGTACATGTTGAAGGCACAGTAGACAGTGGGCTAATTATAACTGGTGATTAACTGGGTTCATTTAGCGCTGGGCTACATAGATGTGGTTAAATAAAAGGACAGCCGCCGCGGTGGCTCAGTGGTTATGGTGCTCGGCTGCTGACCCGAAAGTCGCAGGTTCGATCTTGGCTACCGCATTTCGATGGAGGTGAGATGCTAGAGGCCCATGTACTTTGCAATGTCAGGGCTAAAGTTAAAGAACCCCCAGGTGGCCGAAATTATCCCGAGCCCTCCACTACGACATCCCTCATAGCTTGATTGGTTTGGTTTATTGGGGTTTAACGTCCCGAAGCAACTCAGGCTATGAGGGACGCCGTAGTGAAGTGCTCCGCAAATTTCGACCATCTGGGGTTCTCGCACAGCACACGGGCACATGGGGTTCTCACACAGCACACATCGCACAGCACACGGGCCTCTAGAATTTCGCCTTCATCGAAATTCAGCCGCCACGGCCGGGATCGAACCCGCATCTTTCGGATCAGCAGCCGAGCGCCGTAACCACTGAGCCACCGCGGCGGGGCCTTCATAGCTTGAGTTGCTTTCGGACTTTCCATCCCATAAAACTACACCGAAATAAAAGGACAGGGAAGAGCCTAATAGGAGTCTGTCCAGAGTCTCTTCCGGGTAGAGAGCATGAAACAGGAGTTGTCTACTTGAAACAAGTTGTGGGTGAGGTGGAGGCCAGGACCCTGGGCAGATGCGCCTGACAGCACTGCTCTGTCTGTCGGGTAAGTAGCGCCATCTGTTGACAACTCAAGTAACCGATATCACGACAACTCACCAGATGTTGCCCACGGATCTGCCGAGGCCAGTGGAACGGGCGGTGCGGACCTGTTCGGCAGGGAAGCAATGCTCGTGGACGATGATGTGGGCACGGCGGGTGGTGGCCGGGTAGGCACAGGAGCTTTTCTCATCACTGCAAGGTGGAAAAGGTGGAAAGGCAAAATAACAAGGAACGACCCAAATGAAGCTGCTCTGTCAGGGCTGCACAATAGAATCTTACTTCTCGACAATACTTTGAACTCTTTAACAACACAATGCTTTCCACAGTTTTCTGCAGCCGCAACAAGTTTTAGATGATGTTGATCGTGTTCTAGCTGACCTGAAACTGCATTAAAAACGATGCACTGATTTCCAGCCATCACAGGGTTTCCCAAGATTAGCTAGAAGGCAAGGAGACGCCACAGTCTAGGAGAGTTTCATCCAGAAGAGAACGCCTGGAACTGTAAACTTCGTATTTAGCTTGGCTGGTGTCTGGTCTAAAACATGGATTTGGCTGCAGAACGGTGCCTAAAGAATTCAGGAAATCACGTATCCCAAACAGCATCAATTCAAATGCAAAATGACAGTGTTCTTGAAGTCCCAAAACTCCAAAGGTCGTCATTCGTACAGGCTTCGGGATTTCTGAAAGCCACTTGTTGGAGGTTTGCCTCAGAAAAAAATCTGCTCTTCTGCCACTAAATCTACATTTCTGGCCAATTATTATCCAAGCCAAACACAAAGTTTACACTTCTTGGCTTTCCTGCAGCGAACGAATAATCTCTGTGTGACTATTCCCTCTAGATAACTGTATAAAACTCGTAAACCATCAACCACAGCCTTGAATGTGGGGTCAGGGTAGCGGACATGCCACATCACCAATCCCAGCGTCACCCTCGGCTAGTACTGAGGCCAAGGCCACAATATAGAATGGTTTTTCAGAAGGCAGCTGCTTGCCAGCTCAGCTGAGGAATAACTTTTCACCTTGAATCCTTGTAGATGCACTTGGTCCATACACAATACAACCTTCCTGCTGACAAAAAGTGTACTCTCATGACCGCCCCTACCCCCTCCCCCTCCATTAATTTTATTTCACCAAATTTATTTCTACCCAGTTCACTGCTCAGAGAGTTCAAATAAATGCATAAACTCCTCTGCTCACCTGGTTTGACCTCATGAAAACTGGCCACTTCCCTGCAAAAAGAAAACGAAAAAAAAAATTAACAGGGCAGCTAGGTACTACTTTGTGATGAGACATTCAGCGGCAGCCGTTAGTAATGGGGACTATAATACTGTTCATTCATTATTATTTGTCTTCTTATCTGGCAGACTGCCATGACATCACTTTGTATGTACGTACCACTTAGTCAAACACATATCTTTTGGGTAAGCAGCTGACCACCTTAACCACCGAACCACAGCAGTGGCTTCACTTCATTCCTGCAAGGACTTGGAATGCACTGGAAGGTTACCGTGAAGGGACGCTCAGGATAATTCCGTCAGGTTTTAGTTAATGGTAAGATCTGATAGCAGAACCTTTCATGACTCCGCTGATGTTTGACGACAAACGGTGCTTTCACTGCAGATAAATTCAGAGTTGCAATTCAAGCTCCTGACGTTGGTGATAGTGATGAGCAATTTGAGTTTGCTTTGCTTAATTCCCCATACTTAGTTCCATTTTCACCTTTCTTACGTAATAGAAGTGTCGCCTCCTTATATGCTCCCTTACATCGCCCCCTTATATGCTTTTCAAAAAAGAGCTCTTCGAATTGTTGCGCAAAACATTCAGCATACTCATCCGGATGAATTATTTGCTGTTCTTGGTATCCTAAATGTATACGACCTAGTAACTTATAATACCGCTTCCTTAATTTATCAGATAATTCACAACACACTCAATTTAACTACAGTATGTCTTCATCACTCACTACGCACCAACTCGTCTCGGCTCTTGCTTCCTACAATACACACAAGACATCGGCAAGACATCGGCTCTTGCTTCCTACAATACACACAAATTATGGTCGACAAACGTTGCAATTTACGGGTCCTTACTTGTGGAATAGTCTTGATTATAATGTTCAAATTTCACCTCCACTTCATGCCTTTCAAAAACAATTAAAACATTTTCTACTAAATTCAACCTAGTCTACATTCTTTAGTGCTTTGGTTTGTGTTTGTTTTTCTACAGTGGAACCTCGATTATACGTCCCCCGGTCATGCGACGACCCGCATTTTACGACGAATTTGTGCGGTCCCGGCAAAACCCCCATAGAGACAATGAATTAAAAACCTCAGTTATACGACGCAAATTTTAGAAGGACCCCGCTTCGTACGACGGCTGGCTCTACGTCGGTCAAAAAAGGTCGTCAGCAAACGCAGGCCGGGAAAAAATTTCTAAAAAAAAACTTTGCGTGCGAATCTAAGCACCCCCTTTTTTGCGGCTGAAGATAGCGTTGCCGAGGCCGCCAAGTGCACTCGCTCTCTTTTTCGTTGAGCCTGTGCAGTCCCGAGGAGGCCCGGCCTGCGCGTTGTTGTTGTTGCGACTGAGAGAGAAGGATGAAAAGGAAAGTGCAGGGGCCCCTGCCTACTGGCTCCAGCCGAGCCACCACCGCTGCCAAGTGCAGATAGAGGAGAGTTAAAAGATCAGAGGAAAGATAAAGAGAAAAGATGAGACGCGAGCAGACACTGCTGAAAACACAGATAAGCGGGCGAGGCCGGGCTCGCCGAAGCGAGGACAGCGGGCTCGCCGAAGCGAGGACAGCGGCGTCCACGGCGCTTTTTGTGTTGTTGCTTTCCAACACTGACGGCACAGAACTGTCTGCAGCTATTTTTCTTTTGAATGTTTCCTAAATAAAATGTTTTTTCTCGCCCCGTTTCATCGAGATTTCGCCGCGAAAAGAGGGGCCCGGGGAGGGGGGGGGGGATTTTTTGATTTTCGATTATACGACACCCGGATTATACGACGGTTTCGCGCGGTCCCCTGAACGTTGTATAATCGAGGTTCCACTGTAATTATAACATGTTTATTTGATGTTTTCACTAGTATCCAGTGCCTACTGCTGTAACATGCTTATTGCTATATAGTTGCGTTATTTGTTGCTGTCGTCTGTATCACATGTAATAGCTTACAGTGGTCGGGACCCTTAAACAAATTTTGTTGGGTCCCTGAAGTTCTGTGTTTGTATTTCATGTGTTATGCTAAATAAATACTTTCTTTCTTCTCATATAGTGGGAACTAAACAAAGGTTACAAAAATATCCAGGTTTGATATCCTTAACTTTCAGTTCAATTTGACAAAAATCATCATCTGACATCCCTGTAAGCTCAGTTGCGGAAACACCGTGTGGCGACACTCGCCTTTCACATACTACTAACGACCGAAACTGGATTTTTAGTTCTTAGAAATGTAGTGTGCGTCTCTTTTCTCAGTCCTGAGGCCATTGTGGCCCAAATCCGAACAACTTTCAAGCAGTACTCACACTGCGTACAGCGTTTTCTGTGTGATTTCACTTTTTGCATTTTTTTTACCTTATAAAAGAGCCCCACTTTCACTGAAACAAGCCTCTTTGTCATTAGAAAGCAGTAATCCCTCTACCTTGTCCTTTGCCAGCTGCTGCCACTGTAACCCCGCAAATTTGTTAATCTCATCCGCCCACCTAACTTTCTGGCGTCCCCTGCTACGCTTGCCTTCTCTTGGAATCCACTCCGTTACCCTTAAGGACCAGCGGTTATCTTGCCTTTGCATTACATGCCCTGCCTAAGCCCATTTCTTCCCCTTGATTTGGACTAAGATGTCATTAAACCGCGTTCGTTCCCTCCCCCACTTCGCCCACTTCCGATCTCTTATCGTTCCACCTATCATTTTTCTTTCCATAGCTCGCTGCGTTGTCCTTAACTTAAGCTAGACCCTCTTTGTTAGCCTCCACGTTTCTGCCCCATAGGTGAGTACCAGGCTAATTGGAGAGACTCGGGGGAGGCCTTTGCCCTGCAGTGGGTGTAGTCAGGCTGATGATGATGATGAATCCCTCTACCTAGGCCAAATTCAATATGCCCCGAGAAGATTAAAAGAAGGGTCACCTCTTAAAAGCCGCACTGTCGGAACTGGTGAGGGTGTTGGCTCGCCGCAGGGGCGGCAGCGTGGTGTCGGAAACACTGGCCTCTCTGCCTGTGGAGCCTCCTCTGGTGACATCAGGAGGGGGCAGACTTTGCGGAGGATCGTTCCCAACGGGGCCAGCCGATGCGGGCGGTGATGCCTCTTCCGCAAGGCTGTGCCAAGGCGGAAGGGTCTTCCTCCGCGGCTGTTCCCCAGCCCGGCATATGGGGGCAGAGTTGAAACGCCCCATCTTCCGCAGTCCCACGTCGACGGTCTCCAACGAAGAGGGCCTCACCATCTCCTCAACGAAGGAGGTCGGGCAGATCCCGGTGCGTCCATCGCGCGACCTTGCCTGCAGAGAAAAGTGGCATGCGGTTTAGAGCACCGCTCTCAAGCAATCCACAGTTGTGGGTACACATTTCCCCTCCATACGTTTCCCCTGCTACGCACCACAATGACAGCACCAGTAACGCCAGTCCCAAGTCAAAATCTTAGAGAGCGGAAAGCAACTTTTACACACAACATTTTGAATAAACAGCGCGAACGACGACAAGCACAAGAGACAAGGAAACAGACGACACAGCGCCAAAACGTGTTTCCACACAACAGCAGTAAATACCATATAGTTACCCTCTATGCATTACTTTCTGTAATTGCCAGAGCTGTGCAATGAATCAATCCAACAGAGCAGCCAAAATGACAAACAATACTGTCACGTACCAGAGAATGCACCAACAGATGGCCAAGTGCCTCCCTAAGCATGCTCTGTACACTTCAAGCTTGGCACATGTGTTCGATCCTGCAACTCAGTAGTTTGCTGTTGTTTCTCAACAGCAAATTACTGTCTTTTCAAATAATGTAAATACTTCGACAATGTCTACAACTTCACTTCATTGATACCGTCGTATTTCCTTAAGGGGGGACACTGGTCTTGAAAAGAATATTTTATTAATTTAGTCATAGTTATGAAATTTTCAGGGCACATGTATTTTTGTGCACTGATTCTAGATATGTCATTTAATTTCATGTAAAACAATTCCTTGAGCACTTATGCAACTTTTATGCAAGTATTTTGCGAAGAGTTTTCAAGAAAATTTGCTGCAGGAAACTTGCTGAAATGTATGCCATTGGGTTCTCTTGACACCAAGGAATACAATAAGGGTAAAATTATCATCCTCGCTATCAGAGAACTTGAGTAATAGGGTACTGAAGCTGCGACTTCAGAAACAGGAATACACACTTTCCTTCTCATTTCTGAAGCGACAACTTCAAAGCCTTATAGCTTAGGTTCTATGATAGGCAGGAAGATAATTTCACCCTTATTGTATTCCTTGATGTCAAGAGAACCCAATGGTGTACATTTCAACAAGTTTCCTGCAGCAAATTTTCTTCGAAACTTTCTGCAAAATACTAGCATGAAAAGTGCATAAGTGCTCAAGGAATTGTTTTACATGAAATTAAATGACATATTTAGAATCAGCACACAAAAATACATATCCCCTGAAGATTTCGTAACTGTGACTTCATTAATAAAAATTTTTTTTTCAAGACCAGTGTCCCCCCTTAAGCATGTCCCTCAGAGAATTTCCCAGAACCAAGAAGTACCACCTTCCACAAAAATTTCCTACAGCTGTACCACCTTCCACATGTGTCTAATAACAAAACGGCTAAGAAGACAATCTCCAGCGATTCCCTAGAGGGGACCAATTAATGTTGCTATGGGAGGAGTAAACTAAGGACTTAATGGTTATCAGATCACAGTCGTCATTGGCAAGTGGTTATCAAAAAGTCAAGCCTGTGAAGCCTAAGAAAACAGCCTCCTGAAAGAGTCTACATGAAAGAAGTTAGCCTCTCCTTTACTGAGAATACTCATAAAAGGCATAAACTGGTAACAGTTTCACTGAGTATGACATGATGATAAGAGAAAATCTACACATGAATGAGATCATGAGTCATGCAACAGTACCAGTTACATGAAACTATGCTAACCTGGTACCAGTCATCGTTGACCTTGCCAAGCAGAACAATGACCTCCCCGGCAGACAGTGCAAGGTCACCTTCAACGCTCGCCGGGAAGTCGAACAAGGCTCGGCCAAAGCACGCCCCCGACGGACTGGCTACCTCTGCAACCATGCCGCTCTGAGCCGCCGATGAAGTAGCTGCCGCCGCGTCAGCACAGTCGACGATGATATCAACGTATTCCGTTGGAAACAGGCCCACCCGACCATTGAGTTCTCCTTCGGTCCACTCGTCGTCAACGTGACGAATAAGGGTTACAAGCTCCCCCTCTTGAAATGATAGCTCGTTGGGGTATTGGGCGACGAAGGCAAACTTGGACCGTGCGTATGGCAGAAGACCCGAGTTGAGGCTGTGATAACCGCTGACGTCCGAGGACGATGTCACGCCATTCATCATGACTCCGTTGAGGCTCTCAGCACCGTCCCCTTGGCTTGAAGTAGAAGTGTGCTGTGGCTTCGGGGGTGCCGAGGTGCTTTCGGGCAGGTGTCCGTTGAGCCGAGACACGGGTGGCTGGGACATTTTCGCCAAGATGGAGGTCTTTTCCTCGTCGGAGAGGAGGGTGACGAAGTTTCGGGGAAACTTGCCAGACCTACCATTGCACTCGCCCCTGGTTCAGAGATGGAAGAACAAACAAAACACCAAGGTTCAGCTCTGAAAAGGCAACAAAGTAATGTGGTAGAAAAAAAGATACCACACGAAGGGAAAAAAGAAAACTACATAGGAAACGAAACGTTGGTTCTCTGACTGCAAGCCAGATGTGCAGCAAGCCCATAAGCAATGCGGACGGTTTTGAAATCATTGCGCGAAGTCATCGTTAGCGGGCTAATGCTGCTCAATGGGCGCAGTAAGGAAAGAGTTAATATGAATCCCGTTAATATGAAAATCTCGAATTGCTCACATTTTTTTTTTTAAATACACTGATGCCTTGCAAAAATGGAAGCTCGCTGTTCAAATAATGGAGAGGGTAAAAAACTCAGGGGAGACAATTACATTAAGTGGTCAGTCAGAGCTGCTCGCTGCATACACAGAGTCTGCGCGTAGCCATTCATACTCCATCTTCAGCGACATACTTCCATGGGTGCCCCTTGCATAGATTTTCCACTACAGTAGACCACTATGCGGCGTTGATTCTGGCTTCATTCCAACCTGATATGCGGAGCAGTCTAGACATGTCTGTGCAAAACCAAGTGCACCTGCCAACTGATACCGAGCCTGCCACCATGGTTGGTCATGTCAAGTCACCACTGCACCTGCCAATTCAGCCATGTCGCGTCTGGATACATCCCTTTTGGTGTGGTGACATAACTTCCAGTCTGGTGATAGAGCCATGTCAAGTCACCACTGCACCTGCCAACTCGGCCATGTCACATCTAGATACATCCCTTCTGGTCTGGTGACATCACTTCCAGTCTGGTGATATAGCCATGTCAAGTGACCACTGCACCTGCCAACTCGGCCATGTCACATCTCGATATAAGTCACTTTTGGTGTGGTGACATGACTTCCAGTCTGGTGATAGTCATGTCAAGTCACCACTGCATCTGCCAACTCTGCCATGGCGCGTCTAGATATGTCCCTTTTGGTGTGGTGACATCACTTCCAGTCTGGTGATATAGCCATGTCATGTGACCACTGCACCTGCCAACTCGGCCATGTCACATCTAGATATGTCCCTTTTGGTGTGGTGACATCACTTCCAGTCTGGTGATATAGCCATGTCACGTGACCACTGCACCTGCCAACTCGGCCATGACACATCTAGATATGTCCCTTTTGGTGTGGTGACATCACTTCCAGTCTGGTGATATAGCCATGTCACATGACCACTGCACCTGCCAACTCGGCCATGACACATCTAGATACGTCACTTCTGGTGTGGTGGGTGACATCACTTCCAGTCTGGTGATATAGCCATGTCACATTACCACTGCACCTGCCAACTCGGCCACGTCACATCTAGATATGTCCCTTCTGGTCTGGTGACATTTCCAGTCTGGTGATGTCATTGTGAAGTCACACCTCATCGACTAATCAGCAATTTTTACGACACACGACGTCGTTTTTTTTCTCCAATGAAACTTCCAATGTTATCAAAACCTCAACTGTTGTAACTGAACACTTGCTTTTCTGAATTTTTTGTACAGGACATCTGTAAAAGGCAGTGCAAAAACAAAAGTGACTTGCTGAATGCATTTTTTGTTGTTGTTTTGTGGTGCCGTGTTTTACAGTGTCTAGGTGACTGTTCGAAACAGTGTATTGCACAGATTGTCCACGAAGGAAATTCCCTGTGCAGCTTTTGCTACTTCGGAAACCATGTTCAGCAGCTATTAGCCATCTGGGTGCAGACACATGCTAGCAGTTTCCAAGAGTGAATAGCCTCAGTTCAAGTGATGCCATCACACATCTCTGGGCCCGCAAGAGACTCCATATTTTTAAATATAAGGTAATTAACTTAAAGGTTTAAAAATTTCGTCTTAGTTTGACTTCATACACACTGCTTTGTACAAAAGCAGCTCATTCACGTAGTTTTTCTTTCAAAAATGTTTTATATTGTTTATATTCATGATTCATTCTTACTGATGACCTGTTTTATTGACAGTTTTACTCAGGAACCAGTGTTTCTTGACAAGACATGAATGTACTATCGTGGACAAAAGTGGTACTATACTCCATGCGGTGGGAGCCGGAGCAACGGAGAACTGCGTTGCAATGCCATCTACAGGCGGCATCTGGGATCGAGACAGCCAATGCGTGACCTTTATTATCAGCAGGCATGTCGCTTGGCTTGTTTCAATGTTTCGTGCTTTAGCTCGCCAAAATGCCGTAGTTTTCCGTTGCTCCGGTTCCCGCTGCATGAAGTGTACCACTTTTGTCCCCGAATGTATGCGCTATATATAGCACATCAGCCACCATCTACAGTAGTACATACCACAATAGATGCAGCAGTAACGGTCAGAACTGAGGTACTACTACACACCAGAACCAGTCCTTGTCAATACGCCGGATGTGCACAATGTCTCCACTGCGCAGGTTCATCTCGTCATCCAGCTGTGCAGTCATGTCCTGAAGCACCTTTCCCAGGAGGTCAACATTCCGTGACCCCTGGGTCGCTCGGAGACCAGCGCCGTCCAGCATCCAGGCGTGCGTGAGAGGGAAGATACCCTCCCGTCCGTCCAGTTGGCCTCGCCACCAGTTGGTGTCCACCGCGGCCAAGCCGACTATCAGGTCCCCTGCAGCCAAAACACGATATCTCATTCCAACGGCCTGCAGCTGGAATGAATGGTGCATGCACAGCATGGCAAAGCAAAGGAGTGAAGCTAGAAAGCAGTTTGATCGAAAGCAGACTTTGGTCAGAGCAAGCAAGCTACAGGAATGCACTACTGCCATTATCGTCAGCCCATATAAGGCCTCACTCACTTATCTCCAATTAACTCTGTCCTATGCCATCTGTGGCTGTAATATATTAAGGCGATTGCATTAAAGACCCCGTCATCCAGAAAATTCGCTGTCGGCATCAGCGTTGTGAGTGAAAAATCCCTAGCATGGCTTTGGCAGGTGGTCCCCAGAGAGCAACCTAGGAGGCAGATGGGCCGCCTTGGTCACGTGACCTTGCGGAGTCTTCACAACCTGCCTATAGGATGGTGATCAAACTGCCCACCGTGGCAGGTGGCAGTTAAATTAAGGATCGGTCGCTAGGGAAAAGCAACCTGGGGCGCACAAGGCCCACCGCTGGGAGGACCTGCCATCGCACGGCAGTGGCGCATCGCTTAACCGCCGCACCACTGCCCCAGGGGGGGGGTATGGGGACTCCCAGCGATCTATGAATGTCAAGTGGAGAATGAATGACCTTCTGAATATGTGGGAATTAACCCATTACTCTATTGTGTCATACTCTTAAGAAGGAGCCTAAGTGTCCCTTCCAATTTTTTTTTGCGGTTTCCTAGCTTCTTCCTACCTACTTACCGTTTTCACTCGCTTGTGCCCTCGCGTAATCTGCGTACCTCTAATTTATTACTGGTGTTTATAAAAAAAAATTCACACACTATCTTGTCATCGAGATTAGATATAAGGATGAAATGCACTGCTGAAAAAGCATACTGTAATCTAGAATGGCTGGTCCTTAAGGGTAACGGAGTGGATTCCAAGAGAGCAGATGAGATTAAGAAGTCTAGCAAGCCAGTTGGCACATGCTCAACAGGTACAGGCACACCGTGATGAGCCTGTCCACTTCTTTCGTCCTGTCTCAGTCCCACTGCGGCTTTTACCTGAAGAGCTAAATGCATTTCATGCTTAAAAGCTTGTCTGCCGCTCCTGATATGTTTACTTTCCCTTGTGAACCACTCCATTGCACTAAGGTACCAATGATAATCTTTCCTTCCCACTATGTGCCGTGCCCATGTCCATTTCTGACATATGCACATTCCATGACATATGCACATTCATTTCTACCAAAAACATCCCGTGACTGGAACCATCTACCTGCTGACCTGGTCGCTATCACCGACAACCACCAATTTCGTACTTGCCTTACTAACATATTTTGAAGCCCTTTTTTATTTTCTTTTTAAAACTTGCACTGGCGCTTATCACGATCTGTATGACTGTTCCTTCATTTTATTTTTATTTTTTTTTACGTTGATGCTGTACTCTGCTGCATTTTGTTCAACCAAACTATTGCACATTTGTAACCGACCCGTGTGCTTTGAATACGTGCCGTTTTTGTTCTTTTTTCGTTGTTGTTGTTGCCTTTATATTTTTTTTTTCTGTTTCCTTTTATTAACCAAATTGCATAGTGTCCCTTGTGTTTCTGCCCCTCCCCTCTACAATGCTTTTGTAAGCCCTGAGGGTAAAATAAATAAAAAATAAATAAATAAATAAATTTCTTCAAGATTTCAGCTAGGATATCAACTCACACTTGTTCCCTAACCCGCTTGGCTCTCTTTCCGTCTCTTAAAGTTACCTCGGTCACTTCCTTGTTCACAGCTTGCTGGATTTTCCTATTTTCCATTTAGTCCTAAACTGAGAACACAACAGGAATGCATAGGCTACCGTTACACAGTCCAGAGCCAAACAACAGGATGTTGGAATGTAAGCTAACTAATAATCTTCCACAGCCACCAACATGGGAGATGCAAAAGTTGACAGACTAAACATCAAAATGCCACACATTGCACTTAGAACAGATCAAGTTTACTATCACCCTTAGCACACCTAAGAATAGTTTACAGAAGAAGAAAGCCAGAAGTCACCGAAACCAAGGAGAGCATAGGGGAATGTTGCTTTTCTTGTTAATCTGTGGTGTTGATCAATAGGAAATTAACAGTGCCACCATTTTATGGCTGAATGATAACTGATTATAAAGCGGAATAGTTAGAACTAAAAGTGCAGCTGCATAAAACCTTCCATTCCCACTCTTCGCTGCAACAATCTGGATGCGCACCAGAATCAGGAGCACATTAAAATAAGCAAGGCACTATGGTTGGAACTCTCACGAATGATGCCCAATCGACCCTGCGTCCTGATAGGAAAAGATGCGAGAATCACACTGATCTGCCAACAGGAAAAAGAGAGGAAAGAAGATGCCCAAACTGCGGCGTTTTCGGCACACACTTCAGTTATTTTAAATGCGTGCCACTTTGCATGGTAGTCTCCTTCACAACAAAGAAACCTTCCGCACCTCAAAACTTGGCCCCCAAAATTAGACACTGCCGAAAGGCCCCGGAGAATTCAAAGCCCAAACTGAAGAAGACGATTATCAGCTGGGCGCACCACTCCAGTTGTAGTGTACAGCGTGTAGTGCACGCGCGCTCTCCTTCCTTTTCGATTATGAACATCAAACACGCCCGACCTGTATATAGATTAATTTGTAAATAGAGTACTTGTATGCAGTGCCTCTATCCCCCCCTATCCTTTCTGGCTGTCCCCTCAACTCTTTCATTTCATTTCTCCAGTCTGCCTGCTATTCCTTTATTTCTGCTGCCCCAGCTCAGGCGCTTCCCATAGCGATAGCAGATGCCGGGGCTAGCAAAAATAATTTCCTTCCTTTTATTATTATTTTTAAATAAATCCCTACTACTACTACTACTAAAATCAACAACCAAAATGCTTGAACAACACAGCCTTCCTGGTCTACCATGCTCATGCATTGTTCGTAACACGCACGCTTGCAACACTGCCTCTAATCCTCGCGGCCTGCCACTGAAAAACAGCAGCGCAGCGTGACAGTTTCCAATCACTCGCAAAACTACCAGTACAGGCAGCATAGAGTCAGGCCAGTGAACCATTCTGTTGTATTCCAAAGACAGCTGTGAATCTTTCTTTCTGTGAATTTTTTTTTTCCTTGACAATTCCTCTGCACATATCAAACTACCCACGCTACAAAGTGCGCTAGCTTATGTTTTGATGTCATTTTTATATTTTCTCCACTTGTTTCCCTTTACTCCACAGCTAAAACAATAAATGCGGGTTCAAAATAACACCCCGCAAGACTGCCACCCTGCATGCGGGCACAAGCGCGTCTCTCTTTATCGCACAGTGGGAGACAAACAACACATACCAGGAGATAAGATAATGCAACTTGAATGCCACTACTTATTTGCTTGCATGCCTCTAGGTGTGCAAACACACCATACCACTCCAGCATTGCACACAAAGCAACCATGGATCCTGAAGACAGAATCAGGCCAAGCAGAGCCACCTTTTAACCAGTCGGTGTAATGGCAACAACAGTGTGCCAAGGAAGGGAGGTTGGAGCTAGAAAAAAGGTTTGCTTTGGTTTATTAAGGTTTAACGTCCCAAAGCGACTCAGGCTTTGAGGAATGCCGCAGTGAAGGGCTCCGCAAATTTTGACCACCTGGGGGTTCTTTAACGTGCACTGACATCGTACAGCACACAAGCCTCTAGAATTTCGCCTCCATCGAAACTGGACCACAGCGGCCGGGATCGAACCCTCGTCTTTCGGGCCAACAGCCGAGTGCCATAACCACTGAGCTATCGTGGCGGTGCTAGAAGGAAGGGTGTGAGGCACAGAGTCAATTACAGGTTAATTTCCGCATTCCTTTACCACCTCAATCTGCCCAGAGGGTATTTACCCCCATTCATTTTTATCAATATGCATTGTGGTAATGATATATCTAAATCTCAAATCAGTGACATTTTCATATATTTTTTCCTTGTGGTAGCTATGTCCACAGAGGCTGAATCATACTGACAACTGACCTCTCGCAAAGAAAATACTTACCAGGGTAATTAGCACTTATCACTGTCCGACTGAGCACAGTCATATGCTAAGCACCTAGAAGTGGGCAAGTCGGTTCTGTTTGCCATTTATTTTTGGTGCCTTTTCGTAATAATCATAACAACAGGAACATGGCTACAAATGAAAGCTACACAACTTCTTGACAGTTCTTGCAGTTTAAAAAATTCATGTTCTCTTTCTTAAATTATTTAAATGAGTGAAGGGGGCAGAAAACGGTCATCGCGGGGGCTGCAGCCGGCCGCTCCCCCTCCACCACGCAATTTGCACGCCCGCGCACTCTCAACGTTGCGCGGGCAGCACCCCACATTAATTTAATTTAAATTCCCTGTATTTGTACATTTCTGGTGTACATTTCTGGAAGATTTCTGGTTCCTACATCTCGCAATGACTATGGCCAGCACCGCTTCGAGTATCAAGGGGTAAAAACTTGGAATAAAATCCCCTGTGCAGTCCTTGCAACGTCTAATCCTTATATTTCACTGAAGACCTTTTTTCTGTCACAAATAATTACCTGATTTACAATGCAGATCGCTTAGTGATTGTCTCTTATTATTCTCTGTAGTGTCTATGTTGGGTTTGCCATTCATATGTCATTGAATAATCACTTCTAAGGCAACTGCGTTTATTTTGTATAAAGAATGCTGTTCCTGCCTTCATGTTTTTTTCCACACTCTTCTATTTTTTTGTCGTGAGCCCTCTTGTATTTCTGTAATTTGAACCATCTTGCTTGTACGCTTTGCATTTTTCCACCATTCTTATGTGTATTATTTTGGCATGCAGTAGAAAGCATTTGTCCTCACTAATCTCTTTGCTTTTATTGCATGGATCCATAACTAGCCTTTGGCTAAGGATCCAGACAGTGATGTTATGTACTGTGCTGAAGAAATGATAATAAAAAGAATTGAATTGAATAGTGTATTGCCGCCCTACCCCTATCCGTTCTTCTATCGCTCCCCCTTTTCTTCTCCCTGTCCTCTCCGTGTCATTTTATTCCCGCTAGCCGCAGCTCAGGTGTTTCAGGCTTTGATGGCAGATGCCACGGCCGGCAACATCTTTTGCCTTCATATTTTATTTTCTTATTACTAATAAATAGCCACTAACAACAACAACAACAAAAAATGCTTGGAGCTTGAGGACATGGAAGGCAAGCAAGTCTTGCAGAAAAGACATCATCATCATCATCATCATCAGCCTGACTACAACCACTGCAGGGCAAAGGCCTCTCCCATGTCTCTCCAATTAACCCTGTCCTTCGCCAGTTGCCGCCACTGTATCCCCGCAAACTTCTTAATCTCATCCGCCCACCTAACTTTCTGCCGTCCCCTGCTACGTTTGCTTTCTCTTGGAATCCACTCCGTTACCCTTAAGGACCAGCGGTTATCTTGCCTTCGCATTACATGCCCTGCCCAAGCCCATTTCTTCCTCTTGATTTCAACTAAGATGTCATTAACCCGCGTTTGTTCCCTCACCCACTCCGCCCGCTTTCGATCTCTTAACGTTACACCTACCGTTTTTCTTTCCATAGCTCGCTGCGTTGTCCTTAACCTAAGCTGAACCCTCTTTGTCAGCCTCCACGTTTCTGCCCCATAGGTGAGTACCGGTAGGATACAGCTGTTGCAGAAAAGTCAGCGGGCACCATATGAATGAATGTCTATGAGTTGAGCCTCAAGGGCTTGCTATGGAAAGAGTTCGGGGGAAGGGGAACATTAGAGTTATATGACAGCGGGCCAAGATCGGGGCTATGTAGCCTAAACCTTCTTCGTCATTCCAGCTCTCAGGCTGGCATTATCACTGTAGCAAATTAAAACGATGAAGCAATGATTATATTGCAGTTTTTCATGCCCAATGTCACCTATACTGAACTTCAACATTACAGCCATCGTTTGGCTGTTGAAGCCAAAAACTGAAACAGCTAGAGAGAGGAAATTAAATTATAACTTAAATTATAAATTACTTAGCAGTTGTAGGTGAATGTCACGTGGTGATCCATGCATACTATTTTCTTAAGCATGATTACAAAGGAAAAAAAACACTCAACCAAAATTTTGGTGTCCATACTTCATTAAAGGTGCACTGAAGAGGAATCTGAACTTGTCTTTCTGCCGCGGGAACTCAATCTACACGTTCCGAGCATTCTTAGAAACATTGATTTATTGCCCTGTGTGGCCGATTTCCCTAATTAAATCGAATTAACGCCCGGCTCCCACCTTTTTTTTTAAATTCTCCCTCGTACGGTGGGCGGATTCGACCAACACGGGGAGTGCCTTTAACCCAGTCTCGTGGCGGCTTGCCGCTCTGTTTTCGGCGGAGTAATACGTAGTAGTCGTAGAAGCAAATAGTCCGCGCGTCTTTTTATTTCTGTGGGCTTATTTCGTGGTTATATTATCCGTACATGAAACTATTTATTCGCAGAAACCCATAAAACAAAATGAAGTGAAAGCAAAGCCTCCACGGAGCTGGCTGAAAGGCACTCCCCGCGTTGGTCGACTCCGCCCACCGTACCAGGGAGAATTAAAAAAAAAAAGGCGGGAGCCGGGCGTTAATTCGATTTAATTAGGGAAATCGGCCACAGAGGGCAATAAGTCGCAGTTTCTAAGAACGCTAGGAACGCCCCACGGCAAAAAGACGAGTTCAGATTCCTCTTCAGTGCACGTTTAATATTTCCGTTTCGCATACCTTTTTTTATCTGAAAGTGCTTCTTCATAGCTTCCCATGTTTTGGTTCAAAATAACTACTTCACCAGGCATAAACGGGCTTGCCGAGTTTGTGTGAAGCTTGACCTTCATGATGACCTAGGCCAAACCATTAATAAATAAATTAATTAAATAAGTATTGCCGTGGCTCGGATTTGAACCCATGGCGGTGCGAACAGATTAGCTTTGTTGGCCACTGCATGTCAGCACCATACTACCGCTGCAAGTCAGTCACGCCTTGTGTTAAACTGCAGCACATTCTCGCACGCTGTGCATTGCACATCGTCTTCATCAACTAATGCAACTACTGAACTAATATCGTCGCCAGACGTGCCGACAACCCAACAAAGCAAAACCATGAACCAACCAGGTTAAACACAAGCTTTCGCACATCTACTCGGTTTAACTAGGTTAAAACCCTACCACTTTCTTTTAAGGTGAAAGCCTTTAATGCCTCATGCCGTCGTTAGCAGACGCGTCGGCAGCCGTGTCAACAGATGCATCGGCAGCCGTGTCAACAGACGCATCGGCAGCCGTGTCGACAGACGCGTTGGCAGATTTGTCCGCCTTTCGGCGTCACTGCTTAAAAAGAAGCTGCGCCGAGGGTGGGAATCGAACCAGAGCCTTTGGCATTTGAAGCGGAGACGCTACCACTCCGTCATGAAGGCTCAAAGTTCGAGCATGAATAAAGGCGCATCTAGTGAATGCATGGGTTTCATAAAATAAAAGGAATAAAGTCAAGAAAAATAAAAATAAAGTAAACAAAAATAAGATGTGAAAATAAAAACAAAAACAATAAAATAAGAAAAGGAGCAAAAAATAAAATAAAATATGAAAAATAAAAAAGTAAATAAAAACAAACAGCGCGCCAGGAAACGCTTTCGCCTTGCAGCACTTTAGAGAGCCAAAGTGCCCCCTGAATTTTTTTTTTTTTAACTGCTAAGACCGTTTAAATTGTTGACATACAATTTGCAGCATCCATTTCCTTTTCAGCAGCATACTCACCACTCCGAAAGCTCAGATCACCCGGCACATTGGACGAGAAATCCGCTGTGGCCGCAAAGAGTTCCTGGCCGGGCAGCAACTGGGGCGCCTTGACCTCGACCACAAATGCTGAGGGAAACTTGCCCCGCTGGCCGTGAAGGTTTCCCAGGGTCCAGTGCTTGTCCACTGTAGCCAGGACCTGAACAGAAGGTTTGCGAAACAAAACAAAAAAATCGCATTCCTTGCATTATTTGCGAATTAATGAACTGTTGTCAGCTGGACTAGCAAGTTTCAACATGGCGTTTGTGTGTGTACAGGGTCAATCACACTTAGAGGGAATATGATTCCGCGTGGCTGCGCACACACGGAGCACTATTGCGACCAAGTCAGTAGCAAACCCGTGCAGAGGGGCAGATGACACGAAGCACCACGTCGAGGTCCCTCTTCTAGTGCGCTACTCTGCATTGATTCACTAACGGGTTAGATGCAATGGCACTCCGCAGGCACGTGGCCACGTGGAGCCGTGTTCCCTCTAAGTGTGACTGAACCTGTACGTCAACACACTTGGAGCACATTCAGCACTGCTGGCATGCACCAATCTTCTCTTCATAATCAAAACCCTTTCCTCACTCAAGCTTGCCTGCAAAGTACAAGCAAGCTAAGTGCCCGAGTGCTACAGTGCCTTTTTCCTCCTCATAGCTTTCTCCCAGATAGCACACCTTTCCTCCCTTGTTACCGATTTTCACCACAACCCAGAGGGGGAGCACCACAATTGATCCAATATAGCACAATTACAAAGGACTGTTTCCGGGGTCAGTCCAGGTACAATCACACGTCTTAAAAACTTTCATGACAAACTAGTGCTTGTTTGTTGATGATGGAAACCTTGTGTGAGCGAAACAGCCTCCTTTGTAGAAGGCATAGAAGAAATAAACGAGAGACAAGGAAATATTCACTCTCCGGAGTTTGAAAAAGGGCCTACGTGAAAGCAGAAACCTGCCAGCAGCAGACGTGCTCTTTGCAGAGAACTGAAAATGCTGACATTGGCGATGAAGGCTCTAACACAATGGGTGAATGACAAAACCAGGTCATGCAAAAACGACCCAGTGACTGTGGAACTTTCATGCTGGCTCACAGAAAACAAGCTAGACAAAGTTGCCAGTCACTGTCACTAGAGTTTCAGCTTAGAAGGCTTGGGCCCTGCTGCAGTTTTCCATGGTTACAAATTTCATTAACCATGTGCCGCTTTACATAGCAGTACAGATCTATAATTGTGTGCGCAGGTGGAAGGAAATAACATTGAGGTCGCATTTTCCCGCGCACCCCTAGTGCTTTCAGTTCGCTCGTAAGCGATGAATGAAAGGATTCTTTTCGTCCAATTCTATTCTCATTTCGCCATCCACCCGTTTGTTCAATTTTAGCGACAGTGAGGGCATGGGGCAGTTAAAGCACAAATAGGATCACAATGAAATGGAATTCCAATACAGGGATTACATCACCATGCCCCTACTCACTGTGGATAACAATGCACCACACCATCATACACGCATGCCATAATAAGGCCCGTAATCACAGAGACAATCATGCACAAAACTCTTCACAAATCTGCCCATTAGTCATGTGTGCTCAGTGATGCTTCGTAATAAACAGTGCCATATATACACGTAGACCCTTCAACTTCAGTGAAATCATCTGTTCAGGATGACTCCCCTCAGAACTCTGTTCTGGCCCAAAAGAAAGGAAGTTGGCAGTTATGCCGTACATTCATGCCCTGTTTCACCGACTTCAAAGAGTAGGGGCCCGATACAGAGTAAGCATGCTTTTTTTCTGCTCCCAATAAACTGGGAACGGTAGGGGCTGCAGTACAGAGGAAACACGAGGGGAATAATAGTAAGAAGCTATGCAATATTAAGCATGGGAACAAATATGTTGCCTGTAAGAAGGGCACTGTGTATCTTATCCCTTTGTCTTGCGGGCGTATATACATATATCGAAGACCGGGGGTTGTATCAATGTTCGCCTCGCAGAACATGCCAATTCCGTCAGCAGCAAAGAAAACTGAAATGTAGCACAACACTGCCTCACCTGTAAATGTTCTCCGTTTTTTGTTGACACCACAGTGCTGTTTGTACATGACGACCAGTGCACAAGAGAGATTCCTGAATTTCAGCACTCCACATTGTCAGAAAGGGTGAGGGATGCATGAGCAAAACCTCGATTAGCTTGTCATGCAGGGAAATGAGCATGCTTCACTGTGGGCAGCGGGGTTGAGATAATTGTGCGCACACCTTGGAAGGGGTTTTCCTGTTCTTTCTTTCTTTCTTCATCAGTTTTTATTGGCTTTTTTTCGCATGTGGGTGGTTGCAGGGCATCTGTGTTAGACCAGACGCCTTTACGCGCGTATGTGTAAGTGTATAAAATGACTGCTTACTTTAGAATTAAAATTCAGTTGTAAGTTCAGCACCTTCAGTTTGTCTTGTCTCGTCCTCTGTCTGTGTTCGTAAGCGCTGCTTTTTAATATGATGGATCATCACCAACTCGCCCAATCCTCAGTTCTTCACAAGTATAGCCCGGGTGCACAATAACTACTGCACTGTCACGGTCCTGCAATCGTTCCACTACAGCGTAAAAAATTGCTGCTCCCTACTATGTTCTCTCTGCATTATTGGCACCAGAAAACTCACACCAAGCAATGACGCTTAGCGGCTCTTTGGTCTTGTTAGCGTGCAAACATCCACGTAAGACCACTCTTGAGATATATTTTACTGCAAAACTTCCATAACATCTCAATAAGCCCGTGTGCCACTCAGGCAATGGAGCAATCGGCGCTGTTCTGCTCAATCCGATCCTTCTTGGACTAGTTTGTGGTACCACCACAGGGTGGTGCTGGTTTTGTGAAATTACCAATAGATACCTACATATATTCGATCAATTCTTTGAATAATGCCAACAATCCTGGCTACCATCCATACTCTTTGATGAACAAAGAACAGCATGAACACAACATTTTTTTGGAAGGACACCAATGACATCACCCTGCAAAGGGATGGACAGTGGAAGCGATAAAGAGTATTGAATAAATGCCTTCCTAGTGGCTCCTCGGTGGTTACCATATTATAGGTGGAAGTCACGGTGCAGTATATGTTTTTAGCAAGCAGCCACAAGCCTGCTTAGTGCAAAAGCTGCACTTTGTCCCGAAGGAGAAAAAAAAGATACACCTATTACAAATGAAAATCATAACTCATCCCATACTGCAGTCACTGTTCTGGTGCAATGCTAGGTGTGAGCTGCAGACCGAATGCCGACATGGCTTGCAACCTCTCGCCTGTTTATTGGTGCTGAACGGCGCATAAAGTAACCCTGTGTCATAGCAGGCAAAGCCTGGCAGATAATGCACACAGCAGCATCTCTCTCCTTGTGTCTACAAGGTAAGTGTGAGTAAAAATAAAAACAAACATAAGCTACAATACGCTGGATAGCGCAAGATGCTTAGAAAAGATCCACATATCTGAAGGTGCCACCCACGACAGGGTTTTCATATACAGAGATGCAGAGACAAAACCAGCCACTAGAGAGGCACCAGTGTCTAATAAAGGTTTGGTTTAGTTTGTTGGGGTTTAACGTCCCGAAGCAACTCAGGCTACGAGAGACGCCGTAGTGAAGGGCTCTGGAAATTTAGACCACCTGGGGTTCTTTCCCGTGCACTGACATCGCACAGTACACGGGCCTCTAGAATTTCGCCTCCACCAAAATTCAGCCGCCGCGGCCGGGATCGAACCCGCGTCTTTCGGTGACGGTTTGCCACCCTTTATTAGTGTCTAATAAAGGGTGGCAAACTGTCGTTGTGCCACAAAATAGTGCCTGCACATGTGAAGGGATTGCTCTGTTAGGCATGTCACGAAGGAAGTATAAGAGTAAAAACGTTAACCACAGAGAGCCATACAATTAGGCAGTACAGTTTTTGTTTTTGAAACATAAAAGACATTATTAGATGCAAGTTCTATGCTTCCCCAGTGCTTTTTTTTTTTTTCTGTATCTGGGTGTGTGCGCTTTACAAGACAAGAATTTAGTGCACTCTGAAGTTGGACAATTCCTCCCTATTAGAAAGTTGTGCCCTGCAATTGACACAGCACCGTGCCACAGTCACTCTAGGCAGTGTACAAAGCTCTCTCAAAAGCGTAACACAAAAGCTGCATGACAAAGAACAAAGCATCAAAAGACCATGGCCATGGTTAGGTGCCACCTATTTTAAGTGCGTACAGCGTATGATAAAGAACTTTGCAATGCTCCTGGACACTTTTGCATTATTTGCAGAAAACAGCCAAGATGCATGTGCTCAAAAACGACGATATTCAGCTGCATGAGAAACATGCATGCTCTCTGGATTGTTGTGAACAAGAGGCAAACACTCGCATGATCAACTGCTCTGACTTTACCATCCATAACGTAAAATAGTATACTACTGAAAGGCTGCCACAGCCTACACAACATCGAGGCAACACACTCATCCACAAGAAATCATGAAGACAGTGGTAAGATGCAGCACCACAGTGGCTTCGACAGTTCTCAGGGGACACCGACTGGTGCGACACCCTGAAAACCGTCGACCCTGAGCCCGAATTAAGCACACAGGCAGAGCAAAACATTTTCATACTGGTGCAGCTACTTCTTGCTGGAGTGACAGAACAAATCTGCAGAATAGCTATAGTCAGGCACAACTCAAGAACAAAGTGGCAGATGCCCCCAAAGGTGGTCCTCCAACCAATAGGCATCGACTGATTTCCATGACAGTGCAGCTAATCTTATTAAACAGTGCTTGTTCCCCATTCATTTGCCACCCCGTGATTTCACAATGGCAGGTCTAAGGGGATTGGTCAAGGGGAGAATCGGTCAAGGGGGGACAATCGGTCAAGCGGGGACAATTGGTCAAGGGGGACAATCGGTCAAGGCGGGGACAATCGGTCAAGGGGGGGACAATCGGTCAAGGGGGAATCAATCAAGGGGGACTATCGATTGACGCCACTGGATGCAGGGGCTCACTCCCTTGAGAGGAATTTTCCGCTTTGTTCTTGAGTTGTATCAGACTATAGGCACATTTAAATTATATACAACAGGTCCCCAAAAGATGAACTAAACTAGCATGCAATGCTTTCTTTCCAGTATGAGCAACGAAAAAATAGAATGCGAGCTACGCAGTCACTGTCTCCTCAAAAAACTAAGCTTTGGCAGAAACACAACCAAAGGCAGGTGGAAATTATTTGTACAACTATAAATAACGCTGCAAACAACAAACACCCACTATCAGTCAGTGAATTATCTTGTACAGAGAAAGAATAAAAAAAGACAATTGACGGGGCAGTCACGTAAGATACGTGATATGAGATTCAGTGCCACCTGTGAAGAATCACACAATCGTCATTCATAAATCATGAGTCATATGACTGAGTCAAATGACCCATCAGTGTGACCTAACGGTCATTTGACGTGACCAAAAATGGTCACACGATTTTTTGTGGAAATGGAAAAATATATGCGTGCCGTGCTTCCTACCTCACTTCCTTCTGTTAGCCACATGTACTTATTGATGTCAAGAGGCCAAGACTAGACAAGAAGAAATGGGCACAAGAGAATCTTCCATCATCCTATGTGCATGCTGTTTTAATTCTCAACATGGTTTCGCTCCAACCAGACAAAGACAATAAGGTTGCCGAGCGCTTTCTCACTGTGTAACCAATGCTGCTGAAGTGTAATCCATTTCTGCAAATACTGTTATCAGTTTTGGCCCTGACATTGGGCATAGTTTCGCAGGCACAATTCTTGCAATCTATTTCTGCAAATACTGTTATCAGTTTTGGCCCTGACATTGTGAAAAATTTCACAAGCATACTTGCTAAGTTTTTTACAAAGGCTTGCCAAAACTCCGGTATTCAGTCTGCCCCTGCGTGACAGGTGACAACTAGGTTTCGAATTTGATTTAGTAATCAAGTGAAACAAAATAATGATAAATGCATTCATACAGCTGAAATTTCTGCGCATGAAGCAGGTTAGGCTCATGTGCCACCATATGTTGCCTGTTTACAATTGTTATAATAAAGAACAATATGCCTCAATTGTAATGCCATCAGCAAGAATTAAGCAGGAACAAATGCAGGTTACAAGTGCGTGTGACAATATGGTATAGCCACACTCCTTGAAATACAGGAGCATGATACAAGGGTTGTACCAAAGTAATGCAAAAGTTGACACAATGTCTTCATTACCCTATGTATATATTGTTCAAATTCTATGTGTTTGTACAGTAACTCTTCCCTTGTAATAACCATTTGTTTTCTTGCAAATAACTTAATTGTTTTTTTCGGGTAGGTAATCAATCCTTTTCACTGCATGTAACTAATTTTTCAAGGAGAAACAACTGCCAGCCATAGTGTTTTTAAAGAATGAAGAAGGAAGGTTGTCTGACATCGAAGAAAGGCTATGAATGTTTACGGAGATTACACGTCAGACAAAAGCAATGTGCTTAGATGGATTAAGAAGTTTAAACTAGGAACACCATCGCTGAAGACAAATGAGGCAGTGGAAGAACATGAACTGTGATCCCTGACATGAATTGTCAGCAAGCAAATAAATTGATGCTAGCACAAATTGAGTGCCAGCGATGGAAACCATACTTAGTAGAACCTTCGCATGTAGAAAATGAGTTGCTTTGCAAGCATGTCGAACTTCAACGACGTATGTCAATTAATAATCAGGTTATGCCAGCTTTTGCACTACTTTTCGTACAATCCTTTTACTTACTGCGAAGTCCCTAATTGCTAAATCATTTAAAAATGCTTCTCTACTCTTGTTAATGTAACAGTTAATAATAAGAAACTTTTGCATTACTTTCGGCACAATCCTTGTACTTATTGCAAAGTCCCTAATTGCTAAATCATCTGGTCTATAAAATGTTTTTCCATTCTTGTTAATGCAACTGCATGCCTGCAAACCTCATGTACTAGAACTGCTCGAATGTTCCTTGGTACAAATGGTCGGTTTAGCGGGAGACTGCACATTTCCTGCTGTGTTCCGGTAATAAATAATTCCATACTGACACTAGTCCAGTTGGCGCTATAGCTTGTCTTGCCGCGAGCAGCTACTATCGTCTGCGTTGGCAATGGTTTTTAAGGAGTCAACTCACTTCGCGGCCTTGGGCTCATAAAACCCGTCGAGCAAACAATGGACCTTTTGTTTTCCTCGAGAAAAGAACAAAAAAAAAACAGACAGGAAAATGCTCCCGAGCGAGAAAGAAAAACTAATACTCTAGGGGCCTGGTGTCAACCACCGCTCAGACGAGCATACCCGAATTCCAAGAGAGTATTCAGACGACGCGAAACCCAAGTACTTCTTACAAATTCAACGTCTCCGCTGCACGGTTCAGGTCGTTTAGCCAAGATTAGTGCCAGGGTGCGAAGGACGCACTAGACCGGAAAAAAAAAAGGGTCCTTTCCGACGTAAAACATCGGAGCTGCCACATTACAGGGCAGAGGGAGGGGCTGGCGCAGACTATAAACGAGCAAAACAAGTGCGCACTTACATCCAGCGTTGGCCTGTACGCCCGCCTAAAGTTTGTTTTATTTGTACCGCTCAGAGCGCACTACACATGCGAAACCACGAAAACGGCTAACATCATTCAAGTCGTCAGTTTATTCCTGGTTCCGGGTCACAAGCCGAGAAAGAAGACCCAGAACACGCTCCGTTTCGATTCGAAAAGCATCAGAAGGCGGCCAGCGGCATTCACAAACACTACTATAACCTTGTTAGTGCCACCCTGCGAACTACTTAGCATACAGGAAAATCTTCGTAGCAGAGCGAAAGAGACAAAAATGCAGTTATGAGATAAAAAGGGAGAATGAAATAACTCGCGAGCACGCTTCCTGCAAGCCGAAACCACTTTTGAGAGCGCGCGGTTACCTTTTTGACTTTGCGACGCGTCCGAAATGAGCAACTTCTGAAGCCCAAACTGCGATCAGCTGACTGCGCAGGGACAGCCAGCAGAGGGAGAGGGGCTAAAGACGCTCACCTGAATCAAATCGCCGTTCTTGATGGAAAGCTCCCCCTCGAGACCGGAGTCGAAATCGTACAGGGCCTTCACAACACAGCCGGGCTCCATCGCGTCGGTTTCCCTTCAATGCACGGCTGACGACTACGTTCGGACCAGGCGCATTCCAGTCGCAAATGGAAATTCTCGCCGGCGACACTTCTTTTTTTCCCTTTATCACCGCTGACAGCTGTCCGAACAGCCCGACGGCGATGGGTGAAAAGCAACTAAGCGGGCAACGAAACAAACAGCGCACAGTGGATGGATGGTTGTTCGAGTTCAGAAACCAGCCGAGCTGGGAACTGCGCGGTCGCGATTGGTTCGAGGCGAGCCGAGCGCGGCCGCCTCGAAACGCGGTCGCACCGCTGTGCTGGTTGTTCTTCTAGGACGGCGCCGTCGTGAGGATTCTTCGGTTGTGGCCTCGTTACGATAACGAATGGGTGCTGCTTGTACAAATCGAGGCATCATCGCGGAATACTAAACGCGCCATTGCAGAAATACATCTTTAAAAAAAAACAAAAAAACAAATACCGATTGTCGCGCTCCCTAGGGAGTGGTTTCGTCAAGCGCCCGATATCTACATTTTTCCTGTACGTGCGAAAATTCGCTTCATTTTGATTTGATTTATTGGGGTTTAACGTCCCAAAGCGACTCAGTCTATGAGGGACGGATTTCGCCTCCATCGAAATTCAGCCGCCGCGGCCGGGATTGAACCCGCGTCTTTCGGGCCAGCAGCCGAGCGCCGTAACCATTGAGCCACCGCCCGCGGAGGGTAAATTCGCTTCATCCATGCTCGCGAACCGGTGAAATCCGGGAAAACGCAGAATAAAAAGAGTAAAGACGAGCAGGCCTGGGAGGATAGAGTTTTGTTACACAGGACAATAGAAACATATAAGAAGCACATGTCCCAGCTGATAAACAGCTGAGCCTCATAAATGAAAGCAAAAGAGGAAAGCAAGTATTTGCGACACGGTTTAGGTGTCCACCGAGATATGTGCGACAGTCCAAATTTCCTCAAAAACCAATTTTTGCGACAGAAATCAACCTATCTGGGCATGTGCACAAATAGGTGACGATGCGCCGGTGCATTCCTTCCTAACTGAACTGCAAAAGGACGCTCTGGCGGGCTAGTTGGTTCATAATGAAGAGAACGAGTACAACCCAAACTGCAAACACCGCGTGACCAACGTGCTACCTACGATCACATCCTGTGGGACTGCAAAATAGAGCCACCTCTGGGTGACCTAGTTACAGCTCCTTCTCTCGAGCGGTGGGAGACCGTACGTGCTGGCTAGCTCTGACCCCAGAACGCAAGTTTTGGCGGTGGAGTGGGCTGACAAAGTCTGGCGAATAAAATGTTTTACAATCAACAAACTGCGCGAACAAGACGGGAAGGGACCGCGCTTTGTCTGTCCTTTTTTGTGCCTTACGTCTCGTTTTGTTCGCGCAGTGTGTACTCGTTTTCTCCAACTGCAAAGACTGGGACATGCTTGGGATCTGGCCGTTGGTTTTGGAGCTCAATTTTCCTTTATTTTTGAGATTCCAAGTGGTCGTTTTTTAGTAGGTAGCTGGGGCCAGTCAAGGGAAAACTACGCGCTACCACGAGTACTGAGCTTGAGGGCATGCAGTTGGAGCCACCAGGGTGGAAGTGCACTTCGAGCTCCACAGGCAGTTTCATGTCGAGTACTTTCAAAAGAGTTCGAAGGTTCGAGACCCTCGGATGAACCGGGTTGTTGGACTGTGAGAGGTGCGTAGGGTAGAACCCGAGGAAAAATGCTCAACTCTTTCCTATTCTGTCCAGCCTGTCGGCACCCTTCGACCCATGCCCTCGAGAATAGTGTCCTAGGCTCCCATGCTTCGACCTGTTTATGAATCTACAATAACCGACACCCTGCTCCTTGCCCATGCATGCATTTCGGTGGCCCGCTCATAGATGTTATCTACTTGTTTTTTGATTCAGTAAAAAATTATGCAGCCTTCTTGGTGAAAACTATCGGGCAAACGAACAGTTTCGATTCTCATTCTATTCAGAAGAAGGAATCAGGCCAATCCAATCCAACTGTCAAGTCTTATATTTAGCTGCTTTTTTTCCCGCGTTCCCGCGGTACCCGCAGCTGCGTTGTGCTTTGGCATGCGAAAAACTTCCGCGAAATGACTGTTGGGGTGTGTATTCTTCACCGCGTCCTATGCGTCCTGGCGTCGTTTTTGCATCTGTCGGCTCTCAAGTAAGCGTTTACGTTGTCTTCTTTTGAATGACGTGTTTTGTATCTGTTAGCTCGAGTAATGAAAGGGTAGCACGAGCCGAACGTCCGAGTTCGTGGGATTTTTTTTTATCGTACCTTCTAGCACGTGCTCAGACGTTCATTGTCACCATTGTAAGCGACAACTTTCACATCGACACACCGCAGTTCCGTGTCATGTGTTTGCAGCTATTTAGAGCGTAATTTGAACCTAAGCGCCGGCGCCTTGATGACAAAGCAAAGCCTGGCCCGCATGGAGCGCGTTTTGCACGCGGAAAACTAGCAACTGAAAACGAGCCACATGTGAGGCTCCGCTGCGTAACTTGCTAATGCTTTAGGTTGGGCTAGTTGGTAGTCGGTATCACACATTTTGACTAGCGAAATTCAGACATACAGGACAAGAGAAGGCGACAGAACATAGCGTGTGTTCTGTCGCCTTCTCCTGTCCACGATATGTGTGATGCGTAACTTGCACAATGGGCGTTTATCGTGCACCCTTCACGCGCCAATGATGGTGCAAGTGTGGCTGAACGTCACATACGTGTCACCACTGAAGAAGGCACTGGTATCACACGCGGCGCATTCTCGCGTGCTAAAAAAAAAAAAAATCATTCCATACAGGCCAGGCTGAATATAGAAACGCGTCACCGCCTGTTTGCGTTCGTCACTGCGCTTCAGGTCTTTTGCCCGCGTTGCCAAAAAAAAAAAAAAAAAAGTTACCCTGCGTGGAGGGTGTGGTTGCGCTGAGCGGTGGCCGGCGGGCCAAACTCCAAGAAACAAGGGCCGGGCAATAGCAACCCGTTTCAATGGCAACCTATCTTTTTCGGTAAGCACGTCGGGAGTCTGGCGAGAAGATATTTAAATCCAATTTTCATGCCGATAAATGCATCTTTTGAACTAGCCAGAGAACCAGTTTTTACTGAGAACAGTAAGAGACTGCTCTTCGCTTCAGCAGTGGCAGGCTGTCTGGCTGAGTGAGTTAGCTCTATCACAAGCTCTATCACAAGTCGTTATCACAGCACAATTTGGTGCATAGGTTCTGCATGTGGATTTGCATGAATAATAAGGATCGGTTGTTTTTCGTTGACTAGCATAAGCAGCGACACTTTCGCTGGAGACAGCTTGGCGCAAGAAACCGCCTACTCTAGCTTTCACTGTGCAGCATGGTCATGTTGAGTGGAAGCCGTGTGTTACTCTGCACAGAATGCAGAACTTATAGACAAACTAGTGCTGCGATAGAAATTTAAAGAAACGGCTCGCAGGCAGTAACTCGTTCGCCCAGACAGCCTGCCCCTGCAGAAGCAAAGAGAAGTTCCTTGCGGCTTTTCTGTCGGAAAAAGCTGTGTACAACCAAAATGCCTGTGTGAAAAGGTCAGTATATTAGGTAGAGTGCACTGCGCACTATCTCTACAACAGGCACACACTGGCAGATAGCGCTAATGTGCAATTCTGCTCCCATTCCTGTAATCTCTTCACAGCCAACCGGATGTCATTGTTGCCCTTAAAGGGGCTGTGAAACACTGCTCGGGGGGATTCCGGCTATACTTCAGGTGGATTCTTTATATCACACAGATGCTGACTTAAAAAGAATTACAGGAATCGATGCACAGGAACGGGAGTTATTCAATGCAGAAATTTCAAAATACAAGCAAACAAAACGCTGCCCTCAACTCGATTTTGGCGGTGCTTCCCACTCCTATTTTGCTCTCCCAATGATGGCACCTGGCGCAACCAATCAAAACAGCCAGCCAGAGCACGTTGCGGAAGTTTGTACTCCATGGTTGCCTGCTCTCTGTAACTCGTTCTTGCTGAGTCTGGCAGCTTCGTTTCCATGCCAGAGCCCCCGGTGGTGTATTTTTATTTTACTTGCTTTGCAGGGCTTTTATCTAAGACAAACAAGTTGTTTTTGTTGACCTAATATAAAACGCAGACAGGTGACAAAATGTGTCTCTATTTATTCACACATTTGCAGTATATTTACTGTTTGTCCAATCATCAAGCTCGTGTTAGGTGATGTCATATCCGCTGCTAAAACCCGACACTGTGTGGGGACACCATCAGAGCCATGAATTTGTTTTTGGGAGGACATTAAAATATTAAAAAACGGAATATATGTGGTATTACCGACATTAATAGCACCATTGTTACTCACTGTATGCGGTCAATAGGCAAAACAGTCAATATTGTGTTTCTGGGCCCCTTTAAGCATACAACGTCATGCATTTTAGTGGCTGGCATACCCACAGCACTTAATCCTCAGTGTTGCACTAGGCGTTAGCAGTTGTTTGTAAAATATGCAAAACTTCGTGCCTTCTCTGGCTCTCATGAGGTAGCCCCACGTTGTCAAGCCGCGCCTATTATCCATTGCTTGGAAACCATTACCCATGCCACCAGGTGTCAGGTATGGAGTGCAGGTATCCTTGAGTCTGCGACACCCACGTTTTCAAATCAAACCAAATCAGTTTATTTTGCCACCTAGAAATTTAACATGTGAACCTGCAGCCTATCTATTGCTAATTTAAAAAAAATCGCGAGGGAGCACTTTTTCAATGTAAAAGCAATGCGAAAGAGACACAAAGAGACAGACATGGATGGAACAGGTGCTAACCAGCTCATATCTGTGCAAAGGAGGTTGGTACTTTAGTACTTTCTCCCAGACTAACCTGCTTGCCCCGACCGAGCTTTCGCTGCAGCACTTCACCTAATCTGCATCTTTAATTTGTAGGTTGACTGTTCGAGCAACGGGAAGAAGTGAACCAGGACTGGATTCCAAAGCTTCTGGTGGGACATGATGCCATGCATAATGGGCCTGTGTGCTACAACAGCATGTGCCAAAAACTGTGTAGTGCTGAAGCTGATGGGGTGGCACGAGCTATGGAGGCTTGTCTGGTGGCAAGAGCTTTGACAGCGTTGGTGTGCCAGTGATGGGCGTCTCTAGGGGCTAACGGTGCGATGACAAGACAGGTAAGGTGTTCATGCGTCTACCTTTTGCAGATGCGGACCTGGTCGTTGAAGCAACAATTTGCCTTTTCCATCCACGTGGAACCTCAACTGCTACTACAATTTCCTCCATCCGGTTGGAATCACAATCTGTCGCTACAGTTCTGTTCACACATGGCAACTGCCACTAGACTTCCATCCAGACGTAATGACTGCTGCTCTTTGAGTATTGTCAAGGCATAACAAAAATGTCTGGTTGGAATAGTGACAGCCACTGCAGTTCTGTCTAGGTGGTATGGATTGGGAAGGTCACTCGTATGCAGCTGGCTAGGAAGGCGAGTGTTGTATCCTGCCTGAGTTTCAGTTTCGTTTTTCCTATGGCCTGTACTATCATCAGCACTTCTCTCGCTTCTCTGAAACGCGCACTCTCTGCTGGAAATGAACGGTCTACCCTGAGCTGCCGTCTGCACCGGTTCGTTTCCTCCGTCCAGGTACTGGACACCACAGAATGGCGGTGGGGACTCCAGCGTAGCTCGCGTTCTGAGAACCGTGCTTTCGGAATCATGCATGTCGGTGCATTTCTGCCGCCCCCACTGTTCCTGCCTATGTGAGGCGAACCTGCACTACCTTGGCAGCAATGGAAGCTGGTCTTCCTGAACTTTCTGGAAGCAGTTGGGGGCGACCATCTACAGCCCAAAGCATTGCAAGGCAATGCTTCTCAATTCCCTTGGTGTCCGAGGCCAATAGTGCAAGGGCAGCCACTATGAAGAGATTCCAGGTGTCCCTGGATCCTCTAGGCCTCCTTGAATGCACATCCAGGGATGCAAGGGCAGCCACTATGAATAGATTCCAGGTGTCCCTGGATCCTCCAGGCCTTTGGGACTCCACTGTGGAGCAGTTGAGGAGGGCAGCCTCCCATGCCTCTCGGGTGGGGGTGGGGGAAGGGGGAAGGTGAGGATTCCGAGTATATGCCCAGACCATGTGAAAGATTTCGCAGATCTCTCCACAGTGCGGGCAGCGCCCATCTATGTTTGGATCAAAGTATTTGGCTATGGCAGGACAGAAAAGAGTTCCTTTCTGCAGGTGTCGCAGAGTTCGCTCCGTTTTACGTTTTAGCTGGGGTGGGGTGGCAGCAGACAGTATTTCTGATTTGGGAGCTGACCCAGGGTTACTCCGCCTTACCTCTTCACTACCGACCTAAGAAGCAATTGAAAACAACTGAATTTTTTTTGCTATTTTTATTAAGCATCCTCTTAACGATGCATAGAAAAAAAATAGCCAAGAAATTTGATTTATTTTAGCTGAAACAAGTATGTACACAAACGTGGACATAAGTTGTGTACACCATGGACGGGTCGACCGCAAATGTTGGAATCGGTGCCCAGTGTTATGAAATTCAGCGAAGCAGTTTTGCTTCTGAAGGCACAGAAAAATATTGCACTTCATGCACCTCACCCTTGTCCTTCCCTTACAGTTCTTCTTCCTGCATCGCATTGCATTTTCGAGCTGGCAATATTCTGGAAAGTGATCAAAGTGGTCGCTACGGGTATCATGGTTGGGCAGTTGTTGTTTGGTTGATTGTGGGCTCGTTGCTTGCTCTTTCAGTCCTGCTGTTTGTTGTTGGATTGGCCTTGATTAATGTCTCTGCTAAGTCTTGCTTGAACTGAAGCAGGGGAAGGATTTCTTTCTTTGGAATGCCCAGTTGTTGGGCGTCCCGCCGGTATTCAATCCAGGCATTGGACACTGCAAGATCAAGGAAGTGTGTGAAAAATCTAATTGTCCTTTTTCTCGTTTTTATCTTAATTCTCTAGTATGACGCATACCTATCAGCCAAGTCCACACCACCCATGCACCTGTAGTAGAGGGATACAATAGCTGGCTGAGGAACAGGTATTTTCTTTTTGTCTTCCTTCGACCACCGCTTGCAGATACCAATTGGGTCACACCCAACCGCGCTCGACAAGAAAAGGGCTCCTTTGTTATCTTTCCATTTCACAAGACAGACTTTTCCGTCCTCGTGCACGAGGCAAGCATTTTCACCACGGATCATTGAGCGGTCACTCGGCAAATTTCCGACTGCCCCTTGCGTGCGGTTAGCGTTCACAGTGCCAGTCAAAAACATTTGCTTTCCAGTGAGGTAGTCGACAATTGACAGCCCGGTGAAAAACCTGTCAGTGAACAGATGTGCCTTTTGGTCGCTTAAGGTTGTTGAAAGATGCTTCACGACTGCGCCACCCAGGCCATAGAATTTCATGTCTTCAGGATTCACTGTATTTTTGCCGGTGCAAACAAGGAAGTCTAAAACAAGGCCATCGGGGGAAGCCAACACAAAATTCTTTAAACCAAGTGGATTTGGCTTAGAAGGAAGATATTGCCTAAATGCACACCTTCCTGAAAAAGGTATCATTTGCTCATCTATTGAGCATTCTCTTGTGCGCGGCAATGAGCGGCAAGCACTTTGAAAGCTGCTAACTATTGGCCGCTCAAGGTGTAACCTGTCTTCTCTCTGCTGTGCTGTAACTGCGGAGAGGTCCACAAAGTGCAGGTTATTACGCAGCTCATAAAACCTGTTCCGGGTCATGTGGTCAGCAACAAAAGGGGTACGTGTTGCTCGTGACCAGTACAGCTGGGCTTGAGGAAGGCTCATAATTCCCATCACTAGGTGTATTCCTGCGAGCTTCCTCACCTCAAGTACGTCTGTTCTCACTGATCGATGATTCCGTTTCTGAACGGAATACAAATTCGTTTGTTCAGCGAGTTCCCTCCAAAAATCCATTGGAAAATATTTGGCGAAATACTCATGAGGGGACAGAAGCTCCCGAAAACCGACGTCCACTTGATCGTGACTGTCTCTGTCATGTCAGGGTTTGTGAATCTGGAAAGCCAAATATTATCTAGGTTAACCATACATCAAACTAGAAATATTTTAACAGAAAGAGGCTGTGAATAAACGCGCAAGAAAATTTAGCGCAACAAAGTGCAAGAACTTACTCCTGGCTTCCAGCAGCTTCTTTTCTGCTTTTTGGGCAGGTTGACGACCTTCGGTTCAGGTTCATCCTCATCTTCGGATGTCATGAACACTTGCCGGAGGCGGCGAAGCGCGATCATCATTATCAGACTCTGAAAGGTCCGCATCGCTCTCTTCCAGCATGGCAGCGATCTTTTCGTCGGTCAGGAATCTGGCTGTTGAGAACAAGCGAGAGAGAGCAGCGCCCATGTTGACAACTTTTGTCCACAAATGTGACACATTGTAAAAAGATGCGCTTGAAATCAGGCGTTGTGTTTTTTTGGCCGAGAAATAATTCATGACGCCTTCGGGAGTTCTAAACTTCATTACCGAATGACTGTTTTCGCAAGGAGTAAGAAAAAAGATATAATAATAGGTAAAAGCTTACCTCTTGGTCGCTGTCCGACTACTACGCTGTCCAGATACTAACCCACTCCAACTGCTCACCTGAGTTTGACCTTGTACCAGGGGCGGGAAATCGCCGGCTTGAAGACTGGTGACCTCGTCGGGTTCCCGGACTTTACAAACTTGGGCGGCCCGGACTGGGCCGCCCAAGGTGGGTGTGCCGCTTGGGTGTGCTTCTTGGGTGTGGGCTTGGGTGCCGGAGCCTTTTTGGATCAAGCCTTAGGCGTTGGGGCCTTTTTGGGTCCAGGCGTCTTCTTGTAGAAGCGGACAGGGAGATGCTCGTAACTATAGAGCATGGTCCTTCCTTCCTTCTTTATTTTCACATCAGATATACAAAACGTCTGCAAAAAACTGCTGGGCCAATAGCCGAAGCTAGTATAGGCCCAATGTACACATTTGTTATTGCACCAACAGAAGGTACCGACAGGAAACTCGGTTATAATTGATCAGTGCAAAAAGTAATAGCGAGCAACGCTCAACAGCAGACAAAAATATTAACAAACGTAACCCTCAGTCTTCGAAAAGTAGAAGCGCTTAACTGAAAACAAGAAATTGTTAGCCATTTTAATTTCAAGTGGTACACTATTCCATACTTTCGCCCCACAATATTGAATTAGGCGCTGACCCTAGGCGTTTCGGGTTACAGGGTAATTAAAATTAATATTTCTTGCATCTCTAGTGCTTCTATTAGGCAACACAAAAATATTAATTGAAAGCGGGTAAATATTTTGTATAATTTTATTTACAACCATCGCTATTCTCATTTCATATAACAAAGGAAACTGCAAAATCTGTAACCTATTGAACAAAGGAGCACTAGACTGGTAGCTGTTCGAGTATGTTATTATTTGCAGCGCTCTTTTCTGCAAGAGATAACTTGATGAATGTAAGATCTGTATGTACTAGCCCATGACTCGCAGCAGTACGTCAAATGACAGTGAAAAAGAGAAAAAAAAGGATCTTCAGCACAGATATGTCCAGCAACCCCCTTGTTCTATCGTGTGTTGCGGAAATAAACGCGCGCCGTCGAATGCTTCTCTCAGCTAAGCAGGCGCATTGTTCGAGCTCAAATTTCGCCCAGAAATGGTACTTGGTCGGCAGAATTCTTTAATACCACGTTTGTTTGGGGTACTTACTTGATTCGAACAGAATAAGTCGGAGTTTCACATCGTCTGAGGCGACAACGAAGGAAATTAAGCCGCTCTGTCAGCGATCGCACTGGTGGCGCCATCTCATTTGTTCGCCGTGAAGATTAAGCAAATGTGGGGGATGTTTGCGGGAGGTTTGAAGACTCTCTTTCACATGCTTTTTAATTGGACACAGAAAACGTAGTTCGGCAAAAAATACGCGAAATTTGCAGCCTTTCGAATGCATTTAGCAATAGATCTTTTCGAGCTTCAAGTGTCGTCTGCTTTCGTCTGTTCGCTACCGGTACGGTTTGATGTCGTACACTGCCATAGAATAAACGCTATGAGCGCTCTGACACCCTCCTGAAAGCATTTCTGCACTATGCTGTCTGTGTGGATGCCATTTGGTTCTCCTTTACTTGCAGAGGGTCGGGTAAGGAGTAGCGGTGGTGCATTAGCTCCCACCAGGCAGGATTTTGGTGGCCCTGATAAGGGCCGTTTCACGACGTGTTCTTGAGATCCTGTGCAGCTCAGACGTCAAAGTGGCCGCCGTTGGCTTGGATGCACCTCTCCAGGAGTTCTTCATAGCTTCTGAACACGTTTGCCCGCATTTCATCCGTGATCGGGTCAAACACGTCCTCAATGCGGGCCTTGAGCGCAGCGATGCTCGTCAGTGTGCTGGCGCTGTATACAAGCAATTTTATGAAGCCCCAACAAAAAAAATCGCACGGGGTGAGATCAGGTGACCTCGGAGGCCAGGGCATGTTTTCTGACCCGCGGCACATCCACTTGCGTGTGAAATTTTCATCCAGAAAACGCTGAACCTTTGAGGCGTAGTGCGCTGAGGCACCGTCGTGCTGAAAAATGCAGACCTCTTGCTGCATATGTCTTTTGTTCAGCTCAGGCAGAACATCGTTCTGCAGAGGTACGTACAGCGACAGGTAAGAGTCGGCAGTGACAGTATCACTGAAAAAAAAATGGTCCTACGACCCCTTCTCTCCAAATCCCACACCAAACTGCCACACCTGGAGAGTGAACAGGACGTGTTGTTGAAAACCTGGAATTTTCCCGGGACCACTTTCTCGTGTTTTGTCTGTTCACTGCGCCGCCAAGATGGAAAATAGATTCATCAGTGAACAGTATGAACTGCAAATGTCCAGGGTCTGCAGCAATTCTTCTCTGTTCTGCGCGACAGAACTGCAATTGTGGAGCACGCGAACTTTGAAAGGACGCAGCCCTTTCTTCCTAAGGTGTCGGCTCACTGTTGACGCTGTGGTGCCGAATAGCGAACCTGTGCGTCGGCAGGAAAGCCGTGGGTTGGAGTCGAAAGCGCCCTCAATTGCATCAGCAATAAAACTCCTGGAGCTTCCAACATCGCATCTTTTCGGTTTTGCGACAGTTGCAGTTGAGAGAAACTTGTCGACCCACCTTTTCAGAGATTCTCGATGCGACGGTCGGCGAAGGAACTCCGCAAGAAACTTCTTACGCACGAAGCGCATGGAATTGGATGTGCACATCCAAGACACGGCCATGGCCTTCTCTTTGTCAGTGTACGGTCTCATTTCTCTTTAGTAAGCTTCCGTACTTTAGGAAAGAAGGCAAGACTGAAAGCACAGACTCGGAAGCTGCAGTCGGTAGCGAGCAGACGAAAGCAGACGACACTCGAAGCTCGAAAAGATTTATTGCTAAAGGCATTGGAAAGGCTGCGAATTTCGCGCAGTTTTTGCCAAACTACGTTTTTTGTGACCAATTAAAAAGCATTTGAAAGAGAGTCTTCAAACCTCCCGCAAACATCTCCCACATTTGCTTAATCTTCACGGCGAACAAACGAGATGGCGCCACCAGTGCGATCGCTAACAGAGCGGCTTAATTTCTTTCGTCGTCGCCGCAGATGATGTGAATATCTGACTTATTCTGTTCGAATCCGGTAAGTACCCCAAGCAAACTTGGTATAAAACAATTCTGCGGACCAAATACCATTTCTGTGCGAAATTTGAGCTCGAACAATGCGCCCGTTTAGCTGGGAGAAGCGTTCTACGGCGCGCGTTTATTTCCGCAACACGCGATATATAGAATGTAGCAAGCTGAAGCAAGCCTGGAGCACAGGGTATCAATATGTTTGTGCTAATTAAGGTTCTTATCTAAGGTTACGCCGAGGTATTTAACCCAATAATTCCCAGTTCTAGAAAACGCAAGGAAAGCTGGAAAACAAGTTTTTTACCTGCATTTAGAACACAAATAGCGACACAAACACCATAAAAATATTCAAGAATAATTTTTTATTAGCAACTACAGCTTGTTGCATATATGCAACACTGGGCAATAATGAAACAGAACACACAAGGGGAGCTAAACCATAGCTGCATTTACAAGGTTTTTTTTTCCACTGCAAGAAGCCAGGCAGTGGTACAATGGTTAGAACGGGCTTGTCGGTGGTTGGATTAAGCCTGGTGGAAATGGGTAAAACAATTTCGGGCATTATTGAGGCAGAGGTACGTCTGGCACTTGGCACAAGAAATGAAGGTGTATCCCCCGTTGCATGCCTTACACCTGTTTCTGCGCTCGTTCCAAATAGGCCAATGCTCTGTTCCGTCTTTCCTCACGTCTCGGGGAATTGCACTGAAGACCTTCCTTATGACTGGAAGATTGTTCTCAGATGGTCGTCCTGGTGCCCGTTTTCTGTAAAGTACCAATCCAGTCGCGAGCTCGGAGAGAAAAGTACGCAAAGGCATTGTCCTGTTGCCTTGCTGTTGGGCATGACGTTTATGCAGAAACCATGAATTCACTGCAGCCATTTTTACAGTGTGCCAGAATATGTACATGTACCAATGCTTTGCCCGCATTGGAAAGCGATAACTGTAGCACATCTTGTCTAGAAGGTCAACGCCGCCCATTGACATATTGTACTGAGGCACAATAGCGGGGCACTCAACAGTAATGTGTGACTTTTGCTTCTTGTCCCACCTTTTTACGCTTGTTGTTGGTTCAACGCCAATACAATTGGAGACGAGCGTCACTGACCTGTTGTCGAACCACTTCACGGCAACGATGTCTCGATCGCCGCATGATGCAACGCAGAAGTCAAGTGTGCGACGGCCTTTCTTTTTCATTTCTTTTTCGTTCATCAGCTTGCACGATTGTAGTATATTCTCTCTCACAGTGCCGATGTACGAAATTTTTCTGCGCGTTAGCTCGCTTACCAGGTGAGGACCCGAAAAAAAGTGATCAGCAACAATGAGGTTGTTGTCGCGGTCAGGGAGACTTGAACATAGCTGGATCACAACTCCTGCCCCATGACCAAGTTCATAACCACCTTGATCTCCATAAAAACCCTTGCTACATGCTGGATACACGTCAAAGTCATAGCAAAGCCCGGACTCTCCTGCTCGGGCCCAAAGCTTGAGTCCCCACTTGCACTTTGGCTTATTTGGCAGGTACTGCCGTATAGGCGACCTCCCGCGGAAAGGGATCAGAACCTCATCAACACAAGACTTGTTTTCCTGCGTAATTTTCAACATGTTTTCACGCAGGTCTGAAAGCCAGGGGCGCACTTTCCAGCATTTGTCTTCCATCGTCGCTTCTGTTGCAGCATCATTGTCAACGAAGTGCAAGTGATTCGTGATTTTCTCGAATCGGTTCCGGGACATGATTTGTGCCACACGCTCATATTTGCTTCCTTGTTCCCAGTACGCACGCACTCTGTGCATGTCCACTAGGCCCATGCGGAAAGACATTCCGAGCACAGATGTGAGTTCTTCAAGTGTCATGTTCAGAGAAGTTCCATTTTTTTGCAAGTTGTACTTGTTTGTTTCTTCAACGACGTGTGTCAGCATCGTTCTAGATACAAACAAGTCAAAAAGCTGCTTTGCTGTGAGAGGCTCAGACGGAGGCAAAGGGAAATCATTTTTGAAGCAGGTTCCAGGCTGTTGAAATGATGTCTTCTTCCACGTGTAGCATTGTATCCAGGAATGGAAAGTTCATCATCTTTCTTTTTGGTAGGAACGCGATGAATGACATCGATGTCCTGAGCTTTATGATCAGCGTTTAAGTGACTCGCTATCTGAAGCATCATGTCAGGTAGCGATCCTTCAGCGGACTGCAGCACACCTTTGATTTCAATGTTGTTTCTGCGAGAATTCGACTACCTCCCGCCGGGTCTCACTTGTATTTGATGAACTGTGCTTGTATTTGTGCTTGTATTTGATGAACTGTTGAGTAACTGACACACTTTCTTTCTCCTTACTGTTGTGTGCCTTAATGTTAAAAGAACTCAGGACTAGGGTGCTCTGTCAACATTTGTTAAAAGCCTTTCATTCTAAAGCAACCAAAGGTTTATTGATGACATTGCACTGCTGAATTGAGCCACTTTGTATACTGCAACACTGTATGACAAATTTTTTCTGCACATGTACTTTATTTTCTGAGGTATACGTTGTGCTATCATGTAAATTGCACCACCCTGCTGACATCTCTTTTTACATAAATTTCAGTCACGCCTTGCAGGATGAAACTGTCATCTGAGACATCTAAGACATTATTTTTCCAAGGCTTATTTTCTAGGCCCAGAGTATGTGTACCACGAAAAGTACGGACGTGCATTGAAAGGGGCACTTGGTACTTGTATTGATTGGTCCGTTAAGAAACATCGGTGGCATACTGAATGCTAGCCATATTTCCCTCAGTCTACATGGTGGCATGTAAGCTTGTTCGCATGAAACAGCTGCAGCCAAGGTCACCATATGGCTACAATGAAGCAACGAATATAACAAACGGATTGCAGGGTCCCTTCGAGTTTGTTATAAGCAAAGTTCAGCAGCAGTAGGAACCAAAGAGAGGCCCAGGTTGCGCAATTCATGCTTGTACTTGAAAAAATTTACGAAGTGCAATGATCATACTTTGTCTTATGACACTTGCCATGCCATGACAAAAAAAAGCCATGACTTATGCACCGGTTCTCTGCTGTGACGTGAACATGTTGTGTACATATTTGTGTGCATTATTCAAAACACCTGCTAAATCTCTCTCTTGCACCAGCATTCTGGGTGGTGACCCGTTATGGAACAGACTCCTAAGCATGAAGAAGGAGTCCCGAGACACATCTGGAATCCTGTACGTGACGGATCCGCTTCTCACCTGCAATGGTTTCCACGTCAGGATCGTGGCAGGTGTGTGGAATGACCTTGGTCTCAGGATCCACGTTAGGATTACGTGAAGAGCGTTTTAAACGAGCTGGAGTGCAGTAAGTTTGCTGCAGAGCCTAGTCAGCGTAGAAGTATTGTTTCACGATTACAATGAACAAACTGATTTTTCAGAGTGTGCGCAACAGGTAGCCACACTTTCTCTTGGCACACAACTGAGGGGGGGGCCTTTTCTTGTTTGCTAGCAAACGCAGCGATTTTTAGGAGAGTGAGTAGAGCAGTGTCCTTTGACATAGTCCTGTGGACATACAGTAAAACCTCGGTAATTCAGAGTCACTGGGACTGCGAAAAATATTCACATTTAGTGAGCTTTCGAGTTAACCGAGCACAGCAAAATAAATTGGTTGCGAGAATGCGCTACCTCTTTTGGATCAACTTTCCGATTACTGGCACAGAGAAATGGCACAAACTGACATGGCGACTTTCAACCCGTTGTGTCTAGAGACACGCATTGACGCTGCTGGCGTGGGAGACACTTTGGTACCAGTGAGTCTTCTCCTCTGCAGGCATACCATGAAGTGGTTTTCTGCTGGGAGTAGCGGAGGCTGTTCTTTTTTTTGCGAATCAAACCTTCAGCATCGCTGTGCGGTGCCGAAGAGGGATTGTTCCGTCCGGTTTGCAGCTAAATCCGGATCAGGCATTCCTGCATAGCAACCCAGATCTTCAAACTAACTGGGCTGGCACAGATCACCAGTTCGAATTAGCCGGTCGAATTTACATTAGAAGTGAGAGGACTGCATAAGTTCTTAGAATTAACAAAGTTCAAATTATCGAGCTTTTACTCTATTTAGTTGCCTGTAATAGCATTTTATTCTAGGTTCCTTGCTTCGTTGTGCATTGTCGGGAAAAAAATGAGATACCATGATCCGTAGAGATTTTTTACAAATCTCTGTGTTTCTCTGTTACTTTGTAACCACTGTGATAATTTGTATAAAGCTTTGTAAAAACTTGTAAAGTTAGTATTAGTTGTTTTGCATTGCAGATTAGACGAGTTGGCTTTCTTCATGCTTACGCAGACTATTTAGGTGGCAAAGATAATCTATGAAAACTGGCGAGAGCGCATAGCTGGGTCTGTCACCCTGAGGAAGCGGCATTGGTGAGGAGCTTGCAAAACATTGTTGTACTATTGCATTTGTGGGTGAGCAATTCAACAAATGCTTTTTGAATGACCGATTAGGAAAGTTTTTGATTTGCAAGGCTGATTGTGGTTGCGACTGCAGAGCATCGTGTCCGTATGTGGCACTTCAGCGCAAGTCTTTGCGACGTACCTACTCTCGATGATGTCCGTTTTTGCTTCCAGGCTGCAAGGCTGAAATCACGCAGCTGCCCAAAGACCAAGCGCTGTCCGAACTGGTGCAAATTCTGAAGTTGGTCTCGTCGCACCAGACTCCAACTGTGGCCACTTGTCGCTTGCCAAGAACAGTGGCCGTCCTCCGAGAGGAAGCGACACGAATGGTCCGGAACATGGCACCGAAAATGTCGAGAGATGAGATAAAGGAACTCCTGGCCGAAGAGGAAGACCTGCTACAAGCGCTGTGCGTGCACAACAGGCCAGTATGCACGCAGTTCTTCGACATGAGCACAAGTGTTGGCAGCGTAACCAAGGATAGCCTCTCACAGCAGATTGTAGTTTGAAAAAAGTTGCTCAGATGGAAGACGCTTTTAAATGCGCTTAGTTCAGCAGTTATAAAGTTAAAATGAAAATAAACTTTCATGCCTTGATCCAAGAAGTGATCTGCGATTGCAACGTCAGTACTCATAGAATTTGTTCAATCCCCTAGTGGGTTTGAGCTACCCAGTCTCGTCATAAGCAGACTAATTTCTGGCTCATGACTGGTTGAGCTTGTTGCTTGTTTTCCTGCTGTGTCCGGCGAGTAGAGATCGCCCAAAGAACTTGTTTGGTTTGCTGACTGATGGCAGCACGGGTACTAAATGACCATTTTGGCACCATTTTCAATAATAAAAAAAAAACAGTCACTGTGGCATTGTGCCAGGTCAGTTCGTATGAAAAAGTGGATAACGAATTTTCACAGCCAAGGCTATGAAGCAAGTATTTTGAGCATGAAGTTTGCATCAACCTTTGTAGCCTTCAAGACCTTCAGATGTAACGGAGACAGTTTTTATCAGCAAACTGAATGTGAACGGAATGCTTGTACGCAATAGAACAATATTAGCTGCTGGAAAAGAAATACAGGCGAGGTGCGTTAACTCTGTCATGAAGCTGTCTTTGCGCCACTGAAATGAAGATCAAATGCGTTAGTACAGTGAACTCTCACTTGAGTGAACTTCAAGGGACCGAAGGAAATAGTTCACTTAACTGAAAGTTCACTAAACTGAATATTCACTAGACTAACATAAGACATGGCATACAGAGTCAAAAGTTTGAAGTGCAATTCAAGGAGCATAAGACATGGCATCCATAGTGTCAAAAGTGTGAAATTTATACATATCACCTTATACAAGGTGCATAGCAGTTAAAACGCTGCCTTTCTCACTTAAAAAATTCAGTAATTTTCTTCTGCACTTGTACATTTAAAGCACAGGAAGTAACAAAACTGTCGAAAGAGTCAATGTTTAGGCTGAACGGAGCCGATGAAAAACACACCACGTGGGTCGTTTGTGTGGACACGCGGAAGCGACGAGACTGGAAAGAAAAAAGCGACGTTCACGACTAGCCGATCGGAAAAGAACAGGCACACCACGTGGTTTGTGGTGTGACACATTGCCGCGTTGCTCCGGCGGTGCTGTAAACGTCAGCGATGTTATTTTGTTCATGGCCTCTGAGATCACTTGCACGTTTGACTGTTGATCTCGGAGGCCATGCCTACTTGCCGTTTTTCTTCCGCACCGCCGCTTTGCCCCATGGGCGCTGTAGCACGAGCGATGTTACACTGCCGCAGAAGCGGCGGTTCGATGAGGGCGGGCATCGGTTGCGCCTGCAGTGGAGGGCTCAAAACTTCGTTGAACTGATCGGAAAAATAAGCCTGGGTCCTCTGAGCGAGTTCGTTAAACTGAAATATTCACTATTCCGAAATTCGTTTAAGTGAAACATTTGTGCATAGAATCTATAAGAAAACTGCCGGGGATTTTTAAAAAGTTCGTTATTCTGAAATATTCGATAAACCGGCGTTCGTACAACTCAGAGTTTACATTCAGTCTCAGTTATCTAATGTCTTCCTGTATTGCTGTTTCCATTTCAGCTGTCTTGTTCGAGTTTAATTCGTCGCTAGAAAGAACTAGTATTTATTGATACAGGTTGTTTTAATGGTCTGCATGTCAGCTCTACCATTAGTGAACTTCTCTTGCACAATGTGTGATAGTTCAGCAATGCTTTATTTGGACCAAACACCAGAATACGCAAAATTTCACATCTCGACACTCAGTTAAGCAAGTTCCATGGACGACATCTGCATTCGTCATTTCTTTATTCGCCTACTTACACTTTGTACAGGTACAGAATGTTCAGCATTGGAATGTTGGGTCAGAAGAAACGTTTTGTCGCATAAAAAAAAATTTCAGCAATAAAATGTGCTGAAATTTGCGGAATCTTGCACGTCTCCATCCAGGCAGGCAAAACGACTGCAGAAAGTCATTTTTCAGCAAAAGATGCCTCTGCTTTTTTTTTGGTAGCTACGGTACTCCTCCGGAGAGAGTGTGTTCACTTGTTTTTCAGGCATGAGCACTTTAAAAGGCCTAAAATGTGCCGATCTGATCGCTTAACAACTCCTCATGACAAGAATGGGTTGAAATGGGCATATCATTGTACATGGGCATATCAATGTACATTGTTCAAATAATTGACTAATAAAAAATTTTGATTCTGATTCTGAAACAAGTATGACTGAGACCCTGAAAGCAGTGCTGAGTCATGACGTTGGCACATGAGGCCCAAAATTAAATTACAATCATCTGGGAGGGTGGGAATCTTTTCTGTGCTTATCTGGTAGGCTCCTGACAAATATCGGATAATTTTTAAAATTTCAACCTAACTGAATAGTAATTAGTGCCTGAAGAACACAATGCAAGTACTAAACACACACAAAAAAAGTGTCGTGCACGTCGCTGTGTGCAGGTATACAGGTATTGGACTGCTGTATTGCCTGCATAACCGGCCTCAGAATGGACAGTTGAGGCAAAACATACGATTCAGAATGAATTATAAAAAAGCTGCTGTCTTTATATTCTCATTATAGGCGTAAATTCATTCCTATCTTATTCCTATGCCCAGCCTCTACCTATGCATTACTATAACCTTGCTCACCGAGAAAGCCTATTGCGTACAAAAACAGTAAGTGATACAGTAAGTGGTTATAGTAAGTGTTGCTATGGTTGTACAGCATTAGGGTTGCTTCTGAGATTAACCTCCCGCCGGGTCTCACTTAGTTCTTTACGCAGTCGCAAAGTCTCATTCCGTTGCTCTGCCTGCTCATTCTTGACAGCTGTCAGGTCCTGCACAACATTCTGTACGTCTACACGCAAGCCTTCAAAAACCGAGTTCATATGTGTCATGGAATCCTTAACTTCTTGCAGTTCGCTGAGCGCTACCTTGTTACCAGCTGCAATGGCTCTGATGTCGGCTCTAATGAAAGTGGTTGCAGACTCAAGTTTCTGCACAAGGTCGACAGGAGTCTTCGCAAGCTCTTTTACGGTGCCAGGGGGCTTCTCGTTCAGCCCCTCACTTAGCGATCCTTCATTCATGGCAAACTACACTGTTTTGAATGCTACCCAGTTACCAATTTATACTCGTTCACACTATACCACCGTAAACAAAGTTAAATGAAAGTCTAGCAGTGGAAGGCCTTATGAACGACGCCAAACTTCGGCTCAGTTCGATCGTTGCATGGTTACAGGCAGCATGCCATATCCTAATGGTAGGTGCAACACAACTACTCCAGAACAACAATATGCAAGACAAAAAGACACTTTTCTGGCAGTAACGGCAACGCAAGCAACCTAGCTCGGGTTTTATAAATGTTAAAAAACAGCACCAACCTGTAAAATGCAGAGCAGAATTATTTGGTGTCCGTATCCTGTTGCCGCTGCTGCCAAAATGTGTCGCACTCAAAGTGCATCCGCCCCCATGATGTAGACAATAGATAACCGTTGATATAGTTGTAGCCCGTGCAGACAGATGGCGATGAATGCGAAAGGGGGCCGCCGGTCAGCGCTCGACAGTTGCGTGGTCCAGGAAAACGAGTCTTTGCACCAGGTTCGTCCAGGAAGTACACGTTGAAATGGAAGTGATGCCGCTTGAAGTCCAGGACACTCCGCCGCCTCAAAAATGTGTCTTCAAAAAGACCGCAGGCACGCCAAGCATCGCCAGTGAGGACCAGGCACGGCCACGGAAGCAGGTATACTCCTGATAAATCCGGATATCACTTCGCGGCTATGGCAGCGGACGCACGTGTTTCGCCTGCGGAGTCCACTGCAGACGTGAACCACCAGCGTGAACGCCGCAACGCGCACAGAGCATCTCAGCACTCGAAGAGTCGTTCACGTCGCCGCCCTCCGAAATCGAGGACTCGGCTGCTGGCGTGCCTTGCGCGCTTGAGAACTGTCTGAATGGGAACTGGCCCAACAAAGGGGGTCACGGCAATCTGGGTTTCTCCCAGTTTGTGCACACACGCCATGTTGGGGTCCTCGCTGAGTGTTTGCTTCACACTTTCAGACGTCTCGTCCGGAGAGACAGTACTGACACCCTTGCAGAAGTCTCCGGAGAGCTTAGGGTGGCTCCGGAATAGTAGCTTGCGGCCTCCGACTGGCAGCATGATGTCCCGGAGCAGCTTCTCCGCAGCTTCAAGTGATTGCAGTGTGCACACGAGAACATTTTGGTCTCACACTGGCTATACTGTAAGTCCCACACTTGCCGCGTCCCTAAGGATGCTGTGAATGGCAGCTCTGGCTTGACCAGGACCTAAGGTAGCTTTCAGGTTGATGGCGTCTCGTGGCTTGAGCACCACGATAATGTCTTCTTTCCCGATGCGGGGCATGTGCTATGGCTGCAGATACCTCTCGCGTCCGTTTGTGTCTCCTTGCTCTCGATATGGATGGACGGGGCTTCTCGGATTGGTCGTCGCTGCCTTCTTCGTCCTCCACTGGGTCTCTGCATCTGAGCCAGGACCAATCTTGAGTAAGCAGTCGCAGCATCATGCGTTTGCGAATGCAGGGGTCTCGGCGGCTCTGCTGCATTTCTTCTAACTTCTCCTTGGCTAAAACCAGACGCTGCTCCACGCTCATCGGCATGTTGAACACGACAGGACTCAGCTTAAAAATACCGCAAACAACAACGCAGCGCACGGAAAGTGCGACCAAGCTGGGTCGGCTCGAACACCTGTGTAACACGTTCAAATGTTTATTTCTTCACGGGTGCGAGAAGGGTACCTGGTGACGAGATTTAATCTCGGGTCCACCAATAGGTTTCCACTTCAGCAGAAAAAGCCGAACTTGTTAGGAGTGGCTTATCAGAGCAATAAGGGTGGGGTGTGGGCTAGATTGCTGCCACAAGGGCTTTTTCGGCTTGTTGCACGGGCGCGTGCGGCGCTTTCTCGCTCTGTGCATGCGCAGAGCGGCTCGCCAGCCGTTGCTGGCCAGTGTCCGCATTGGTGGCCCTGGAGACCTTCGTCTTCTTCCGTCCGCGCTATACACAAACCATGTCTTGAAGATATTCTTCTGTGGGAAGAGGCTTCTCAATTTGTGCAGTTTCCATGTTTACGATCCTTAGGGAGGTGGGATCGTATTCGGTGACCTGGCCTAGGATTGCCATAGCCAAGGAGTCCCCGAACGTGGAATAACGAAAACACAAAGAAATGTTCCAGTTAGATTTCAGTGTGGCCTTTGAACGAATATGATGCAATTGGTGCGGCTGCAGCACTGAATGCAGTGAGGTACACGAAATAGAAATGCATAATTGCTGTGAAAATTCATTAAGACTCCCGCTAAGGCCGGTAGCTAAGATGCGTTCTACCGCACACGTGCTTGCTCCCGCCGCTTCCTCATCTCCGCGAGCCTAAGCAGTGGCACTACAGTATCAGGTCATTTATGAAGGCTAGAAAATGTAAGGGGCCTGGTATGCCTCATGTAATATTCGTAAGTGATGATGAAGCGTTGTTAACAGCAGTCAGCTGTGTATCGTTTTCAAGGCCTGCTGCATATTCTCTCTAAATGCACGCTTGAGTGCTGACGCTCTGTTTCTGCACAGGTATTTGTGAACCATATGCTTGCCACTTTGAGCACTTGGATTGAGGTTCAGTGCATCTGCCTGTCACCGGAGTCTCTCCATGCGTTGAAGAACGCCGGCACCTGGTCTTCATTACGTCCATCGAAGTTTGGTTAGTGTACAACAGGCAGAGGTGGCTCGATGCCGGGGTTTGCAGCCTGTACCACCGTAATGCCGGCATGATTCGAAAAACACACCAGGCCGTCGGTGGCTTACCTAGTCCTACAGTCCTGGCGAAGGAGCATGTTGTGCATAGAGTTGACATCCGCAGTGGTGAAGTCGCAGGTCCAACTCAATAGAAAGTCCACCAGCGGTATGTACTGGAAGCCAGTGTTGCCAAAAATATTGATGGGGATGGCGGTGCGTGACCTCATTTCTGGCTGGATAGAGCAAGGCTTGAGCATCTTTGGCCAATCTTCTGGCCTGCCTGTCTTTCCGCTGTGCATCACCGTGGCCATATTAACCTCACCCAGAATGCAAGTGTTTTGCCAAACCATGAGTAGACTTGCTTAGCTTGGTCTTTCTTTCGGCTGCCACGGATGCAAATAGGGACCAGTAGGGACAGATTGCTGCATGGCTAAGGGCAAAACAGAAGTGCTTATGGGGTGCTGCCGCACTTGTTCAGCTCTGAGGTTGGAGAAGTGTGGACGTGGTGGCTTTATTAAAAAGGGAAGCAGGTGCCTGCAATGGCGCTGTAGAGTTGTTGCATGCTTTGTCTCACCGACAAAGGACCTTGGACGCTGAACAGGGTTAAGAACTGTAGCATGTGCCCAGTCTAGTCAAATCCAGACCTGTTCTCAATCTTTGAGTGAAGGCAGATTTCCGGCCCGCTGGCAACGGTTAAAGTCCTTATCCTTCTTTTGCTTGCTTGTAGGCCTCATCTGTCGTTGCCACTTCCTCCTCTTGCAGCCAGTGTGGATGAAGCTACCTCTCAGCTTTTGGAATTAGACTTTGCGATCGCCTTCCGATAAAAATGTGGGCTGGGCTAAAACCACTCGCTCGTTGTCTATTCCAGTAGCTAAGTGCCAAGTGAAGGTCCTTTGCATTGCGGTGGAGATATTTTACGGTACGGATCACCCTTTCTGCCTCCTTATTACGCAGTGCGTAATGAGGGCCACTTGTGATGTGGGGTGGCTAGAGTAATAGGAGGCATTAAAGTTTGCAAGCTTTCATGAAGACAGGGGTAGAGCAGTGTCGGGCCTTACGCGTTGCAAGGATCATTGGACAGGCAAGCAGGCTTGTAGTATGTCTATTGTCACAACCTTTGGGAATAGTAATCCACCATAATTGTGAATGTTTGGTTGTTGAGGTGGAATAAGTGTACTGTAAAGTACCGAGCAAGCACCCCCCTAAAACTGGAAGATCATTATGAAAAATTAGGGGGCGTACGCTTGCTAGGGGACGTACGCTAGGCGTATTGAAAACGGGCACGTGATGGAGTGATCCCTTGTTTGGACCGACGTTCAATCATTAAATCCAAGATCGCGGCCACCGGAGGTGAGGTGGCTGCACTTTCCTGTACTTTCGTGACAACACTGTACGGATGCGTTGTCAAAATGCAAGAGAGTTTGCAAGAACCGCACTGTGTCCAGTCATTAAATTCAAGATCGCGGCCACCGGACATGAGGGTGCTGCACTTTCCTGTACTTTCATGACTATACGAGTGTGTTATAAAAATGTAAGAGAGTTTGCAAGAACCGCAGAGCAATCCACAGTGTGACTGAATCTGATTGAACGACGATTGTGAAATGAACACGAACGAAGGCGAATGGGCGGGGGAGTAAGTGAACCGACAGTAATGTGACCATGTGGTTGGAGATGCCACTACATGCGGCTTACAATTCGTCGGCTTCGCTTTCCTATGCTCCTTTCTTCATATTCACGGAGTTCCTCGATCTTTCTGGTTCTTCAACCCCATCAAATTTTCTTTCAAAACTGCTTGACTTTGAGCTTCGCTGTATTGTCTGAATGATCTCATTGCCGCGCTCATCCCCCCTTCCCTTTCTCAGTGATAAGTGTCATGGAGATACCGAACAATGGGCGCTTGGTATGTCTATGCCATGTTTTTGAACATCTTCCGTAAATGGTACATAATCGCATGGGCACTTGCTCGATTTTTTCTAAAAATTCAAAATCTCAAGAAAAAGGCAGGGTGTGTGCGTATTCGAGCATGGGCGGATGCTCGGTATTTTACGGTCTGCCAAGAACGTTCCAGTTTTCTGGAGAGGTTGGTCGAGAGGAATGGTTGTGCTGGGTTCACTTCACTAGAGGCACACCTTTCATAGCTGGTGACGACAAGGTTTTGAATTGAAAAAACTGTATAGGCATAGCAACTTTCTTCTGCACTCATATATATCATACTGGTACAAAAATTGGTTTAGATTGCGCACTGCTGCAATGACAAAAACCTTGAAATATCAATATCTGTTTCTGTTTTGCATTAATATACAGCAGATTGATGTTCAGAGTCTGAAGCTTTAGGATGCTTACCAAGGGCCTCTATTCCGCTAAATAACATAGCACAAGGACCTTGGTGGTGACACACAAAGAAACTTGATAAAGTCCTGTGTAGTATTCGGAGGCGCTCGATTCAACTCTTCTTCCCGATTGTTATCTCTCTGTCGTCACAAGTATAGTTGGCCATTTTGAAACACTGCTTCGTGTATTGCTTGCATTCGCTCACGTCATGACCTGTTGCTACATCACACTTTCTGGTATCGTCATGGAAGGTGGTTAAACACCTCACATGCAAATTTGCAAACAGGCACTGATAAAATTTGCGATTTTTAAAGCTGTTTTTTTCGCATCAAAGGGTTTTTTTTTTATGTTAATTGATTTTTTGGACTGTTCAATTTTCTGAGTCCTGCAGAGTGAAAATATCTTGGTGTCTGTATGCATGAGAAGTGGCGCAACTTGCCGGAACAGCCCCAACCTCATTTAGCTGCTTGCTTATCACAAATGGCACTTTCAATGCTTGTGAGGAGCATATGAGATCAAACTGCTACATGTATGTGTCTCCTGGGTGGGTGTTCGGCTCGTAAGGAAATTGAGAGCAATGCCAGAGCAAACGCGCTTACCCAAGATGGCAACCACTTGGGTCTCTCAATTTCCTGGCTAACCACCTCCTTGCATGCACTGTAGGTCTTGAACTTCGTACCAACAGGGTTCGTGAGCCTTCGCTTTCTGGGCAAGGAACTACACCACTGTAGAAGTCTCAAAAGACCAATTTATTTTTGTGCACAAGCAGAAAGAAACAATGCCACTGCAGTGTGGGTCCAGAGAAGGACAGTTGGCGGCAACCTCATGCAAAGCAAGGCAGAGCTGGAAAGTATGCATTTACGTGTGCTGACGACGCAGCAGTTTTAAAGAAGGCATAACACCATGCAGATTGATTGCCCTGCCTCGTAACAGGAAAACTTAGTTACCAAACGGTGTTCGTTTGGAAGGCTTACAGACACAGACAATGCGTCAGTTCAGTTGCAAGGTTTGAACATCACTGCATTGCTCCGACTGGATGTCGAGGGGGTGGGGTAACCTCCGAAAGGCGCCCATATGAGTCTGGTTGTTTCCCAGACGCACTCAGTACTCGTCAAAGAGGGAGTGTCGTAGGCACACACGGTAAAATACCTTGGGGCTTGAAGGGCCAGCACACCTTGCACACGGGCTGTGTGGGATGTGGACTGCCTCTGTTAACAAAACAACGCTAGGTGTTAGGTTCAGAATTAGGTAGAGGAAGTCACAAATTATACATCATTGGGGGGGGGGGGGGGTTCTATTAGCTTCCAAGCCACTACTGCCACTGCTCCATTTCAAAAGGGCACTACCATCTTGTCTGCTTCGGGCACTGGCGCTTGCGCCGCACCACACGAGTGAAGCCTTGCGCATCGTCGGCGCATCGTCGGCGCATCGTGTGTCCTTGACTGCGGCCACCGCTGGTGTTGAGCTAGTCGGTGAGCACACTGTGGAGATAGTGTCCACTGCTGTCAATTCTGCGTCATGCATTAAATGCAATAAATGTCCATGGTACCTGAAAATGAGACATCAAGCATTTGCTGTGCCACACCATCTGTGTTGTTAATGTTTAGTTTTAGTTTACTTGTAGAGGGTAGGGTGTGGACCAGCGATGCTGCGCGATCTCTCGCCAGACAGGACTTGGGTGGCACTGAAAACGGCCGTGACTGCAACAGGCCATGGTGGCCGCCCGTGTATTCAACCTGATTTCGCAAGAGGCGTAGGTACTCATGCGTCTGCACCATAGTTGGCACTTCATGTAACTCTTCGTCCACCGGCTCTTTGTCCTCGTCAGGACCACGAACAGTGTCAACTATATTCGCATCCGTCGCTGGGGCAACCACAGGAGCAGCAGCGCCAGTCAACGCGAATGTCTCGAAATCTCCCTCTACCTCTTGGCCAGCAGTTTCATAAAGTCATCGTCAGTGACGCTGACCACTGCGCGGGAAAAGCCGGCGTGCACAAAGCAGTTGGCGACGTTCGAAGGTTCGTTCCATTAAAAGTTTCGCACCAAGCAAATGAATGTTGTGCCTCTTGCTGGCGTCATATGCTGTAAGCATGCGCTGCAAGAGAGCCTTGTGAACCAACTTCCGGGTAGTCTCAGTGATGCCCTGGTCCATCGGTTGCAGTATCGTCGTTGTGTTTGCAGGCAAAAATTCCACAGTGATTGCCGTCAGGTTGTTGATCCTTCTGTGGCTCGGACAGTTGTCAATTACGAAAAGCACTTGCTGATTGTTTGCGCAGAACTGTTTATTTGAAAACAGCTGCCGTCATCCATGCTTTCTTGTTGCTTCTGTAGATGCATTCCTTAGGAATTTCTGCATTTCGGAAGCACTGTGGCTTCTCTGCCTTCCCCAGTATCAACAAGGGAAGCTTGTCCTCGCCTGTTGCATTGGCAACAAAAAGCGCCGTGACATGCTTCTTGCTCTCTTTTCCTCCGGATGAGGATGTGCCAGTGGTAGGGATCGCGCAATTCGGTGGCATCTGCGCAGGCCTGGTCACAGCTGCTCCGAAGCTCAAAGTGCCGCCTGGGGAAAACACCAGTAAGCAGCTGCACCGGTCCTCCTTCTGCAGTTGGAGCCTCTTGAAGAAAAACCCTGTAGAGCCTCACCTTCGTACCCAAACGACTGACCATCCGTTCCAGTGTGACCACTGTGGAAAGGGCTTTGCAAGAAAGTATGGCATTGTGAGACACATCCGTACCCATGGCGAAAGTACATAAAAATAGCGCTAAACGACAGGACGAGATAGAGGAGTAGACAAACACGGCGCTGAACTTACAACTGAATTTATTGTCTACTCCTCTATCTCGTCCTGTCGTTTAGCGCTGTTTTTATGTACTTTCGCCATGGAACACCAACTCGCCCAATCTTCCGTTCTTATCTGTACCCACACTGGTGAGCGTCCATACAAGTGTGACCACTGTGGAACGAGTTCTGGAAGAAAGTATGGCTTTGTGAGACACATCCGTACCCACACTGGGGAGCATCCATACAAGTGTGACCACTGTGGAAAGAGTTTTGCAAGAAAGTATGGCTTTGTGAGACACATCTGTACCCACACTGGTGAGTGTCCATACAAGTGTGACCACTGTGGAAAGAGTTCTGCAAGAAAGTTTGGCTTTGTGAGGCACATCGTACCCACACTGGTGAGCATCCATACAAGTGTGACCACTGTGAAAGCAGCTTTGCTCTGAGGAGAACCCTGGTGGAGCGCCATCGTACTCACACGGGCGAGCGTCCATACAAGTGTGACCATTGTGAGAGCAGCTTTGGTGTGCGGTGAAACGTGGTAGCAAACCTGCGTACTCACACGGGTGAGCTTAAAGTTAAGGTAAATTCATGCACCACATAAAATGAACATGACCATAAACAAGTTCCTTTCAGAGCCACTAACTGAATGTGAATTGAACAGAAACATACATCTGGATCAATCACAAAGCCGATTTCGTGGAGTTTGAAGTTGAGATGACGGGCTTTCATGAAATCTAAGAACTCAAGTCAAATTTATTTTCTCTCCAAGGTGAAGAAAAGGGGCGACGGAAAAAAGCTGCGCATGCGTTGCTTGACGAAGCTCGGCCCCCTTGAATACAGTTCAGCAGCATTCAGAAAATATACAGAAAACACTCAATGCAGCAACAAGTATATTACAGGATATATATACATATATATAGATGGCAATGTCAGGGTTTTATACATGAGATGCAAAAAGCAAACGGCTAACAAAATACAATGTATGCGATACAGAACGTAGTCACTCCTTGTCCACCTATTTATTTGCACCCCGTCTGACAGCCTCAGTGCTGAGCGGGGGCCGCCGTTGCAGGACGCTGTCCAAAACGCCCTGGACATTTGTTCCTGGCTTCAGTGTTCGGGTCTAAAAAAAAAGACTGCCCTTTTACTTGCTCCTATGCTGGCACTATAAGCAAGTAGTTACAAGTGATGGCCAGGGGCGTTTCCTGAACTTTCGCAGGGTGGTATACAGTTCCATGCAGCACTGCCGAACTTGCGGTGGTACCAGCACACTCTGCGTTGTTGTGGTCGTGGTGAGGTGTGCTGCAGTGGAAGCTGATTGCCTCTCGTAACGCAGCCACGCGATGGTGTCGGCGAGGCGAGAAATTTCATCTCTCATCTCTAGCAGGGAGTTTACTGTGACGAACGGAGCATTTTCATAAACTGACACAACAGTCGGCATGTCGACAGCCACCAATTTGTCGGCGAGCTTGGCCAGCATGGTCAGGTCTGCCTCTCTTGATGCAGTGAGGCTTATCCGCTCGTTTGCGTTTGCTCATTTGCAGAAAACGCTGCTGGCGGCGTTTTCACGCTGTGGTACAAGGCACAACACAACATCCAATATCTTCAGAACAACTTCAAGTGCTTCAGAAGGTCTTTCAAAGCGCACAGGTTGCACACCAATTTTGTAGCACATTCAAAGAACCACAGTTATTTATTGATTTCACCAAATTTCATACTTCTTTCGACTTTTTCAGAGTGGATGCCGCATTATTGCACTTTCTGTGTAAAAATTCCCGCACCGCGGATTCTGAAAGGTTGGGAAACCTGGACATGACGTGGACTGAAAAAGAAGAAAACAACCACAAAGTAATTAAATGAGGCTTTCAATTTTTAACACAGTCAGATAATACCGTGGAAGCATCATTTACCTGAACAATATAAGAAGTGAATAAGACTGTACAATACTTAAACAGCCCTATGTTGGCCTGATTAGCAATGGTGCTACTGGCCTAAGATGTAAATGACCACTGTTAGCAGTGGAGTACGACTGCTAATACGGGATATTTAACACACACACTGCACAATGATGATTGCCAAACAGAACACAAGTGAAATGCCTATCCGGGTTGCAATAGACGGGGACAGGGATCAACCAAAGTTCTTCTGTTTTGAAGCACAAGAACTTGCTCCAAGCTCACCGCCACTAATACGCAGGGTACCATTTTAAAGAGTGCCCATAATAGCTCAAAAAGAACACAACTTATACGCACCAATAATATCATCCACGGTTTCCTTCTCAGGGGCCTCTTTGCTCGTCCCAGACCCGTTGAGGCCGGATTTTGCCAGTGCATCATTCCCAAATACCATAGCAGCAAGTTCTTTGGTGTATACTGAAGGCTGCGAATTCTCTAATCTCACCATTCTAATCGCTGGGATGGTGATGGAGCCACAGTGGACCTAAAACAACAAAAAAATAAAACAGCTCATTTACATGGTACTGATTGAGTCAAATGTTAGCTTCCCTGAAAAGAAATATGAAAGGGTGAAACAGTAACTTCCACTTCCTAGCCTAGCCACTAAAGCCTTCAAAGTACGTTGACTCAGAGAAATTCTTTGGTTGCTTTTCCTCCATATGAAACCTGAACATAGCTGGCTGGTACTGTCATGAATGAGACTGAAATCGTGGCATTTGCAGATGTCATCACTTTACTAGTTTCCGCGCTTTGATATGCATGAACTGTGGTTGCAGTGTTTGAACTAGCTAGCAAATTGATATACTCATGTCAGAGTGGTTTTGTGTTCTTTTAAAACTGAATGTAATGAAACCAGAGAAGCATGTTGTTTTGTTTCTTCCATGCTTGTGTTCCATGCTAGCAATACCATTGCTAGCTAACCTGTCTCCCTTTGTAATTTGCCATGTTGGGGAAAAGTATGCGAATTCACATGCCTTGAAAGTGCATCTGCGCAGAACAATTCTTTTGTTGCTTTTCCTCCTCCATATGAAACATGAACTTACCAGGCTTGGTACTGTCACGGCCGCTCAATGGAGGCGCACTTGGTGCGGCCCGCCGCGTCGCGCCTCAATGGCTGGGGAAGCGCGTATTGGGAGAAGTTCAAGTTTCCGCCGCTATTCCCCGCGGGGGCGCCACCACTCCGGGACAAGCCGCCGACGCGCAAGGAGTGCGCTGGCTGTGCTGGCGCGTGTTTTCGCTGTAACTACTCTGCATGACCGCGTGGTTCTGCTAGTTCTGCGTGCTTTTCATCGGTGCCTGTGTCAACAGCGTCCTAAGCGCATGCGAAACCATGCCACGCAACTGCTGCGTGCCGCTGTGCATCTCAAACGCAAGAAAAGATCCGAAGATCGGTTACCACGAGTTCCCGCAGAAGCAATGTCCGGAGTTGATTTGCGAGAGAGAAGACCGCAGTCACACCGAGGACCTCTGCAAAGCCTTTCTAGCAAAACTATAGTGAACTAGAATATATTCTAGTTCACTATAAGCAAAACTAATGCGACCACTGCTGACCGATTTGGTAGAAAACATCAGTCTTACGGTGGAAAAAATCATACTTGCTCATAAACCGCTTTCGAGGAAAGTTCTTCGCTTGTAAAATAGGCTTGAATTCCTTCGGTGCATCACGTGGCTTCAAAATAAAACGAAAAACATTGGCTGAGCCTGCTGGCGTCTGGTTGAACTGGCTGTCTTTTGTTGTTTCTTTTGCAACTGTTTGTGACAGCAGTATATTTACGAGGGTAATCTTAAAAGTGAGGTCTCCAAAGGGCTGCGGCCGCCGGGAAACTATATGCGTGGCTGCTCGCTATACTGCTGTGTTCATTGATCCTCGTCTTCCAAACAAGCCATGACTCAGCGCGAAAGGGACTGTCAGTTTTGGCCCGGCAACCATTTGAAATGGAGCTCCCGTTTGTCACTACAGCCAGGAGCGAAGTTCACGCAAATGGCGTTCAACCAATCGAAAATTATCGCCAGTTGACGGAAGTGTACGGAGAGTCTTGCATGGATGTTAAAAACTTCCCCAAGTGGTGTAGGAAGTTCGCAGCTGGTCGCACTTAAATTTACGACGAAGAAGGAAGCGGGAGACCGTCAATCTTTGATGAAACAGTCGCAAAGGTCGAAGAAATGATGCAGTAATAACGGAGGATCACACTTGACGAACTCTGCATTATGGTTCTTGGCGTTTCTAGAAGCACTATTCATAGGAGTTTAACAGCAAAGTTGAAATATCGGAAGGTGTGCGCAAGACAGGTTGCGCGAATGCTCACAGACGACCATCAACAACAATGCGTTGACTCCTCCTGCGAATTTCTTCCGCGTTCTGGAGATTAAATGGAGATATTTGCATTCTGTTGTTACGGGTGATGAAACCTAGACATTCCACTTCACGCCTGAGACCAAACAAGAATCACGTGAGTGGCGGCACTCATCTTCGCCCAAGCCGCGAAAATTCAAGCGAACACAGTCTGCCGGCAAAGTCATGGCAACTGTGTTTTGGGATCGAAAATGGGTATTGTTGGTAGACTTGTTGGCTCCTTGCACCACAGTAAACGCGGATAGATATTGTGAGACCCTTAAAAAACTCAGAGGGGCGATTCAAAATCGCAGAAGAGGAACAACGCTCGCCCCCACGTTGCCTGTCAAACCATCGCTCTCCTAGAACAGTTTGTATAGGACGTCATCAGCCACTCACCCTACAGTCCGGACTTGGCACTAATTGACTACCACTTCTTTCCAAAGCTAAAAGAACACCACGCTGGAAGGCGCTTCACTGATGATGACGAAGTGAAAGATGCGGTCAAACGCTTCCTTAACGGCATAGCGGCGAGCTGGTATGACATGGGCATACAAAAACTGCCGCAGCATCTGTAAAAATGCATAGACTCCAACGGCGATTATGTGGAAAAGTAGAATAATGGTGTCCCTTTTAAGGTTTGGTTTATGGATATTTAACGTCCCAAAGCGACTGAGGCTATGAGGGACGCCGTAGTGAAGGGCTCCGGAAATTTCACCTGGGATTCTTTAACGTGCACTGACAACGCACAGCACACGGGCCTCTAGAATTTCGCCTTCATCGAAATTCAGCCGCCGCGGCCGGGATCGAACCCGCGTCTTTCGGGTCAGCAGCCGAGCGCCGTAACTGCTGAGCCACCGCGTCGGTGTGTGTCCCTTTTAAGTGATTTGTAATTTGCTTAAAATAAAAATGTCTTTCGATTTATAAAAAAACTGCAGTCCTTAATTTTGGGATGACCCTCGTACGGGGTGGTACCCACTTGAAACTATTTCCAGCGAAAACGGAGCAACAGGCTGAACTATAATGCAGAATGTTATGACCTCAAACGTAAGTTTACAAAAAGTGCATGTTCAATAAGTGGCCCGAAACCTTGTCCCGAGTTCAAGATTATAATATGTAATAAGTTATTACAGTGGTTGAAACGCCTGTCACCGAATGGGTGACCGCTCGGCGAAGCGCACTTCTGCCTCGATTCTCGCTGTAAACGCACGGGCGATTCGGAAAAGCGCAGTGATGGTGACATGCCGATGTCACGCTATCAATAGCAAACTTGCACGTGGCACCACCATAATCTGTGAAACGCAGCTTGTAAATGCTAAAATTATAAAGCGCCTACCGCGCGGACGCCTAAACGAAAGCACTGCCTCGGCCGCTGCGCGCAGCTCTCCGCCCGGACTCGTCCCGGAGCGGTGGCGCCGCAGCGGTGGCGATGAGAACTAGGCGCGATACGGCTCTTTCGGGCGACGCGACGGGCCGCACCCAGTGCGCTCTCCATTGAGCGGCCGTGGTACTGTCATGAATGGCACTGAAATCGTGGCATGTGCAGATGTCATCATTTTACTAGTTTCAGGGCTTTGAGTGATGTGCGTGAACTGTGGTTGCAGTGTTTCGCACTAGCTAGAAAACTGATATACTCACATCAGAGCAGTTTTGTGTTCTTTTAAAACTGAATGTAATGCTCTTTGTCCTCGTCAGGACCACCAACAGTGTCAATTATATTCGCATCCGTCGCTGGGGCAACCACGGGATCAGAAGCGCCAGCCAGCGCGAATGTCTCGAAATCTCCCTCTACATCTTCGCCGACAATTTTATAAACAGCCTCATACAGATCGCTGCAAGTGCGGTCATCATCAGGGCCACTGACGATAGTGCGGGAAAAGCTGGCGTGCGCAAAGCAGTTGGCGACCTTCAAAGGTGCGAGTTCTTTCCATGAAAAGTTTAGCAAATGGATCGCACCAAGCAAATGAATGTTGTGTCGTTTGCTGGCGTCATATTCTGTAAGCATGTGCTGCAAAAGAGCCTTGCAGTCCAGCTTCCGGGTAGTCTCAATGATGCCAATCCATCGGTTGCAGTATCGCGATTGTGTTTGCAGGCAAAAATTCCACAGTGATTGCCGTCAGGTTGTTCTTTCTGTGGCTGGGACAGTTATCAATTACGCCGATTGTTTGCGTGGATTCGTCTATTCCAAAATAGCTGCAGTCATCCACGCTCGCTTGTTGCTTTTGTAGATGCATTCCTTGCGAATTACTGCATTTCGAAAGCACCGCGGCTTCTCTGCCTTCCCCAGTATCAACAAGGGAAGCTTGTCCTCGCCTGTTGCATTGGCAACAAACATCACCGTGACACGCTTCATGCTCTCTTTTCCTCCGGATGAGGATGTGCCAGTGGCTTTGTATGACACATCCGTACCCACACTGGTGAGCGTTGTGGGGTTACTGGCACGGTTCGGACCCTGAACTCAGGGCCAACGCCACTCCGCTAGCTCGACCACACCTGTGGCCGTGAAGAACACACCTCCGAGGAATAAGCCCGCGGGCAAAACCTTTAATTGGGATCTCCCAATGTCTTTCCTCGGTCGCGCGCAGGCAGCAGCGGCAGGCAACAGGCACAGGTCACAGGCACGGGAGACAGGCACATAACAGTTCTGATCACCTGGGCCGCCGCTGATGTCGCGTCCGCTCTCTCTCAAGGCTCGCTGTCAACTCCCCATCAGACTGTGCCCGCGCGCGCGGCCCGTGCGGCCGCCGAAGCCGAGAGGGGCGGGTAAGGAGGGCTGCCCACGTGACGACGCGTAGTCGCGGGCGCCTCCCCTCCGTTCCCTCCGCTGCTGCGCCTAGTGGGGGCCGCCGGAGGAAGAGCCGCGGTAGGCCAGAGAGAGAGAAGGGTGCATCCGGCAGGCGAGGGGCAACATGGTACCCCACAGCGTCCATACAAGTGTGACCACTGTGAAAGCAGCTTTGCTCTGAGGAGAACCCTGGTGGAGCACCTTCGTACTCACACGGGCGAGTGTCCATACAATTGTGCCCACTGTGAGAGCAGCTTTGCTGTGCGGCGAAGCGTTGTAGCACACCTTCATGCTCACACGGGTGAGCGTAAAGTGATTGTAAATTCATGGACCACATAAAATGAACATGACCATAAACAAGTTCCTTTCAAAGCCACTAAGTGAATGTGAATTGAACAGAAAGATACATCTGTGTCAATCACAAAGGTGATTTCGTGGAGTTTGAAGTTGAGATGACGTGCTTTCATGAAATCTAAGAACTCAAGTCAAGTCAAATTTATTTTCTCTCCAAGATGAAGAAAAGGGGCGACGGAAAAAAGCTGCGCATGCGTTGCTTGACAAAGCTCGGCCCCCTTGAATACAGTTCAGCAGCATTCAGAAAATATACAGAAAACACTCAATGCAGCAACAAGTATATTACAGGATATATATACATATATATATATGGCAATGTCAAGGTTTTATACATGAGATGCAAAAAGTAAATGGCTAACAAAATACAATGCCTGTGATACAGAGCATAGTCACTCCTCCTTGGCCACCTACTTATCTTCACCCCGTCTGACAGCCTAAGTTTTGAGCGGGGGCCGCCGTTGCAGGACGCTGTCCAAAACGCCCTGGACATTTGTGCCTGGCTTCAGTGTTCGGGTCTAAAAAAAAAGACTCTGCCCTTTTACATGCTCCTATGCTAGCACTATAAGCAAGTAGTTACAAGTGATGGCCAGGGGCGTTTCCTGAACTTTCGCAGGGTGGTATACAGTTCCATGCAGCACTGCCGAACTTGCGGTGGTACCAGCACACTCTGCGTTGTTGTGGTCGTGGTGAGGTGTGCTGCAGTGGACGCTAATGTCCTCTCGTAACGCAGCCACGCGATGGTGTCGGCGAGGCGAGAAATTTCATCTCTCATCTCTAGCAGGGAGTTTACTGTGACGAACGGTGCATTTTCATAAACTGACACAACAGTCGGCATGGCGACAGCCACCAATTTGTCGGCGAGCTTGGCCAGCATGGTCAGGTCTGCCTCTCTTGATGCAGTGAGGCTTATCCGCTCGTTTGCGTTTGCTCATTTGCAGAAAACGCTGCTGGCGGCGTTTTCACGCTGTGGTGCAAGGCACAACACAACATCCAATATCTTCAGAACAACTTCAAGTGCTTCAGAAGGTCTTTCAAAGTGCACAGGTTGCACACCAATTTTGTAGCACATTCAAAGAACCACAGTTATTTATAGGTGTGCGAATATCAAATCTTTCAAATACAAATCGAATACGAATACTTAGTTCCGAATATCGAATCGAATATCGAATAATCAAGGAAAGACGCATTTAACCACTGCAAAAACATTTATTTGAGCATCCAAGAACGTCACCGCTCAACTATCAATAAGTAAATGAACACAAAAGGTGTGTGTGGCTGCACAGAAAGTATCAAGGTCTAGAACATTATTCTTAGAAGAGTGCAATTTTCACAGCTAATACACAGCACTGATTGAATCTAGCATGCCATCAGCGCAAAAGCGCGTTGCTGGGATGAACATTAAAGATTGTTGTGAAGGAAAACCAGCTGCTCCACATGGTCCGGCAGAAGTCGTTCCCTTCTAGCTGAGACGACTTCTCCAGAGACAGGTAATTCCCTCTCACTTGACACTGAAGTGGCAGGTATTGCGTGGTACTTCGTGCACAGCTTTGGCTATACCAGCTTCGCAGGTATAGCCACAAGGAAGCTCACAAGCACAGTCAGCTACGGCATGGCCCAAAATTACGCATGGCTCTGGACGCCGCCATATTTTTATGTCTATGTCGATTGGACTTGCGCACCGAAATGTACGCCGGTGCTCGCAATAAAATACTCGGCTAAATACGAATATTCACATGAGATCGAATAATCGAAACAACACGAATACTTGGATTTCGAATCGAATACGAATCTCAAAAATCGAATGTTCGAATTATATTCGAAAATTTCGAATATTCGCACACCCCAACAGTTATTTATTGATTTCACCAAATTTCATACTTCTTTCGACTTTTTCAGAGTGGATGCCGCATTATTGCACTTTCTGTGTAAAAATTCCCGCACCGCGGATTCTGAAAGGTTGGGAAACCTGGACATGACGTGGACTGAAAAAGAAGAAAACAACCACAAAGTAATTAAATGAGGCTTTCAATTTTTAACACAGTCAGATAATACCGTGGAAGCATCATTTACCTGAACAATATAAGAAGTGAATAAGACTGTACAATACTTAAACAGCCCTATGTTGGCCTGATTAGCAATGGTGCTACTGGCCTAAGATGTAAATGAAAACTGTTAGCAGTGGAGTACGACTGCTAATACTGGATATTTAACACACACACTGCACAATGATGATTGCCAAACAGAACACAAGTGAAATGCCTATCCGGGTTGCAATAGACGGGGACAGGGATCAACCAAAGTTCTTCTGTTTTGAAGCACAAGAACTTGCTCCAAGCTCGCCGCCACTAATACACAGGGTACCATTTTAAAGTGTGCCCATAATAGCTCAAAAAGAACACACACTTATACGCACCAATAATATCATCCACGGTTTCCTTCTCAGGCGCCTGTTTGTTCGTCCCAGACCCCTTGAGGCCGGATTTTGCCAGTGCATCATTCCCAAAAACCATAGCAGCAAGTTCTTTGGTGCATACTGAAGGCTGCGAATTCTCTAATCTCACCATTCTTATTGCTGGAATGGTGATGGAGCCACACTTGACCTAAAACAACAAAAAAGAACAGATAAAACAGTTCATTTATTTGGTAATCATTGATTCAAATGTTAGCTTCCCTAAAAAGAGTTATGAAAGGATGAAACAGTGACTTCCACTTCCTAGCCTAGGCACTAAAGCCTTGAAAGTACATTGGCGCAGAGCAATTCTTTGGTTTCTTTTCCTCCTCCATATGAAACCTGAACATAGCAGGCTGGTACTGTCATGAATGGGACTGAAATCATGGCATGTGCAGGTGTCATCATTTTACTAGTTTCAGCGCTTTGAGTGATGTGCATGAACTGCGGTTGCAGTGTTTCGCACTAGCTAGCAAAACTGATATACTCACGTCTGAGTGGTTTTGTGTTCTTTTAAAACGTAATGTAATGCCACCAGAGAAGCATGCTGTTTTATTGTTCCTTCCATTCTTGTGTTCCATGCTAGCAAAACCATTGTTAGCTAACCTGTCTCACTGTTTAATTTGCCATGTTGGTGAAAAAATATGCGAATTTACATATCTTCAAAGTGCATCTGCGCAGAGCAATTCTTTGGTTGCTTTTCCTCCACCATATGAAACCTGAACATACCAGGCTGGTACTGTCGTGAGTGGTACTAAAATCGTGGCATGTGCAGATGTCATCACTTTACTAGTTCCAGTGCTTTGAGTGACGTGCGTGAACTGCGGTTGCAGTGTTTCGCACTAGCTAGCAAACTGATATACTCACGTCAGAGCTGTTTTGTGTTCTTTTAAAACTGAATGTAATGCTCTTTGTCCTCGTCGGGACCACCAACAGTGTCAACTATATTCGCATCCGTCGCTGGGGCAACCACGGGATCAGCAGCGCCAGGCAGCGCGAATGTCTCGAAATCTCCCTCTACATCTTGGCCAGCAGTTTTATAAACAGCCTCGTACAGATCGCTGCAAGTGCGGTCATCGTCAGGGCCGCTGACGACAGTGCGGGAAAAGCCGGCATTCGCAAAGCAGTTGGCGACCTTCAATGGTGCGAGTTCTTTCCAAGAAAAGTTTAGCAAATGGATCGCACCAAGCAAATAAATGTTGTACCTCTTACTGGCGTGATATGCTGTAAGCATGCGCTGCAAAGGAGCCTTGTGGTCCAGTTTCCGGGTAGTCTCAGTGATGCCCTAATCCATCGGTTGCGGTACTGCGGTTCTGTTTGCAGGCAAAAATTCCACAGTGATTGCCGTCAGGTTGTTGATCTTTCTTTGGCTCGGACAATTGTCAGTTATGAAAGCACTTGCCGATTGTTTGTGCGGAACAGTCTATTCGAAAATGGCTGCAGTCATCCATGCTCGCTTGTTGCTTCTGTAGATGCGTTCCTTGGGAATTACTGCATTTCGAAAGCATTGCGGCTTCTCTCCCTTCCCCAGTATCAACAAGGGAAGCTTGTCCTCGCCTGTTGCATTGGCAACAAAAAGCGCCGTGGCATGCTTCTTGCTCTCTTTTCCTCCGGATGAGGATGTGCCAGTGGTAGGGATCGCGCAATTCGGTGGCATCTGCGCAGGCCTGGTCACAGCTGATCCCAAGCTCAAAGTGCCGCCTGAGGAAAACACCAGTAAACAGCTGCACCAGTCCTCCCACTGCAGTTGGAGTCTCATGAAGAAAAACCCTGTAGAGCCTTTCCTTCGTACCCGAACGGCTGACCATTCTTTCAAGTGTGACCACTGTGGAAAGAGTTTTGCAAGAAAGTATGGCTTTGTGAGACACATCTGTACCCACACTGGTGAGCGTCCATACAAGTGTGACCACTGTGGAAAGAGTTCTGCAAGAAAGTATGGCTTTGTGAGACACATCCGTACCTACACTGGTGAGCATCCATACAAGTGTGACCACTGTGGAATGAGTTTTGCAAGAAAGTATGGCTTTGTGAGACATATCTGTACCCACACTGGTGAGCGTCCATACAAGTTTGACCACTGTGAAAGCAGCTTTGCTCTGAGGAGAACCCTGGTGGAGCGCCATCGTACTCACACGGGCGAGCGTCCATACAAGTATCACCATTGTGAGAGCAGCTTTGCAGTGCGGTGAAACGTGGTAGCAAACCTTCATACTCACACGGGTGAGCTTAAAGTTAAGGTAAATTCATGCACCACATAAAATGAACATGACGATAAGCAAGTTCCTTTCAGAGCCACTAACTGAATGTGAATTGAACAGAAACATGCATCTGGATGAATCACAAAGCCGATTTCGTGGAGTTTGAAGTTGAAACATACATCTGGGTCTATAACTAAGCCGATTTTGTGGTTGTTTGAAGTTGAGATGACGGGCTTTCATGAAATCTAGGTACTCAAGTCAAATTATTTTCTGTCCTAGATGAAGAAAAGGGTCGACGGAAAAAGGTGCGCATGCGCAGCTTGACGAAGCTCGGCCCCCTTGAATACAGTTCAGCAGCATTAAAAAAATATACAGAAAACACTCAATGCAGCAACAAGTATTCTACAGGATATATATAGATGGCAATGTCAGGGTTTTATACATGAGATGCAAGAAGTAAACGGCTAACAAAATACAATGCATGCGATACAGAGCGTAGTCACTCCTCCTTGGCCACCTATTTATTATCTGCACCCTGTCTGACAGCCTCAGTGTTGAGCGGGGGCCGCCGTTGCAGGACGCTGTCCAAAACGCCCTGGACATTTGTGCCTGGCTTCAGTGTTCGGGTCTAAAAAAAAAGACTGCCCTTTTACTTGCTCCTATGCTAGCACTATAAGCAAGTAGTTACAAGTGATGGCCAGGGGCGTTTCCTGAACTTTCGCAGGGTGGTATACAGTTCCATGCAGCACTGCCGAACTTGCGGTGGTACCAGCACACTCTGCGTTGTTGTGGTCGTGGTGAGGTGTGCTGCAGTGGACGCTGATTGCCTCCCGTAACGCAGCCACGCGATGGTGTCGGCGAGGCGAGAAATTTCATCTCTCATCTTTAGCAGGGAGTTTACTGTGACGAACGGTGCGTTTGCGTGAACTGACACAACAGTCGGCATGGCGACAGCCACCAATTTGTCGGCGAGCTTGGCCAGCTTGGTCAGGTCTGCCTCTCTTGATGCAGTGAGGCTTATCCGCTCGTTTGCGTTTGCTCATTTGCAGAAAACGCTGCTGGCGGCGTTTTCACGCTGTGGTGCAGGGCACAACACAACATCCAATATCTTCAGAACAACTTCAAGTGCTTCAGAAGGTCTTTCAAAGCGCACAGGTCGCACACCAATTTTGTAGCACATTCAAAGAACCACAGTTATTTATTGACTTCACCAAATTTCTTATTTCTTTTGACTTTTTCGAAGCGGATACCGCCTTATTGCATTTTCTGTGCAAAAATGCCCCCACCGTGGTTTCTGAAAGGTTGGGAAACCTGAACATGACGTGGACTGAAAAAGAAGAAAACAACCGCAAAGTAATTAAATGAGGCTTTCAATTTTTAACACAGTCAAATAATACCGTGGCAAATGTTTCAGCTTCATTTATCTGAACAATAAAGAAGTGAATAAGACTGTACAATACTGAAACAGCCCTATGTTGGTCTGATTAGCAATAGTGCTACTGGCCTACAATGTAGGTAACCACTGTTAGCAGTGCTGTATGACTGCTAATACGGAATACTTAACGCACACTGCACAATGATGATTACCAAACAGAACACAAGTGAAATGCCTATCCGGGTTGCACTAGACGGGGACAGGGAATCAACCAAAGTTCTTCAGTTTTGAAGCACAAGAACTTGCTCCAAGCTCGCCACCACTAATATGCAGCGTACAGTTGTAAAGTGTGCCCATAATATCTCAGAAAGAACACACACACTTGTATGCACCAATAATGTCATCCACGGCTTCCTTCTCAGGGGCTGTTTGCTCGTTCCAGAGCCCTTGAAGCAGGATTTCGCCGGTACATCATTTCCAAATACCATTGCAGCAAGTTCTTGGGTGTATACTGAAGGCTGCGAATTCTCTAGTCTTACCATTCTTATTGCTGGGATGGTGATGGAGCCACACTGGACCTAAAACAAACAGACAAAAAAAAAAAGGAGAGATAAAACAGCTCATTTGTTTGGTAGTCGTTGAGTCAAATGTTAGCTTCCCTAAAAAGAATTATGAAAGGGTGAGACAGTGACTTCCAGTTCCCAGCCTAGGCACTGAAGCCTTCAAAGTACATTGGCGCAGAGCAATTCTTTGGTTGCATTTCCTCCTCCTTATGAAACCAGAACATAGCAGGCTGGTACTGTCATGAATGGGACTGAAATCATGGCATGTGCAGATGTCATCATTTTCTAGTTGTAGTGCTTTGAGTGACGTGCGTGAACTGTGGTTGCAGTGTTTGGCACTGGCTAGCAAACCGATATACTCACGTCAGAGCGGTTTTGTGTTCTTTTAAAACTGAATGTAATGCTCTTTGTCCTCGTCAGGACCACCAACAGTGTCAAATATATTCGCATCCGTCGCTGGGGCAACCACGGGATCAGCAGCGCCACTAACGCGAATGTCTTGAAATCTCCCTCTACATCTTGGCCAGCAGTTTTATAAACAGCCTCGTACAGATCGCTGCAAGTGCGGTCATCGTCAGAACCGCTGACGACAGTGCGGGAAAAGTCGGCATTCGCAAAGCAGTTGGTGACCTTCAATGGTGCGAGTTCTTTCCAAGAAAAGTTTAGCAAATGGATCGCACCAAGCAAATAAATGTTGTACCTCTTACAGGCGTCATATGCTGTAAGCATGCGCTGCAAAGGAGCCTTGTGGTCCAGTTTCCGGGTAGTCTCAGTGATGCCCTGATCCATCGGTTGCAGTACTGCGGTGTTGTTTGCAGGCAGAAATTCCAGTGATTGCCGTCAGGTTGTTGATCTTTCTGTGGCTCGGACAATTGTCAGTTACGAAAGCACTTGCCGATTGTTTGTGCGGAACAGTCTATTCGAAAATGGCTGCAGTCATCCATGCTCGCTTGTTGCTTCTGTAGATGCGTTCCTTGGGAATTACTGCATTTCGGAAGCATTGCGGCTTCTCTCCCTTCCCCAGTATCAACAAGGGAAGCTTGTCCTCGCCTGTTGCATTGGCAACAAAAAGCGCCGTGGCATGCTTCTTGCTCTCTTTTCCTCCGGATGAGGATGTGCCAGTGGTAGGGATCGCGCAATTCGGTGGCATCTGCGCAGGCCTGGTCACAGCTGATCCCAAGCTCAAAGTGCCGCCTGAGGAAAACACCAGTAAACAGCTGCACCAGTCCTCCCACTGCAGTTGGAGCCTCATGAAGAAAAACCCTGTACAGCCTCACCTTCGTACCCGAACGGCTGACCATTCTTTCCAGTGTGACCACTGTGGAAAGAGTTCTGCAAGAAAGTATGGCTTTGTGAGACACATCTGTACCCACACTGGTGAATGTCCATACAAGTGTGACCACTGTGGAAAGAGTTCTGCAAGAAAGTATGGCTTTGTGAGACACATCCGTACCTACACTGGTGAGCATCCATACAAGTGTGACCACTGTGGAATGAGTTTTGCAAGAAAGTATGGCTTTGTGAGACATATCTGTACCCACACTGGTGAGCGTCCATACAAGTTTGACCACTGTGAAAGCAGCTTTGCTCTGAGGAGAACCCTGGTGGAGCGCCGTCGTACTCACACGGGCGAGCGTCCATACAAATGTGACCACTGTGAGAGCAGCTTTGCTGTGCGGTGAAACGTGGTAGCAAACCTTCATACTCACACGGGTGAGCTTAAAGTTAAGGTAAATTCATGCACCACATAAAATGAACATGACGATAAACAAGTTCCTTTCAGAGCCACTAACTGAATGTGAATTGAACAGAAACATACATCTGGATCAATCACAAAGCCGATTTCGTGGAGTTTGAAGTTGAAACATACATCTGGATCTATCACTAAGCCGATTTTGTGGTTGTTTGAAGTTGAGATGACGGGCTTTCATGAAATCTAGGTACTCAAGTCAAATTTATTTTCTGTCCTAGATGAAGAAAAGGTTCGACGGAAAAAGGTGCGTATGCGCAGCTTGACGAAGCTCGGCCCCCTTGAATACAGTTCAGCAGCATTCAAAAAATATACAGAAAACACTCAATGCAGCAACAAGTATTCTACAGGATATATATAGATGGCAATGTCAGGGTTTTATACATGAGATGCAAGAAGTAAACGGCTAACAAAATACAATGCATGCGATACAGAGCGTAGTCACTCCTCCTTGGCCACCTATTTATTATCTGCACCCTGTCTGACAGCCTCAGTGTTGAGCGGGGGCCGCCGTTGCAGGACGCTGTCCAAAACGCCCTGGACAATTGCGCCTGCCTTCAGTGTTTGGGCCTTAAAAATAAAGACGCTGCCTTTTTACTTGCTCCTATGCTGGCTCTATAAGCAAGTAGTTACAAGTGATGGCCAGGGGCTTTTCCTGAACTTTTGCAGGGTGCTATACAGTTCCATGCAGCACTGCCAAACTTGCGGTGGTACCAGCACACTCTGCGTTGTTGTGGTCGTGGTGAGGTGTGCTGCAGTGGACGCTGATTGCCTCTCGTAACGCAGCCACGCGATGGTGTCGGTGAGGCGAGGAATTTCATCTCTCATCTTTAGCAGGGAGTTTACTGTGACGAACGGTGCATTTTCATGAACTTACACAACATTCGGCATGGCGACAGCCACCAATTTGTCGGCGAGCTTGGCCAGCTTGGTCAGGTCTGCCTCTCTTGATGCAGTGAGGCTTATTCGCTCGTTTGCGTTTGCTCATTTGCAGAAAACGCTGCTGGCGGCGTTTTCAAGCTGTGGTGCAAGGCACAACACAACATCCAATATCTTCAGAACAACTTCAAGTGCTTCAGGAGGTCTTTCAAAGCGCACAGGTTGCACACCAATTTTGTAGCACTTTCAAAGAACCGCAGTTATTTATTGACTTCACCAAATTTCTTATTTCTTTGGAATTTTTCAATGCGGATACCGCCTTATTGCATTTTCTGTGCAAAAATGCCCCCACCGCGGTTTCTGAAAGGTTGGGAAACCTGGACATGACGTGGACTGGAAAAGAAGAAAACAACCGCAAAGTAATTAAATGAGGCTTTCAATTTTTAACACAGTCAAATAATACCGTGGCAAATGTTTCAGCTTCATTTATCTGAACAATAAAGAAGTGAATAAGACTGTACAATACTGAAACAGCCCTATGTTGGTCTGATTAGCAATAGTGCTACTGGCCTACAATGTAGGTAACCACTGTTAGCAGTGCTGTACGACTGCTAATACGGAATACTTAACGCACACTGCACAATGATGATTACCAAACAGAACCCAAGTGAAATGCCTATCCGGGTTGCACTAGACGGGGACAGGGAATCAACCAAAGTTCTTCAGTTTTGAAGCACAAGAACTTGCTCCAAGCTCGCCGCCACTAATACACAGGGTACCATTTTAAAGAGTGCCCATAATAGCTCAAAAAGAACACACACACATTTATACGCGATAATAATGTCACCCACAGCTTCCTTCTCAGGGGCCTGTTTTGCTCGTCCCAGACCCCTTGAGGCCGGATTTCGCCAGTACATCATTCCCAAATACCATGGCAGCAAGTTCTTTGGTGTATACTGAAGGCTGCGAATTCTCTAATCTCACCATTCTTATTGCTGGAATGATGATGGAGCCACACTTGACCTAAAACAACAAAAAAAGAACAGATAAAACAGTTCATTTGTGTGGTAATCATTGAGTCAAATGTTAGCTTCCCTAAAAAGAATTATGAAAGGATGAAAGAGTGACTTCCACTTCCTAGCCTAGGCACTAAAGCCTTGAAAGTGCATCTGCACAGAACAATTCTTTGGTTGCTTTTCCTCCTCCATACGAAACCTGAGCATACCAGGCTTGGTACTGTCATGAATGATACTGAAATTGTGGCATGTACAGGTGTCATCGTTTTACTAGTTTCAGTGCTTAGAGTGACGTGCATGAACTGTGGTTGCAGTGTTTCGCACTAGCTAGCAAACTGATATACTTCCATCAGAGCAGTTTTGTGTTCTTTTAAAACTGATTGTAATGCTCTTGGTCCTCGTCTGGACCACCAACAGTGTCAATTATATTCGCATCCGTCGCTTGGGCAACCACGGGAGCAGCAGCGCCAGACAACGCGAATGTCTCGAAATCTCCCTCTACATCTTGGCCAGCAGTTTTATAAACAGCCTCATACAGATCGCTGCAAGTGCGGTCATTGTCAGGGCCACTGACGATAGTGCGGGAAAAGCCAGCGTGCGCAAAGCAGTTGGTGACCTGCGAACGTGTGAGTTCTTTCCATGAAAAGTTTAGCATATGGATCGCACCAAGCATGCGCTGCAAAAGAGCTTGCGGTCCTGCTTCCGGGTAGTCTCAATGATGCCCTGATCCATCGGTTGGAGTATCACGGTTGTGATTGCAGGCAAAAATTCCAGTCATTGCCGTCAGGTTTTTGATCATTGCTGTACATAACACCTGAAGAAAGTAGAACAGCAGCATGAATTCACTATATCAACAGCACATTGCACCCCTGGATACTCCAGATATGTACAGGGTCGTCCACTCTTAGTTAGAATGCGTTAGCGCATGGCCGTGTTCTTTGGAGGGTCACTGCGTCCGAAACGGCTGCGCATCGAAGCGATGTGGCAGATGACGTGAAGCACCACGTCCAGGTATACCTTCTCCTGCGCCACTTTGCTGCGATGAGCGACTGTGTCGCACGCGGTGGCCCTCTGAAGAGTGCGGCCATGCGCTAGCGGGTTCTAACTAAGAGTGGACGACCCTGTACTCGATATGGGCTTCAGAGCACTTGACAATGTCTTTAAAATATGCGCATCACTGTGAGCAGAAAACGAAACCTCTTATTATTCATGATACGGCCTCTTTATGTCTGCAAAAAACATTTCTCCAACAGCCCTCTGCAGAGCTAAGCAGATCGCTTGCATCCGCATCTGCCATCTGAAGCAGAGAAAGTGACATAGAAACCTCCAGATAATGCTTACCTCAACGTTATAGCCAAACGCTCAGCAGATGATAGAGATTCTTGCAATGATAGTTGAAATCTCTGTCACCGGCTCTATCGAGGAAGATTTGACGCACCCACATTCTTCTATACCGCCTTCGTTTGCGTCGGTTCAGCGCATAGACAATGAGCTCATTTTGAGCTTGAAGTGCCTCGACCTCCACTAACAGACGCTTGCTAACCGGCGTCATGTTGAAGAATGCGAGCGCAGTTTTCTGAGAGCGGTGGTCGGCCGGTCGTAAAAAATGTATCTTATTAAAGGGCTCATCTGAACATGGGGGTTTTTAGTTGCGTAAACTGACGATCCAGTAGTTACACAGAATGTGATATGTGTGACATTTATGGCGGTTGCGACTATAGTCTGAACGTGGCTTTATGCAAGTTCTACTAAAAAGCAAAATGCATGGTATGGCGATAGCAGCAGTGAAAAATTGCACCAAACGCTCCTTGCTTGTAGCTTGCAAAATATTAAAATATTTTGGTCTCAACTTCAAGCAGCAAGGTCTGCACTGGCCACTGCAACACTGCGAGTAGAGAATGTTATGCTCACCACCATCACTTTCATCGTGCTGTCTCTCTTTGCGGATCATGCTGTCATTCAGACTGCTGACTGTCTGGCTGACTGGCATCTGCAGCCCAGCTGCAGCTTCAACGGGTTGGGCACCCTCACCACGATATGTGGCAGAAAATCTTTCTGCGAGCCTAGGGTCCAAAGGCTTCGATGGTGGACCCCCACCTAAAATATGCTACGCTTTAAAATTTGTAACATCACTTAAAGAAGAAAGAGGAACTTACCCGTCGCCATCACTTCTCTTGTTTGCCTCGCCTTCTCCTTTTTAAGCTTTTGTTTCAAATTGTCCCACAGCTTTTCCCACTTGACTTCTCGAAGCATGCTCTTGATTTCGTGTTGAGCGAAACGGCATCAGTCTTCTTGCATTCCACTATATTTTGATATTTCCTTACAATCTTGATAAGGAGGTCTTTCTCCTCTTCGGTAAAGTATGCTTTGCTGGGCATGGCACCACGACTTCCGACCGCACATGGTGCACGCGGCAAGTACTTGTTGCCAGAGGAGCTTGTGCAACATTTTCAAAACTCAGCGAGGACGTGAACAATAAGATTTGTATTATGCTGGATATATCAGTATATATGTGGGTTCATAAACACTTGTTTGCCTCTCCTTCTCCTTTTTAAGCTTTTGTTTCAAATTGTCCCACAGCTTTTCCCACTTGACTTCTCGAAGTTGTAGACCATGCATGAGCGCTCCCATGCTCTTGATTTCGTGTTGAGCGAAACGGCATCCACGAAAGTGGACAGCAAAGGGTGAGCTGCTGACGGGGGTCTCCCGAGGTCTAAGCCTCCGTCCGTGCGCAGCAAGGTGCCCTCAAGGGAAGACGGCAGTTAAAAAAGGACGGCAGCAATTTCCGATGACACAGACCAAGACGACGCTACCGCAGGTAATAGACGACCGACAACACTGGAGGCAGCGGTACCACGGTGGCTGATATTTGTTGATGGCCGGAAACCTGAATTTGCCACTACACCAGTCAAACGTCTCTCTGGATAGCCTGAACAGCCTCTTAAACTCGTACTCATGGTAATGCAATCGTACCCAGGCCCACGATTGCATCTTCACGAACCAACGTGCAGGCGACCAAAATGCAGATGTCGTCGAACTCCTTGTCCGAGTCACTGTGAGGGTCGTCGAAGTCCAAACCGTCGTCGCTGTCAGACTCTAGCAGTGCTATGGCAGCTTCGGAGTGCCATCACGGCCGCATTCTGACAAGCAGTACTTGCGATAACACCGCGCACATCACGAATGTAAACACAGAGCTGACAGAGCTTCTAGGCCTACATGCGCTACAGGTTTCAGGCCTACACTTACGTCTTCGTTATTGACGTAGCTGTCGTGTGCTAGTGTCACGGCTGCACCTGCACTCGCTGCACTCTATCATTATACCATTACTCGAAGTTCTGTGAGTGCTGATAATTATATTTCATTGTAGAATAAGCAGTGTGCTTGACTCATCTAAATTGTTTCTAATGGCTTCATGCAGATGAGAGCCGAAAACATAAGCTCTCCACTTTAATGTCCTTATATATCACTTTTACACTGTGAATAAGAATTCACGATCACAACAGAATTTTTGGTAATTTCACATTCTTTTACTCACACAGGTCAAAACATACAAAATGTACTCTCGGCAAAAGTAAACTACACACAGTGGAAAGCAGTTTTGCACATGGTCCTCAAGTTGTCCTCCTAAGTTTTTGATGCTTTTTCTACCCCGTGGTCGAAGTGCGGTCTTTGTTGAGAGACTTTGTGAAAAAGTGAAGCTGTGTCATGACAACAAAAAAACTACAGTGCTGCTTGTAAGTGTTTCCTTATTGGCAATGCAGGTAACGTGTGATTTGCTGCATAATCTCTGCGATGCTGTCTTTATGCAGCTTGTTCCAGCTAAACCAAATTTTAAAAGAATCCGCCAGCGCTTCAGCAAAAGTAGAGAGTTCTCGTGTAGGATATATAGCAGCCCGCCTTGATCACAGAATGTTGTAACTGATGAAAGGTCCTTGACTGCGTTCTCTGATGTGAGAGCATCGAAACAATCTGCACATTTCGTTGTGAGGATCTTTTTTTGTGCAACATACCCTGCTGGGCAAAAAAACCAGTTTGGCATCGCTTGTCTGCTGTGGGTTTATATGATCGGGTGCTAGCTCAGCTGTCCCAACTAGCACCTCAAATGTTCTGCCTGCACCAGTACTTTGAGCTTTTACCAAATTATAAAAGCTAAGGCAGTTCACTGCTGTTGGAAACTGGGTCAATGTTGGGTGTTCGTTGCAGCCAGAAAATTTGCATATTATGCGAAAAAGCTTTTCAATTGGATCTTGGCTAAGTCCTGAAGTTGGAAGGTACTTGTAGCCAATTTTTTGGTTGAGGTAGGCCGGGAGCGCCAACGTGGCTTTTAAACTTACTCTAAGACCCTCCGCCATGCCAGGCAACAGGAAACCAGCCTTTGATGGCCCTGTGATAGCTTCCGGTGATCTTCTCTTTTTGAGTTTGGCCTGAGTGAACCTGATGGCTCTAGTGAACCTGTCCTGTGCCAGCTGTAGCCAGTTCACTGCAGTAAACTTCAGAAACTAATCTTCTCTGCATACCTAACTTTGCCGCTCTGCTCTTACGCTTGCGTTCTCTTGGAATCTATTGAAATCGCAACCGATCTTAACTATGAACATCCTTGTCATCTATCTTTTATGCTGCCATGGTTACGGGTGTCAGCATATTCCTGCAATTTTTCCTGGCCCTGTACATCTGTGCAAATTATTCATGCATTGCACATTACCTTTCTTTTTTCTGCCATCTCTTCGGTCTCCAATGGACATTCAGCAGCCAGAGCTGTCCTCTTTTTTTCCATGTCAATTGTAGAGCCTGGAATATAAATACCAAATAAACCTGCAGTTAGTCTGCCATATACAGTGGAACCCCGTTCATACGTTTTTCACCGGACCACGAAAAAAAAACGTAACAGCCGGGAAAACGCAACAGTGAGGGAAGGTCCGAAAATTTATGAAAACAGTGCAGCTTTGCCTTGAAACAATTTATTTCCACATCAAGTGAGCTTAGGTCTTAAAGAAATCGAGAATGGTCGATTGCCGTTTTTTCCGCTCGCTTGAAAACACGCGTTTCTCGATGGCCTGGAAAGCCGCATTGCTCTCAGCGTCGCTTTGCGGTGCGACGTACCTGCGGAGGAGGTCCAGAGCCGCGACGGCTTCTCCAAAGCTCGGGTCCGCCAACTCCCCGGAATCCTGCGGCTCGTGCTCCTCGTCGTCATCACAGTCTGAGGCTTCACTCGCGACCGAGTTCGCAACGATCTCAGCGATACTCTGACACTCGGACGTCACGACAGCAGCATCCACGGCGACGTAGTCGTCATATGTGACTCCCGTGGCACCCAGCGCATTCAAAGCTTCACTCAGCTCTTGATCATAAGAGGCTGCTTCTGTCTCTTCAGCTTCCGTGGCAGTTTCCCTCTTCGCCGTCCATGCGAAAGCCGCACCGCGCGAAGCAGTGCTGTGCAGTTGACGCACTCACTGCAGTCCACGCTGAAGCGACGTAGTGCATAGCGTCCAATATAGAAATGATCGTAGGCTGCTGTCCGCGATCAATACGCGCCAAGCGCTTCACGATGGACTTCCTGTGCGAGTGCTTCAAGTTATTTATAACGCCGGCATCCAACGGCTGCAAGTGGCTTGTAGTGTTTGCAGGAAAAAAAACAAGCTTAACATTACGAAGAAACGATGGGTCTCTCGGGTGGGCAGCACAATTGTCCAGAAAAAGGACAACACTCCTGCACTGGGAGCCCATCCAGGCTTAATGACTTGGATGGCTGCACCCGAAAGAAAAGACCCGTTTCGTCGACATTGTAAATTATGGCAGATAGTGTGGCCTTCCAATCGTCGACTGTTTCCAAGTTTACACTTGCTGCTTGCCCGGATACAGTCTTATAAGCGATGCCGTGCCTCTTCCGGAAACGGTCGATCCAGCCATTTGACGCCGCAAAGTCACTGATGCCCAGTCGGTCGGCTATTTCAATCGCATTCTTGCGCAAAATGCTGCCGTCTAAGTTAACACCGGCAGCGCGAGCTTGTTTAAACCAAATAAGAAGCGACTCGTCGAGGCGGCATTTCCTTGTATCTCGGCACGCTTCAAGACGATGCTGTTAAGCGTCGAGGGTGGCAGACCAAGATCCTTGGCGATGTCGACTCTTTTCCGCGCTGGCTGCCTGTCGACTGCGTTGAGAACATCCAGCTTTTCCTCGAGGGAAAGCGCCTTGCGCGGCGCCATCAAAGGACGACAAATCGCTCGCGGTGTTAGCGAGGCCCGACGAGGCGTAGGCAGCGTAGGTGTTGACGGGAGGACACGGACTACTCGGATGGGTTGAACCGCACAAACAAGGAAGACTAGATTGCCGCGGGCCCGCGGATTTTACTCGCTTCGGCTGACGAGGCAGTGGCCATTTAGTGGCGATCTCTCCAACTCGAGTGCGGCTTTTTATGGCCTCAGAGATTACCCACGCGCGTGCAAGGGGGTGATCTCGGAGGCCATGGTCTCGTAGCCAAGCCTTGCCAAGACTCATCAAAATGGCGGTTGGCGTGCGTTGCCCGGCCGGGTTCGGCGTGCCAGGTTGCGACGTATCATGCGGGAATGTTCTACTGTATTGTGGCGTTTCTTACATTAGCTGTTGATAACCTGTTTGTGCAACATGCAGTGTAGGCTCCATTGACAGATGTCCATTCTGTGGTCATACTGACATTTATTAGGAAATGGCAACGCCTGTAATGTGGCCACGATGTGGCGAGTACTGGGTTTTAATGCTGCAGAGCCAAAGAAGCACATAACCACAGTGGCTACTACGAAAGTTCAGTGCTGCATTGTTATGCAGTTTTTAACAGAAGACGCAAACAAGATTCAAACAAAATACTTGCAATCACAATGCCATGCAACTTATGGAACTGTTAGCGCATGAAGTTCGTTGTCAAAACAAAGGTCCTTGGAAGCCGCAGTCCAAAAATGCCCTTTGCCGTGGAAGCATTCGGTAGCAGTGCAGCAGCCACATATCATCGATTCCTTGTTTCCTTGAATCGTTTTCATTAAGCATATTATTTTGCACTGCCAGTATCAACTGTCAAGTCAACAGGACCGCCTCCAGCACCACGTGCATTGCTATGACCTCCTGGTTTACCGACTGCGGTCGTATAATGATCGCGGGCATGCAAAGCACTTCACAACACAAAAACCTCACCGCAAGTAGCAAAGGAAGGTGTCTAAATTTACAAATAAACGCTATGCAAACGAGAAAATGAAAAGGAACCAGGGAGCGTTTGACTACTTACCCACTCCAAGAATATACGCTGGTGCGTATGATGCGTCCTCCCATTCAACCTCCACGGGAGTATACTGAATTTTGCGCCAGTGCTTGCGGTCATCGACCAATTTTGTTTGGAGATGTACACATTGAATGCGTCTAATGGGGTACACATCCCATTTCTGAGCCGTCACCCACTTCACCACAATGTGATCACCCATATTGCCCACGCAGAAATGTCAACAAAACACATCCGCGGTCATGAAATATATAGTGAAGTAAGCCAACTGCTGTAAAACGCGAAGAGCGCTGAAGTAGTAAGTGCGGTTTAAGGAAAGCAAGTGTTTTATAACGTATTTCTTAAAAACTTAGTCATTTTTTAATAACAAAAATAATAAGAAACAATGAATTTTATGTTTTTATTATCTTGCTAGTTAATGTGTAGTATTTGCTGAATGCAAAATCATGGTCGCAGCATTGTTGCTACCTACTGCAGGGTTAAACCCCAATAAACCAAACCTTTGCAACCCCAGTGAGTCCAGATCAAGACAAGTACTCTTGTTGAAACATTGGATAGCGGACTGAGGCTCCCCCTAACTATTGTTAGTTTTGTTTCATGTAACCCTGAGCGAGGCCAGTGAATAGCTCATGATGCGGATATGGCAGATGACTGTGGCTGTTCTTTGCGATTATTATTGGGAGCTGCAGGTTAGCTAGCACACAGCAGACATGAAAGACATCAGTCATACATGTGATAAGTTTGGATGGTACCTTGTTCAAGGCGTTATAGAGTTAGATCCTCTGAATCATTCGTTCAACATGTATCCACACTTGCACGATATTGTATGTGTCCCAAGCCTCCTCTGGTGAAATCTGAGAGAGAGGCATGGAGAAATTGAGGCATAACTAGGACAGCATTCTGGTTTCCTAGAGCTGGTTGGATGCCTGGGAATTCCTTATCGGCAAGAATGGTATCCCCCTGGTTGAACAAGGTCTAGGAACCCAGAATCAACTGTAATGTGGGCATCGGGCAGTCTAGCACCATAGGCTTTTGAACAAAAGCAGATCATCCCTCCTGGTGTTATAGCCACTAAAAACTACAGTATATATGACCCTTTGTAATTCGAGTACAAGACTCGTTTTTGTTAAACAGTTGGCGGCTGCTCTGTATGTATTTCAGTGCAATCAATAATCATAGTACATCCAGGATAATGCATCTTAAAACTGTCAGGCATCGTGGCCTCAATCACTCTTGATGGGCGGCAAAAAATCCATTGTTTGGTTGCCACAGCGACTGTGTTTAGAACACTCTTGAAGTTCCGTGATGCTGACGTTTCGCTTACAGCGAGAAGAATAGCGAGTGATGAGCAGCTGATTCCAAGCTTTTATTTCGTAAGAAATAAAAGAAGCCTATTTTCAGCAGTGACATCACATTTTTGCTCTGACGAAGGTGGAAGTGTGCTCAGAAGCATTGCAAACACTATTTTGCTTATATTACATAGGTCTTGCAATGCGTTTGTGGATTTAGCGACACTGTCATAGCCAGAGGAGAAGCTGGTTCTGTAGTCAGAGCCACTGTGCCTGCTTACAGACCTCTTGCTTGTGTTGCACACTGCTGTCGATTGTCTCAGGATGTGTCACTTGGGTTGATGCCCCTGATGCATTGATGAGGCACATGAACACCGTGAAATTCTTGCTCGACGTGCTTGTCACTTCTGTCTGTGTCTCCTGTGTAAAACTGCAGTAAAAAAAAATAAATACATGCTAGTTTACAGCAGCCACCTCACTTTTATCAGTCATAACACACAAATTTATCCACAGTAAACTAACTTGAGCCCGTTTTTGAATTACACTGATGGAAGGATACCATACAGAACAACTGGCGAGAAGTAGCGAAGCCAATTGCGCCACTCAGACGACTTCCAATACCTGCTGAGGGTCAGCGATCTGGGTAAGCGCGACATTTCGCTTACAGGCTGCAGCCTTTTTAGACGCCTGTCTAGTTCTCCTATGCGGGCCCCCAGTCTGTAGGGAAATGATGCTTTGTGCTCTAACCACATACATACAGTGGTTTTTGCAAAGCCCGAGCACACTGCATGGATGTAGTCAACCACAAAACTAAAAGGAAATTTGAAGTGAGAGAGCATCATGAGGATGGTGCTCCCCTTGATACCCTTTACTGATAGCCCTTTTCTATCTGCTTTACTAGCGTGCAGTCTTATCGAACTGTCCGTCCTCATTGTTCCCTTCAGTGGCTTGACAGGGTATGATCTGATGTGGCCTTCCTCTTTGCGGACATCTTCTCCTTTTTGTGTGCACCAAGCACACCCGTGTTCTCCATTGAACTGGTGCACATTCAGCACCATGGCTCGTGCAACTATTTCAATTGGCGTTGGCCGAATGCAATTTCGCCACTTGTGACACACAGGAAATAGAAGGAACGGATTCCTACTGTATAAAGCGCAGATGGTAGATGAGTCCTTTAGGGAGGACTCCCCGCTCCACACAAGTACCACGGGTAGAGGGAAAGGAAGAAATGGAAATGGGAGAAATAAATTAAAACGGACCAGTACCGGAAGAAAGTATTGAAAGGATTAGAAAAGAGGAAAGAAAAAAAAAGTTTGATCTACCATCAGCGTCCCCACAGCCAAGGGGACAGCCTGACACAGCGGCGTTTATTGATCCAAAAAAGTTTTTTTTTTTTTCCTTAACGCTGTCTTCAAATTTTCCTTCTTCTGATGTGCTGTTGGACATCTTCCTTCTTCTTTGATTGGAGTTTTCTTCTTCCTGGTAGAAGTTGACTGCCTCCTCTTCTTTGCAGTATCTTCTTTTTTCGGTGCAGTGTTACCACGGCTTTTTCGTCTGGGGTTTTCTTTCCTCTCGTGGGATGTTAGTGTAGCTTCCTTCTGGAGTTTTCCTCCTTCTGGTGTGATGTTGACAGGTTCTTCTCTTTGGAGGTTTCGCTCTTCGGTATGGTGTTGATGTTGACGTAGCGATCTTCTACCTTGTTTGGAGCGTCCCTCTTCAGTGCGCTGTTGGCGCTGCTTTCTCTGGAGTTCTTTCCCTCTGGTACAATGCTGACCTAGTTTCGTTTTCTTGGTTGGAGTTTCCTTTCTGGTGTGATGTTTACGTAGGTTTTTCTTCTTGGGAGTTCTCTTCCTGTTGTTGTGATGTTGACGCAGGCTTCTTCCTTAGTTGGGTTTTCTTCCTCTGATGGGGTGTTGATGCAGCTTCCTTCTTTGGAGCTTTCTTCCTTCTGGCGTGTTGTTGGCTTGTCTTCCTTCTTCTGGCTGGAGTTTCTGGTGTTACGATAACAGGGTTTCTTCCTCTTAGGAGTTTTCTTCCTGTTGTGATGTTGCCACAGCTTTCTTCTGGAGTTTCCCTCCTTGTGGTGTGATGTTGCCCAGGTTCTTCTCTTGGAGGTTTCCCTCTTCAGGTACGGTGTTGATGTTGACGTGCGATCTTCTTCCTTGTTTGGAGCGTCCCTCTTCAGTGTGCTGTTGGTGCTGCTTTCTCTCTTAGATCTTAGATCTTAGTTATCTTGTTCTTGGCATCTGCAACCACCGACACAGCCAGGCACTTTTTTGGGTTGAAACGCAACCCCCGATCCGCAAGATACGTTTCCAAACTGTGCAACTGTGCTTGAAGACCATGCTGAGAAGTAGCGAACAACACGAGGTCATCCGCAAAAGCCATGGCGCTGACCTTCAGCTCTCCACTCCTAAAGGCGACCCCCCCGGAACAATTCCGCAGCCAGTAGTCAAGGACCAACTTGAAGAGGAGTGGAGGTGGGGGGTCACCCTGCTTCACACCCCAAGAAGGACGAACTGTACAGGTTTTTTCACCAAAGTTGAGGACTGTATTGATCTGTAGAAGTTCTCTACACACTAGATGAAGTCGTCGGCGATCACCTTTCGTCGAAGGCCTTCCAGAATAGCATCTAGAGTGATGCTCTCGAAGGCCTTTGCCGCATCCAGTGTGGCTATGTGCAAGTTTCGATATCTTCGTCTCCGTAGCGGACTCCAGGCAGAGAAAAAACATTTTCAGCGCACCCGTCTACGGGCAGAAAGGCACGCTGTCTAAAATCTAGGTCTGTGGTAGCCAGGATTTTATGGAAGAGTCGGACTAGCACAGAGGATACTGTGATGGGTCTAAAGTCGCCCAGTTCGGGCACATCATTTCTCTTTGGGATGAAGATTGTACAAGCTCCAGAGAGGCAGACAGGTAGCCGACAGTGGAGCATGAATAAGGTGAGAAGAACCTTGATTACCGATGTCGGGACGGCCCGTAGATCTCCAGGACTGACGCCATCTGGCCCTGCAGCAGTGCTGAGAGGCGGTAGACACTTTTTCAGTTCCCTCGATGAGACCGGGCGCAGTGGAGTCTTCTCAGGGTCAGGACGGAAGTTGTCAACACGTAGAGGCGACACCCGGCTTGGCCTTTTCATGATCTCTGCCCAGGAAGCCAGGAAAGAGGCAGGATCTGTCACCTTGGTGACCATTTCACCATCTAGGATACTTCTTATGCATGCACTCTGGTTCGTCTTGAATAGCGATTGCATCTTTGCGTACTCTCTTCTCCTCCTCTTGCGGCGTCCCATCGGTTTGGGATGTTGTAGGTTTCTAGCCGTAACCCGAGATGGGGGTGGCTTGTCTTTAAAGAAATATTCTCGGACGTAGTTGTTGAGTTGCATTTCTATGTTGACATTGTCTAGGTACATTTTCGCTATGTTCCAGAGTTCAGGAGCGTTAAATGCCTGTGGGCATTGTTTAGGTGTCAGTCTACCGAGTTCATCCACCAACTCATCCCTCGCACTTTTCACAGGGGGGGCAGAGAACCCACTACCATTAGCAACATCATCACAAACCCCCTCCCCCTCCGGCTGCAGCATATGCCCCCTTCCTTATCAACTAAGTTTCTATAGGCAGGTGCCCTTCTGTGTGAAATCCTGAGCATTACACTATGGCCTTGTCATAAGCCCGGGTACAGTTTCAGGCGAAACCTAAGCAAAAGTTAATCGTCTAAAGGGCGTAGAACAAGGAACAGGAGAAATAAATACATTTCCTATGTTCGCGAAGACGCAAATATTGTTGACTGAAGAAAATGGCACAATTTCACGTTTCTTGGAGAATGAAACAACTTTAAACAACTGCCTCATCTCAACAGTGCTATACTTCAACACCCTGCATTTCAGTGGCTGCACAACTGCAAATGTCTGACTACTGCTGACAACGTGCACAGTCATTGCGAAAGTGCCACCTGACAGCTGTACCACTCAGTTATTTGTTTTTTTATTCCTGGCATAGCCTTCACCAGTAAATATACGGCCACTGTGGCACAAACGAGGATACTCAATACTGTCTTTTGCCACAAGCTCCTTGTTTGTTATGCTGCTTGAAGGGATATATGACCTACCTCGACCAAAGAAGTGCAACCCCCCAGAGATGGGCGCACTTTTCTGGGTTGGCGCTCTGTCTAGTGAAGCATAGTACTGGATGGCACCTTGATGAGTAGTAATTTTAATGCACTTTCCACTCCCTCAATCTGCATACCTTCACAGCCTTCACAGCCTCCTTCAAGGTTCCGTTTCCCGCCTCAAATGCTTAAAAGGAAAGGAAATGGAAAGGAAATGCAGAATGAGCCCACAATGGACCCCAGTGTCGCACTCTTTCCAATATGAAGAAGTTGATGCACTCTTTTCCATAGAGGATCTGAGCATGGACATAGAAGTCCAAAAGAAGGCTCTCTGCGATAGTAAGGCCAGGAAATGACACCTTGGGTTCCAGCATAATGTGTGCAGCCTCCACCAGACATGCCCAGTGCTACAAGTACTGACTGTTCAAAATGCCTTCCAGCACAGGCACACTGTAGAACAGCAACCAATTTTCATACTCCTTCGCCTTCCACCATCTTCTCTCCTTGGTAGGTCTAGGTGTATTTCGCATCTCTGGGAGGTGCAGTGGTCATTAGGCATTTGTCAATTGCAGCCTGAGAGCGACCCAAATAGAATAGAGAACCCCACAAGTCCAGAAACTGCCGCCTCGCTCCCAACAGCACGCAGTGCATATAGTCTGGAACAAAGCTCCAGACTATATTAAACTGTTGCATGTTGATGAGTGAGGAGAAAGATTTTACACCATTAACAGGTCCCCCCTCTATCATTGCCCTTTCCATATCTGACACTATCTGCTCCCCACCCCTCTCGGCACCGTTTTTATCTTCAACTGGGTATTTTGTTGCTCTCCCAACCCTCTTTCCTTTCTGTAGACACCAATTGCAGCCATGGTGTCCATTACACTCAGTTACACCCTGCATGGGGGCTCTGGCCACAGAATCAACAGCACGGCAAATGCAGAAGGCCTTGAAGTTTTGTTTTTTGCCTTTATAGTTAAGGTCAAATCCTTTGTGCGATAATTTGTTCATGACCTCCACAAAGGCGCCCTCAAAGATGCCCATGTGGGGTTTGTCTTTTCCAAACCAGACACCTGCCAACACCAAATTTTTCATTCTTTCTGTTGGGGGCAGCTCATTAATCATAAGTTGGATAGGCCAAATCGATGTGCCACTCGACTTGAATACAGGACTGCCATCTGCATTCAGTGTAAAGCTGATTCTGTGGCCAGCTTGACTCTTAGCATCAACAAAGTTGCGATACATACTGCCATCATAAATGTTAGACAAGGTGCTATTGAACTTCAGCGGCTTTGTCAAATCAAGAAAGGTGGATTTTTCTAAAATTTTGCATAATTGTGATGGAAGATTTAAAAGGACAAAAAAGGGTGCATCTGCCATGGCAGGTGATCCACATGGCCGACCACATTCGTAGCAGTCCAGGGCACAGCCTGGCACAGCTTCACCCACATAAATTGTGCGCTGTGAGCAAAAAAGTGGTCCACTGTACAACACAAAGGACCGAAACTGTGGCATTCCATCTATCTAAATCAAGCAGACCTCTTTTTTCGACCGAAATCTGGTGGCACAAACTTCTGATGGCACAAGCTCGGGGTGGCTCCTGGTACCCGTTGCTCTTGAGAAGGACCAGGAGTTTTGAGAGCTGCCATGGTATGGCTGGAAACACCACTTGTACCAGCTGCACACTGGCATTTCGACGTCGCAATGGATCCACAGGCTTGTAATGTAAGCTCTACCTCATATGGCCGAGACGACGTTTTCTGGCTCCTGTAGCAGATGCATTTCATGTGAATGTTCCCAGGGCTGCAATGAGTCAAATTATAATACGTTGCACACACTGTCTTGGCGCTTCGCGAGTATGAAAACATTTCAGGTAACACCTCCCTATCAGACACTTGGAAGAAGCTATGGCACTTCATTGTACACCACTTTATGTGCATAACTTCTGAACACTAAATGAACATTTCAGTGTCACATATAACCCACCGTATATATTGAAGAGATGGTTATGTACAAACAAAGTATAAAAGATCAAAGATGGTCCTGGCAAAGAATGTGCGACTTATATCCGACACAGTTGCCAAAAATAAGTTTCTAAACCCAACAGAGTCGTTTTTAGTCAGTTTACATGACAACAATGAGGTGCATGCAGTTTGCCGTAGGTCGAGTTCAAACTTGTTAAACCTGGATGGGGAAGTTGCACACTCAGAAACTTCCGCCTCAGATTTAATTTGGTTTTGACTTAGCAGTGGCAGCTCCCTGGATAGAGGGTATGGGCCAGCATCGCTCGACGTTGCAGTGAACTAAAAGTACTCCCAAATACGACCACTTCGTTCGCACATATTTATTGAGTAGTAGGAGTAGTTTATTAAATAATAATAAAAAGGAAAAAAGGTTCTTGCTAGCCTTTTTTTTTATTTATTGCCTGACTTCGGCAAGAACCACAGTACACAAATACACTTACAGAGCGCAATGAGCAATAATTAACAACACTATCCGCCCGGGGGTGCGTGGCTTCATCATATTAAAACTCCTTAAGCGTCACCAAAGGCTCGACTCTTTCGAGCCACTCGGGAGCTTCAGGAGCAAGTTTCTGAACTTCAATATACTTATGCATGCACTCCCGAAAATAGATCCGTGCTGGCCGTGCATCAGGATCGCAATGATATCCTGCCATTCTGGAGCGCCAAATACAATGGAGGCCCATTAGCATAATGAGGTCGAATGGTGTCCCATCCTCACTCTCTACAGGCAAGTACCGAATACCATGAGCGTCGAGCGGAAATTCCTTTTTTAAAGTCCGTTGCAAAATGTCCCAAAAGTATACCCCCTCCCAACAGTGCAAAAAAACGTGGTCTATTGTTTCTGGTTGTTTACAAATTAAACAATGTGATCCCCAAGGTAGAAATAACTGCTTCCTTTCCAAGAATTCCTTTACTGGTAGTGTTCCGGTATGTAATTTAAAGAAAAAAGTTTTTGCACTTGGCGGCACCTGCATCGCCTTCACACGCTTAAGTACGTCGCGTCCCTGGCCTCCATTGTATAAGGCCCTGTACATAGGTTGTGGAAGAACTACATCGCACAAATCTTTATACAACTTCTTCCTGCTAACAGAAGATAAATATTCATACGAAAATCGAACAGACAGGAATCGAACACTCACGACAACCTCTCTAAAGTAACCAAAAATACGTCCCGAGAACCTTTCGGTTGTGACAACAAAGTCCGGCAGTGCATTTCCGAGCCTTAATTGGCACACAGTGCGCAAAAACGGATCGCTTACATCGCGCACAAAACAAAATCTGCTTACAATCTGCCGCAGAAATAAGTGTCCCAGACTCAGGCCGCCATCCTTCACCCGCCTAAACAAATTGGTCCGGCTACAGCGTTCCCAGTCCGCAGCCCACACAAAAACGGCAAAGTTCCGGTGCAGTCTCTGTACGTTCATCCTTGCACAATGCAACACTTGCATCACGTACCACAGCCTAGACATAAAAAACAGATTGCACACTGTGGCCCTTGCGAAAATTGAAAGGTGTCGCCCTTTCCACCTTTTCACGCGTGGCTTGCGTCTGTGCTTTCCAGTACGAATCGCTATCGCGATAACCGTCCAGTGGAACGCCTAAGTACTTTACTGGGGTCGTCACCCAGGACACGTTTGCAAAATTGCCGGGCTTCGTTGGCCATTCTCCGTGCCAAAGCCCCAGGGACTTTGACCAATTCACTTTACTACCGGTGATCTTGGTGAATTCTTTTACGCATGCCACGGCCTCGGTTATACCCTCCCGGTTCACTGTGAACACCGCGACATCATCCGCATAAGCCAGCAGCTTAACTTCTGCTGCCTGTAGCTGGAATCCTCGAATTTTTTCACTTTCCATGATATTCAAACACAACGCTTCAATGTAAATGCAGAATAGAAGAGGGCTGAGGGGACAACCCTGGTGCACCGAACGCTGCAGGCTAATGGGGGCCCCCAAACTCTTATTTACAATTAATCTTGTTGTGCAGCTCCGGTACGCCAAGGCCACTCCCTCACAAATAATGGACCCTAAATTCACATGGTCGAGTATGCAGAACAGGATATCGTGCGAAACACAATCGAATGCCTTCTCAAGATCTAGCTGAAGGATGGCTACACAGCTATTTGTGTAATCACAACATTCCAGCACACACCTCGCTTTATGAATATTGGAAACAATAGAGCGTCCCTTGATCCCACACGTCTGGTGGGGACCGACTACATCCTGAATTACTGACTGTAGTCTACAGGCTAAAATCTTCATGAAAACTTTATAATCCACGTTTGTGAGGGCGATAGGACGATATGCTGTGACCTGCTTTAACTTTTCTGTGTCATCGGATTTAGGGATTAGCGCTGTATGGGATTTACCATAAGACGGGGGCAATTCATTTTCTTTGTAGGCTTCGTTAAAAACTGCTGTCAGTACTGGCGCTATTGAAGAAGGGCCTCATATTCCGGTATGGTTGGGCAGGCCATCAAAGTGTGCAGAGTGTGGCTCACCTGTTTCTGGTTTTCTCTTCCACTGACTTTGTTGAGGTTCATGTTCCAACTATGCTTAACATGCCAGGTGCAGAGCAAGCGTCCCTGAGGGATCCCCATTACCTTTTGCCAAGTACTGCAGTATGCTGGTGCGTCCTCAGACATGAAGACCTCGCAGCAAAGTGCCTGACCAATACTCTGCTTAACTTTCTGAAAAAACCGAACCGCAGTTTCCTCCGATGTGCTTTGAGAGAGAAGATAGGCACAAGGAAATGCCTGTGCCGTCATCTGCAATTACAAGCACAGTTGTAAGTTGTAACCCGTAGGTGTTGGTGCCGTGAGTTGAGTCAATATAGACAGCCTTGCTGCCATAGCGGAGCAACATTTCCCTCTGGGTACAAGTCATAAGGGCCATGTTAAAGTTTTTGATGTCTGTTTGTGAGTATCACCATATAGCAAGGCTGAATCTGTGCTATAAGCGAATGAATCTTAAACAGTATCTCTGAGTGTTTTCTTGCCGGAAGCTTTCGCAGCTTTGTGGCCATCCAGTTGGCCGCCTCCTGGCATTCGTCTGGTGGGCTTTCGGCCCTGGGTACTGCAAGCTTCCTAGCAGTCTCAATTCTGTTTAGTGTGCTGCTGCAGCTACCCAGTGCTTCCTGCACAGCTTCTTCGATTGTGTCATTCTTTCTTCTTTTACTGTAATGACAATGCCGCAGTTTTCATGGGCAGTTACACACACACAAAATGTTTTGCAGGAAAAATGAACAGCAGAGCTACCGAGACTGTGGTGTCGAGGAAAGTCGCACTTGGGAAGGCTGCACTGGCGGCTGGGTTCTGTTTGTGCCACTGTTGGACCTTGGTGACGCATGAATAGAAAAATATCTGTTAAGAGAGGTGCAATGTAACATGCTTTGAGACAAGCTCACCCGGAAGATGCTTCAGCGTCAGTCGGGGTTGGACTGAGCAGGCTGAAATACATAGAGAATGTGTTTCGATGAGACAATAGGATATGAAACGTCCAGTATGTGGTGCACAGCATTTTACTGCCAGCAAGACAATTTATGCAATGCATTATTATCCATCTTTGTAAGTAATAAACTATTTCATTTAGCGAGTGTGTTTCATGTGCTTTGAGCAGACATTCATCCAGCGTCATTACACCCATGTACGTCCATGAACCCATGTACGGTACGTCCTGTGCATCTGCTGTTCTCGGGGCTGACAGCGCCGACAAAACCGTGGCCACAGACAAGCCAACAGAGCTTCATGGCACCTGCACCGTGGAAAATTTAGACCACTTGAAAAGTGAAAAGCTTCCAAGTTCAAACTGGTCCAGAAACTTAGTTGCAGAAGCACCAAAAACACTCGCATTTAGTGTTTGTTTCAGGAAGCTAGTGTTGTGTTCGGCAGAAGATAGCACTATCAATGCTCCGTTTTCGTGCAAGGCGCAACTCTAAAGAAAGTTGATGTGCTTGACACCGAAGCTGTCGAAAATATTCTTCGCTCTGTTGACAAATGCCTGTGTGCCCTGGGCTTGAGCAGAGCTTGGCGCCCGGTGAACAACGTGGTAGCTGCAGCCAAGCTAACTAGGCTGCATGGAAACAAGCTGCACAGCAGACTGTCCCGGGGTATCACAAGAGGATAGGCTGTATGTGCAGTGCAGATACCTTAGGAAGCTGTTGGTGAACCAATCCTGTTACAAAAAGAAGATGACAGTAGCTTCTGCAGCAAGTGTGTCGAAAAAACTAATCAAACGGCACCTACAACTGCGTCGCGAAAAGGCGAAGGTTGGTAAGCTTCAAACCACAATTGCAAGGATGAAGCAAGACAAATGTCCGAAGGGAAGCTTGAACAGAGCCTCACTGGACTATCTGAAAAGCAGCGACAGCAAGTGCAAGCGTGCTTTCAAGCTTACAAAAGAAAAGGAATGCAGGGAATGAAGTACAGTCAGGGGTCAATGTTAGAGTGCATTTTAATGAAGATAAAAAGCCACAAGCTTTATGAACACATTCGCAGGCACAATATAATGGTGCTTCCCGGCAAGAGCTGCCTGCACAGCTACATGAAGGGGTATAAGAGCTCTTTCGGTCTGCATGAAAATGTTTTTCCGGCAATCGCAGAAAAACCAAGGACATGGACGAGTTTGAGAGACACGGAGGCATCTTAATTGATGAGATGAAGTTGTTGGAGTGCCTGAAAGTAGCAGGCAGTGGGCTTATTGAGGGCTTTGTGGACCTGGATGCGTACACCTCCCCGGATCAGAACATGGACACCTGCGACCATGGTGTGGTAGTATTGTTCCAGCCATTTTCTGGCAACTTTCAGCAGATCCTTGGCGTCTTCGGGTCCCACAGTAATGTGAAGGCAGACGTGCTTTCCAAAATCATTGTTGACGCCACGGAAGCGGAAAAGTCCGGCTTGTTTGTGAACTTTGTCACCACGGATGCTGCATCCTAGAACCGCAGCATGTGGCGGTCGTTTGAGATCACAGGAACAGGAGGCAAAACGATCTGCAAGGTCCGGCACCCTGCAGATGACAAGAGAAGTTTGCACTTTTTGTCAGACTTCCCTCACCTGGTTAAGTGTGTGTGTAACTCTGTTGTGTTTCCTGCCATCCTGTGTTGTTGCAGGCCTTTGAGCCTATTACATCTGAGTGGCTGTCTAGCTGTGCTCTAGTTGCGATAAGAGCCTTTGGAGTAACAAAGGTGATGTCTTAGGATACCTCAATATCAGAGGGTTTCTTCTATATTTAAGTTGAAAATATATTCACCAACTTATATTTTGTTCCCTAACGTCCTGCTGTTCCGCACATATCAAGAGAAATCCTAGGGGTCCTATAGGTATTTCTTGTTCCGCAACATGGCGTCAATCGTCCAAGCATATAATTGCTCGCTTTGAGGAAATACCCCGTGGTTTTTGCACTCTCCCCTGCGTCCATTCCTAATGTGTAGTACAGCGGACTTTTTCTTTTTCCGGTCTTTCTTGAAACACAAAAAACAAGCGATAAGCATTCTCCTTTTATGAGATCGTTTAGTGATCCAGGCGTTCTTAAACCTAACAAGACGTGTATGTAAAAAAGGTCTGCCTAGCCTGGTGTCGGCGCGTGCCTACGCATACTAGAGCGGCTCTCTAGAGGAGCGTTATTCTTTGATTGCTTGGGGCGTTTTAGTTTACTATATTTTCTTTTATTATCACTGCCTGTCCCTGGTCTTGACATTTTAAGAAGGTGCTTCCCTATTGCTAGAGCCTGAGCAAAGGGGAAAAATTATGTGCATTTGTTTCCCGAGTTAAAAAACAAGAGCAAATCCAGAATACAAACCAGCACCCAACAACTCAGTGTGTGCGATCACATTCAAGGGCAATCAAAACCCCATCCTCCAGCGGCAAGACGCGTTCGCGTTCGGACGCCAAGTGATGCGGTACAGACCACCGCTGGCTCGCAGCATATATCGTTTTAATGCTCATTTAAAAATCGCACAGTGTATGAAGTTATTCAATAAGCAGCCGCGCATCCCAATGCGTGCATCACAGTGGCATAATACGCGTAATGAATGCCTGCCACCACCCCGTCTTCCCACGGTGCTGGTGCTAAGAAACATGACGGGGTTTTTTAGGCTCCCGAGAACGGTACCGTCCATGCATGTGTATTCAACAAAGAGCTATCCGAAAGCTGCATTCACTGGGGCTCGCTTAATTCACACTTCTTACAACTGCTCATAACTATTCTTTTGACGACGCATCAATGTAAATACTTACCAAGAGGAGACTCATCTTCGGCGTCGTTGACGTCGTTGTCCTATGGCATAAATTATGAGTGTGCCAATGTCGACATAGTCTGAGCAGGCACCGTGAACGGGCTCGTCGTTTTCATCACTCTCGAATTCCTCGACGTTTGAATCGTCGTAATGTAAAGCTAGCGGACGCAAGTCTAGAGGCGCACCGTTGCTTGGCCCTGGCTCGTTCTCGTCCTCATTAGCTTGAAACAATTCCCAAATGTCGTCCATCCAGTCTTGGTCTATCGCGTCTAAATCCACATTTTCACATACGAGGAGCAAGTTTTCTTTGGCACAGAATAATCAATGGAATGAAGAATAATGCCGCCAGTCTGGGCTCTAAAATATTTGGATAATGGGGGCACACAGCCATACTTTTCCCTGAACAGTCCTGAAAGCTGAGGCGACATGCACATGGCTGGTTGTGCTACTCCAAGAACACAAGTCTGGAATGGACTTTTGTACTTCATTTCAATGTTTACTTTTGCTGTTGCAAGATGGCCTGTGAGCTGCACATGCTTCTCCAGATCGTGGTATGTTTGGCGCATGATGCACCTCTCCGCTACTTGCACCGGCACAAGCTTACTGGCTGAAATCAGCTCCAGTGCATGCCCATTCCCATCCTCAAAAGGGAAGGTTGAGAAGGTCCATATGGGCCCGAACATACGTGGAGTTCTTGCGACATGCACCAACTGGTGAACATTGAATGTCATAGAGACAGTGCCATACAACTTGTTCATCTGCTTCACAAAATTCAAGAACAAGGCTTTGGCTTCCGACACATCATCTGCTGAGACAACATCTTTCAACAGCAAAAAGACTGCTCGAACAAATAGAGAAAAATGTGTCAAAAAAACCCTGGGCAACACACCAGAAAGGCAAGGAACGCTATAAAATAGCAACCAGTACCTCCATTCTGTAGCCTTCCAAAATGAACGTTCTGAAAGAGGTCGGCCTGTTCTTGAAAATGTTATAGGTGGTTTAAAGACACATAGCCTCACATCTAAATGCTTCAGCTGGCACCCAATATAGTATGGCGACCCATTTGCTGAGAGCCACATATCTGCCAGCTGCTTTGTTACACCTTCTAGGATGTAGTGCATATAGTCAGGAGGCAGACCCCAAACAAGATCGAAGCCTTTCTTCTTCTTCTCAAATAAACAGTCTTAAGCTCATTGTGCATACTTTCTATGTGGTTGTTCTTTGTGAGCCGAGTGCCTTCTCTATAGCAAAGTGCCCACTGGTCAGGGCGCTTTGCATAAACCCTTTCGAAGTACTCTGCGAAAGCTCTACACTTGTCCACAGACTTTTTGCAGCTACACTGAGACTGCAACAACCGCCATCCATCTGGGTGATTTGCTCACGCCAGATTGAGCGATCTCGACACCTGAAAAGTGCTTCTTGTAGCACTCTGTTGTCCGGTGGCCTGCCATGGGCCTCACATGCGAAATGAGCTGTTTGATGAGGTGGTCGTTCGTAAATTCCAGCAAAGTATGCAGCAATTTCTCCAGGCGCTGATACTGCTTTCTTGTCTTAAGCTCATTGTGCATACTTTCTATGTGGTTGTTCGTTGTGAGCCGAGTGCCTTCTCTATAGCAAAGTGCCCACTGTTCAGGGCGCTTTGCATAAACCCTTTTGAAGTACTCTACGAAAGCTCTACACTCGTCCATAGACTTAGCCACCAGAACCTCAAATTCCGGTATGGTTGGGCAGGCCATCAAAGTGTGCAGTGTGGCTCACCTGTTTCTGGTTTTCTCTGCCACTGACTTTGTTGAGGTTCTTGTTCCAACTACGCTTACCATGCCAGGTGCAGGTGCAGAGTATTTTACAATGAACACATTCCATTGCATCCCGCATTGCTTTTAGGCGAGCAGACACTTGTTGAGTGTTCACTTGTTTGTAAGTTTCTAACGAAAGCCAATGTTTTAAATTTAATATAATGTAACCTCTATACACTTATCATAACATCATCTAACCTTGTGTTTGGCGCATGATAGCCATAGTTGCTTATGTGCCATAAAACCCCATATGAGTAACTAACTAACTAGCCAGGTGCAGAGCAAGCATCTCTGAGGGATCCCCATTACCTTTTGCCAAGTATTGCAGTACGCTGGCATGTCATCAGACATGAAGACCTCGCATCGAAGTGCCTGACCAATACAGTCATAAGGGCCATGTTAAAGTTCTTGATGTCTTTTTGTGAGAGCAACTCTTTATCAGCATATAGCAAGGCTGAATCTGTGCTTTCCTCCAGGTCATGGATCCACATCTGCATACTGACAAAGTCATCGGGGTCTCTCTGCTCCTCATTTCCAATTTTGTACTTGTCCTTTATGTTATATATATCTTTCATAGTCGAAGAAGCTGGCACTTCTTCCCTGCTGTTGAATTCGGCGATGTCCTTGATGGCAAGTTCATGTGCTACTGCTTCAAGGGCGTGCCTTAGTGCAATCTTTTTTTGCGGTTAGTGATCTCTGCTGGACTTGCACGTAGCGAAGACTGCACACAAATTTATCCCACAGTGCCTGGTCCAAAAATACTCGAAGTTGCAGTCCTGTGAAAGCCGCCGCAATTCTGCCATATACTCCTTAGCAGACTCACCTTCTCTCTGGAGCCTCTTGTAGAACCGATGTCGCTCAGACATTTCAAGTGGCACAGGTGAAAAGTAGTCTTCCAAGTACTTTGTTATGTCTGCGTGCGTTTTCTCTGAAGTTTTGTTCGGCGTGGTCAGCTTGCGAAGAATAGCGTAAGTTTTCGCTCTCATGCTTGTAATTATGGCCGCAATTTCTTCTCTTCCGGTAAGCTATTGAGTGCGAAGTATTCGTCCGCGCTTTCAATGTACGACAATCCATATAGATGAACTTGGGGCGTGAGAGACCCCCTGCAGGGGGGGACCGTCGTTGCTGCTATAGAGCTTGGCTTTCCAATAATTATTACTTAATGTTGATTCGATGATTGTGCCTCGGTTTAGATATCGGTGCTGTTTTGATGCCAATTATGGCAACAGTACAGAAAAAAAGAAGGGGTTAATCTTAGCCATAGCATCAGCCCAGTCTACTTCAAAAAACCTGATACGCTCCACAATCATAAACTTTTCTGAAAATACAACAAAATCAATCCAGCTCAGTCCTGACACAGCCATTTGCCCAAGTACTTGGTAATGGCTACGGTCCAACCTGAATACACCTTGCTCATCCTTTTTCATATAGTGCGAGTCTCCTATTTCTTCTAGTGCCTTGCCTTTTAAGCTGTATTTGCACTTCCAAAAGGCCATGCTTTGGTTCATCACACGGATCAAAGATGTAGCAGTCAGGTGACACTCCCAACCATGGACAGGATGGGTCCACGAGTAGTCCACACCTAAAAGCCTCAGTGTCGCGGCTTCTTGTCCTCATAGTGTAGATGTATCTGTGCACTGCTGGCTGCTCATTGCCAACTCCGTACCTGTGAAAAATTAACAAAACTGGCAATTGGCACATAATTTTATGCTTTGAACACACGGGTGGAAGTGGGAGAAGGGGTGCTAAAAGTTTACTGGGAAAGTTGAACAAACTACAACAAGCCCGCTGAAGGTGACCAGGACAGAACTTATTTCTTTATTTATTTATTACAGATACCTGCAGCACCCAAGGGCATTATTGCAGGGGGGGAAACACAATAACGTCTGCTCATTTGGCCGAAAGATACACGTAATAACAGAAATATAATCACACAACTAATAGATGAGAAAAAACATGCACTGAAGGAAGACAGCCATGCTCCAGAAATAAAATAACACTAATGAAATGAAAAAGACACGCGCAAGACAACTGCGCGCCACGTCACACATCAGATAAAAATGCGCGGAATTGACCTTCTGTGCAGCACTCAGTGACGCCGGCTGGTAGCCTATTCCACTCATTGATCGTCCGTGGAAAGAACGAGGTTTTGTAAACATCTGTGCGACACTTAATCTCTCGGATCTTCCACTGATGATCAACTCGTCTAGAAAAAAAATGAGGTTGAAGCAGATACCGGTCTTTGTCAATGCTCAGCTTTCCAAAATAGATGCGATGCATGAATTGTAATCTCAAATGTTTCCTACGGTTAGCTAAAGATCCCCAGCCTAGGTGGTTTTTAAGAGACGTGACACTAGTTGAGAAGCTGTAATTATTGGACACAAATCTCGCAGCATTATTTTGGACGCACTCGAGCATATCACATAAGTAAGCAAACTGGGGGTTGCTTACATAAGTAAGCAACTCCTCCAAAACTAATAGTTGCGGTACCTAACAAATTTTACAATGTTTACAAACAGTGTAATGCACAATAGGTGCTAAGAAATATGAGCGTAGACCTCACATGGAATTGCACTTTTTTCTGGCTAGAAGGTTCGGTTAGTCCTGCTGCATCCAAATGTCTAGCAAGCTGCTACATCTATGAAATTTTCACTGGTAATTAAGCTGAATGTCGTTGTCGGCAAGTACTATCATTAAGTTAATTAATGCTAACAAGGGCCATGGGAAGTGAAACAGTAACTCATGTTCAGAGATTAACACAATACAGTTAGCCGCTGCTATTATTTTCACCTCTATTGGACACAAACTAGGCGAGAGACATTTAAAATTTTTTTGGACGATGAGGCTTGCAGCCCAAATATGCTCATGCATAACAATGAACTAAAATGTATCCGCGACTCTTGTTACTGCCGTGAAGGTTTAAATGAAATATTCAAGCATGCTTACTGTACTGATCGCACTCGTGATAGTCTTTTTGAGATGTGAAGTTGTGCAAGCCTTTCTCTGACCAGGTTGTACGCTCTATGACAACTCCGAATGATGAAGCTGTCACATGGTGACGGCGTGCTGCTTTCCATGCATGGATCATGCATGGATCAAAGCTACAGCTTCCTCGCAGGAAATCTCCAAAGCCTAAGGAACAAGAAAAAGTCATAGCACTTCGGAAATAATGTAAAAACCAGCATATTACCATTTAATAAGAGCTAAATATACTGCAAAGAAAAAGGCAATGAGGATTCTTCAAATGAAAGCTCACTCGACTGAAATGTGAATACGTTGGCTTATCTAGACTGAAGTGGGGTGTTCAACTTTACAGAGGCATTAACAGATACGTCAAGTACTCTGTACGTTCTAGCGAGCCAAGTTATAAATGGAATGCTTGGAGCACTATCAGTAGCCAGTGTCTATAGACTAATGTGACTCTATGTTGCACTGCCCTAATGTAAATAGCCAAATCAGAACTTTTCACTCGTGTATGTATTGCATTTTTTTCATGTAATTTGTTCCAGGAGAGTGCAAAAAATATTCATTAGGATGTGCTTCCTTGTATCATCATGATCATCAGCCTGACTACGCCCACTGCAGGGCATAGGCCTCTCCCATGTCTCTCCAATTAACCCTGTCCTTCGCCAGCCGCGGCCACCATATTCCCGCAAATTTCTTAATCTCATCCGCCCACCTAACTCTCTGCCGCCCCCTGCTACGTTTGCCTTCTCTTGGAATCCACTCCGTTACCCTTAAGTTATCTTGCCTTCTCCAGGGTTGGCAACCAGTTGGAAATTCGTTGTTCCAACTCTATTGTAGCTTTCTGAAACACAGTGCAAACTTCATCTGTTAATCCATGCTTCGAAACGAAAACAGGATAACTGCGGCGGGCAAGGTTGTACTGGACCAGTGGTGTACACAACGAAGGTACAGGAATTTATTCCTGGATACCCAGTGTACACAACATTCCTGACACATTTCCTCCACCGAAGCCTCCCACAACACTACTCACACGACATGGCATATTCCCATCATACTTTCACTGTTTCGGCCTGGCATCATCATCATCGTGCCCCTGCGGTCACCCCAACGGTGATGTTTCCCATTCCTTATCTACACATTGTCCTATTACACAAAACATTGCCAACTGCCTACCACACCCCAACACACAAACAAATACCAGTGCGGTGTGGCGGTCATGGTTGGATGATCGTCACAGCGTCGCTTTACTACTTCGAATAGTCGCTTCAGTCAGTCAGTCGCTCCCAGATTATTCACGCCACAATTAAAACATTACACATATCCCAGCCACACACACGCACACAACTGTGTACCGCTTCCTCAGGGGGGACATTTGGCCCAATTATGGGTGGATGCTGATGTGTCCTCCCTTCCTGTGGCGGCGAGTTGCAGTCACCCATCACATTTACACAATACATTTTTTCTTTTAATCGACATCACTTTCAATGCTCCTACACTACACTTACACATACCTTACATCTTATCCTTTTCCAATTTTACACTGCAAATGCTATCGACCAATATTGCACTTTCTTCCTCCTTACGTATACTTTTCTTTTCCTTTTCCTCTTCTTCCCGGCCACTATTCTTTCGCTCTTTCATCATATTCATACAGCAAAGGCACACTCACATTAATGTGAATTGGCACACTTTTCTCCGCTACTCTTCTATCGCTTTTCTCTTCAGATTTCCTCTTTCTTTTTATTTTATTTTTATTTCATAATACTGCAGGCCACCGCTTGGCCCAAGCAGGAGTGAACATACAATCTTACATAACCAAAAGAATAAAGTTATTCAATATTGGCAGCACACGGAAACCAAAAGAATAAAACCAAAAGAATAAACTTATACAATGTTAGCAGCGCACGGATACCAAAAGAATAAAACCAAAAGGATAAACTTATACAATATTAGCAGCACACGGATACAAAACATACATATAAACAATATTAGCAGGTAAGTAGACGATTTAATGCCTCAGAAAAATTTTGCGAGGAAAAAACAGATTCCGGTAACGAATTCCAATCTTGCACTGTTCTAGGAAAAAAACTGTATTTAAAACTTAGTTTTGGCGAAAAGGGGAGTAAGTGAATGTTCACGAACGTTCCGAGTCCTTCTCACTAGAGGACGCTTAATGCACTCCGGAAGCTTCAGTTTATTTTTACCTGTTAAACTATTAAACAAGAATACCATTCTATTAATCTTTCGGTGGATTTCTAGTGTAAAAATCCACCGCTTTCTAGTGTAGAAAACCTAACCGCTTTCCTATTGACTTTTTCAAGGGTCTTCAAGATCTTCTGCCTCCTGCTGACTTCATTCCTGTGTCATCGATTTGTATTTATTTTTTTTTATTTTTTTTCATGATTCACGTTACCTCATACACATTATACCACTTTCTCTTTTCCTTTTCTTTTCTCTTCTTTTTTTTCGTGTCATAATCATGTCATCTTTTTTATTTAACTTTATTTTTATTATTTATTTATTTTTTCCAGTATTATTATTATTTTTCCTCCTGCTTGGCACCCTCATCGAATGGGGCAAGGTTGTATTGGACCAATGGTGTGTTGTTAAGCAGGCTGTCAAGCTCAATGCACTTGACTGGACCATCATTCTGTTGGCATCATTGCTTGTGAAGCATAGGTCACAGGCTACTACCTGCCTTCACTGTTTGTTTGCAGGAGTCCCGCTTCTATGCCTTAAGACGATGCATCCTCTGATATTTTAAAAGGCTTCTGTGGATCGTAGCATGACAGTGCTTGAGTCGATATCGTCTTTCTTGATTGCTTCAAATGCGCTCTGTTGAACCTGGCTTCAACACCAACTCGCTTCATTGCGTAGCAGTTCTCGTAGTGGCTGGGTCTTCGCTGCCGACTTTTGGAGAAACTTCACTAGTTGATTGACCATGTCGAGAAACCACCTGTGTTCTGGTGTGTTCTCTGGCAGTGGCATCTTTGTGATGGCTTCAGTCTTCTCTCAGTTGGCAGTGATGCTGTAGCGCACGCCAGGTTCGTCCGAGAGGCAAAAGAAGAGACGTGTCGACTGCGTAGAGATTCCGTGCAGACTGGTTTATTTTCCGTCCAACAAACGCCAGCGGGAAGAAAGTGAACAACAGGATAGAGGGGAATAGACAGAGAGAAAGCGGTGATAGTGCAGAGTGGCTAGCCATTTGTTCCTGCCGCGGGGAGAAGGGGAGCGAGCGGCTAAAGACGCCAACGAGCACACGTGCGAGGCACATATCCGGTGAGCCAGCGACCCCTCCTCGCAGCACCTGCGGCGCCAGCTCGGCTCTCTCTCCTCGCGCCCCCACAGGCCTCTGCTAACGCCGTAGTGCTCCCTCCGTAATGTCACGATGTGTAGGCGGGTGCGTGGCCTGTTACCGGTATGCGAGCGGGAAGGGTGACCTGAGCGGGTCTCGTAGGCCCGATTCTGTAAGAAGTGAAAGCGCTACGAATAACACCGCTACGAGCCAATGACTGCGAAGGCTTTGTTGAGGTCTTTGGGCACTTTTAAGGTTGATGTAGCTGAGCAGACGCGTTTGTTTTTGGAGTTGGTTTTTGTTACTGTTTAAGCAACGATAATTTATAACACAAAAGAGACACTTTGAGTAATCCAAGAACAAAATTTCATTTCATTACGGGGCCCGCCCACTTACTTGCTAGTGAGTGTTTTCAGTTTTCTCTCTTTAGATTTGGCGCTGCCATCAGCAATCTTGTCATTCAACCTGGAGCAAACATTTTTAGCAGGATATTGATGCTATACCATAGCACGTGCTTCAGTACCAGTTCACTAGTGTGTCCGCTGTCAGAAGTGTCGAACTATTGGCTGTCTTCACTTGTGAGGAGCTCCACTGTCAGGTCTGTGACAACTTTGCACTGGCATGGCATACTGAGGAAGTCTCTGTTCTTTGACAGCTGCTCAACTACTGCATAGTTAACAGCATTAACCACAAACATCGCTGCATGTACCAGACCGCCTCAATTCATCTCTCTAATAAGTTCATAGTGCTTTTCCTCCATGCTGACTGTTAATTCCTTGTTCACAGTCAATGCGGCCTGGCAACTCTCACACTTGAGCTTTTTTGCATGGCGTAAACGGCATATCCTGCAACGTACACCAGTACTGGAATAAGGTCTTTGATTTTGGTCAGTGTGATCAGAGACTACCACGTTGCACATATTGGCCGCGATCTTTCATTTTCCTTATGAAGTCCATCTCACTGCTGGTCCTCGTCGGTGCAGTCTCTAGATCTTGTGGCCACCAGAGGCAGAGTGTTCTGAAGGTGGAGCTTGTTTTCGCATTCGTACACTTGCCGAATGGACACATGATACTGAGCACCTGCAAGCTGCCTGTACTTCCCAAAGCGGTCCTCCAGGCCATCCGTCTGTATTTTCCCGAGCAGTCCGTAAGACAGTTTGAGCTCATCAAGGCAGTACCTGGAAAGTTCGATGAGGCCGTAGGTAGTCTGATAAAGGCCTCCGTGAGTTTCTTTGGTAAGCTTGCCGGAGTTGTAATGTTTTGCTTTTTCTTTCCATTCGTCTATCCAGTTGAGCAGGTTGGAAAGAAAAACTATCTTTGTATCGTCCATAGAAAACACTGGCCCTTGAAACGGATCCCTTGGTCTAGTGGCTTTGCACGGAGTTTTCACATTTACAATCTTCCACCACTTCACAATTATTGCTATGAAACTGGCGGTGCCTTCAACGTGGTTCAAATTATTTTTCTCTGAAATGACTCGGAGGGCCGGGGGCAGGGTGTCATTAAATACTTGCAAAGCAAGCTTCACATTTTGTTTCTCGATGTCAGATGGAAAAAGGCCTTTTCTGGACAATGTATACACATGCCTAAAGAGCTGGCCGAGCTCGATTTTGTGACGTCCCTTAAGGTGTCGAAAGATGCAGAGAGCATGCGCTGTTCTTGCAAACATCCCTTCATCGAATTCCGGGAATGAGAAGCAATGTTGGTCATTGCGTTGCCGAATCCAGTTGTTTCAGATGCATTTTAGTAAGTGCATAGTGTCGATAATGATGAACAGTGGCCTTGGCTGAGCATGGATGCGGGTAAAGAAAAGTGGGGTGATCGCTGCCTAGGCAAGGAGCAGAGTTCCTGAAATTTTCCATTGCCTTCCCTTTAATCTTGTTGTTGTCGGCTACAACACATATTATTTTGTAACTGATCTTCTCAAGTCCACATATTATGGCTTCAGTAATCTGTGCAAGAAGTTACCGTCGGCGCCACGTACGGGCACCATGTGGGCCACTTTGAATTTGCATGTTAGTCTCTGCATAATAAAAACCAGGGCACTGCTAACAGCTTCAGCCGAATTGTGGGCGACGCCAGTTATACCACTGCCTTTACAATCAAAGAAAGGTTTAATATGGATTTCATCTACCGTCAGGGTGACACGGCATTGGTATTAATCCAAGTCGGAAATCGGTGTGGCCATGTATTTCAGGAACGCAGAATCTTCGTGTTCTAGCAGAGGGTTCGTGCTGTAGGATGAGCATATAGACCTAATTGTCATTGGGTGTGGCAAGATGACGTTCCTGTAGCTGCGCATATTTTTGTAGGCATGGCGCGAAATTGTGAATAAAAGTCAGCAAAACACCATAAATTCAGCTGAATAACGCCCCCGAATCTTGTTCACTAGGAGCAACTTCAACTGCTCGTGAATGAATCGGACGGCATGACCTTTGTTTCTGTGTCACACAGCTTATTGAGCAGGAAAAGGATGGATCTCTCGGAGGCCGAGTCCAGTTTGCTGTACCATGTTTGGACGCTGTTGAGAAATCCTTCTAGCTCCCTCTTGCTCTTTGCGGTCGCTGGAACGACTAAGCAAGATCCAAGCTTCGTCGTCAAGCTCTTCATGAAGTTTAACATAACGGCCAAGTCCGCTTTGATGGGCACAGAATACTTAATCCATGGGGCCTCATCTTCAATGATGTGGATGAGAATAATCTGCTCATTGCCACTCAATAGTGTGCCAGAACGAGATCTTTAGCTGTCTTCCTCTGCGTCTTCCTCTTCATGAAATGTCTCAACAGATTCCGCAAGAGCTTTCTGCATAGCTGAAGTGTCTAACTATTACATCTGAGTGGCTGTCTTGCTGTGCTCAAGTTGCCTTTGGAGTAACAAAGGTGATGTCTTAAGATACCTCAATATCAGAAGGTTTCTTCTATATTTAAGTTGCAAATATATTTACCAACTTATATTTTGTTCCCTAACGTCCTGCCGTTCCGCACGTATCAAGAGAAATCCTAGGGGTCTTATAGGTATTTCTTGTTCCACAACATGGCGTCAATCGTCCAAGCATATAATTGCTCGCTTTGAGGAAATACCTCGTGGTTTTTGCACTCTCCCATGCGTCCATTCCTAATGTGTAGTACAGCGGACTTTTTCTTTTTCCGGTCTTTCTTGAAACACAAAAAAAAAAACCGATAAGCATTCTCCTTTTATGAGATCGTTTAGTGATCCAGGCGTTCTTAAAACTAACAAGAAGTGTATGTAAAAAAGGTCTGCCTAGCCTGGTGTCGGCGCGTGCCTACGCATACTAGCGCGGCTCTCTAAAGGAGCGTTATTCTTTGATTGCTTGTGGCGTTTCAGTTTACTTTATTTTCTTTTATTATCACTGCCTGTCCCTGGTCTTGACATTTTAAGAAGGTGCTTCCGTATTGCTAGAGCCTCAGCAAAGGGGAAAAATTATGTGCATTTGTTTCCCAAGTTTAAAAAACAACAACAAATCCAGAATACAAACCAGCACCCAACAACTCAGTGTGTGCGATCACATTCAAGGCAATCAAAACCCCATCCTCCAGCGGCAAGACGCGTTCGCGTTCGGACGCCCAAGTGATGCGGTACAGACCACCGCTGGCCCGCAGCATATATCGTTTTAATGCTCATTTAAAAATCACACAGTGTAGTGAAGTTATTCAATAAGCAGTTCTAGCTAAGAAAGCTGTCATCTGAGTGACTTTTCCAGCCGGAATATTCGCATTTGCAGCTGGAATATTAAACTAGAAATGCTTCTCTTTGAGATGAAATTTTTTTCAATTTCATCTGGATTATGGAAAAAATTCTCCGCTCTTCTTGGGCGCAGGGCGCAACAGTTCCACTGGAGGACCCATGGACGAGGGGTCGCCTGTGGTAGGCTAGCCATGTTGGTTGGTCTGCTGCGGTCCGTGCCCCGCGCTTGGTGATGGCTGGGTAGCTGCTGGGAGGAGCAGTTTCAGGGCTTCAAGGGTTGCAGCCAGGCTCGCCGTGAGCTGCTCCAGTTGTCCTCCCAGGGGGGAAGGTATTGCAGCCCTCTGGGGATGAGAAGAGCCTAGGTCGGTGGACACCTGCACAGGCTGGAGTGCCTGTGGTGATGACTTTGCAACTTGTGCGTAGGTGCGCTCATCGGTACGGAGGCTAGTCCTGACCGCTGTCCGAGAGACAGGTTCAGTGGCGGCTGTCACCGCTGCAGGTGGGGGTGTCTGCGGAATGGCCTCCACCGCAGTTCGTGCACCGTGGTGATTTGGGATCACAGGCGCTGGTCTCGTGGTGGCGGCCACAGCGGTGACAGCGCGTTGGTTGGGTGCAGCTGGCTGTCACGTGATCTAAGCGGCCGCAACGACCACATTGGATGGGGCGTGGGAGGGCTGGCCGCAGTGGCATCCTGAGCTTGAAGAGCACCACATGAGATGGTGGCTGTGGCGCTCTGAAGCGTAGCTGCAGGGTGTTGCCCTGGCCACGCCTGATACCCAACATGGGTACTGATGCCTCCAGGGCTGCTAGGAGCTCGGCATCCTCCAGTTCAGCAGGGATGCCGTGTACGAAGCCTGTAGAGGTGCCCTTGTCCGCAGCGGGTCTCGCTTGTACAGCCATGCCAGCCAGGGTGTGGAGGGCTAGGAGAGCTGCCATGGCCTCAGGGTGACAGCATCCACGGCCACGTTGTTCCACGAGGGATTGATCCTCACGGAGGCTAAGCCTTCTGTGGAGGACAGCTCCGCAGCAATGCTGAACTTGTTGCACTTTCGGAAGGAGATGTCCTTATTACATTGACGAAAGAGCACGGTCCCCACCAAGTTGTCCACTGTCTCTGGTGGGAGAGGAGGTCAGAGCGGCCGATGTCGGGGCCTGCGGGGTTTCTTGGTTATCCACCCCTCCTCCTCCTCTTTTGCCGTTACCAACATGACGAATGCTTTAGCCCACTAAACAAGGAGTCACAATTCAGAACTGCCTTTACTGCATTATGGAGTTTTTCCATTCTATTTTCCATTTATATTTTCACTGCATTTAGCCCAACCCAGTGAGCCACTCTGGCTCCTAGTAGATCGCATTGCTAGGAGCAGTGCTGTGAGAGAGGTAGAATTAAGATACACTTTTGGACTTCATACAGCGTGTTAAGGATCCCTAAAAAGCAAACTGTCTCAGGTGCTACAGCAAATGCAATTTCACATAGCTGCTTGCATAGTCGTTTTATAAGCATAGTCGATGACTTAGGCACTTAAGTGATTTACTAAATTCTAGTCGTTACCCTTTTTACTTATTGTAGGTGCCTGACTGCAATTAGCAATTGGAATTAGGTTTGAACAGCACAAGATCATGAATGTTTTCCAAGAAAGCACACTTGCCTTTCTGCCTTTGAGTCGGCCCATGTGTTCCAGAGTTGACCCGAACATCAAGTGACGCAGCGTAGATAACTCTGCTTTCTGAAACATCACAAAATAGGCCACATCTGATGCAACAAGAGCCTAAAATTGATGCTGAACACCCTACCACCATTATCTCCAATCCGTTACCCTACCCCTAATTGCAACATGCCACCACTACTGTGCAGTTCTTAACAGATGCCAAATGGAAACAGTGGTGGGAACTTTGAAGTAAGTTGTTCTTCAGCACACTGAACTGCATTTTTTGCATGCATTTACATACTATGTAAATGCACATTTTGTCCACATTGCAAAATGGCTAACATTGGTAACCAAAACATATAACCAAATAATGCACTTACCACATGCAAATATTTTTTGTGTGAGACTTCTGCAGGCCTACATTCAGAGCCCGCAGCTCCACTTCTTTCCTCAGTTCTTCCATCTCCTCTGTACATGCACAGGAGTCATGAGGGGGAGCATCAATGGTACCTCTTTCTGCCATGCGATCTTTGAGCTCAGTGAGCTCTATCTGCATGGCACGCAGCTTCTCTTTTAATGCTGCAGGTCCTGTTGCAGGTCGTGCAGCAGCTCTTGTTCATGCTTCTGCTGCACTTCCTTCCGGACCTTCTTTGTTGACTGTGGTACCTGTAATTTGACATTTATCGAAAGCAACTATAATTTCACATTGCAACATGCCACTGCAGTCCATTTACATGTTTTCTAGGTTGGCTCCTTGAAAGTATTAAATCAGAACGACTCATTGTAGAGGGCACCTCATGTAAGCACCCTAAGACTTTCTGCTATTTTTAAAAATAGGTTTTTTGAGTTAGAAGAGCGCTTTTTCTGCAGAGCAATGTGAGCAGTGCAGTCCTTTGAATACAACTAACAAGTACTAAGTAGCAGGCTGGTTAAATAATATTGAATAGTTAGCCTTTTAACTATTACTATTAGGCTCCTCAATACTGAGACGCATGTAGCCCACCACAGGTAATATCCATATCACTTTTTAGAAAATGTGGTTATCCTTGATGCTGTGGCATAACAAATTTTGGCTACTTCAACATGTTACATGCAATAGAGAGCTTGCTTTGCTTCAAAGCTTCTCAAAACCACATGTATTTTGGTGTGATTCAGCCAAAACCTGTAAGGCCACAGCGCTGAGGCAACTGCATTTTTCAAAATTCTAAAAAGTGATATGGATATTACTTATGGTGGGCTACATGGCTGTCAATAATTAAGGAGCTCAACAGTAATAATTAAAATCTTAACTATTTAAAGTTAGTAAACCAGCCTGGTAGTCAGCACGTCTAAGCTGTATTCTGATGTACTACACTGCTGACAGTGTTATGTTGACAAAAGCACTCTTCTCGCTCAAAAAGACCATTTTTAAAAATAGCAGAAAGTCTTAGGTGAAACATCCTGTATACCATAAGCACATGCCATGAACAAGCCACAATCCTACCTCACCATCATTCATGTAATAGATGCAATGAACAACAGTGTCCCCCACAAATTGGTTAACGCGAATGAGGAAGCGCTGCACAAACTCAGCCCTGCAGCCTTGCAGGAGCCAAGAGCGACAAATGCCTCCAAGGCTTTACGACAACCCCTTCCCCCCGTTCTACGAAACGAATGTCATTACCTAAGGAAGTCTTAAAAAATAACGGAGATATGTGCAAAACTTTTTATCTGATGCAGCCATCAAAAATACATGCCATGAAAGGCAGTGCACAGTACTGGAGTAAACGACATTAGTTTCACTTCACCATCCTTTTGTTCATTAGCAATGAACTAACTGGTAGCTGCCGCTTTTCATTGGTAAGTCTCACAAGGAGCAGTGCTCTGGGAGCTGTGGTTGCATATGCTACAGGCATGACACAAAGCCCTGTACGGTGCTCTTCTGTTTGTCTGTTTGTTTGTTTGAGAACTGTGCACTAAGCACAAGTCTAGACAAGGTATCGGGACAAGAGGTGACGCATCCACCAAGTGGCTTGTTGAGTCCGATCATTTTGTTGAAAAAAATAGGAAAGTCCTGCTTGTGCTCAACTCTTCTGCTGCCCAACAGAACAAGCAAGACCAGCCCCTTGCCATTGGTATAATTCATGCACCCAAGGTGTTGTATGGGCAGCACACTGACAGCGCGTCTCCAGCACATGAAGACAACTGACTCGATCATCTTTCATCAAGTAAAAGTTCAGTTGTGAGATTGAGAGAGGTGCGATGCACTGGCTTGCGATTTCGGACAATCCTGGCATTTAGCATACGTTATTTTCGAAATAAGAATGCAGGTTTGCCATGTAACTCGGATGCAAATGAATATCCCGCGAACGCGGCTTTTCGGGTAACCCGTGTTTCTCCATTCACTTGCCTCCCGTGCACCTGCAAAAGCTATCAAACATGTCAATGATCTCGGCCATGTCTGGACTCGAGCGGCGGCAGCATAGCGGCGGTTATCGCTTCCTCAACCTCCCGCAGCCACTTCCAGATGATAACGCGCATCACGTGATTAGCTGGAGCGCTTTGGCCTGGAAGTCAGGGGGGTGTTGGTCCGCCTCTAGAGTGCAAAGCAAAGAAGAGGAAAGACTAGGCATAGGCATAAAAAAATGAAAACGGTTAAGGGGACAGGATAACCGTTTCCAAATGCGCTGGCTTTACGCGATCTAGGGTGACAATTTCCTGCCTTCTGCCTACGTAGATGGTTTGTTTTCTCGCCGAACCGCAGCAGCCGGAACAGCCAGGAAAATAAACTATACCCAGGCAGCCCACACAGCAAACAATGGAGGTACGCCCACTCACGCATCATCCATTTTCCAGCCTAGCATAGAAACCACTAGGTAACACTCTACACAACTCTAGGCAGCATTCTCGGGAAGCCCTGGAGGTGGCTACATCCAATTGAAGCACAGTGGCGGCCAACACCACATTTAGTGCACTATGCCTGATAAGCAAATGCAGCACTGTTATGACTATTCGAACTGTGCACCTTTTTGCAGCATTTCATGGTAACTTTTTTGACACTCAAATTGAGGAACTGCATGGATATGTTTGCACAAACTCAAGTGCTGCTTGTATCCAAGCACACACACTGGAACATGTGGATACATATTTAGCATTGTTTGGAGCTACACTGAGACTGCACCAACCACCATCCATCTGGGTGATTTGATCACGCCAGATTGAGCGATCTCGACACCTGCACAGTGCTTCTTGTAGCACTCTGTTGTCCGGTGGCCTGCCATGGGCCTCACATGCGAAATGAGCTGTTTGATGAGGCAGTCGTTCGTAAATTCCCGCAAAGTATGCAGCAATTTGTCCAGGTGCTGACACTGCTTTCTTCTCAAATAAACAGTCTTAAGCTCATTGTGCATACTTTCTATGTGGTTGTTCGTTGTGAGCCGAGTGCCTTCTCTATAGCAAAGTGCCCACTGTTCAGGGCGCTTTGCATAAACCCTTTCGAAGTACTCTGCGAAAGCTCTACACTTGTCCACTGACTTTTTGCAGCTACACTGAGACTGCAACAACCGCCATCCATCTGGGTGATTTGCTCACGCCAGATTGAGCGATCTCGACACCTGCACAGTGCTTCTTGTAGCACTGTGTTGTCTGGTTGGTTGCCATGGGCCTCACATGCAAAATGAGCTGTTTTATGAGGCGGTCATTCGTAAATTCCCGCAAAGTATGCAGCAATTTGTCTAGGCACTGACACTTTCTTCTCAAATAAACAGTCTTAAGCTCATTGCGCATACTTTCTATGTGGTTGTTCGTTGTGAGCCGAGTGCCTTCTCTATAGCAAAGTGCCCACTGTTCAGGGCGCTTTGCATAAACCCTTTCAAAGTACTCTGCGAAAGCTCTACACTCGTCTAGACTTTTTGCAGCTACACTGAGACTGCAACAACCGCCATCCATCTGGGTGATTTGCTCACGCCAGATTGAGCGATCTCGACACCTGCACAGTGCTTCTTGTAGCACTCTGTTGTCCGGTGGCCTGCCATGGGCCTCACATGCGAAATGAGCTGTTTGATGAGGCGGTCGTTCGTAAATTCCAGCAAAGTATGCAGCAATTTGTCCAGGCGCTGACACTGCTTTCTTCTCAAATAAACAGTCTTAAGCTCATTGTGCATACTTTCTATGTGGTTGTTCGTTCTGAGCCGAGTGCCTTCTCTATAGCAAAGTGCCCACTGTTCAGGACGCTTTGCATAAACCCTTTCGAAGTACTCTGCGAAAGCTCTACACTCGTCCTCAGACTTAGCCACCAGAAATTTTTGAAGAAGGGCCTCATATTCCGGTATGGTTGGGCAGGCCATCAAAGTGTGCAGAGTGTGGCTCACCTGTTTCTGGTTTTCTCTGCCACTGACTTTGTTGAGGTTCATGTTCCAACTACGCTTAACATGCCAGGTGCAGAGCAAGCGTCCCTGAGGGATCCCCATTACCTTTTGCCAAGTACTGCAGTACGCTGGTGCGTCGTCAGACATGAAGACCTCGCAGCAAAGTGCCTGACCAATACTCTGCTTAACTTTCTGAAAAAACCGAACCGCAGTTTGCTTCGATGTGCTTTGAGAGAGAAGATAGGCACAAGGAAATGCCTGTGCCGTCATCTGCAATTACAAGCACAGTTGTAAGTTGTAACCCGTAGGTGTTGGTGCCGTGAGTTGAGTCAATATAGACAGCCTTGCTGCCATAGCGGAGCAACATTTCCCTCTGTGTACAAGTCATAAGGGCCATGTTAAAGTTTTTGATGTCTTTTTGTGAGAGCAACTCTTTATCACCATATAGCAAGGCTGAATCTGTGCTATAAGCGAATGAATCTTAAACAGTATCTCTGAGTGTTTTCTTGCCGGAAGCTTTCGCAGCTTTGTGGCCATCCAGTTGGCCGCCTCCTGGCATTCGTCTGGTGGGCTTTCCCCTGGGTAGTGCAAGCTTCCTAGCAGTCTCAATTCTGTTTAGTGAGCTGCTGCAGCTACCCAGTGCTATCACTGCCTGTCCCTGGTCTTGACATTTTAAGAAGGTGCTTCCGTATTGCTAGAGCCTGAGCAAAGGGGAAAAATTATGTGCATTTGTTTCCCAAGTTTAAAAAACAAGAACAAATCCAGAATACAAACCAGCACCCAACAACTCAGTGTGTGCGATCACATTCAAACCCCATCCTCCAGCGGCAACACGCGTTCGCGTTCGGACGCCAAGTGATGGGGTACAGACCACCGCTGGCTCGCAGCATATATTGTTTCAGTGCTCATTTAAAAATCGCGCAGTGTAGTGAAGTTATTCAATAAGCAGCCGCACATCCCAATGCGTGCATCACAGTATCATAATACGCGTAATGAATGCCTGCCACCACCCCGTCTTTCCACGGTGCTGGTGCTAAGAGACATGACGGGGTTTTTTAGGCTCCCGAGAACGGTACCGTCCACGCATGTGTATTCAACAAAGAGCTATCCGAAAGCTGCATTCACTGGGGCTCGCTTAATTCACACTTCTTACAACTGTTCATAACTTTTCTTTTGACGACACATCAATGTAAATACTTACCAAGAGGAGACTCGTCTTCAGCATTTTCGGCGTCGTTTACGTCGTTGTCCTCTTCAGCGTCGTTGACGTTGTTGTCCTCTGGCATAAAGAGTGTGCCAATGTCGACATAGTCTCAGCAGGCATCGTGAACGGGCTCGTCTTCATCGCTGTCGAACTCGCCGTCCACGTATGTGTATTCAACAAAGAGCTATCCGAAAGCTGCATTCACTGGGTCTCGCTTAATTCACACTTCTTACAACTGCTCATAACTTTTCTTTTGACGGCGCATCAGTGTAAATACTTACCAAGAGGAGACTCGTCTTCAGCATTTTCGGCGTCGTTTCCGTCGTTGTCCTCTTCAGCGTCGTTGACGTTGTTGTCCTCTGGCATAAAGAGTGTGCCAATGTCGACATAGTCTCAGCAGGCATCGTGAACGGGCTCATCTTCATCGCTGTCGAACTCACCGTCCACGTATGTGTATTCAACAAAGAGCTATCCGAAAGCTGCATTCACTGGGGCTCGCTTAATTCACACTCCTTACAACTGCTCATAACTTTTCTTTTGACGACGCATCAATGTAAATACTTACCAAGAGGAGACTCATCTTCAGCATCTTCGGCGTCGTTGTCCTCTTCAGCGTCATTGACGTCATTGTCCTCTGGCATAAAGAGTGTGCCAATGTCGACAGTCTGAGCAGGCACCGTGAACGGGCTCGTTGTTTTCATCGCTCTCAAACTCCTCGGCCTTTGAATCGCCGTAATGTAAAGCTAGCGGACGCAAGTCTAGAGGCACGCTGTTGCTTGGCCCTGGCTCGTTCTCGTCCTCATTAGCTTGAGACAGTTCCCAAATGTCGTCCATCCAGTCTTGGTCTATCACGTCTAAATCCATCGAGTTCGCATCTGAGTCCATGGCACAGCAGTACACTTCAACCGCGCGCTGACCTGCGAACGAACAGCGAGAAGCTACCAACCGTTTCGAATGTTCAGTCGCGTTGGGTAGTGGTCCGAACCCCACGTGTCCTGCGAGGGCGTCCACTCATAGACACACCGTTGCGTCACAATGCTGAGGTCTATGCACGAGCGGACACCACCCTTCCGGACAAACGTGGGAATCCCAGTGTTCAATACATGAAGAGATGTACCGTGCAGAGCGGGGATCAGGTCTCGGCGATCTGCTCTGCGGGAGCCCCACCGCGGATGGGCCACGTTGAAGTCCCCGCACAGCACAGTCGCCGCCTATAAGGCTTACTAGCTGTGGCAAGGCTTGAGCATCCCATTGGATTACGGGACGCACATAAACACTTGCGACTGCCGTGTCAACCCCCCCTAGCCTGACTCTAACGCAGACACACTCCATGGGGGCCACTACCCCATCACTCACCAGGATTTCTGCCTGGGGGAGGGCCGAGCAGACGAAGAGGACCGCTCAGGATCTTCCAGGTGGATGGAGGTGGTCACGGCAGGGGTCCGCCATGCAGGTGTTCAGGAAGCATCAGGTCCTGCTGTAGTATCCTACATAGCCCGGCAGCCGAGTCTCGTCTGGATGGAGGTAGGCCTCCTGCAGGGCCAGGACATCTGGGGGTAGGGGATCCAGCCAGGCTCGCCGTGAGCTGCTCCAGTTGTCCTCCCAGGGGGGCAGGTATTGCAGCCCTCTGGGGATGAGAAGAGCCTAGGTCGGTGGACACCTGCACAGGCTGGAGTGCCTGTGGTGATGACTTTGCAACTTGTGCGTAGGTGCGCTCATCGGTACGGAGGCTAGTCCTGACCGCTCTCCGAGAGACAGGTTCAGTGGCGGCTTCCACCGCTGCAGGTGGAGGAGTCTGCGGAATGGCCTCCACCGCAGTTCATGCACCGTGGTGATTTGGCATCACAGGTGCTGGTCTCGTGGTGGCGGCCACAGCGGTGACAGCGCGTTGGTTGGGTGCAGCTGGCTGTCACGTGATCTAAGCGGCCGCAACGACCAAATTGGATGGGGCGTGGGAGGGCTGGCCGCAGTGGCATCCTGAGCTTGAAGAGCACCACATGAGATGGTGGCTGTGGCGCTCTGAAGCGTAGCTGCAGGGTGTTGCCCTGGCCACGCCTGATACCCAACATGGGTACTGATGCCTCCAGGGCTGCTAGGACCTCGGCATCCTCCAGTTCAGCAGGGAATGCTGTGTATGAAGCCTGTAGAGGTGCCCTTGTCCGCAGCGGGTCTCGCTTGTACAGCCATGCCAGCCAGGGTGTGGAGGGCTAGGAGAGCTGCCATGGCCTCAGGGTGACAGCATCCACGGCCACGTTGTTCCACGAGGGATTGATCCTCACGGAGGCGATGCCTTCTGTGGAGGACAGCTCCGCAGCAATGCTGAACTTGTTGCACTTTCGGAAGGAGGTGTCCTTATTACATGGACAAAAGAGCACGGTCCCCACCAAGTTGTCCACTGTCTCTGGTGGGAGGGGAGGTCGGAGCGGCCGATGTTGGGGCCTGCGGGGTTTCTTGGTTATCCACCCCTCCTCCTCCTTCTTTGCTGTTAATGTACTCAGAACATCCAAAATGCTGTCTGAATGCAGCTCGTTTAAGCTGAAACATGCTGTAAAGGCATTCTAAAGGTCAGCCACAAACTGATACAGCACACTTGCAGGGTACAAAAGGCCCCCGTTTCCTTAAGGAGAGTGAATTGAGCTAAATTTAATACCTCCGACTTTTCTTTGCTAATCAATAGGAGATTGAGGCATTCCTCACATTTAGTCCTGAGACCACCCCTACAGAGTTGTTGCAGGGTCCCTTTAACCAAGCTTTGTCACCGTCTCATTTAATAGTCGCCGGCCACTGGTCATTTGATTAGAAAGAAAGAAAACAGGCAACTGATATACGTTTACTGCGGTCTGTAGTAGCCTGGCGGGGGGGGGGGGGGGGTAGTTTAGGCCGCGTGGTATGATACGACAGACACGAAGAACAACAATACAGGACTGCAGAAGCAGACACAACAGTGAGGTTAGAAGCAGTGAGTACTACAGTGCTGTGTCTCCTGTCATCCTGTGTTGTTGCAGGCCTTTGAGCCTATCACGTCTGAGTGGCTGACTGTGCTCAAGTTGTCATAGGAGCCTTTGGAGTAACACAAATGATGTCTTAAGATACCTCAATTTCAGAGGACCCGGTTTCGTCTATATTTAAGTTTCAAATATATTCACCAACTTATATTTTGTTCCCTAACGTCCTGCTGTTCCGCACGTATCAAGAGAAATGCTACCCAGTCAAAAATTCCTTCAGCCTACCGGTCTGAAGGCTGAAGGAACCCGTAATTTGGGCCTGTTGGTGATGGGCCTGTTAGTGATGGGCCTGTTAGTGATGGGCCTGATGGTGATGGGCCTGTCGGTGTCAGACCTGTTGGTTCAGCATGCTGGCACAGATCCTGCTTGCAGGTATCGGGATAGTGTTAGGCCTAATGAGGGACGCCAGTCCTTATGGCACACCATAGGTAAGTTTTTCATCACTCAGAAATGTGTGCTGCACATTGCGCATGATAACTTAGCTTCTTCGATTAGTGCATTGCAAGCTGTTGCAAAAAGGCAGCGCTTTCTACTGATAAGATTTTCCAATTAAGCTGGCCAAAAGGGTCTGTAATGCCCTACGATATATATACTGACAACCGGATTTAGCGCAAACGAAAGCTTTATTATAAAATAAAGAAACCTATGTATACTGACAAAAATGAATTTATACAGAGAAATGCAACTGGATGATAAACTGAAAAAAACTCAATCACGACCTCCAATTTTTCTTTGTAGGTCCCCCAGCTTCTGTGCGAGGTGCTTGCGAACAGCTTTGAGTCTCTTCTCTGCAAGCTCCTGTGGTACGTCTCCCATGTAGATATGAAACAGAGCGGTACAATAGAACAAAAAATAGGCCACATTTGAACACAACTAGATGCATGATAAATGCAAAAGTGAGATTCAGAATTACCACTCTCATTGTCAGGAATACATAAACAAATGTTCACCATTAAAGGGGCCATGAAGCCTACTTTCGTGCATACCCTTGTTGTAGCATTTAATTCCCAACACATTAAATTACAATACCCCCAACTTTCAGTTGATTCCGTGCGGTAGATATCTTTAAAACGATTTTTGTTTCCTTTGCGAACTGACTGTCTGGCAACCTCTGATTGCTGACGACACATGGGCCTACCCACTCCGCGTCTGCTGTGTGTTGTTGGATGCATTGAGATGCTTGCATGAAAACCAAAGACAGTGATTGCTCGAAACAACGGGCAATGCTATATATACATTCTGTGCAGATATGTCAATTGCACTAGCTTTGTCGCAGCAAGCGCACAATGACTTGCCACCAGTCGCTGAGAACGCTAATTTCACAACCAAATAGATAAATCAGGTTACTGGCAGAAAAGATCTTATCTAGAGCCACACAAACAGTGTGGAGATCTCTGAAAGTGCGTGATAGAGCCTGCATAAAGAAACGTATGGGCAAAACACACCTTGCAAAAACTAAACGTCAGTTTTGCCCGACTTTGCAGTTTTGGCTGCAATAAGGACATTGCAGTTGTTGCGAACCTTAGATAAAATGAACAGGATCTCCATGACTGCCACGCTTTTTATGTGTTTCTTTTGTGCAAGTCCTGTTGTTTGTGGTATAGCGAGTGTTGCGGCCGATATTATGCATTCAGTAAACTTCTCATTAATTTCATCTGTGCTAAGGTTGTCACAAAATTCCTTTTCCAGAGTAGCTCTTTTTGTAAAAAGTGACCAATATGCAAGCTGAATTTTCCAGCGCCGTGGCCTTGTGGGGATGATTGGAGTGGATGATGAGAGCCTGATGACGGTAGTTAAGTGATCGCTGCCCATTTAAAACATCCCATTTAAAATCGTTAAAAAGTAATGGTGATGCGAAAGCTAAATCGAGAGAGCTCATTTTTGCTGAGCTTGGACAGCAATATGTGGCTTTTCCCGTATTTAAAAGACAGATATTATTCGAAAGTATAAAATCTTCGATTGTTTGGCCTCTAGAGTCACAGCGTTCGCTTCCCCAAAACGGAGAGTGAGCGTTAAAATCGCCAACTACCAGAAATGGCTCCGGCAGTTCATCGATCAGGCCTTCTAGATCTTGGCATGTTAATGTGATGTGTGGGGGAAGATATACAGAACATATTGTTATGGTTTTGTAGCTGATGACGCTAACCGCAACCACCTCAAGTTTTGTTTTCAGTTTGATTTCTTGAGCCGGGACGCCGCTTTGGATGATGATTGCGACGCCTCCCGACAGTCTATTTGCATGTTCGTGATCACGCCTAAAAGTTGTATAATGTTTTAAGATATTTGAATGTTGTGGACCAAGATTGGTCTCCTGGAGACTGTTAGGACAGTGTGGTGGCGGAGGGACTAGTTCCGGGGGATGCAACGAGAGGGCGCTAGCGGATCGCCTAGTGATCATCATCAGGAGGGAGAGCGGCGGCGGTGGTAGACGGGGAGATGGGAGATAGGAGAAGGCAATAAAGGTTGTTGTTGGCGTGGCGCCCGTGTGTTTGGGAGTGGTGCGGTTCTGTCACTGCTGAGGCGTGACAAGACATAGAGCTAGAGGCATCACTGACCCTAGAATATGAGTTATATCACTGTAGTTCCTCAACATTCCTCTACAGTTCCATTGAACCACAAATGTCATGTTTGTTTTTTTGGGTGGGAATGGAACGGAAGAAGTTTACTGTTCTGGGCCCGTTACCGGGGTTCTATCTTCGCTCGTGAGAGCCGGTCCGCCGCTGCAAAGCGGGCGGAGTGGTAGTTGTATCCATCACCTCACCAGAGGTGCTGGAGGACCGCGAAGCCGCGGATGTGTTGGTGTCGGGCCTCCCCCGACGGGGGGAAGTCCTGCGGGTTGCTGACCCGTGGGCTGGCACTCCTTGGCTTGTAGTTGGCAGAGCACCCTTGGCTGTCTCTGCCTGGGGCGTTGATGGCACTGCCGCAGGCGCGGTGGGAGTGGCCGCGGCAGGTGCCGGTGCGCTGTGGGGTGCTACGCCCCCGCGCACCACATCAGCATAGTTTGGTTTGGCTGTGAAAGAGAATGTATTTGTCAGTGCAAAACGCCTTCTGGCTTCTTTGAATGAAATGTTTTCTTTGGTCTTAATGGTGATGATTTCTTTCTCCTTTTTCCAGGACGGACACGCCCTGGAGTACGCAGCGTGGTCGCCTTCGCAGTTAGCGCAGCGTAGAGCTGCGTCGCATTCCTCAGAATGGTGGTCCTTTGACGCGCATTTCGCGCAAGTTTTGCGGCCGCGGCAACTCTGTGAGCCGTGGCCAAACCTCTGACAGTTAAAGCACCTTCGGGGGTTAGGGATGGAGTGCCTTACATTTACTTTAAGGTATCCAACGTCGACTGTTTCAGGCAATGTGCATGTGTTGAAAGTCAGAACCAGATGTTTGGTATCTATTTCCTTGTTGTCCTTGCGGATCTTGATTCGATATACATCAGTGACATTTTGCTCGGAAAGCCCTTCCAGCATTTCTTTCTCGGTAAGGTGTAGAAAATCATTTTCTGAGATGACGCCACGGACAGTATTGAGTGATCGGTGTGTCCCCAATAGACACTATGTTACAGTTTGGTGGTTTGGACATTTTCTCGGAGTTCCAGCTATAAATCGCTACTGGTCATTTTCGATACTTTGTAGCCGGGGCCCAAAGCTTCTGTTAAGCATTTCGATACCATGAAGGGGGATAGAATTCTGGCCTGTTTATCTTGAACTGAACCGTGGACGACATGGAATTTGGCGAATGTTGGTCTCTTTTTGGAAAAAAAGTACTCTGCTTCGTTCCGCCCTCTCTTGAGAGAGTGATCAGATTTTGAAAGGGGGGAGCCATAAAAATTTAAGGTTTTTCGGTCATGGTGCCAGCCACCCACCATGGAACCCAACAAGGGGACGCGGCAGGAACTTGAAAGAAAGTCCTGCCCACGCCAGCTGTACACCTTAAATATAACCTAATATGACTCAACTCAGGGTAGTTAGTTGGTCACACACGGTTAACTCTCGCCGCCAGGAAGAAGAGGAAAAAACGAAGAAGAGAGGAGGATACAGGAAAGTTGTAAGAAAGGAAATAGGAAAGTGAAAGATAGAGGGGCGGACAGGAAAAGGCGACTGCCGATTTCCTCCGGTTGGGTCAGGCCGGAGGTGCCGTCTGCAGGAAGCTGGGGCCAAAGTGGTGTGTTGCCTCCGCCGAGGGGCCTTAAGGTTCCAAACACTCGGCATCGGCTCAACCACCAGGATCCCCTTTTCCCCGGACACGGCGATGCCACGCACGGCTAAGCGCGGATGCTCGGGTCCGTGGTGACGCATTGTTCACCATCATCCCCCTGCGGGGACGTCCCTGCGGATGCTCGGGTTAACCCCGTGGTGTCGCCACTCACCAGCGTCTGCATGCTGCAGACGCCCCCCTGCGGGGACCCTCATCACAAACAGAAAACATACAGAGAATTCCGTTTTTATGTGCGGGAATTTAAAAAATTCCTGTGAGCAAACTACTGGCCTAATCGAGAGCAAACTTCGCTCACGGGGTAGCATATTATGGTCTACGTTATTTGAGATGTAATTAAACGTCGGTACTTGCCTGCATTTCCTGAAATGAAGAAGAAACTGCTGTCAACTGCGAGTAAAGCTGTCGCAGACGAGAGCTATACGCGAGCCAAACAACTGGTTTGACAGGGCACGCCATCTGCCGGAAGGCGAGGCAAACGCGTCAAACCAGCTGCTCGGCTCTCGTCTGCGACAGCTTTACTCGCAGTTGACAGCAGTTTCTTCTTAATTTCAGGAAATGCAGGCAAGTACCGACGTTTAATTACATCTCAGATAACGTAGACCATAATATGCTACCCCGTGAGCGAAGTTTGTTCTCGATTAGGCCAGTAGTTTGCTCACAGGAATTTTTTTAATTCCCGCACATAAAAACGGAATTCTCTGTATATGGTTGCATAAACATTTAAATACACACAAGGTTCATAAACGAGCGAGGCACAGTAATTTTCAAGTGCTGCTGCTCACCGTTGAATATGCCAGCATATAAAAGGGCATTGCTTCATCAGACAGTTAACAGATGTGCGAGAAAGGGAGCAAACCATCAGCACAAGAATACCATTTAGCGACGTACAAGTCATGTCATCATATTGAAGGTAACACATAGGCCAACTTGCATATAGCCCATAAAATCTTTCTTGCCATATATGCTTTCATGCACTGATACAAGTAGCGGTTGGTTGGTTTATTGGTCAGCAATTTCTAAATCACGTCCATTCCAAACACAAAGCAGGTATAATGTGAAAATACAGCTGGAAACATTTCTTAATTTTAAGTAGTTGATTCCCATAACAGCAATGAGCCGGAGATCTTAAAACGGTATGTACATGGCAACTTAATTTGCACTCTTAGGCTGCAAGAAACAAGTTAAATTTAGAGTATTTTTGGCTGTGTTATAGTGTGATATGTGGTACTGTATGGCTAGAAATAACCAGAAAAACTGCCATTATTCAACTTGGTTCACAACTGTCTGGGCCATATAGTTAATAGTTACAATATGTATTATGTTCCAGCATTATGGAGACACCTGGCATGTATACCATCAGTACTCAATTTCTATTTATTGTGATTTTTGCAACCAAGTCATTCAAAATGAACTCTAGATGTCGTATTCAATGTGACACAGCCTGCTAGCCTGGTTATATTGAAAGGCTAGCATACTGAAAAGAAAATTTACTGCTGCTAGAAATCAAAACATTAAGAAATTTTATAGTAAGAGTAATTACTCATTGACATCCACCCCTAAACTTTTGACTAAGAAATTTTATATTGTGCAACAAGACATGAAGGGCCAAGCTACCAAAGCAATCAGTGTTTTGTTGAGGTGAGCACTGATTAAGTAGTTGCCATTCTAAGGGTTCATTAGGCCATTTCCTTTCCTCACATACAATTAGGTAGCACAGTTCCAATTTCATTGTGATATTTGTATTTGCACTGTCCTAATACATTAGTAAAAAAGCAAATGAAATTCCACAAAACCAAAGCTTCCGCTCTAGCTCCACATATACATACTATATATAGACAGTGTTATCCACGGAGCAAATTGCAGTATGTATTCATCACAGCATATAAATAAGCCACAGCTAATACATGGAATTTCAAGTGAGCTGGTTGCCCTTGCAAACTATTCAATATTCTTTATGGCAGCACACCGTCACAACAAATCTAACCTGTCAACACACATTGGACATATTTAGGGGTTGGACTTTTCAGATCTTATTTCAGAATGCAAGTTTAGGTTTTTTCGGTGAATATTACTTGACGTGCAAATGGTAGTATCTGGAGTTGCGTGTAGATGGAATTGCTTCCATCATCAAAAAGTCACCCACATAAACGAGATCCCCAGCAGACAAAAACACAAGTGGCAGTCTACTTCTAAGAGCTAGGTTGACGTGTTATTGCCAGATTGCACCGCTGGGTTAAGCAAGAGGACAGAGAATCGCGTGGTCTACGTGTGGATGATAGTGATGGAAGTGCCGCTAAATCATCACAGTAGCCAGAACATGATATTTTTCGTGGCGGCCATGCATGGTTTTATGCCAGTGTTGTATGTGCACCTAATAAACCTACTTAGCAGACTAATTGCCCTAAGCAGGTGATGACAGGGAACAGCACTTAGCTATAAATGGTGGTGAGGAGGTGGTGTTCCCTGGTCTGCAGAGGAGTGTACGATAGCAAAGCAATACCTATAATCAAACAACTACACTGCTACTTCAACAATGCCACCAGTGCATCATGCCCCCGACTTCATTACTTTGTTCGCGGGTTCGATCCTGGCCGTGGCAGTCGAATTTCGATGAAGGTAAAATTCTAGAGGCTCGTGTACTGTGCAATGTCAATGCACGGTAAAGATACCCAGGTGGTCGAAATTTCCGGAGCCCTTCACTACACTGTCCCTCGTAGCCTCAGTCGCTTTGGGACGTTAAACCCTAAGAAACCAAGAAAATCATTTCTTTATTAATCGTTAACTATGATTGAGTACAACTCATACTCGACAGCCAGCTAGCTATGCCTTGCACGCCAAGAATACTGACCACTTTTATCGGAGTTTTTCTGTTTAAATCAAAAAGTCAAGCCCCTAGACATAGTGCACAGAATGTGGACAAAAAGCTCAATCTCTCTCTTTCAGGTTTGGCAGCTCACAAATGTATGACACACTGCCCACAGTTAAATAAACACACTGCATAGCTACATCATCAGAGGAGTATATACAGTGATTTTCAATAGGCGGTGGATGCTGACACTGAAAAACATGTGGCAGGTCAAACACATTTTCTGTAATCAGTAGCTCCTGACAATGAAGTGCGATGCACCCTTCAAAACCATAAATTCCAAGCACAGAACAGTAAATGCCATTACCCATTTTCACATACGAGGAGCAAGTTTTCTTTGGCACAGAATAATGAACGGAATGAAGAATAATGCTGCCAATCGGGGCTCTAAAATATTTGGATAATGGGGGCACACAGCCATACTTTTTCCTGAACAGTCCTGAAAGCTGAGGCGACATGCACATGGCTGGTTGTGCTACTCCAAGAACACGTCTGGAATGGACTTTTGTACTTCATTTCAATGTTTACTTTTGTTGCTGTTGCAAGATGGCCTGTGAGCTGCACATGCTTCTCCAGATCGTGGTATGTTTGGCGCATGATGCACCTCTCTGCTACTTGCACCGGCACAAGCTTAGTGGCTGAAATCAGCTCCAGTGCATGCCCATTCCCATCCTCAAAAGGGAAGGTTGAGAAGGTCCATATGGGCCCGAACATACTTGGAGCTCTTGCGACGTGCACCAACTGGTGAACATTGAATGTCATAGAGACAGTGCCATACAACAGCAAAAAGACTGCTCGAACAAATAGAGAAAAATGTGTCAAAAAAACCCTGGGCAACACACCAGAAAGGCAAGGAACGCTATAAAATAGCAACCAGTGCCTCCATTCTGTAGCCTTCCAAAATGAACGTTCTGAAAGTGTCAGCTGGCGCCCAATATAGTATGGCGACCCAGTTGCTGAGAGCCACATATCTGCCAGCTGCTTTGTTACGCCTTCTAGGATGCAGTGCATTTAGTCAGGAGGCAGACCCCATGTCGTACACTTTCACGATAGGAGCCCACTGTGCTGGAGCACCGATGGGAATAAGCACACAACACAAGGCGTGCGTGTGTGTATAGGTATAGCGTGAAGAACACGAAGAGCACATCCATCGCCTCCATCTAAATGCGGCAGCCGCAGCCGGGATTGAACACGAGTATTCCGGCTCAGTAGCCGAGCGCTTAACCACTGAGCCACCTCAGCGAGGGGGCTGTTTATGAACGAAGTAAATGTTCCAGCATAGGTAAATAAGAATGCCATTTAGAATAATGCGTCTTCGCTTCAGTATCTAATACTGAATTCGATATTTGAAGTAAGGTATTGGATTATTGGACTCGAGGCATACATGTCTAATGGCGGCACGGACGATGTGATCGTCAGCCACTGTGGCCCATAACGGCAATGTGAAGCTGATTCATCTTTATTGAGGCTATGCAGGAGGTCTAGGGTGTTCAGTGCTGCAGCACTGCGTGGGTGACAGCTATAGAATCAGCCATAGATAGCTGCTCCCTTCTGCGGTTAGGCAAGCTCACAAGCACATGACAGTGTATCCTGTATCTGACTAACATGCATACTCTGTCTTTCATTGGTGCCCATTTTTAGGTCGTGAAAGAGAGGCACCGAAGCCTTCAGGAGTCCAGAAACGACCGCCTACACAACTACGAAGCGCTTCTTCGTCAGCGTGCCTTCCTCGGGCACGTCCGAGTGGTGAGGACGGCGTACGTCGAGGAACACTGTTCGGCGTGTGAGAAGTCTGATTCATCGCCAGCACCTTCCAGACCCAGCGAGAAAGGCCCGTTAAGCGACCCGAGCGGAGTATAATTCGCTACTACCGCGACTGCTCCAATGGAACATCCGTGTTCAAGTGCAAAGAATTGAACAGCAAGATGTCGGAAGTGTCATTCGCACTAATAAACATATATTCTGCATTTCTACATAGTTTATATTGCCGCCCTTCTACCCTTTCTTCTATCGTTGCCCCCTTTTTTCCTCTCTCTGTCTTCTCTCTGTCCGTTTATTTCTGATAGCCGCAGCTCAGGTGCTTCAGGTTTCGATGGCAGATGCCGCGGCTAGCAACATCTGTTCCCTTCATTTTTTTATTATAATAAACAGCCATGTACTGTGCTATCGTGGATTAGCAGATAGGCGAGAACTAGGTGTGGGATTCCTCATTAACCCATTAGCACCCAGCGTACTTTTAAAAGTACAGTTAATTTTATAAGTTCACCACCAAAGACTGCAATTTTCTTTTCAAGTAGGGCATGCTTTTGTCAACAGGGGATTGGCCAACCACCCTTAACTAATTTGGCGCACTTCCTCTGCCCAGTATGTCAGCTTTCCGTGGTGAATTTCAGGATGTTTGTTTCCCACGAACTGCACCGGTAGTTGCTTGCTTATAATATTCTCACGGCCGTATTTATGTACATATTACGCTAGTTTCAAGTATAGAGCAGCACGAAAGACGAAAGTAAAAATGGATGCTTTGAATGCCCCTCACCTTTGGCGTTTTTTGCTCTGTGATGATTTATATACTGCTGTACTTTCTATAGTACACTGGGTCTTCCTGTGTGCAGAACGGCGCCTATTTATTCCAGTTCATAGATCTTATAGTTCCTGCCATTTTTTCGGAAAAATCACTTTGTCTGCTCAGCAAGGCCTCGGAGGCTGCTGTACTTGCCGCTAGCGGTCTTGAGTATGATGATGGTATGATTTTAATTGGTTGTAATAAAGTTTGGTTATAAGAACTGAAGGTTCTGCAGAGAAGACAGTTACTGTTATGCCATTCACACCGTCTGCGGAAAGTACTTGAGTTCAGAAATGAAACTTTTGGAAGCGTGTGTTGTCCTGTGAGGTGCTTTCAACGCTTAGTGACCATTTCATCTTTTTTTTGTAATTTTTTTACCTCTCAAGACATTCTTGTAACGCTCCACTGGGAGGAATTTAGGGCTAGAGGAACCGTTCGCCAAAACGGGTTTAGGAAGTGTTCACTCGGGCCAAAGAGAGCGATGCAATGGAAGCAGCCATGAAACATCGATTCTTGCTTCAGTAGTATAGGTTACATACCTTTATTGAAGTCTACGATCAACAGTATAGTAACTATGGCTTTCAACTATAACAGCAGTGAGCCTACGTGTTTTGTAGAGTGGTGGTTGCCTATAGCACAAGAAAAACAGATTTTTTTTAAGCCAAAACTCCTTTCCTTTTACAACAGTTGTATGACAGGTGTTGACCTTTCGCATCAAGCCATCTACTGCCAGTATATCAGCATCAGGGACAAAAAGTGATAGTGGTTGTTGACACCAATGCTCAACTTTGCAATTGTGAAAGCCTGAACAATCTGCCAAATTGCTAGAGACGAGCCTGCTGACTATTTTTACTTTGGTAAGAACGTTACTCATTATTATCTACACCTTGACATGCAGTAACCAGCGGTTCGCAGACACTCTGGCTCGATCGTATCTGATGCTTCTTTGAAAAGGAGAAAGCTTTCCGTGCAAAGTAGGATAACTGCGGTGCCAGTATAGCCAGAAAATATTCATGAGGGCCTGCAAGAAGTGTTATATCACCCTGCGTAAAAATCGCAGACAACAAAATTCACGCCGCCAGTAGGAATGCAGTGAAGTAGCCACATGTGCTATGGGGAAGACCCAGTGTACTATAAAAAGTACACCTGTGTAACCTCTGGAAGGAATAAAGCAATCGTGACGAAATTTCAGGAATCTCTTTTTCTTTATATGAGAGTATTATGTGCTAAAAATGAAGAAAATCCCTCTGTTAGATTTTTCTTGGTCCCTACTGGGTTAATCAGGATATAGCTGGCAACATCGAGGAGTTTTACAGTATTAACGAGAGAGTGGCAGCTATCGTAATTAGGCTTAATAAGAGGTACAAGCTGAAGGTGGTGCAGGCCTACGCGCCTACATCAAGCCATGATGACCAGATAGTTGAAAGCTTCTATGAGGATGTGGAATCGGCAATGACCAAAGTAAAATCACAGTACACTGTACTGATGGGCGACTTTAATGCAAAGGTAGGTAAAAAGCAGGAAACCCTCGAGCGGAAGTGATTGTCACAGATCCAAAAGCAGCCACTGAAAATTTTGCCCGGGGGCAGAATATCTCACACCTCATTGGGAATTCTCAAGAATTACCCGATAGACAGGAAAGACGTGGAATTGGTACGCACCGTCTCACTCGCCAACCCCGGGGAATGAGGCAGGCCACGATAAAGCTCGAGGATCTATCGGCCGAGCTGTGGATGCTTACCCGGACTTCAGAATGACAAGAGACGGCCTTAATACCTATCGCGAGATCACCCAGCATTACAGGCTAGAAAGGCTAATCTTCCAACCTCTGCATAAAAACCTAACCAAAGAACAGGAGGTAGTGTGGAGACAACGCCAAAGTAAAACTCTCCCTAACCCCGCCGTTAGGGAGAGTTTTACAGGCACCATAGACCACATCTTCTGGGACTGTCAGACAGATATCCCCCATCAATATCGCTTCAGAGGCTCGCGCACCCGGGCCCATGGGAGACCTTGCTGCTCAGCTCCGACCTGGAAACGGAAGTGGAGTTTGTGACAAGAGCCCAAGAAGTCTCCACTGATGTCCACCTAGCAAGATAAACTAATTCACTTGTTACTCAAGCCAATAATAAAAGGTTTTAAATCCAATCCAGATTATGAGGCGATATTGGAAGCTCAATAGAGTCCATATTTCTTCTTTGTTCCTTGTATTTTTTTCTTGCGAGCAGTACAAGTGAAGAAGCAAAGAAAGAGTCTTCAGACCTGAAGAAGCTAACACGCATGCTGGTGTGTGAGCTTTTTCCCAGGTATGTTATCAAGACCCGGAGGTTTTTGTGTTAACACTTTTTCTTTCCGTGTCAAAATTTACTTATTTATTGCTAATACACTTTTTAACTTATTTATTTAAACCCTCAAGTCTTTGTTTCCTCGATTTTCATTCCTATCTCCTCAAAACACTGGAGGCTGTCCAATTTGGTGTCTGTGGTCAGAGCGGCGGTGCTGTCATGCACTTGCCGCGGGTGGTCGTTCGGACAGTCGGTCGGAGTGCCGGCTTGGTACTCTGTGGATGACTGCCGCTCAAATCTACAGACAGTTGCGCAAATCAGAGAAAATCGAAGAAAAATTCTCTCGGCTTAACCGCGCGTTTGTTTGGGCTCAAATTTTGCACAGAGGTTGCATTTGGTGGTCAGTTTTGTTTTATACTACATTTAGGTGGGGTACTTGCCTGATTCAGTCAGAATTATTTGGAAATCCCCATCGTCTGTGGCGACGGAGAACCAAAATCGAAAGACTTCGCAGCAATGGTACGCGTGGCGCCATCTCGCAGCCATCGGAGAAACGAGCTCTCCACTTAGCACAGCTGGGTTTCTCCGGTGGGTGCGAGATGGCGCTACGGGTACCATTGCTGCGATGTCTTTCAGTTTTGGATCGTCGTCGCCACATACGATGGGGATTTCCAAAAAATTCTGACTGAATCAGGCAAGTACCCCACCTAAATGTAGTATAAAACAAAACTGACCACCAAATGCAACCTCTGTGCAAAATTTGAGCCCAAACAAACGCGCGGTTAAGCCGAGAGAATTTTTCTTCGATTTTCTCTGATTTGCGCAACTGTCTGTAAAACAGGCTAAGACATAAGCCTAGCTTAGCCTGTCGTTACTGCACTTTAAGCAGAGCTTCTTCCTCGCGTGATGCGTTATACTACTACTACTGCATGTCGCGCGTTGGGGGCAGTGCGGGGTCGTTTTTTTTGCGCGTAATTCCAGGTTCAATATCGCGAACCACAGCGTCCATTTAGAAATTTTTAAGAAGTGAGTTCCCATAGATCTTGAATGCCTCCGATTCCGCCGTATGATATTCCGCCCAAAACCAAAAATTAAATGTTGATTACTTAACGAAGTAATCCAATTTTAAATACTGTCACGGTGTATACCATGCCGTACAATCTCTAATACTTTCACAGACGTAAAGTATACCGCGCTGTACAATGTCTGCATAGACCTCATTGTCTTTTACAGATTTTCGAAAAAAATCTCTACAGATTAAAAAAAAATGAGCTGAGGTTTACCTCTGGTAAACTGGGCAAGTTGCATAAGCAAGCAGCAACTGTTTTGCCCGAGGCGAACGCGCGTATTTATTCCCCGTTTCCCTCCCGCTTCCTCTCTCCACATTCCGACACAGCGGCGGCGGCGCATAGGGTGCCTCGATGCCAGCGCCGCCGTTCAGGGTGGTGCCATCCTTTGACCGCTCCAACGCCGCCTCTCTCTCCCTGCGGCGCCATTTTGAATCACAGCGTTCGGTCGGGCTGGTCTCAGTTGCTTGGTGCAAGCAGCTGAGCTTCCGTTTTTCGAGGCCCAGTGGCTGCGGACGATCGGTGGTGGCAGCATGACGGGTTGCTGTGTGCCACTGTGCGCCGGGTCAACGCGTAAAGGCCTACGCTGTTTTCGCTTTCCCCGAGACTCCGAGCGAAGGAAAAAATGGGAAGCTCAAGTAAAGCGGGATCAGCTCTAGAGTACATTGTTTTAAATGTTACACCTCACTGTGCTTTTTTACCACTCTGTCTCGTTCTGCTATTTCGTGGTTTGCACCATTTTTTTTTCATACTTTGTTTTCATGTTTGCGGCGAAGGTTGCACCACACTGTGCACAACAACATTTTTCCCTTAAATCTTGTTGACTGATTTCGTGGTTTGAACCTTTTTTCATGCTTTGCTTTTGTTTCCCTTTAAGGTTACACCCCACGGTATATGCCTCACTTTTCTGTCCCAATGTCTTGCTTGCTTATATTGTAGTTCGTGTTTTTTTCATGACCTGCAATTACAGTTGGCATTAAATGATTAATTTGCGTTATCTTTTGTTTTGTTCTTTGTACACTCTGTAAGAGGGTAGGCTGAAAGGCTATGTTACATATTTGTCTTCCTCAGTAATAAAGATCAACTTTTAGGTAGGAGTTATTTTTCGAACAGCCTAACCCATCAGCACACAATTTTGTAGACAGAATAGGAAATACACGGATAGCGAACGTTAAAAACCGCGTTGTTTTTTTTTAACAAAACCCTCTATGGTAGATTTTTCCGAAAAGCGTGACTTTTCAATGTCATGTCGATTAATTCGATTTCGAATGTAAAATTTTCAGAATTACTCCAGTTTTTTTAATGGCTAAAATCCGATCTTTTTTGAGCAGGTTTACATGCATGGTTCATTAATGAATACCGATTGGCTTGAATAAAATAAATATAAAAATATATGTAGAATTGTGTTTCACAAACTGAGGAATCGCAGGAGAGCAACCGGTGGGTATGTCGAGGGCGCAAGCGAAGTGTGCATGCGTGCGCACGCAAGAACATTCGGTGGTTGTGCGCCCCTCACGTCGGTGTACGGCGGCATCATTTGTATATACCAGCGCCCGCCCCATAAGCAGATGTAATTGCGCCCTTGTGAGCCATAAACGGCGAGCAACTCGCAGTTACCCTTTGAAAGATTAGAAAGCAAACTGACACCAGTTTTTGCGAGCAGAAGAAGCGGAAACAGCCCGCACGACGATAGCGAAACCACCCGCAGCGCTCGAGCGGCTGACAACACGCGGGCGTTAACAGAACGTGGGAATTAAAATCCAAAATATCGTGAAAAAAAAAGAGGCAGCGATTTCTTCTATCCGCATAGAGCAGCAGCACCTGCCCGGCAACAGATCTTTAAAATATTAGCGCGTTTTTCAAACCAACAGACGGAACAGTAAATGCTCAACCTCGACCACCTGGGGCTGTAAAATTAAGTCATGCATTACGTCTTCGACCCTCGGATGTTAAAATGGCTATTATGAGTGAAAAGATACGCAGTGCGATGTTGATGAAAAAGACAGTTCCAGTCAAAAGCACTCTCACGCCCGCCGAAAGTAAGAGTGGCGCCGTTACACACGCTAGCGCAGCTGATCCCGTGTGATTCAATATGGCGGCGCCCGCGATGTTGTCTCCACCCTGTACGGCGGCGCTGGCATCGAGGCACCCTAGCGGCGCAGTGACGGTCCTGCCGCCTGGTGGAGCATGGCTGAAACGGTTGCTATGGCAACGGCGCTCCATCTGTTTGACCTCGCTGCCGCTAAAGGTCAACTGTGGCCACCGCCGGGAGCTACGCGACGGCTCGAAATTTGGCGCATTATTGCTTACGCGATAAAAATTGTAGCCTAACCTCTTTGTCCGCAACTCTCTTTATCCGCGCTTTTTTTGGAGCGAAAAAGCTCCATTTCTTGCATGCATAGCTTAAGGTCAAATGGCGCTTAGATTTGACATCTGACTGGAGGCTCGCCACAGGTGTGGCTGTGAGTCCATACCACGTCACTTGCGACCTTGCTGAATAAAAAGCAGCTCTCGCCGCCTGGACACCGCAGGGACATGGGGCTAGAACCGGCAACCGGGACTGGTTCTTTGACTGCGCATTGGAGGCGCCGCGGTCTGCTTCTAGCGATCCCTGCTACAGAGAACGTAACGAAACCGCGATGGCCAGAAATAAGTCGCGAAAGCGGGCTCATTGAATTAAAACCGATGAAGAACAGGAGGTATGTCCGGAGAAGCAGCGACTCGGGCAACGAGAGTATCTCGAGCGGAAAAGGGCAGCGGATGCTGCCAACGTCTCCGCGTCGACATCGATCACTGATAAGGTTGCGTGCCGCTCCTTATAACCTGCAGTCGAGTTGAGCCACAGCCATTTTTGTCCGCCCGCTCCACAAAAAAAAAAGACTATCTCAAATTGGGCCAATATTTGCCGCGTGCTCAGGACAGATTTGAAATATATAGGTGCCACACATGCTGGAGTGAAAAAATGCGGTCCTTGGAAGCTAAATTAGTTTTAACCTTTCTACAACTGTGATACTTTCAATTGCCCAATATTACACTCCCTACAACCTTACTGCGGTCTTATGGATGAATTCGACCAGTCTCAATTCCTTTCGAGAATTCATGAACAATTCTTTTTTGGGGTGGCCCCTTGCAAGTACTGAAACCACCGGCAACGATCACGCTCTAGTTTGGAGGAAGAAGAAAGGGAGATCTCTCCTGCGAGGCCACTGAACCTTGACTCGCTAAAGACGTTTCGGTGAGCACTGGTCTTGTAATTGGAGACTCGAACTTCTCTCAGGTCCCCTAATTAGAAACTGTAGCACTTAGTGGGTTGGACATTCCAGTCGTAGGCTTTGTGCACTGAGGAAACTCTCGCTATTTCCTATAACGCGCTTTGCGATCTCGGCGCGAGAGGGAGGCTTAACTCGGGATAGTTGGGGAAAATAACCACCGCTTTTTTGATTTGCCTCCATGGCTGTAGCTCTTAAACCTGCGTGTCTCTACATCCTTCCCTCACATAAGATGGGTAGTTTGCGGGCTATACGTTCTGACGACATCGAGCTGCTCATTTTAATGTTGTATTTCGGGATAGTTATTTACAGAATCTCAATGCTCCCATTCTTTTGGCGGTCAGAATTCAGCGCTTGATTTTTTCTCTGCATTTCCATGTGTTGCTTACTGAGGCAAGTTTGCCATCACCGACTGCATCGACGGGGTTTGCCCCGTGAAGCGGCACTTGCAGCATTTGGAAATTTGCACTCAACTTAATTTGAACTTAGTATAACTGAAATACTCTGAACTGACTGCATTGAATTCAGCCTGTTCCACCGGTGCTTGTGCATAAAATTTAGTACGCAAATGAGTGAAATTGAGTCTAGTTCTAACAAATTTTAGTGCAAGCGAATCATATTGAACTTAGTTTAAGACAACATGCGTTGCCGCACATCGTACGCGGCTCATTTCGACGCAGTAGCGCACATGACGCCGCTTAAGGCATACTTGCCGTGCACTTCGTGCAGCCTTTCATATACAGTGCTATTTTCCGTTGAACTTCAGATCTGACTCTGCGCTAGGCACGCCAGAATATCTTCATCGCGCATCTTCTCTGGGCATATTTGAGGTACTCACTTTTAATGCGGTAGCATATAGTTGTCACGCCAGAATCGCCCCCGATGTCCGAGCGAAATTCGCTGATTGGTCTAGTGAGGTGACGTGTTCTAATGAGCCACCTTGTTTGGTCGAGATAGGTCACATGACATCGTGACGCCATCACAATCTGTCCACCGTGGCAGGTGGCCTTTGAATTATTGATTAGTTCGAGCAATCACGTGATCTTCTTACGTTGTCGTAATCTGCCCACTGGAATCTAGTTCCTAGACAGCAACCTAGATGGAGAGTCGAAGTGAAGAATAAGAAGAAAAAAAGTGAAATATGCACGTGTCTGCACCGTCAAAGCATAACGTATACCTGCTACTGCAGCTATCAGTCCGAATATGTCGGTCGATGGACTGAAAATTGCGAAAAAACTGACTAAAACGCGTGCAAAAGTTCCAACACAAGATGCAACGTGTGAAATCATGCTGTCGCATTCCACACTTCAGGTGATTTAAGCGTCCCCACAGTTTTTCGTCCGCCGCGGTGGCTCAGTAGTTAAGGTGCTCGGCTGCTGACCCGAAAGACGCGGGTTCGATCCCGGTCGCGGCGGTTGAATTTCTGTGGAGGAGAAATTCTAGAGGCCCGTGTACTGTGCGATGTCAGTGCACGTTAAAGAACCCCAGGTGGTAGAAATTCCCGGAGCCCTCCACTACGGCGTCTCTCATAGCCTCAGTCGCTTTGGGACGTTAAACCCCATAAACCAAACCAACCAGTTTTTCGTCCCCTCTGAACTCAAAATTACAGTTCGACAGCCATCTGAACTTCTTGATGATGTCGCTTTCGCATTTGTGCCTGGCTGGGTACTCTGCTGTTCAAAGAAGTAGGACTTCGCTGACTTCTTTATATGCATAACACCAACATCGTCAGCGGCGCCGTTGACCGCAGCCTGATCTAGCATGTTCAGTGCCATGGCCCACATACTGGTGCTGTGGGGAGCTGCTGTGGCCGCAGTCGCGGGCATGGAGTTCAAGTACCACAGCCTGGAGGAGGTCAACTCGTACGTCCACCACGTGGCCTCGGAACACGCGTCGCTGGCCACCCTGCAGTACCTGGGGAACACCGTCAAGGGTGCGGAGCACATCCCGTTCGCAATCCTCGCGGTGGTATCGCGTTGTAGTCATCTGTGGGAGGCCTACAATTTGCCGTGCGTTCTGTGAAAATCGCAACTGGTCTAACTGGTTTAAGGAACAATTTCCCAGTTGATTCCAGTTGGATACCAGTTGGATGCAACTGGAATTCAGCTGGGAGCCATCTGGAATCAACTGGGAAATTGTTCCTTAAAAAAATTACGAGGAACTTTAGCGGCTAAAGTGCTGAAAGGCGAAAGCCTGAGTGCTGCATTCTGCTACGCGATTGTTGACTTCACATATTTCAATGGCTATCTCTGTCTCTTTGGTTTGGTTATTTTATTGGTTTTTTGGGGTTTAACGTCCCAAAGTGACTCAGGCTATGAAGGACGCCGTAGTGAAGGGCTCCGGAAATCGCAACCACCTGGTTTCGTTTCGGGATTGAACCCGAAAGACGCGGGCTCGATCCCGGCCGAGCGGTCGAATTTCGATGGAGGCGAAACTCAAAAGGTGCCCGTGTACTGTGCGATGTCGGTGCACGTTAAAGATCCTTAGGTGGTCGAAATTTCCGGGGCCCTCCACTACGGCGTCCCTCATAGCCTGAGTCGCTTTGGGCCGTTAATTCCACAAAAACCATAAAAAAACTACTTTTTCGTTGAATAGGGTGGGGAAGAGTTGCTGAGCTAGCAGCTGTACCGAATTCCTGACAACTGTGTGCCCTGATGCGTATGACCGACGCTCAGATTCGGTCATATGTGAGCCGGACACGTAATTACGTATTGGTAGTGAGGCAGCAATGCATGTGCCTCGCCTCGGATGTATTCCACGAAACTGTCGGTGCCGCGAACAACGATGAAGCACGTTAGGGCAACGACAGTGCATATTTGGTGAAAATTCGTTTAGAGTGCACTACAAGCGTCATTTTCATTAAAACACTCATGATCTCTATCTCTCGGCATCCTCTGTTTGAACCTAGTGCGTGCACAATATTTAATTAGCTTTTTAAGGTTCGCCAAATATTTTCGATATACTACCGCACACCGTCTCAATTTTGACGAGCAGGAAGTGGGTTCAAAGTCGTTACATGTCTGAAATTAGCGGAAGAAAACAATGCCTGGAATGTTATTTTTGCTTTCCAGGACGTCGGATATGGCAGCTGATAATCAGCAACCGTGCCAAGGAAGACGGCTTCGTCCCCAACCTGCACCTCATCGCAAACATCTACGGAAATGACGTGAGATAATCCATTACGACTGCTGTCTTTATCTGTTAGCTGTTCGGACTTTGTGTATTTGAAATAACCCTTCAATCGGCAACATCTTCCTCCGGATTTGTTCTCGAACCTCGGTAAACACCAGAAACAGAAGTCTGAAACTGCTTTTAAGACATTTACGGCAGTTACGGTTCCTGGAGAGCGAACACCACTAAAGAACTGGCTGATGTTTCATTTACCCAGAAGTCATATAAAGAAGTGCCTTTTATCTAAGAGTATCACAGCTTTCCGCGGAAAGCTTGGACGATTGCTAGGAGAGGGTTAGTCACACATTAGATTTTTTAAACTTTTTTTTTTCTTTTAAGGCCCCTATTCAGGGGTATTACGTAAGGATTAGGGCTTCCAAATTTTCCAAATTTTTCACGGTATCACGCGAGCATCGACCGTTCGCTTGATCAGCGCCCAGGGACTCCGGAACAGGGGGGGGGGGGGCAGAGGGGGCGGCCCCAACTTTTTTCCGGGGGGGGGGGGGGGGGCAGCGCCCTCCCTCCCTTGGATCTGTAGCGCCCGGCGGCGCTGGCGCTGAGATCGGCGTTCCCGCGCTAGAGGAAAATAAAGATGAACAGCGCGTGCTGGGCGCGCACACCCGGCACGGGCAGTCCGGAACTAGAAGCCTGCCACGCTGGTCGTCTCTGTCTGGTGCTTCGCTGCGACCCCGCAAACCCTCAACAGTGGTGACCCGGCGAACCGTGCCTTCTACCCAGCGGCGTCCTAGCATGGCGTACTGGCAGCACCCAAGTTTCGACCCGCCGCTCCCGGCGTTCCGGCCTGCAGGCGTCGGCGGGTGGTTCGCCCAACTGGAGGCTGCGATGTACCTGAACGGCATCACCATCCAGCCGTTCAAACACGAAGTCCTTTGTGACATCCTCCCGGCCGACCTCCTGCGTCGGCTCACCTACTCTGCTTTCGGCGGCCGGCCATACGATGAGCTGCGTGCGGCCGTCTTGGCGTACTTCGGCGCCTACTACATTCCGCCGCCGCTCTGCGACGCAGCGGACCCGTTTTCGCCGCCGCCAGCCTCTGTCCCTGGACTGGCCTCGCTCGCGCCCACGCAGCCTTCATCAGAACCCGGCCCGCCTCAGCAGCCCCTCGCCGCCTCGCCGCCACTCCCGTCCAGCGTCTCCAGCCCGGCTGTCTCTCTCGACGCCACACCAGGTGGGATCCGCACGAGCTCCGCCTCGCGTCCTGCTCCCACTACTATCCGACCCGCGTATCTGGCCCTGCCTCTTTGCGCTTCAGTGGCGTTGTCGCCAGAGCCTCCTGCAGCCAAAGACGACTCTGCGGCAGCAGCCGTGCCGAGGCTTCCGGCATCCCCATCTACCTCGTCACTACCGCCAACAGCTCTGCAGACCTCTGCTGTGAGGGTGCCGCCGCCACCGCAGCATATGCCACATACCAGCCCCACTACCCTGGCGACCACACCGCCTGCCCAAGAGGCCCCACCCCAAGCCCTCAGTACGATCAACTGCCTCTCGGATTCTGACCCTGGCAGCTCGACACCGCTGCAGCAAGCGTCTGCTTTGGGGCCTGACTTGAGCCACCTTCAGCAGCAAATGGTCGAACTACCCACACCGAGTAGTGCAGCCACTGTCGAACCACCACCTGTGTCTTTTGCTGCCAGCCAGCCATCTGATGTCGCAGTCTCAGCTGCACGGCCTGTCACTGCAACAACCTTTTTGCAGCCACCTACCGCCGACCATGCTCACACGCGCATCATCCCTGGCCAACCGCTCCAGACTGTCGATCCCGCTTCACCCAAGCACCTGACAATGAGCCCCGCAACTTCCTCCACCTTCGTCACGGCTCTCACCGTTGTGTCAACAGTCACACCTGTGCCAAATACTGTTACAGCTGCTGCTGTCGCAGCACAGCTGCATTCAGTCCATGGAGCTGTTTCGCCCGCTCCTGTGCTTGTGATCGTGTACTCGGCGCGTCAGATTCCCATCGGCATCTGCTGCAACGTTCCGACACTGATGACACTTGTGCCAGCGGGCAGCACTACAGTCGGTGCCGGCCCAATCATGGCCTCTCCTGCCCCGATGTCCATTGTCAGCTGGACACCCTGCATCATTCGCCCATTGCGCAGCAGCCAGGCTCGTCCACCTGAGCCCGCGCACTCCACCCGACAGCTCTTCCCGGCTCCTGACATGAACTTACTGGACACTTCTACTCTCTTTTCTTTTACCGAGCGCACATTCCGACGTTCCGTCTAGGCGGGGGGCCCTGTAGCGCCCGGCGGCGCTGGCGCTGAGATCGGCGTTCCCGCGCTAGAGGAAAATAAAGATGAACAGCGCGTGCTGGGCGCGCACGCCCGGCACGGGCAGTCCGGAACTAGAAGCCTGCCACGCTGGTCGTCTCTTTCTGGTGCTTCGCTGCGACCCCGCAAAATACCTCAACAGATCTTTCCCGATAGCTGATGCGGTTCGCCCGATCGGCGGTGCTCGCCGCTTCGGTCTAAGCACATAGACGTACCAAACGTAGACTTATACCGGTTGTTACATGGGGCTCGCCTGCGACATCCCACCGCTGTCGCACGCTAGCCCCAAAGGTAGGCGTTGACCTGGCGGTCCGGTGTCCCGCGGAGAGCATCGGCAGGTTCCGGCAGAGGACGATGGCATCGTCTAACAAGAACAAGGTTTAATACTGCATCTCGTACGAACGGCAAGAGAAGCTGGCCCCAGAGAGAAATCTGACACGCCCACACAGTAGGTGTCTCTACGGCGACCTAGCGGCGGGAGCATCTTTCAGAGGGAAAGGAGGAAGGTTCCGAAGACGCGCACGTGTCGAACCAGCGGTCAGCTGCTTCAGGAGAGCGATCTTTCTACTCTCCTCAGAGCACTCAAACATTTCTGCGCAATCAAATGACGCAGAGGAGACTGACACACCTCCTCCTCCACGTGCACAAGATGAGAGTTGCGGACCTGCATTTGGATGCCGTTATGAAAGAGATCTTATCTAAAACGGCAGAACCGAACAGCAACCTTCGGCCTTTTTTGAAAACCGCTCCTGCCCAACGTCCTCTTGCCGTGCTAACCTTGAAGCTCGTCAGTCTGCGATACCATAGCTTTGTACCTAGTGCCTACTTTCGTGTCTACTTGCATAAATATATCAGTTCACATTTGCTTCAGTGCGAGCGCGAATTCAGAAATATTAAAAATGTTTTTTTCGCAGCTTTCGAATCCGTTTACTCACTTGCGCGGTCTGCGCAGGTTTCAGTTATTATGAAATTTCGAACCATTTTTATAAAGTGTATACAGTTGAGCCCACTTATAACGAACTTGATCGTCACGCGGCATTTGTTCGTTGTATCCAAAGTTCGTAGTAAGTGGACCACCTATAATACGGGCAAAAAGAGCAAGCGAGACGAAAGTTATCTTTATTTTTGAAAAAAGTCCGTAATGCATGTCTGTTTCTTCAAAGCTGATCGCATCACTGCCGTTTCTAATTTTTCCACCGCGGTAATATGTTCATCGCCAAGGCCTCTGCTGCACACGAGTTCCTTAAGCGACGCGATGTAACCGATCGCGGTTGAAGCGTTCCCAGCAACCGGCGGTAGAGCAGCATCCTCGTCATCGTCCTCGCCGGTCTCTGGGCAGTCAGGAAGGGCTCGCACTTCACGCACAATAGCTTCGTCAGTGGATGGCTCCGCAATGTCGGCGTCGTCATCAGCAGAAACGAAATCGTCCCAGGCAACGTCAGTTCCGGCCAGCTGCGTGTCAACGACGCGTTGCCACAAGTCCTCGTGCGACCGGCCTTCCGTGGGTGATCTATGGCGTCCTCGGTGCCTGGGCCCATAAAACCCGCCTTGCGGAAGCAATTTGCTATGCACTCCGCGGTGAGTTCCATCCACGCCGCTTTCAACATCTCCACGGCGGCAAGCAAGCTGATGCGAACTGGCATGGCAGCATCAATCGCGATCAACAAGCGTTGGATGACGCGCCGCCGGTAGCACGCATGCATGATGCCCATATCCAGCGGCTGAATTTTGCAGGTTGCATTGGGAAGCAAGAAGAGCACTGTCACCGCACTCAAGAAAGGCTGCACATGGTGCGCCGCACAGTTATCCAGCACGAGCAGGACCTTCCTGTTTTTTCGTGCCATGTCGCGGTCGAACTTGACAAGCCATTCGGCAAATAAGTCACGACTCATCGAGGCTTTTGTACTGTTCCTGTAGCGTACGGGCACGTAGCTTCCAAAGCATCGCGGCTTACGTGATTTGCCGATGACAAAAGGCAGCCGCCGGTCACTTCCGTCCATACTGACACACAGAAGAACGGTTATGCGCAACTTGCTGTTCTTCCCTCCTGCGCACTTGTCGCCTTTCAAGGCATGCCCTTTAGATGGCAACATCTGATAAAACAACGCAGTCTCGTCGGCATTGTAAACGTCCCGTGGAGCATGGCTCGTGATTGTTGGGAGGTTGTCGGAAAGCCACGCATCGACGTCCTCGTTGTTCTCAGACGCGGCCTCGCCGACGACCGCCTTGAAAACAATTCCGTGGCGAGCCTTAAACCGATGAGCCATCCATTGCCTGGGCTGAAATCGGGAAAGTCCAAAAGGGAGGCGAAGTGTTTAGCCTTGGAGAGCATCAGCGGTCCACTGATCGGAACGTTGCGAGACCGGGCGTCAGCGAACCACTTCAGCAGTGCGTCCTCAACGTCCGCGTAGGTTGCCTTCCGAAGGCGCTTTCTAGTCGTCGGGTCGGCATTCACGGTAGCACCAAGAATCTTTTCCTTGCCCTTAGCAATGGTTGAAATGGTCGATTTCGACAGTCCGTACTTCTTGACCAGTTCGCAGTTTTTTGCACCTTGAGCAAGTTCACTAACAATGGCCATCTTCGTTGCGATGTCGACAGCTTCCCTTTTAGCACCTGAAGAGGTCGGCGTACAGTCTTCCATCGCACCAGGCGCAAGTCAAACCCTTGGGCTCGCGCGTTGAGGCAGCCTTCAAATCCCCTATCTGGGAAAGGCACGGATGCGGCAACGATGTCAACGCAGTGCCATCGCACATAAAGAATCGACGGCGCAATGCCCTCAGCGCGGGGTGGCAACGGAGCAACAAATCACGTGGATGCATCACAGCGACGCGGGCGGCGCCACTTTCTGTTTCGTCACCGCGCGCGCGCGCTTTTTCGTTTTGATTTTTCAACGCGCGCTTTTTCTTTTTTTTTACTTTATTTTACCCGCAAAGGAGCGCCGGGGGACGCTTTGTGCGCTCTGTTTCGCGTCGTGTCAGGGGAACACAAAGTGCGCGAAATTCGCCTGCCGCGGGTTCCAAACACTGCTGGCTCGGTCAACTACGGGGGCCCGACAGCTTCGCGTTCGCTCTAACCGAGTGTTGAGGCCACAACAGTTCGTTCTATGTGAGACACTGTGCCATTGCCCCAATATATATTTTGACGGTAGCACCGCCCTCGTTCGTACTAAGCGAGCGTTAGTTATATCTGCGGCTTATACCAATGTAGAATAAGCGAGGATGCAGTTGTGTAAAATTGAAACGGCTGCAATGAATTAAAACATTAATAATTAATAAGAATAAGAAGTTTGCAGGAGTGAAGTGGATGCAGCTAGCACAGGTCCGGGCTAATTTGAGGAATATGGGAGCGGCCTTTGCCCTGCAGTGGGTCTAGTCCGGCCGATGATGATGATGAAGCAAAGACAATACTTGCCCCCCCCCCCCCCCCACACACACACACTTCAATAAACGTCCCGGAGTCCCTGTCAGCGCCCTATGACGGAAGAAATCGGCAAACTCGCCGAGGGTTGTCGCATGCGCACGAAGGCCAGCTCACGGTGGCCGTCGTCTGCTAGGCTGTTCCAGGAGCTGGGCACAGCCCCCGACCCTTTCCTTCGATCGTTATACTGCTGGCACACGCGCAGCCGATATTCAGGAGAAGCCACGTGCCGCCCAGCTGGAAACAGCTCTACTCAGCGTTTCTCGAATGAACCTTGCGATCAATTTTTCGTTTGCAGTTCTATGCGGATATGGCTGTGGCCCATGATTTTGATAATTGGGAAATAAAAAATTCGCTGTGGCTTAGCTTGGTTAAGCCCGGCCATTGCGAAAGCAATATCCGTGCCTACGCCATGGTACAGCTGGTAGTGTAGCTGGTGGTGGTGCTTGTGGTTAGACTTGTGGTGATGCATCGGATATATAATCCAATCCACTCCTATCCAATCCAATACAATCCAATGTAATCTAATCTAATCTATAGTAATCTAATCCAATCTAATGCAATCAAGGTCAAATGAAGGTCAATGGTGGTCACGGCCGCGGCACGATGGTGGTTACTGCCGCGGCACGGCAAAGGCGTGAAAGTGCAAGTAGTATTGCTTTCGCAATAAAAATGCCAGGTATTGCGGTAAGCGAAGGAAAGGGTCGGGGGCAGCGCGCAGCTGCAGGAAGAGCCTGGCAGACGACGGCCGCCGCGGCCTGAGCTTCGTGCGCATGCAGCAACTCTCGGCGAGTTTGCCGATTCGTTCCGTCATAGGGCGCTGATCAAGCCAACGGCGGATGCTCGCGTGACACCGTTAAAAAATTGGAAGGGTGTACTGCGCAATGGCGCAAATTTTCGGTCGTGCGAAGGCCGGCTTTTTGCCAGGCGGTTTTAAGAGCAACATAGCGTAATGGGCGAGTTGGTATTGCATCTTAAGGAACAACACAGCGCAACTAAAACGAAGGACCAGAAAAAGAGACACGAACATGCGCTGACTTACAACGGACTGTATTAATCGGAAAACCACATATAAATACTCTCTAATCGCTGCGTCACAGCCTCACGTCATAATCACAAACTTACTAACCTAAACAGAAAGGAAAATAACAATTGCTGAATCGTAAGAACCTACAGGCTGCCACGTTGTTCCCTCAGAAGAGTAGGTTTTAAGAGCTTTCTTCGGAGGCATGCGCGGTGTTCATTTCGCTCTGCATTTCTTTCCTTAATCTTGGCTTTTTTGTAGCGCTTTGTTTTTCATTCTAACCGCACCCTTCGTCTGTGACACCATCTCGCCGATTGCGCAGCTGATCACTCGCGAGGTGATCATGCACCTGATCGAGTACATCGTGGAGCACGAGCAGTCCGACCCGGACGTCCACTGGCTGCTCAACAACGCCCGTCTGCACGTGGTTCCTTCGGTGAACGTCGACGGCTCGGACGCCTCAGTCCCGGGAGACTGCAGCAGCATGACCGGAGGGTGAGGGCGCACTTCCTCGGGGCTCTCCAAATAGACAGAGCTTAGTTATGGACGGAAGAAAGGGGAAGGGAAAGTAAAGTGAAGTGAGAGAAGAGTAGAGTAGAGTATAAAGTAGAGTATAGAGTAGAGTATAATGTAAAGGAGAGTATAACGTAGAGTGGAGTATAAAGTAGAGTAGAGTAGAGTATAAAGTAGAGTAGAGTATAACGTAGAGTGGAGTATAGAGCAGAGTAGAGTGTAAAGTAGAGTAGAGTATCACATAGAGTGGAGTATAACGTAAAGTGGAGTATAAAGTAGAGTAGAGTGGAGTATAAAGTAGAATAGAGTAGAGAGTGGAGTAGAGTAGAATAGAGTAAAGTGGAGTAGAGTAGATTAAAGTGGAGTATAAAGGAGAGTAGAGTGGAGTATAAAGTGGAGTATATTGTAAAGTAGAGTGAAGTATAAAGCACAGTAGAGTAGAGTAGAGTGGAGTGGAGTAAAGTGGAGTGGGGCAGGGCAGAGTAGAAGAGTAGAGTAAAAGTCCCCTTTGAAACGGGGTGGTATGAACTAGAAAGCTACGTCCCAGAGAACCACTAGTGGAGTCTTTCCGGCCTTCGCAGTCGGCGTTTCTTATTTTGGCCAGTGTTGCTAACGCTGGACGTAATCTGTTAAAGGTGCACTGAAGAGGATTCTGAACTTGTCTTTTTGCCGCGGGAACTCGATCTACACGTTCCTAGCATTCTTAGAAACTGCGACTTATTGCCCTGTGTGGCCAATTTCTCTAATTAAATCGAATTAACGTCCGGCTCCCGCCCTTTTTTTTGAATTCTGCCTCGTACGATGGGCGGAGTCGACCAACGCGTGAAGTTCCTTTCAGCCAGCTCCGTGGAGGCTTTGCTTTCGCTTTATTTTTTTTAGGCTTCCATGAATAAATAGTTTCATTCGCAGATAATATAGCCGCAAAATAAGCCCGCAGAAATAAAAATACGCGCGGACTATTTGCTACTACGGACTACTACGTATTACTCCGCCGATGGCAGAGCGGCAAGCCGCCACGGGACTGGGTGAAAGGCACTCCACGCGTTGGTCGACTCCGCCCACCGTACAAGGCAGAATTAAAAAAAAAGGGCGGGAGCCGGACGTTAATTCGATTTAATTAGATAAATTGGCCACACAGGGCAATAAGTCGCCGTTTCTAAGAATGCTAGGAACGTGTAGATCGAGTTCCCGCGGCAAAAAGACAAGTTCAGATTCCTCTTCAGTGCACCTTTAAGTAGCAGAGAGCCCAGCTGTGGTTGTTCTCAGTATTGTCGTGCGCGCGCCCAGAGAGAACACCAATGGGGTGTCGATCAACCGGAACTTTCCGGGCGCCTTCGAGCGCGTGTCGCCCACCAACCGGCCTCCCGTGGAGCCCGAGACGGCGGCCCTGATGCGGCTCCTGCGGGCCTACCCCGCCGTCCTCACGGTGCTCGTGTTCGGAGGACTGCGGGGTGTGCTCTACCCGTACGACGACCTGCCTGGAATTGGTGAGGCTTTTGTCTTATTGTTGCAGACGCGCATTTTTGCGTGCGCCACATCTTCGTGGAAGCTAACCAAAAAGGTTCAGCTTAAGTTAAAGACAACGCAGCGAGCTATTGAAAGGAAAACGATAGTGTAACGTTAAGAGACCGGAAGCGGGCGGAGTAGCTGAGGGAACAATCGCGCGTTAATGACATCCTAGTCGCAATCAAGAGGAAGAAGTGGGCTTGGGCAGGGCATGTAATGCGAAGGCAAGATAACCGCTGGTCCTGAAGGGTAACGGACGGGATTGCCAGAGAAGGCAAGCGTTGCAGGGGCGGCATGCAGAAGATTAGATGGGCGGTTGAGATTAGGAAGTTTGTGAGATAAGGAGGCAGTGGCTGGATAAGACAGGGTTAATTGGAGAGAGATGGAAGAGGCCTTTGCTGTATAGTGGGCGTAGTCAGGCTGACGATAATGATGTTGATGAACAAAGCAGTGAACATCGGCATTTCATTTTTGTGCCGGTGTTCACTGCTTTGCTTTAAGTTTCTTGCTCTTGCGCGTGTATCCCAATCCTAAAAATAGGATCCCAGTTGCGGGCTCATTGAATTTTAGTTTCTTGTGTATTTTTTGTATTTTCACTTTTTCTGTGTACATATTGCTGTATTTTTCCCAATAAACGTTCAGTTGCGAGTGAGCGCTTGTGTCGTGTTGTCGTCTTCTTCTCTTCGTCTTCGTCTTTTTTGCGCTCGTTAACTATCGAATGATCATCTTCTAAAATGTTCGAGCACCTTCCGTTGGATTACCGTATGAAATTATTCTAATACAACCCACTAATCCGCGTTAATCCTCGCACTATTTGTCACTAATACACCTTAATCTATTTTCTGGAGTGGGCCTACTTCCAAAATTTTGAGGTGGCCGAACTTCAATATTTATTTTTTCGGGTCCTCAGATTTTCAAATTTGGCGGTGCCCTATGACTAGTACTGGTGGTCATCATCATCAACCTGACTACGCCCAATACAGGTGAAAGGCCTCTTCCATGTCTCTCCAAATAGCCACTGTATCCCCGCGAACTTTGAACTATGGTAGCTGTGCAGTCGTTATAGATATCTTCCAATATTTGCTCATAACACTTTTCAACACCCTGATTGCACAATGCCTGCATGACAGCTGAGGTTTCCACTGAGTCAAATGCTTTCTCGTAATCAATGAAGGCCATACATAGGGGTTGGTTACATTCTGCGCATTTCTCTATCACCTGGCTGATAGTGTGAATATTGTCAGTTGTCGAGTCTCCTTTACGAAAGCCTGCCTGGCCATTTGGTTGATTTGAAGTCTAAGGTTGTCCTGACTCTATTAGCGATTACGTTAGTAAATATCTTGTAGGCAGCTGACAGTAAGCTGATCGGTATGTAATCAAATCCTTGACGTCTCCTTTCGTATGAACTAAGATGTTAGCGTCCTTTCAAGCTTCTGGTCACGTGGTTTTAATGACGTCATAACCCTCCTAATTGCATTCATAGATCGCTGTGAGTCCTCATACCACTCCTGGTGCCACGGGAACATGCGCCACTGCCCCCGGCAGGTGGCTGCTTAAAATACAGCTACCGGTGCACTCTAAACATAAATACACCTATATGGGAGTAAAAATGGAGTAAGCTGTCACTATAAACATAAATACTCCTATATGGGAGTAAAAAGTGAGTATAAGCTGTCCTTTAGAGCACACCCTTTTACAAAAGGGAGTGCGATAGAGTACAGCTTATACTCCCTTCTTACTCCTTTCTGCTTGGGTGTGGAGCCTTTGAGAGTCAGGTTGGTCTTCCTGCGCTCCCGTAAGCCTCATGAGTAGCTCTACGATGGGCAGGTTGTGACGATGACGTAACAAGGTCACGTGACCTCTCTCCACCTATCGGGGAACTTCGTGGCAGCGAAACCGGAGTTTTCTATGAGACTACAACTTTAATGCTATCGCATTAAAATTGCACGGCGGTCTTGATCAGGCGTCACGGGCAGCTTTCGCTACTGCCTGACACACCACGGAGTCGGCGCGCGCCGGCCACACTCTGAGCAGAAATGAGTAAAAAATGAGTAAAGCCATTCTCTAGCTAGCGCACTCTTTTGTAAAAGACAGTGCGCTAGAGAACAGCTTACTCCCTTCTTACTCCCATATAAGCGTATTCGTGTTCAGAGTGCGGAGAGGCGGGAAAAGGTGGAAGCGAAGAGCATGTCGGCCTCGTTATTACACCGTTGCAGCTTGTAGAAAACTAATGCTATAGCGCGTATAACCCGTTTGGATCTCATTGATGGGCTATGATTATTTATTGCGCAGACATGCCTTGGATTCGCACGGGGAGCGTTGCGCCGGACGAAGACGTGTTCGCGGACCTGTCCAGGCACGCCGTCTCGCTCCTGGCGTTCAACGGCACAACCGCGTGTGAGGGCAAACCACCCGTGGGGCCCAACAACGAAGGTTTCTCGAACGGTGAATTAACTGGCCTCCTATTTTAATTTGCGATAGAGTCTGATTCCTAGCCTGCACTAGCTGCCTTAAAGGTGGCTATATAAAAATGAATCTGAACTCTTGTTTTGATGTTTTTACCGCGGTAACTGGATCTACACGTTCCCAGCATTCTTAGAAACTTCGAATCAAGGTCCTGTGCGGCCCATTTCCATAATTTCAATCGGATTAAACGTCCCGGCTCCCGCCTTTTTTTTTTTTTTGAACTCACCTGTGAAGGTAGGAGGAGTTATCTAACGCGTGCAGTGCCTTTCAGGCAGTCGCGTGGTGACTTCGCTGTCGCTTTTTTTTTTAGGTTTCCGTGAATAAACAGATCTAGTCAGAGGCTACATAGCCACAAATTAGGCCCACGGAAATAAAAATACGCTTGGACTCTTCGCTTTCGCCGATCTCTGGCAACTAGACATGGCCAGTTCTTGGGAGTTCTTGGTCATGACGTGAATGAAGTCCTCTACTTCGGGCTGTCTTTCGGCAGGCGCGGCCTTCTCCCGCATCAGCGGCAGCCTGGCGGACTACGCTTACGCCTACGAGGGTTCCCTGCCGCTGAGCGTGTACATCGGCTGCTGCAAGTACGATGAGCCGCGGTCCCTCAGGGGACACTTCGAGCACAGCAAGGCTCCGCTGCTCAAGCTGCTGCGGATGGCCGACAGGGGTATGCGCTGCTTGCTTTCCACTTCTCTCCCGATGACTTAGTGCTCCTCAGCATAGCTAGGATTCCAGTAATGATGGGCATGTTTTGAATTGTACTAAGACTATTGTTGGTCTATTTGAAAGATGGTTTGGTTTATCGGGGTTTAACGTCCCAAAGCGACTCAGGCTATGAGGGACGCCGTAGCGAAGGGCTCCGGAAATTTCGACCACCTGGGGTTCCTTAACGTGCACTGACATCGCACAGCACACGAGCCTCTAGAATTTCGCCTCCATCGAAATTCAGCCCCCGCGGCCGGGATCGAACCCACGTCTTTCGGGCCAGCAGCTGAGCGCCGTAACCACTGAGCCACCGCGGCGCTTATTTGAAGGGGTAAAAAAAAATTCAGGGGGGGGGGGGGGGCACTTTGTTGACCTAAAGTGCGGTGAGGCGAAAGCCTTTAGCGCGGTGTTGCTGCTTGTGTCACTGATGTGTGGTTAAGATGTTAATTAAGTACACCGTTGTTTGTGAATCTTAAATGCTGGAGACACTGGAGGGCGTCTGGGAGGCATCCGTCTGATTCGACGCCTTTCTGCAAACTCTCCAGCGCCCTAGACAAGAACTACGTATGCGTTGGCAGGAAGTAGCGTAGCCATTAGCACGCTCGGCTGCGGAACGGAAGGATGATGATTCGAATCCCATCGTGCACAAAGTTTTTTTTTTTTTCTGGTCTGACTGGAAGGAAGCGTGATACCTCTGCTGACAACCTTCTGTCGATAACGATGAGGCATTACAGGCTTTCGACTTAAAAGAGCGTTTCAATGTATATTTGTTTTTGTTGCCTTGAAAGCGGTGCTCATGGTATCTGAGCAGTGTTTTTCGCTTCACTGCTTTCTTAATTTTCGTAAAAAGACTTAGCTCCACAACAGACATCACACAGTAAGAGAGAGGGAACCAGCACTTTTCTGGGCGCTCTTACTGTCTACTCTGTTTTGGCTTTTAGTCTATTTACGAAAATATGCCCTTCACTACGGCGTCTCTCATAGCCTCAGTCGCTTTGGGACGTTAAACCCCAATAAACCAATAAACCAACCAAATATGCACCAACTATTACTAAGCCATTAGCTTAAGCGGACTGCAAAATGATTTTGTATAGCTGGGTGAATTAAGCATTTTCATTTTATTTCACAGTCGTTCTCTTTGCAGTGCCGATTATTTCCTTTAGTGTGAGTGGTATGAGCCCCGGATGTTCGCAGGGGTTCGGGGCACCGTGACCAACCGCCGCGGTGAGCCCGTAGCAGGTGCCCTGCTCGCCATCGGCAACAGGACGGTGGGCTTCCGGACGAACCAGTTCGGGGAGTTCTGGCGGATGCTGCTGCCGGGATTCTACATGCTCCTGGTGATGGACATGAAACACTTACGTTTACGCGTACTTATCGCGCTAACATCGTAGTCGAAATCAAGAAGAAGATATACGCGCTTGGGCAGGGCGAGTAATGCGAAGGAAAGATAGGCGCTGGTCCTTAAAGGTGCACTGAAGAGAAATCTGAACTCGTCTTTTTGCCGCGGGAACTCGATCTACACTTTCCGAGCATTCTTAGAAACTTCGACTTATTGTCTCGTGTGGCCGATTTCCCTAATTAAATCGAATTAACGTCCGGCTCCCGCCTTTATTTTTTGAATTCTCCCCGTACGGTACCTTTCAGGCGTGGAGTGCTTTTCAGCCAGCTCCGTGGAGGCTTTGCTTTCGCTTTATTTTGTTTTTTATGTTTTTGTGAATAAATAGTTTCATTCGGAGATAATATAGCCGCAAAATAAGCCCGCAGAAATAAAAATGCGCGCGGACTATTTGCTTCTACGGATTACTACGTATTACTCCGCCGATGGCAGAGCGGCAAGCCGCCACGGGACTGGGTGAAAGGCGATTCACGCGTTGGTCGACTACGCCCACTGTACGGGGGAGGATTAAAAAAAAAAGGCGGGAGCTGGACGTTAATTCGATTTAATTAGGGAAATCGGCCACACAGGTTAATAAATCGAAGTTTCTAAGAATGCTCGGAACGTGTAGATTGCGTTCCCACTGCAAAAAGACGAGTTCAGATTCCTCTTCACTGCACCTTTAAGGGTAACGGAGTGGATTCCAAGAGAAGGCAAGCGTAGCAGGGGGCGGCACAAAGTTAGGTGGGTGAAGGAGATGAAGGAGTTTTGCGAGGATACGGGGACCACAACTGGCAAAGGACAGGGTTAATTGGAGAGACATGGGAGAGGCCTTTGCCCTGCAGTGAGTGTAGTCAGGCTGGTGATGATAATGACTTTTCGCGGGACATTCCTACTTGTAAGATACTTGCACAACCCGGGTCCTAAATCCTTTCTTATATTATAAATATTAACTCGGAGTGAGGTTTCGTTGACACTGCTAAATAAAAAGTGGTTCCTACCGTCTCGAAACCGATATAGTTGCGAGTTTTGCTTGAAGCGTTGCTGAAATGGAAAAGAAAATGGTACAAAAATGGTGTAATTCTTAGAATACCGCTGTTTCTTCACTTCAGTGACAACGAGTGCGCAGGATAGATAACAACTAACTATTCTAAATTATATGCCGCACGTACGCCTTTCCCATTCTTATTAATGCGGCTGCTTCGAATTGCGCCCAATAGGTAAACGGAGCTTTGTGGCATAACTTTCAACTGAATGATTGAGTCTGTTTCAAATTCATTCTATTTAGTTCATTCGAACGTAGTCGACTTATGTCATCCATTTTTATATTATTATAAATCGATGATTTAAATCAAACTGAGTTCAGCTTGTCTCAGCTTTAGCCACCACAGATCGTGGTGCGCATGAATAGATGCACAAATTTCCTCAAAGGCCAGCGCGCAGTCTCATGTTATAGTCTCGTCTAAGCAGCCACCATATATATACCAGACTTTATACTACAGACAGTTAATGTCTCTTAATTAAACCTGTGTGTTCTGAGCTGCTTTTTCTAAGTTTTAAATGCGGGAAGCAAAATCCCACAACAGAATGGGATTTTCGCAACTTGCATGCACTCGCTAACGGCGACAGCGCCCCCTATTTCAAAACGAAAGCAGCAGACGATCAGTTCCATTCATGCGGCATGCGTTAGCATCAGAGTTCCCCCTGACCGTGGCAGGCGGTGTGATCCAGTCCACCAATCATCGTGTGACACGCCATAGCTCCTCTCCGCTCGGCTGTTCCAATCCAGCAATCACCGTGTGCCACACACTACTCCCTCGCCACTCTCACTACCCCTTGACTCTGATTGGCGACCACGGTATCCCCCTCGCCAACCGTCTCCTTTCACCGACTAGTCCTTTCTCTCCTTCTGCCTGCTCTCTCCCTCTATGCTTTCCTTTCTCTCTCACGGCATTTCTCTTTCTCCCCTTTGACTCCTCTCCCCGTGGTTTCACACGCCGCCGCCAGCGCCTGACATTTCTTGCCCTAATGGAGGTTCAAAAAGTGCTGCTGCTCGTACTTGGCAATCGTTAAGCATCTTCTTTTTAATTTAATTTTTGCGATCGTACACGGGGTCGCGTGAGCGTGGACCACTGAGAGAAACGACGTGAAGAGGCTACTGTGCGGTTAAGTGCTCGTAACTAGGGCTGCGCTGTGTTGGAAGTTTGTATCGCAGCCCATAGATGGCGCCGCTACTTAATCAGACGCACTGGTGCTGGACCAGTTTTCAGAATTCCGTATTCCTTCTCGCACCGCCGGCTAAGGAAGGTGTACACCTGCCGCAGATTTATCATCACCATCATCAGCTTTACTACGCCCACTCTAGGGCAAAGGCCTCTCCGGTTTCTTTCCAGTTAAACCTGCCTTTTTCCATCCGCGGCCACCGTATCCCGCAGATTAAGGTTTCCAAAACAGCGAGCATAAACTTTTGCTGATGATTTGTTTAGAAACGCTCCCTTCCAAAACGTTTGGCTCGTCCTAGAGGACCGGTTTCCCGTTCTTATGTTTCGTAGCAGTGCCGACAGGTGGCAGTTAGAAAGAAAGCGTGCACAGAGGCGATTAAGTGAGACAAGGAGAATGGAAGGAGTGATAGCAGCGAAACGCTGAGATCATGCGGCAGCGTGGCATTATCGGCATGTGGCATTATCGGCTGCGACGCGCTCGAGTCGGCGCTAGTGTCTGTGTTACTCCGTGTCTCGAACTATCTGTGCGATGGAACTGAACGCTGCTTTTCTTCGCGGACAGGTGAGCGCCGACGGGTACCTGCCAGCTGCTGTGGATTTCCATGTCAACAGCGGCCACGTCACAACGCTAGAGGTGAAACTGTTCACCGGCTACAAATATGAAGGTTGACAACGAAAAAAAAATAGTATCACTATCTTTGCCTCGACGTACTCATTATTTGCGAATGTCCAGTCCACAAGAGAGTCGTTTTCCGATGCCCCATTCAAGTAAAGCTTTTGGGGACGTCACCAAATAACGGCATTTGTCGGCCTCCAGTCATGAAGACTACATCTAATAAATTGTGCAAATAGCTAGCGTAACTCATTGGGGATACGTCCTCTAAGTTCTGCTTGCATCGGTGACACCTTGGTATTTCTTTTCAATGGCGAAAGGTGTCTGCGAACTTCGATTAGGCAAGGTTGTATTTAAAGCAAAGACCAGGTGCTTGCACGCTGGGGAGTATTGGACGTTTACTTTTTCCATTGTTGAAGTTTTGACGCATGTGCAGAAAATTGTCTTTCTTGCTTGTTTCACAGAAATAAAACTAGTTGGAGTACAGCGCCCGTCCTGTACATTGCCTGTGTGTCCGTCTTTGTTTAGCGCCGTGGAATTTTACCTGTGTTAAGAAAAAGCCAGTAACTCAGCAACTGGTTTCATGGAAGACCATGTAAGGTGTACCAGAGGTTCAAGATGCCAGCCATAATTTTGACTGCTGAAAGCCATGTGGCATGAGGTGGCAGGCGCACAAAGGTTTTTCAAGGGCATGCCTGTGCGTGAAGCCATTTTGAAACAGCGCGCTAATCAACCAATACTAAATATGAAACTTCGATCTGTCTGTACTATAAAACTGAGAACGTACACAAACACTTTTCGGCAAAACGGACAAGCGGGCTGACTGGCGATTTGGTGTTGAATGCATTGTAGGAGCAGCGTGCGAACACGTGTAAGTCCCGAACGTCGCGTCGGTTTTATTCACGTCTTTACCCAGGCTGTCCTGTTTGACTCCAATGATGCGTTAAGAACTGATCGTTAGTGCGGTCTTCCAGGTAAGCTGCGTACACTGCAACCGCATTCCTTCGCAGTATTACTAATGCTCCGCGATTTGTACATACTGAACCGGTCCTTGCAGCACTTGACATCACCGCGGCTCCCCAGCTGTATGACACCATACTATTAATGAGCTACAGCACTAGTAGCAAGCTGAATGCGTTCTCCAGGTAAACTAAACCTCTTCGTGTGACACTGCGCGAATGAGACTAAAAATGAGTGTCACTCGTTGGAAGTTGCTCTAAACTTGCCCGTGTGACAAGGGTTAGTGTACAGCTGGGGTTTGCGCTAAAATCGAGTGCGAACATCATCATTGGGACGGTTTCGCGATCGAAAATAAAGGTAGAAGTGAACACGAAGTCTGCAAGAACCGAAATCTTCAGGCAGACATTCACCACCTGCTGTGGGTTTGCCCTGCGCTGAAGCCGACGAGGGTTCGGCACCTGGCGGCAGCGGGTCTCTCGCCGAACAATAGTGCTTCATATACCGCTTGGACACAAGGACCACATCATCGTTCACTCCTCGACTTCATTAGATCGGCGAACCTTTTTTCATTTTTTAAATCATCGTCGTCATCCATCATTACATAGCGTTTTATGCTCTGAGGTAATAACCATAGCTTTAAAAAACTGTCAACGGGAGTTTTTGCGTAAAATTTCTATAGAAACGTGGTCGCTGCGGTCGATATCGAGCCCATAACTCCTGCTGAGCTGGATAGTGCTGCACCCACTGACCCGGTCATGTATTCTGCGTAAGATGGTCTTGAACACCATTATGCCGTCAGACACAGCACGAAAGGAACAAAGTAATTAAAAAGACCACCGCGGTGCTTCCACAATCACATTCTTTCAGCGTCTCTCAGGTAGGTGAAACGCGTTCTGGCTTAAGCATTTTCGTCCCCGTTGCTCTGCCGCCATGTTGCTATTTTTATATAAGTTGCAAAAACCACGCGCACGTCCTAACTTCCTCCCGACGCGCAACTGTATAATTACATCACTTTCATTCTGTCCTCTTGGCAGTGCCACTCCAGCTGTCCAATTTTAACGCGGCGCCTTGTAAAGCTAGAAGCTCAGGTGGATACGAGGAGATTTGAAGCACCTCGAGGAGTCAGAAGCAGTGCCTGACTACTGAGTTGGTTGCCATGACGGCCAATATTGCAACACAGCTAAGCGCGTGCTGTCTGCTAGTCGTAGCAGCGCTGATGTAGACCCATGTAGAAATGGTTTGTTCATAGAAGGCTGGGGCCATGTACTACACGAGGGTGGCTAAATCCTGTTCTGCTAGAGGCCCGTGTACTGTGCGAAGTCAGTGCACGTTAAAGAACCCCGGGTGGTCGAAATTTCCGGAGCCCTCCACTACGGCGTCACTCATAGCCTGAGTCGCGTTGGATGTTAAAATCTGTAAACCATACTAAACCAAACAAAATCCTGTTCTGATGACAAAGTGCGTCCTCGGTTCTGGCCACCAAGATAGGGCCGCACCCCACGCCTAGTAATGCAATTCCATCGACACGCGGAATTTTTTTTTTTCAAACCCGGTGGAGAATTTGCGCGGCACCGGGATTTGCACCCCGATGCCGCGTTATTCTCCACCGGACATGTAATGCGAAGGCAAGATAACCACTGCTCCTTAAGTTTAACGGAGTGTATTCGAAGACAAGGCAAGCGTAGCAGTGGGCGGCAGAAGGTTAGGTGGGCTGATGAGATTAAGAAGTTTGCGGGGATACAGTAGCTGCAACTGCCACAGGACAGGGTTAATTGGAGAGACATGGGAGAGGCATTTGCCCTGCAGTGGGAGTAGTCAGGCTGATGATGATGATGAGACCATGTCGACCTCAGTTCTGACGTCATGGCGGTCGTGGCCAATCGCTGTGGGGCGGAGGGCGCTGCTGTGCAGGCGGGGCTGCTGCGCGTATTCTTTCTTGAATTAAAGGCGTTTCCCTGCAGTTCAATCCTCTTTGCGAATATATTGTTATTATAGAGCAAACAATGCACAAAATGGTAACTTCATATTTCTATTGAAAACTAAACTACTTCGGCACCCACTTAAGAAGGCGGGTGTGATGTTTGGGCTCGAGTTTGATGCTATTGCTCTCAAATGGGCAATGACACATGCCCAATATGAAGCCACTGACCAAGGAAGAGACGGTTTTTAAGGCGGATGCATACTTAAGTTGCGCACTGCACATGACACGGCAAGCGCACGAGCGAGCTCCACGAGCATCTCCCGCTATTCGACTTGAAGAAGACGACGCTCGTATTGCACCACAGCCATGCCGCCCAAGCGCAACGTCTGCTTCAAGGGTCTCTCTTCCCTGACCAGCTCAGAGGTTCTCGGGGCAACCGGGGATACTACGGGCTCAGCAGAGGAATGCCGCGTCCCGCCATTGGCTTCCTCTGACGTCACCTCGACTACGGGCAGTGACATGCCGCAGTCCTTGGCCGGCCCTGCCCCCGGCAGCGGAGGAGAGGAGACGCCGTCTCTTCCCAGCGTCGCGTCCAGCTGCTTCGCCGCATATCTGCGGGCCGGGACCCTGTCGGGGTCCACCGGGACCGGTGACTCGGCGCGGCTTCTGCCCCCCAGTGCCAGCCCTTCCTCGGTCCTCGGTGACCAAGGGCGAGTCGTGTGGCGCCGTAACGCCCTGCTGCTCGCTGCCCTGGGAGTCTTCGCGGCGGCGTGCGCGGTCGCAGTGAGCGTGGACAGGAGATGGAACCTGTTCGCGGTGACCGGGTGGCCAGTCGTGGCGGACAGCGTTGCTGAATCGGGTGCTGCTGCTGTTCCTCTGGCGGGGCTCAGCGGTGCTACCACGGTCATCCAGAGAGAAACTACTGAGGTCATTTTGCCAGTGGAAGGGAATGATAAGGAAAAAAATGACGGTTGATTTGCGTAGTCAGGCCAGATGCGAATGAGGTGCGCTAGCAGTTCGGTTTTCACTTAGCTTCGCTGTCCACGTTCAGTGTTCACGGATGGCATTTTTGGGATACCGATAATGGGTTAATGCCCATGTATGAGGAATTGTTCATCCTCTCCCTTCATAGATCCCTGGCAGTCTTCCTACCCCTCCTGGCGCAGTGGTTCAGCGGTCAGGCGATGCGCCATTGCCATGCGATGGCAGGTGCTTCCATCGGTGGGACAAAGCCGGTTTCGGACGGACGGACGGACGGACAGACAGACAACAGACACCTTTAGCATACCGTGTACCGTGTTACCGTTACCGTTACCGGAGTACCGCGAGCCCGCGCGCAGCCAATGCGCATGCGCAAATCGCCTTGACGGCGCCAGATGGCGCCACGTACTCGGCAGCTACGCGCGCGCGGGGAGCATCGGGACGCGTGTTCGCCAAATGCAGCCGGTACAGCCAGCGATGACAGCGCCGCCCACCGGCAGGTAGCAGCCACATTAAGGCTGGTTATAAATATTCATTCAGAACGACGGCTTGGCATCGCTGCTATGGCGCAGTGGATTAGAGGCTCGTGTTGCGTATGGAAGGTCGGCCGTTCGACTCCGCTTTCTGTACTGTAGTTTTATTGTTTTTTTTAATTTCATTTTTTTCAATTTTTCCCTTTTAGGTCGCAAATCGTGATGCTTAGTGGCATATAACGCCATTTAAGAGGATTATTATCCCTTTTAGGTAAGGCGTTGTGACAATCTTCAGTCACCGTGATAAATTCACCGTGGTTTCAAGCCTTGAGGCTGTACAGGCTGCATTTGGCGAACACGCCATCGGGACCAATCAGCGCGGGCTCAGCGGCGGTGGGCGGGCACCCGGTACTCCGGTAACGGTAACGGTAACACGGTACACGGTATGCTAAAGGTGTCTAACGACTAAATGCCGGGAGCGGCCACTGTAAATGCGGGCGCACTGAAACATGAAGCTTAGGCAGGAGGAAAGCCTAAGTCTGGCTACTAACGTTTCGGCAAGATGTCTTGACTTGGTCCAGGCTATACTTATGATTGAAACGTCTGGGCTTGTCTTTCGAAACCCTTTTATTAGAACGTCTTTGCAAGTTTTTAACCGAGTTGCCTTTCTATACGTCCGCTGACAGAGTTCTTGTCTACGTTGGGAAAAGTACTCCTCCAATTTTTTCTCCCTTTTTTTTTTGCTGACACGTGGGTCGATAGCGAGCTTTTCTTCGACTGGCCAATCCTGTGTGTTGAATTGCTTAAGCAAGCCTTTCAAAGTCATTTCGTAGAAACGTTTTGTTAAGTTCTTATATAGTCATTCTGCATATTCCCTTAACCGTACGTTGGTGATTGGAAAGAGGCCCCCTCCGTTGCAGTGTTGTCAAGAATTCCATCTTCTTTACTCTCATCTAGCGCTGGAGCATGGGTTTCTCACCCCGTAATGTTTCATATATATGCCGAGTTTTTCGTTCAAATGCACTATGCTGTAGTGAGCTTTCTCCTGTCGTCCTTTTTGGTCCCACTGAATGGTAAAATATGGGCACATCTAAGGTCTCCGATTACGGCAAATGATGTGATGTAAGATGCTGTTGTACGTGGCTTAACAGCGATTGTGTTCTAGGAATTCCAATGCATTAGCGTTACTAGAAATATTACCTGCAGCTTTTTAAAGTTTACTTATGGCTCTATGGAGTTCGCGTTTTTATTAGTCGTTTTATTCTAGGGTGCAAATATTGCGTAACATGTTTTGAAATTTAATTCCAAAGATTGAAGCGAGATGTCCAGAATATAGGTTTTTTTGTAGTATCGTCATACCAAAGTTTTACACTGCTTTCAATTTTAAAGCTTTATCAATGGCAAAGATTTTGAAACATCGAAGTCTTCGTAAGGGTGCTTGCATTCCTGCGGTCACGATGTTGCGTATCAATCTCTCAGGCCGAGCTCAGTACTGCCGCTATGAGCCGCGCGTCCGCGACTACCGTTCCCTCTTCGCTTGCGGAGAGGAAAAAACCCTCAGCGACTCGCGCGGGAACGACTACCACCGCCGAAGGGTCCACCGAGCCTAGTATCGAAGACGACGCCACTCCTGACGAAGCCGATTACCTGACCTCGAAGGTGAGTCACGAGAAGAACACGCTGTAAGGAGTACTCATTTCAGAGCTTGTTCATTTTGCAGAGCAGACTTTTTCCAGCCTCTGTTGCAGGGCATAGGCTAAAGAGTGCATGCCTAACAAACACCTCTGAATGAAGGAAGCCAACAGTCACCCAAACCAAGGAGCATAGGGAATGTCTTTTTATTAATTTGTAGTTTTTCATCAGTTTGAGACGAATAAAAGCAGAAGAAAAACAACCACATGCCGCAGATGGGATCCGAACCCACGACCTCCACATTTCGCGTCCGATGCTCTACCAAGTCAGCTACGGCGCAAGGTGTCCAATCTGCTGCTTTCGGGGGTATTTATGTGTGCTGTAACTGAACCTCGAGAGAAGGGTGCCTCGAAGGGCGCGCGCATCGAGGCACCCTACTCGAGAGTGTTCACCAGCGCCACCCTCGTCCATAGTGGCGGACGGAGTACCGTATTTTCCGGTGTATAAGACGCGGAAAAAAAATCTCGCTGATGCGTCTTATACAAGGGTGCGTCTTATATGCGAATTTTTCGGTTTTTTTTTTCCGAGCTCAGAAATTATTCAGGTTCATGTTCAAGCTTTTTCACCCCAAAAATATCACTACCAATAACGTGGTTGTACCACGGTTAATACTTCAATACGGGGACGAACGTTCGCAACTTTTTTAGGTGAACTTTATCATGAAACGGCGGGAATGACGACTTCCGGGATCATAAACACGTGGCCGTTTCGGAGGCCCCAAGCAAAAGTAATTATCAAATGCTAAAAGATGGCAACAATCACGCTTCTCGCCATTGTCAAGACAAGCCAGCATTTTTTTTTTCAGTCACCCTTTGCTACTTTGTTTGCTATGGCTCTGTGTACGTAGTGCGAAGAGAATGTTTCAGCCCCGTTGCCTCTAGAAATGGGCAAACTTTTTGATAGCGCATCCGAAGATGAAGACTTCGATGTTAAGCAGAAGTAAAATGTTGTTATGAACATAAGGAGAGTTCTTTCGTTCTTTTTTTTTCTTTTCTGCTTAAACGTGGGCGGGTATGAAGTGAGTGTTGCCTTTTTCAATCACTTAGCGTTGCTTAAGAACTTCTTACGGGTGCGGTACATTTCGCAATGGTCGCACAAGCATGTTTAATTAAGCCTCATTAGCCTAACTTGGTAAATTTGGGTGCGTCTTATACACAGGTGCGTCTTATATACTAACTTTTTCAACGAGAGCCTGCATATATGGCGAATGCGTCTTATACACCGGAAAATACGGTACGTCCTGTATTAAAGCGAGTACCGCGACTGCGCCCGCCCACTTTGTGAACGCAGTCGCCGGCGGCGGCGCCGGTAGAGGTACGAGTACTCGCCGCCATTTATGAATCTTAAGTAGACAATGACCAGTTCTGCATATTTCGTCATTAATCCACTCAAGCTATCGCGTCATACCCTTAAGGGCTTAACTGTCCCTCCAACTGAAGCCAACAGTCAACGAAACAAAGGAGCGTAGGCTCCGGCACGCTTGTCATAACGAGCCCCTTTTTTGCCGTCCCTTGTTCCCTCCAATTGAAGAATGAACACAGGGTATCGCACGTCTACTCGGTTTAACTACAGGAAACCCTTACCACTTTTTTTTATTAGTGTTGTCTTGTTCTCTTCTCGTGCAGAAGCACCGCTCCTCCTCCTCCACGCGGCGCCTCGGCACAGGACGGAAGGCGGAACGAGCGGGAAGAGCTGCGCATGCGCCGCGAGAGCCCCGCATAAAGCAGAAACCGCACCGGAACTGGCAGCCGGTAAGGACCGGGGAATCAACGGAGACATTCGAAATGTCAGACACTGTGCCAAAACAACTTGCTTGCTGCGTGTCCGCTGTAGCAGCTGGTTTCCCCAATAAGTACAGTCTTTGCAAAAGTAACCAGGCGGCATGGTCTGCCTCTCATTCGAATAATAAGTCCTTACGGCATCCCTAAAGGTCAAAAAGTTCTTGGAAGGTGGGGTCAAGGGTTCTCCTTACCATACTGAGATTTAGAGCTCGAAGGCTAGCTGGCACATGAACTTCAACATACGACTGAGAAGCAAACCGCCTAGCCTGGTTACTTTTGGCAAAGACTCTACATCGGCCATTCTTACGCGTGAGTGGTGGTGGTAAAACTTTATTTCCCACAGTAGGGGTCCTGAAGGACACTCGGCTAGGCGCCAGGTGTAGAGGGCAGCTCCCACGTCGGCACAGAGAGCCCGAAGCTCTCCGCCGCCTCGCGGGCCTCCTGGACAGCCCGAAGCTGGTCGTGTAGTGAAGCACTTTTTAGTACTTTGTCCCAATAATACGCTGGAGTGCGTCTCCTAGAATTTGAATGCACGCCTTACTTCTCGATGCATTTCTGTGGCGGAGAAATGCTGCGAAAACGCTCCACTGGCCAAATCTTTGATGATAATATTACTTGTAAGCAAAAGGGAAGATTCAGTCAGTTGTCCGAACTTGGCAGCGATAGCACCGTGGCCGGTAGAAGCAAATATTGCACTCTAAGCCATAATCCTACAACCATAGAGTTATTTCGTCATTTATTATTCGAATTCATAGAGTTATTCGAAGTTATTCGTAGAGTTATTCGTTATTACCTAGAAGACAAATTGGTGCTACGATATTAAGGCAGAAGCCTTTAATGCCTCAGCGTTGTAAGCAGGAGCTGTCGACAGAAATGTCACGCTTTTCAATTCATCATCATCATCAAAACGTTTATTTCCACCGAAATGAGACTCCTTTTTGGACCCCCCGGCAGGCAGGCCTAAGGGAGCCATACTTAGGAGCCTCGCAAACTAAGGTCTGGTGAAGACACACTGTCTCTTCACGGTCTCAGCAGCCAGGCGGATGGCTTGTTGCTGCTTAGCGGGGTCCTCGCTCCGCAGCGAGGTCTCCCAGGCTTCTCTATCTTCTATCTTTTGCTCGGCGCCCGGGCTTCCAGCACATTCCCATATGACATGGTCGAGAGTGCCCCTCTCCCCGCACGTTATACAATATTGGTCTTTCTCCTCTTTGGAGATTGTTATGTATACCCAGAAGGGGCTTATATGATTCCCCCCTTGCAATCTTCTCCACGCAATTGCCTCCTCTTTTGCGAGGGAACGGTCGGGCGGCGGATAGACCCTCCTGCTCAGCTTATAATGTTCCGTGATCTCGTGGTATGAAATTAGGCTATCTTTCAAGGGGTGGAGACACCAAATTTTGAAGCTATAAAAAGCCTGCTATTGGATTCCTATGTATGCAAGGGCACTCACAGCCAGATGTTGGACGCAACAAACGTTTAAAAAATATTTTAATTCGCTTCCAAAGATTACCTAAATGCTCACTCTCACGATCTAGACCCATCGCTAGCGCCATCAACCATGACGTCACAAGGGGTATAGAAAAATTAAAGTTTTAGTGACGTCATACCAAAATACAGTGACGTACGATGAGCTGGGCACAGCCGCGTGAGCGCAGTCGACGCACCAGCGAGCCGCGTTTGCTGCTAACCGCCACTCGCTCGGTTTGCGGCGCGCTGTTGCGAACAGCGTCGCAACGTCCGATCGCAGCTCGTCGCCTGCGTCCGGCCTGCTAGATGTCAACGGCGGGCCGCTCGCGGCAAACGCAACGACGGGAAGCGACAGGCAATACGAGCGCGGATTGCGGCAGCATCATGACGACATATAGGGCGCACTCCTTGGAGCCGGACGGCCTGCGCCAGTCTTCGTGCCGACCGCCGGCATCTGAAGAACGCGATAGTATTGTTTGTTCACGTTCATAGCAAACCCTTGGATATATGAATATCAAAAATGCATCGTTTCTGACGATCGTTGGCAAATACCGAGTTCCTGGTAGAAGTGATGACTGCGATGCAAGCAAATTTCGTCCCATAGCCGGTTCTGTGCTGCTGCTACCTGGTGCGGTTCGCCTGCCGTCTGCTAGCTCTGTTGCTGAAGACGTCGTGGAAATCGAACATATATTTTATTATGGGACGAGTTCACAGTAAAGGGGTGCCGAGCGGAGCACGTTTCTGAGCGCTGGCCAGTCCCGAAGCGCCCTCAGCTGCGGAGTTAATGCGAAAGCAGCTAGGCCTAGCGACGACTAGGGCAGTCTGGGACCAGCGCGCAGGTCGTCGGCCGGCGTTGCCGCAGGCAGTGTCGCTGCCGAAAGGTCCACTTTTAGCACAGTCATGCTGTCGTATCTCGAATCTAGAAAGCATCCTTTCTGGTAGCAAGGCTGTTTTGTATTTTCTTGTGCGGACGTGAAGTACGCCGAGTCTGCCGGCCGGTAGGTCAGCCTGGATACCGTCTGCCGACGTCATAAAAGCGAGCTACAGAGTGTTCTTGAAGTAAATTATAAACCATGGGACAAGAAATGTGAAAAAGGTGTCAGTTTTGAGGATCGCTGACCAATACTGAGCTGCTAGTATAGGTAACAACTGTGATATGAGCAAATTTCTCACAACCGCGCCTAGCAGCTGCCGCTGGCGCGACGTTGGGGTCCGGCTCACCTGGCGCCCGCTAGCTCCGCTGCCGAAGGCGTAGAGGAGATTGACCATACTATTATTTTATTGTGAGATAATTCTGTTAACACTACAGTTACTTGTGAAAAGTAGGCCTTTTATTATAGCGCAGGCGACTTCCGAAGCGCCGGCCGCTTGCTAAACAGGCTATAGGCCTAGCGACGACCACGGCAGCCAGGCAGCAGCAGAGCTCGTCGCCCGGAGCGCCCGCGAGCGGTGCCGTTGCCGAAAGCTCCCAACATAAGCAGACATGCTTTGTCGCTGCTCGAGTATAGCTGGCAGTTCTGATAACAAGGCGATCTTGTCTTCTCTTGTGATATTTGTACACCATCCCAAGCAGCGCTCAGTTACTGCTGCACGGCAGCGAAGTGTGACACCGGTTGTGGGCGCAGCTTGGGTAGAGCGGCGCAGCGATGCTTACTGGCATTTTGCAAAGTGTTTCGCATCATCACGCGAACCCGCGAAGGCGATATTAGCGCGCGAACAAAAAAAAAAGTCGACGTCCTCACTCATTGGAATCAGATCTGTCAGAAGCCGAGCTGCTGGGACTAGACATGCAGTTGTTTGCTTTCATGCGCTGGTCAGCACGTGTGTGAGAAAGCAGACGATGCAGCAGTAGGTGCGTCACAACTTTTGTGGGCCCACGTGACCAAGCGAAGCAGTTGATCTTCCCCCTCTGTGACGTCACTGTACAACTCGGCGTTCCGAAACCGAAAATCGTTCACCTAAAAATGCTATAATAAATTATTCACTGTGAATATATGAATGTTTGAGTGTGGATCATGCTTCCTGGAGCCATAAGAAACGTTTGAAACTAAGAACGCGCGAACCACAAATTTGGTGTCTCCACCCCTTTCATGTCTATGCTTGAGGGCTGCTCTGCGGCCGCCCGGTGATAGAGAGCTCGGGCAAGCTCGTGTGCAGCCTCATTTCCTGCAATAGACTCATGCGCTGGGATCCATATTATCTCTATGTTACGTTCTATCGGCCTCGCCTCGAGGGCGTGTTTGGCCTCTTCCGAGATTCTTCCTTTCGCGAAGTTTCTTACCGCAGTTTTGCTGTCACTTAAAATCGTCTTGGCCTTGGTACCGACGCAAGCGAGCGCTATCGCCAACTCTTCCGCCGCATTGGCATCTCTCGTGCGGCTCGAAGCCGCTACCGTTGGTACTCCTGCCCCGTCGACCACAGCGGATACAGCCGCCCCGTGCTGTCCACACGCCGCGTCTACGTACGCCACCTGGTCTGCTGGTCGCTCCTTCATCTTCCTCTCGTAGGCCTTAGCCCTATGTTCTCGCCTTTCCTTGTTATACACGGGGTGCATGTTCCGCGGCATAGGTGGGACGCATATCTTGTCCCTGATTTCTGCCGGGATGTTTACCATCTTGTGCGTGCTACTTTCTGGCCGGATTCCTACCCATTCGAGTATTGTCCTGCCCGTTTCAGACTGGCCGAGCCGTTCTAATTGGGATATTTTCACCCCCTCTGCCAGCTCAACCCATCTGTTGTGTACCCCCATTTTTTCAAGCCGCTCCGTCGACGTAGATATCGGAAGTCCCAGAGCTCGCTTGGCTTTCAAGCCGCTCCGTCGACGTAGATATCGGAACTCCCAGAGCTCGCTTGGCGCATTTCTTCAATATTCTGTCTACCTTCTCTATTTCTGCCTTGTTCATGTTTAGGTACGGCGTCGCGTAGCAGATCCTACTTATTACGTACGCCTGCGACATTCTCAGGAGATTCCTTTCTTTTAGTCCTCGCCCTTTTACCGCTACCCTCCTGAATATGCCTACCACTTGGTCTGCATATGTGGCATATGTGTGACCTCACGAAGGCCTTCGACAACGTCCGACACGCTTTTCAGTTGGTCGAAACGGTCGTGACGTCACAGTGCGCGAATTTCAAACGGGGCCAATTGTACTTTGGCTACTAACCATGCAACCAATTAAATTGATCGTATAGTGATGCTCCAAGTAAGTTTGACCGAGTTTAGTTAATTGCTTACTTAACAAATTAGTCCAATTAACCTTTCTAGTCAGACCAGATAAATAAATAAAACCGAGTAGGAAATTGGCTGAGCTTGGAAATCCAACCCCGGTCTCCGGAGTGCGAGTCGAGCATGCTACCACTCCGCCATGCCAGCTCGATGCTTTGGAATGAACAAAGGTGCGTCTAGTGAATACGGTGTCTTTGTTCACTCCCATCTTCCTCCCTTCCCGTTACAGCGAGGTTTAGGTGTCCACCGAGATATGAGAGACAGATACATTTCCTTTCCTCAAAAGCCAATTTACCGACGAGCAAGGCGTATTTGTCCGTGTTTCAGATTGGTCCAAATTGTCGTGTCGTCACCACGCGCGAATTTCGACGGGTGTCCACCGAAATATGTGAGACAGTTACTGCGCAACTTCCTTTCCTCAAATACAATTTTCGACGAGTGTCTACTGAGATATGTGAGACAGTTAATGCGTAATTTCCTTTCCTCAAATGCAATTTTCATTTTCTTCACTATGGCCCCTCTTTCTTCTTTCACTCACACTTCCTCCCTTCCTGTACCGTGCGGCTCAGGTGTCCACCGAGACGACAGAGAATTACAGCCCCATTTCCTTTCCTTAAAAAGCGTTGCGTTCAAAGGGCAACGCATCGCGCCGAACGGGTGGTGGCATTGCGTGGACTCCCTGGCAGCGCTACAACACGCTGCCGCGTTCCACTCCTAAAGGCGAAGCTTAATCGTCATTAATTGGCAGTTAATTAATGCACCAACAAAATGTGAAGTGAACAATCGCGTAGCAGAATGCAGCACTCAGGCTTTCGCCTTTCACCACTTTAGCCGCTAAAGTTACTCGTAATTTTTTCATGCACCATGGAGAGGCGCAAAAATGTCAGGAAGGTGAAGTTTCGCATTCAGCTTGGCCATTGTTAGGCATGAAACGCAGATTCAGCCGTAACAGGCCAGGCACTTCTCGCTGCAAACCTCGAAGAAACGCTTGAAAGTTTCCATCTTAGTCTAACGCTTGTGTTAAATTTATTGCAGTGAAAAACGCACTATTAAATGAACTTAACCTGTGTTTTGGTGTGTTTATGCTGAGCCTAACTATGTACTGCTTACACTGTCGTGCTGTGCGATGTCAGTGCACGTTAAAGGGGCCCAGAAACAAAATCTCAGTTAACTGTTTTGCCTGTTGATTGCATACAGTGAGTTATAATGGTGCTATTAGCGTCGGTAATACCGCGTACATCCCGTTTTTTAATATTTTAATGTCCTCCCAAAAACTACTTCATGGCTCTGATGGTGTCGCCACACAGTGGCGGGTTTTTAGCAGTGGATATGACATCACCTGGCGCGAGCTTGATGACCGGACAAACAGTAAATATACTGCAAATTGTGTGAATAAATAGAGACACATTTTGTCACCTGTCTGCGTTTTATATTAGATCAACAAAAACAATTTGTTTCCCTTAGATGAAAGCCCTGCAAATCAAGTAAAATAAAAATACACCACCAGGGGCGCTCTGGCATGGAAACAAAACGCTGCCAGTCTCACAGAGAGCAGGCAACCATGGAGTACAAACTTCCGCGACGTGCTCTGGCTGGCTGTTTTGATTGGTTGCGCCAGGTGCCGTCATTGGGAGAGCGAAATAGGAGTGGGAAGCCCCGCCAAAATCGAGTTGAGGGCAGCGTTTTGTTTGCTTGTATTTTGAAATTTCTACACTGAATAACTCCCGTTCCTGTGCATCGATTCCTGTAATTATTTTTAAGCCAGCATCTGTGTGACATAAAGAACCCACCTGAAGTATAGCCGGTATTCCCGCAGGCAGTGTTTCGCAGCCCCTTTAAAGAACCCCAGGTGGTCGAAATTTCCGGAGCCCTCCACTACGGCGTCTCTCATAGCCTGAGTCGCTTTGGGACGTTAAACCCCATAAAACCAAACCAAACCAAACCAGCAACGACAGACTACGAAGTACTTCTCCAACTTTGCACTAGAATTTACAATCCAGAGGTAGAATTCGTGTGTTTTTGTCGCAAGATATGCTACGCCAAGTACAATACCTCCTCTTCCCTGCATTTAGCGGTGAATGAAGTCCTCTTTAAGTAACTCGCAAAGATCGTGGCTGCAGCTTTTCCTCTAGGCAATACTGAGAAAATTTATTCCAACCAGGAACCCGTGGGATCCTGGACTTAGGAACACCAACGCTCAAGGCCCCTCAATACCCCTATTCTCCTGCTCATTTTGCGGAATAAAGCTTTTTGTACTACTGCTACTACGCCGCCGTGGACCCAGATAGGGCTGCCATCTTTGTTTTTGTTGTGCAGTGTTGCCAGACACGTGACGTTTTCCTGAGTTAAGAATAAATACGACCGCTGTTGCGGCTACCCCTGAGAATGTTCTCTCGTTGTGCAATAGCGAATTTCGCTTGCTCCTTTCCCTGATCACCGACGTCACCTTGTGGCCCACGTAGACGTACAGGGACAGCTACAACCTTGTTCGTACTTCGTATGGAATTTGTATCAGTGTCACGCCACCGAAGTGACGTGGGGGCTTACATTTAACGCTTCGCGTGTTCGTACATACGGAGACCTTGTACTATCAGGGACAAAAATACTGAACCCCCTTACATTTGTTCCAGAAAGTGCATTATGAACGCGAAAACCGAAAGTGGACTTGTAAGAACCCTAGCGGCGAGACTAAAAATGAAATTGCCTTTATATTGTGCGCCCATTCCGACATCGTGCAGGATGCTCAGGTGCTAGGCAAATTTGGGCATAGCGAGCATTGGATGATGAGGCCTATAATTTACTGGGCGTGATCTAGGGAGCAGAAGAAGGTAGGATATAGTGGGAAAGAAGCATTTTAACGAGTCAGAGCTTGGAGGAAAATTACATGAATTAAGGATCTCATCCAGTTTAGAAGAGAGCGGTGGCCTTGATGACTGTTTTCCCCTTCAAGCTAGCTGAGCAAGATCCTTGCATATTTGAAACGCAAGAGACACAACGACGGAAAGACGCGGTGCGCGTCACAGCACATGATACGTGCATTGCGAGGTTGGCGCGGTATATGGGATCTCGTAGTAGTGTAGGGCCCATCCTTACGTGGGAGCTGCATACCATGTATCCGCTATTCTGTCACGGTGCCGAGATTTGAATTAAACAGACACGTAGGTTGGTCAGGAGTTCCCAGGCCGCAGGGTCCGCTTTTCTTCGGTATATCCTGGGGCTTAACAAGCCAATAAAGCTATCAAGGTTCTGGTTTGGTTTGGTTTTGTGGGGTTTAACGTCCCAAAGCGACTAAGGCTATGAGAGACGCCGTAGTGAAGGGCTCCGGAAATTTCGACCACCTGGGGTTCTTTAACGTGCACTGACATCGCACAGTACACGGGCCTCTAGAATTTCTCCTCCAAAGAAATTCTAGCCGCCGCGGCCGGGATCGAACCCGCGTCTTTTGGGTCAGCAGCCGAGCACCATAGCCACTGAGCCACCGCGGCGGCCCTATCAAGGTTCTCAGAAGCTGGAACGATACTTCTACGCTGTACAGATATTTTGAGCATCGGTGGTCTTGTAACTGCTTCACTGTACTGTTAAAAATCAGAACCTGTGGCCTGGGAACTTTTTACCGACCCTGTACATAAAAAAATGTCTGCGGGAGATGCAAAGTCGCTGGAAGGCTCCGTTTTGTCGAATTGGTCTCACATTCTAAAACCTGCGAATGAGCTCCTTATTTGGACAATACTGTTTTGTCGCATTACCACAAAGATGAACATGTGGAGGAAATCACATAGGCCTATCATATCTGTCAAGAATCTGATAGATCTGTGAGCAGGCTTCCATAGCATTGACTAAGCGTGAGATAGGGCTCTTGGGTGGAGGTGCACACCTGTAGCAGTATCTCAATGCTCACTTTGAGATATCTTCATTTTGTTTTTTCTTAACTTGGATACGAGCGCGTTTCGCGATGACATGGTATTTAAGTGTACATTTCCTACTACAAAAAGCGAGTTGTAAGTTGAGCGCTGCACATTCATTTTCCTTTTTTTGTTATTCGCGCCCTTACGGTAGTTTGAGTCACTAGACACTAGACACCTTTAGCATACCGTGTACCCTGTTTCCGTTACCGGTACCGGAGTACCGTGAGCCTGCGCGCAGCCAATGCGCATGCGCACATTGCCTTGACGGCGCCAGATGGCGCCACATACCCGGCAGCTGTGCTCGCGCCCGCAGCGTCAGAACCAATCAGCGCGCGCTCACCGCCGGTGGGCGGGCTCCCGGTACTCCGGTACCGGTAACGCTAACACTATATGCTAAAGGTCCCTACTTTTAGCATACCGTGTACCGTGTTTACGTTACCGGTACCGGAGTACCGGGAGCCCGCGCGCAGCCAATGCGCATGCGGAAATCGCCTTGACGGCGACAGATGGCGCCACGTACCCGGCAGATACGCGCGCGCCTGCAGCATCGGGACCAATCACGCGTGCTCACCGGCGGTAGGCGGGCTCTCGGTACTCCGGTAACGGTAACACGGTACACGCGGTATGCTAGATGTGTCTGCTAAAACGAAATCCGTTCGGCGTACTTTAGCATGTTTTACTCCGTAGATCTTTCTTGACCCCAGGTGGTCGAAATTTCCGGAGCCCTTCACTACGGCCTCCCTCATAGCCTGAGTCGCTTTGAAACGTTAGACCCCATAAACCAACCAACCATCAATTCTTCCTGTGTTCCACAGGCGAAGGCCAAGTGCGGAACGCCCCTCTTCACGCTGTGCACCCGCCCTCGGCGCGAGTATTACTACCAGCCCCAGGAGGACACCTGCATACCGGCCGCGGGGACTCCGGAGGCGGACAGTGCTTCGTTGTCTCTGTGCAACCGGAGCCCCAACCGGTTCAGCTCCCTGGACAGCTGCCGTCGGAGCTGCATGACCTCGGTCATGCCGGCCCAGCGCTGCTTCGACAAGCCGGTCTTCTCGGGATGCTCGAGGTCAGTGACCCCGAACGGTTTGGTTTGGTTTATGGGGTTTAACGTCCCAAAGCGACTGAGGCTATGAGAGACGCCGTAGTGGAGGGCTCCGGAAATTTCGACCACCTGGGGTTCTTTAACGTGCACTGACATCGCACAGTACACGGGCCTCGAATTTCTCCTCCAAAGAAATTCAACCGCCGCGGCCGGGATCGAACCCGCGTCCTTCGGGCCAGCAGCCGAGCACCATAGCCACTGAGCCACCGCGGCGGCAGTGACCCCGAACGGCTCGGAACAGTTATAGTAGACACCTTTAGCATACCGTGTACCGTGTTACCGGTACCGGAGTACCGGGAGCCCGCGCGCAGCCAATGCGCATGCGTAAATGGCCTTGACGGCGCCAGATGGCGCCAGATACCCGGCTGCTGTAGAGTTATAGAGTAACTCTAGGCTGCTGCGCATGCGCCTGCAGCATCGGGACCAATCAGCGCATGCTTACTGGCAGTGGGCGGGATCCCGATACTCTGGTAACGGTAGCATGGTACACGGTATGCTAAAGGTGTGTAGTGAGGGCAGGCTGCGGGCCCTTCCATTTAACCGTGTTTATAGGTTTGATTTCAGAAGAGGTAATCTCGCCAAGCCTCACTGGCTCAATGGTTAGAGCGTTTGGCTACTGAGCAGGAGCACCCCGGTTGAAACCCGGCTGCCAAAGCTGCGTTTCAATGGAGGCGAAACTCAAGAGGCACCCTTGCGCTGTGCGATGTCAGCGCACGTTAAATAAGGCCTGCCGGTCCAAATGAAATCCGGAGCCCTCCACTATAGCGTTCTTCATGCGCATCGCGTCACTTTGGGATGTTAAGCCCCACAATTTACTATATACAGATAATGTCATGAGGATTTACTGCATTCAATTTTTCAATCGCTGTGGCATCTTTACCGTTGCAGGGGAACGGTGCATTATATTGCCACGTATCATTGCAGTGTGTGTTCGTTCACGCTCAAGGCAGCAGAAAGGGTCGTTATCACTTTTGTTCGTGGCGCGAGAAGCGACCAGACTAATCTCCATTGTTCGCAGCCATGAAAGGCTGCATCTAGGTTTTTCCAGATTACCGTAGATGATCTTGACCTGTTATCTGGAAGTTTCCTTGCCGGCTTTAAATTGAGCGATGCCGCGAGCGGCGGACATTCGTAGTTCGACGACCGACGAGCACGTTTGTTGCTTACGCCGCCGCCGCCGATTCAGTTATTTTGCGGGCGCAAGTCAGCCCAAATAAAGAGCTTCATTTCCAAGACTGGCTGGTGTCTTCCTGACCACTGGACTGCCGTCACTACAACGTGACATCTGATGGAGGTGCTGGGTAGCCTCCCATGTTCCGGACACCCCCTACAAGTCGTGACGCCAGCCCTTTGAGTCATCTACCGCAGGACCTGAGTCCAGTCCACCGCGCAAGCCGACGCCTGCAAGGGGACGAACCTGAGTTCGGGATTTTGCCGGACCCTACCCGGAAGCGAAAGCCAGCAGCAACATCTACCATGAGCTTGCCCCAGACGATGACTCCAATCATTCTTCAGCAGCCCCGGGTGCCACCAACCTTCGACGCTTCGCCTGGCGCCGACCCCGAAGAATGGCTGGAGCAGTTCGACCGTGTGGCTATCTTCAACAACTGGGACGATGCCACGAAACTTAGGTACGTGTTCTTCGCCTTGGAGGGACCAGCAAAAGTCTGGTTTGAGAATGAGGAAGCTAACCTCACGAACTGGGAAACCTTCAAGGAGCAGCTTCTAAAGACCTTCACGAACGTCGTGCGAAAGGAGAGAGCCCAGCAGCTGCTACAGTCTCGCATACAGCACCCAAACGAGACCTTTGCTGTTTACACTGAGGAAATGAAGCGTCTCTTCCGGCGTACCGACGCAAACATGAAGGAAGAAGAAAAAGTCTTTAAAGCTGCTCATGCGAGGAGTTAAAGAGCAGCTCTTTGCCGGCCTCGTCCGCAACCCACCGAAAACTGTCGCGGAATTTGTAGAAGAGGCATCCACGATGGAAAAAACTCTTGATGCCCGAGCCCGCCAGTATGACCGCCAGCAGCGCGTTTTCTCAGCAAGCTGCCTGGACACCGCTAACAGCAGTGACCTGCGGGAGGTTATACGTCAAGTTGTGCGAGAGGAGCTCCGACGATTGCTGCCAACGGGAACGCAGCCGCAACCTTCATCGCTCACTGACGTCATCCGGGACGAGGTTCAACAGGCCTTGGGTGTGACGCCGACACCCATGCAGCCTATGCAGCCCCCAGCCATGACTTACGCCGCAGCTGTGCGCCGTCCTGCACCTCGACGACGGGACCCAAGCCCCTATCACCCTCAGCCAGCTGCGTTGGACCGCCGCCCACTCGCCCCAACCCGCCCGTCCTACGAGCGACGCGCGCAGCCGAGGAAATGCGACGAGTGGAGAACTCCCGACCAGCGCCGCCCACTATGCTTCCACTGTGGCGAAGCCGGTCACGTCCTCCGGCACTGCCCATACAGAAGACTGGGCATCCGAGGGTTCTCTTACGACGCTCCACGACCCCGACCCGGCCAGCGACCAGCCGAAATCGAGGAGTTTTTGCGTCGGGAAGAATACTCATCGCCGAGCCGCCTATCACGTTCCCCGTCGCCATCTTCCCCGCGCTTTGTATCTCCTAGCCGAGGTTACGCCATGCGTGGACGCTCCCCCAGCCCCCGAAGGTTAAACTAAATAAAGCAGCCTCTGGAGGTGAGGTTGCTTCTAAGCGCAATGATAAAGATCCTCCATCGACGAGTACTCAAGACCATGACTCAACTACGACGACAACACCGACGACGACAACACCGACGACGACAACACCGACGACGACAACACCGACGACGACAACACCGACGACGACAACACCGACGACGACGGCTCCGACGACGACAGCTCCGATGACGACACCGACGACGACGACGCGGCCAGACTTGAAGCTTTTACCGTTGCCCAGTGAAGTAACGTCGCAGTACGCCCACCGCAGCCTCACTACTCGACGAAGCCGAGATCGTACACCGAAGACAACGTGAAATGCGAAAACGCGAACAAGTGACCTTGAAGTTATGATTGACGATCACGCGGTTACTGCCTTGGTGGACACCGGAGCTGACTACTCCGTCATGAGTAGGCCACTCGCTGTCCGACTCAGGAAGGTAACAACAACTTCGCATGGCCCGCTGATCCGCACCGCAGGTGGTAACCTGATTACGCCGTCAGGACGCTGCACCGCGAGAGTTACTGTAAATGGGAGAACCTACGCGACAACCTTCCTGATCCTACAGCAATGCTCGCGAGACGTGATTTTAGGAATGGACTTCCTGAATGAACATCGGGCGATCATCGACCTTCGATCCAAGTCGATCAAGCTTTCCACGGACAAAGCCATATCTGCAGCGACGACAGCGACTCATCGCGTTGCCTTAAACGTCCTTGACGAAGTACTGAGCGTGCCGCCCCGATCAAGTGTCTTCGCCTGCATAGGTACTGGAGACGTCGAAACTGCCGAAGGCGTCGTCGAGGGGAACACCCAGTTACTCCTTGATCGAGGACTGGGCGTCGCAAGGGGAGTCGTCCAAATCCGAAATGGCCAAGCCCAGGTGCTGCTAACCAACTTCACCGAAGAATACCGGCATCTAAACGAAGGTACGACGATCGCTTTCCTCGACGAGCTGGCAGACATCAGAGACATATTTGCCCTACCCGACCAACCCGTAGAACCATCTAACCAAGGTCATCAACCAACGTTTGATATCAACCCGGCATTACCACGGAGCAGACAAGAACAAATACGCAGTCTTCTTCAAAAGTACAGCGATTGCTTCTCATCAGCATCGAATGTGCGAAGAACCCGGCTTGCCAAGCACCGCATTGTCACAGACGAACACGCCCGACCACTGCGACAGAGCCCCTACCGCGTATCGCCGCTAGAACGCCAAGCTATTCGTCAGCAAGTTGAGGAAATGCTACGTGACGACGTCATCCAGCCATCAAGGAGCCCCTGGGCAGCACCAGTTGTCCTAGTGAAAAAGAAAGACGGCACCCTTCGCTTCTGCGTCGATTACCGCCGCCTGAACAGCATTACGAAGAAGGATGTCTACCCCCTCCCCCGCATCGACGACACACTGGATCGGCTATGCAACGCTAAGTACTTCTCATCGATGGACCTGAAGAGCGGCTACTGGCAAATTGAAGTCGACGAAAGAGATCGCGAGAAGACTGCGTTCATCACGCCAGACGGACTCTTCGAGTTCAAGGTGATGCCATTCGGCCTCTGCTCTGCACCAGCGACGTTCCAGCGAGTAATGGATACGGTGCTCGCAGGCTTGAAGTGGCAGATTTGCCTCGTCTACTTAGATGACGTTGTTGTCTTCTCCTCAAACTTTGAAGACCACCTCAGAAGGCTTCGGATAGTGCTGGAAACGATCAAGTCTTCAGGCCTGACACTGAAACCAGAGAAGTGCCACTTCGCCTACGAGGAGCTGCTGTTCCTTGGTCACGTCGTAAGCAAGGATGGAGTTCGCCCAGACCCCCAGAAGACAGCTTTGATCGCAGAGTTTCCACAGCCTAATGACAAGAAAGCTATACGCAGATTCCTTGGATTGTGCGCTTATTACCGGTGATTCGTCAAGAACTTTTCGCGCATCGCTGAACCTTTGACCCAACTTACCAAGGCTGACGTGCCTTTTAAATGGGAAAGGCCGCAAGAGGAAGCTTTCAACGAGCTGAAGCGCCGCTTACAGTCCCCTCCTGTGCTCGGGCACTTTGATGAAAACGCCGAAACCGAAGTTTATACCGATGCAAGCGGGGTGGGCTTAGGAGCGGTCCTCGTTCAGAAAAATGGCAGACAGGAGAAAGTTATCGCGTACGCTAGCCGTTCACTGTCGAGAACCGAAGCCAACTATTCGACGACAGAGAAAGAATGTCTCGCCATTATTTGGGCCACGTCGAAATTTCGCCCCTACCTATACGGACGACCATTCAAGGTTGTGAGCGATCACCATGCTCTCTGCTGGCTGGCCAATTTGAAAAATCTCTCCGGCCGCCTTGCTCGATGGAGCCTGCGTCTTCAAGAATTCGACATAACTGTAGTCTACAAATCTGGCCGCAAACATTCCGATGCAGACTGCCTATCGCGAGCCCCCGTAGACGCAGCACCGGAAGAAGAAGACGACGATGCTTTCCTAGGCCCGTTAAGCGCCAGCAGTTTCGCGCAGCAGCAGCGCTCGGATCCTGAGTTGCAAAGCCTAGTTGATTATTTGAAAGGCAAGACCGCATCGCCTCCCCGGGTGTTCAAGCGCCAACTGTCGTCCTTCGTCCTTCACAATAATGTCCTCCTGAAGAAGAACTTCGCGCCCAACAGGACAGTACATCTTCTTGTCGTGCCCAAGAATCTCAGGCAAGAAATTATGCAGGCATGTCATGATGAGCCGACTGCAGGGCATCTCAGGATTGCTCGCACGTTGCACCGCATCCAGGAGAAGTACTAATGGCCGCGGCTAGCTACCGACGTTTCCCATTACGTGAAAACGTGCCGTGAGTGTCAGCGACGCAAAACGCCTCCGACTAGACCAGCCGGACTCCTCAACCCCATACCACCTGCAACTAAGCCCTTTCAGAAAATAGGAATGGACCTCCTCGGCCCCTTTCCGACTTCATCATCAGGTAACAAGTGGATCATCGTGGCCACCGACTACATGACCCGATACGCCGAAGCAAAAGCGTTGCCTAATGGTACCGCAACAGAAGTCGCAAAATTTTTTGTCGAGCAAATTCTCCTGCGACACGGCGCCCCCGAAGTGCTCATCACAGACAGAGGGACGGCATTCACAGCGGAGCTGACGCAAGCCATTTTAAACTACAGCCAGACAAGCCATCGGAGGACAACTGCCTATCATCCACAAACCAACGGACTCACAGAGCGTCTGAACAAGACCATCGCAGACATGCTCTCCATGTACATCGACGCCGAACACAAGACGTGGGACTCCATTCTGCCCTACGTGATCTTCGCGTACAATACTGCCGTCCAGGAGACAACCAGGTTTACCCCATTCCAGCTGGTATACGGCAGGAAGCCCACGACAACGCTCGACGCAATGCTCCCGCACGTTTCTGACGAAGACAACCTCGACGTCGCCGCCTACCTTCATCGCGCCGAGGAAGCCCGAAGACTTGCGCGGCTTCGCATTCAAGACCAGCAGCACACCGACGCCCGACGCTACAATCTGCGCCGACGAGACACGCATTACAAGCCAGGTGATCGTGTTTGGATATGGACGCCAGTTCGCCGCCGTGGATTGAGTGAAAAGTTGCTGCGACGCTACTTTGGCCCGTACAAGGTTCTCCGTCGCATCGGTGACCTCGACTACGAAGTCATCCCCGACGGCACGACAGCATCTCAGCGACGCCGCACACGCCCGGAAGTCGTACATGTCGTACGCCTGAAGCCATATTATGAACGCTAAAGGACTGGAAGTTTTCATTTTCCGTGTTTATTTCCGTTTTAAAGCATCGAGACGATGCTTCTTTGGAAGGGGGGTAATGCCACGTATCATTGCAGTGTGTGTTCGTTCACGCTCAAGGCAGCAGGAAAGGGTCGTTATCACTTTTGTTCGTGGCGCGAGAAGCGACCAGACTAATCTCGATTGTTCGCAGCCATGAAAGGCTGCATCTAGGTTTTTCCAGATTACCGTAGATGATCTTGACCTGTTATCTGGAAGTTTCCTTGCCGGCTTTAAATTGAGCGATGCCGCGAGCGGCGGACATTCGTAGTTCGACGACCGACGAGCACGTTTGTTGCTTACGCCGCCGCCGCCGATTCAGTTATTTTGCGGGCGCAAGTCAGCCCAAATAAAGAGCTTCATTTCCAAGACTGGCTGGTGTCTTCCTGACCACTGGACTGCCGTCACTACAACGTGACAATATAGGCTCTGATACTTTGGGAACTATTTCGTGCAATAAGCAGTTTTCTCCAGTACCTTTTGCATGCCTTCCTTACTGCTTGTAGTTAGTGTTATGCGGCAGCCAGCTGAAGAACTCATCACATAGGATTTTCCATTTCGCATTTCTCCAACGTAACAGACTGCAGTGCTCTCACGGTTTTGTTATTTAGTCGAGATGGAACCTGGGCTATTTTCGAGATGAACTTTGCCTTCACCCAGGAGAGATGCTCCGCCGCGGACGCACGAAAATGTGAGGACACAAAGACGCGAAGATCTGGACGTATCATGCATTCCTTGATGGACATTGCGTGTCTGGTACATACGCTGTGCAGGCAGCTGGTCATCTCTCCGTGGTGGTTCTTCAACGGCCGCCGCTGCCAGGCGTGGCACTTCCCGGAAGGCCAGTGTCCCGATCCGGCCCACGTGTTCCGCAGCCGGGCCCACTGCAGCCGCAAGTGCGGTGCTCGCCGCACCCCCTGGAAGGTATGGCTGACTTGCCTGGATGCACCACCTAGGAGAAATGCACTGAAGTCTCGTTAGTTCGAACTCTCGTTATTACAAATTTCCATCCCCAATAAGTGAAAAAAAGGGACATAGATGGGAATAAAAGCTGTAATACTTGGACTAATTGCCGCATTCTAGTGACAAAAACATTTTCACTGAAAACGGAACTTCTCAAAGCTAGAGCAGGCCGTAAATTGAAATGTAGGTACCGCCGCCACTAGGCCTATTTGCAAGCAAATTTCAAATATCAAATCGGATGCATACATATGTTGTTTCGCTGGAAAAGTAGAAGCAGGTGGGCGAAAAAGCCCTGCATCTGCGGTTAATGTTCTCAGTGGTCTATTGCTGTGTTTCTGACGTACTGCTTCGCTTTGTACACCCTAAACACGAATAAGTCTACACGGGAGTAAAAAGAGAGTAGCTCTCCTCCAGCGCACTTTCTTTTAGGAGCAGGGCATGCTTTTCAAGTAGCGGAATAAATTTTGATCCCTAAATGAACGCAGTGCTTACTCTGGGCACCGGAGACATTCGCACCGCAAAGAAAAGCAACTTGATTAATTTAGAACTAGAAGGAGGCTCTTGATGTTAGCAAATAAAATTCACCGGTCGTCTACAGGTGTGTTAATGTGTAGTTAAGTGACACATGAAGCTGTAAAAAATTATGACGCCAGTTAGAGTGCTTAGTAACTTTGGATACACGCGCGGAATGCCTCTTGAATTTATCCGCTACACTTGCATTAGCGCCACGGCTAAGTTCAGTAAGCAATGAGTTTGGACTCCGCGGTGAAGTTACGCCGAGATTTCGCCGAGCATGGTATGTGCAGCTGTCGCTTTAAAGGCAACAGCTTAAAAGTGAGGAGTGCACACCTTTCCTCTGTTGCTTACTTAATTGGCATGCGTGTTGATATTATCGAGTCTGAAAGCCGTGCTACCAGACACTTGAGGCCGTTGCGACCTAGTGTTGAGCACTATAGGTGGCCGCTTGTTGAGCACTGCGTTGGCGGTGGTGGTGGTGAAAGCATGTATTAGGAATGGACAGGAGGTATGCTTGGATCAGCCCGTAAGGGAGCGATCTTTGCAAGCACTAGGTGGAGGTCCCTAGTAGGGGACCCCAGTGGCGGTGGCCGCCGCCCGGGCACCACTGCGTTGGCGGTGGTGGTGGTGAAAACATTTATTAAGGAGGGACAGGCGGTATTTTTGGATCAGTACGTAAGAACCGATCCTTACAAGCACTAGGTGGAGGTCCCTAGTGTGGGACCCCAGTGGCGGTGGCCGCCGCCCGGGCACACCCGACTAAGGTTTGTTGGGCCTGTAAGTCGTGGCAGCCGGGCAGGGTCGCCTCCCAGTCCTCCCGGGTTTGGTTGGGGAGGGGGGGAATGGCCGGGTTGGAGGGGCAGGCCCACACCATGTTATAGGTGTTCGAAGACACCGCACTACAAAGCGGGCAGCTGGCGCTAAAGGAGGGGTCAAAATGTTTTAGTGCTGCCGGGCACAGCAATGTATTGATGAGAAGGCGGAGTAGAAGCCGCTTATCCGGTACTGGCTTTAAACTCGCATGCACGTATTATGGGCCCTAAAAGAAAAGAACGAGACGAAAGGGCTCGACTCTTTGGAAACAGCGATGGTTCTAAACCATCAACAAAGCTCCCTTTCTGCGCTGGTGACTGTCCAGAAATTAACCAGTGCCCTCACGGGTGAGGCTGTCGACCTCTGCACGCGGCAAAGACGTTCTGCAGCTGTGTGTCTTTGCTCGCAGCCTCCGGAGAGCTGCCGCGCGCCCTCGGCACGCCCCTGCGGACCCCTGCAGCTGCGCTTCCCTTACTTCGCCGAGATGTCCCGCGGAGGCCACTTTCGTTGCCGGCTGACCTTGGTGGAGAACCTCCTGCGCTCCCCTAGGTGCCTGGTTGGCGCCAACCGACACCGAAGCCTCGGCCGGTGCCGCTCGAGCTGCGTCCGAAGCCGCCGAGAGATTCGAACCCGCTTGCTTCGGAGGAACAAGGAGCTCGCTGTCCCAAGCACTGGCTGGCAGTCCGAAAGAAGCATCCTCCAGTGAAAGGCGAAATAAGAGCCCAGAGATAGGGGTGAACTTCGCCACAGTATTGTTCATGCACAAAAAGAATGTTTTCTTTTTGGAATTGCTGGCTGTGCAAGGTTGTGATGACTGTCACCATGGGTTTGAAGCGATGTCGGATAAAGATTGCGATTGCAATGAAGCGCAATCTGTATACAACACGTAACACTACACAGCGTTTACTGAAGAATCAGGATATGGGTTATGGTGACAAAATTTATTACTTTTTTTTTTACTGCAGCATATTCATCAAGCCAGTTATAAGCTACCTGATAGGCCTCCCACGCATTAACGGCTGAGGAGTCGAAAGGAATTTATGGCCTTTACTAGAAGCGAGGCCAACAAATATTGATATCAAAACAATATCCTTCTTGCTAATGCAGCAAAACTTTATTCGCTGGAGAAATTTCATGCTTATGATCAACTATACTGAATGGGGAATTTTCAACTGTTTCGAAGAGATTTACAACCAGTTGAAAGAATAGTTAATCGGTAGGCCTGTTTTATACCTTTGCATGTGCTCTTTATTAGCTGTAAGTTCGGTTCTGTTGAAACTAACGTCGTCTTTATACTTCAAATCATTACTAAAAGGAAGTTTAAATTGTCGACGTAATATATTCTATGTCAATAAAGAAGCTAATGTGCACCTCTTGCAGTGGTTTACTTCAATATACTCTGTGCATGCATACATGGTTATAGCTCGATGTACTTAATTAGTGTTTTTGTATTCACTACGCGTGCAGTGCAGTCTGTTTTAGAGATCTGAGGCCCAGTCAGGCCAACAGTTTTTCGCAGTTTCCCGTTTTTTGTAATAAATTAACACGAAACGAACCAAAATAAAACTCTTTGCTAAGAAACATGAGGTTCGAAACAGGTTATATTGCCGCCCCGAACACCGTCTATAGGGGCGCCACTGAAAGCCTCCTAGCGGTCGCTTTAGAAAGTACGCACGGGACGCAGAGTCAAGCACTTCAAGCCGCGCTCCCCAGGTTTCAGCAGTGCCCGTCTGTGTAGTAGTAGTAGAAGTAGTAGTAGTAGTAGTAGTAGAAAACTTTTATTGAGATCTTTTAAGAGATTCGCGGATTCGAAGCCTCCGTCGTCTTTCGTGGCGCCGGCGACTTGAGGCTTCTCTTCAGCAAGGTTGGGCCCCTAGTCCAGGGCTCCACTGAGTCGCGCTGCATCAGTAGCGTGCCGCACTAAGGCCCTTTGGGCCGCGAGCTCGCTGCTGGTGAGCCGGCTCTCCCATTGCTCAAAGTCTCCGGGTAGCACTGTCTCTCTAGATAAGTGAACACCTCAATCCCGCCTTGAGGTACGTGGCTAACTGGCTCCCTGGATAAGTGAACACCTGAATCGCGCTTTGAGGTACGTGGCTGTCTCCCTGGATAAGTGAACACCACAATCCCGCTTTCATGTACGTGGCTAACTGGCTCCGTGGATAAGTGATCACCTAAATCGCACTTTGAGGTAGGTGGCTAACTGGCTTCCTGGTTAAGTGAACACCTGATTCGCGCTTTGAGGTAGGTGGCTAACTGGCTTCCTGGTTAAGTGAACACCTGAATCGCGCTTTGAGGTACGTGGCTAACTGGCTCCCTGTATAAGTGAACACCTCAATCGTGCTTTGAGGTACCTGGCTAACTGGCTCCCTGGATAAGTGAGCACCTCAATCCCGCTTCGAGGTACGTGGCTAACTGGATCCCTTATTAGTGAACACCTCATAAGTGCTTTAAGGTACATGGCTGTCTCCCTGGATGAGTAAACACCTCAATCACGTTTTAAGTTATGTGGCTAACTGGCTCTCTGTTTAAGTGGACACATCAATCGCGCTTTGAGGTACGTGGCTAACTGGGGAGTTTAACAGGAAAGGCGTTCGGAACAAGGCACATCAAAGTAAAATCCACAACATCAATGCATTATTGACACAAAAAGTGATCAAGAAAAATGATTGAAGGGCAATATAAAGTGACTACAGTTCCGCACTTAATTAAGGTTCAGTACATAACATACAGTCATGGGATACAACAGTAGGATCGTCGGAATGTACAGTTAGTCGAAGACACGATCACATGTTCAATACGTGGGATATATGTGTAGATTAGAGACACACAAAGACTGGTGTGAAAATGGCAAGGCAATAAAAAGGAAGCTGCCAACAAAGGCTCAGAATTGAAGTCTCATTACGAGTGAAGATAATTTTTTATCAACTGAGTAAAGATATCTAGTGATGTGCTGCTGGTAACGGAATTATCGAGGGTGTTCCATTCTCTTATAAGTGGAACAAAGGAGTATTTCAGGCAGTGAGTACGAAATATGTGCTCTTTTAATGTTTCTGAATGTCTGTGACGTGTAGGTCTTGTCTCTGGGGCCATCAGGTACCTAGTTTTATCAAGGTTAAGTTGATTGGGGAGTAGCTGGTAGAGTAGATTTAGTCAAACTGCATAGTTTTCCATTCTATATCTGGAAGGTAAGATAAGTCCTGAACCTAGCGTGTGACGCTGCATGTAGTTGACAATGAGGTCATCGCGGAATGGTCTGATGAAGGGCTACGATAAACACACCCCACTGTGATAAAGTGCTAGCCAAGCTTCATCTTGCAAAACATTTCCTCCGCATCCCGAACCTCTGGCAGAATAGAGAAGGAAGTCTGCTTTTTTTTTTATTAGAATAGCCACTCCACCGCAACGTGTTTGCCTGTCCTTGCGGATGATTACGTTATTCGGAGGTGTAATCTCGCTGTGCAGGATATCAGGCGTTAACCAAGTTTCTGTTATCGCCACAAAGTCTGGCTCGACACCAAGAAGTAACGATTCGAGAGAACCTGATTTGTTCAAGGTGTTGCGGCCGTTAACGTTTGCAAAACTTTTCTGCGATGTTGTTGGGGCCGCTGTGGGCGTAATGCCGGTCCCTCGCCTTGTTTTTCTTGCATGCTTTTTGGGTGTCAGTGGTGTCACTTTCAAGTACGCCTTGTTTTTCTAGCATTTTTTTTTTTGGCTGTCAGTGATGTAAGTTTCAAGTTCAGCCTTCTGATCCAGAAGTGGTCGCATGGTACTAGGCCGGCCGAGAGCGTGAAGACGACGCAAGAAAGGCTAAGCGGGCGGCCGAGACGCCCGAAGAACGAGAGGACCGTCTCGCGAAGAGACGCCGCCAAGCTGCTGAACGACGACGACGGCGTGTCGCTACCCAAATCTCAGTAGCCGAAACTGCTTTCGCTACATATATCCTGGCCTAGCTGAGTTAACCCACTGCCAATTTTTTTGTTGCGGTGTTAGGCCTCAAGGAAGAAGCTGCCTATCCAGAGTCTTCGCAACCTTTGAACGTCTTTACACTCTGTCATCATCAATGCTTTCCTGCTCTAGGCCCAGCAACTCACGTGAGAGCGCGCGTGCCGTGAAGACTAGAAGAAGAAGATTCCTCTCGCCTGCGTGCAGACGCCGATGCACCAAGGTGCGGTCTTTGAAAAGCGCCTGGTTCGTGCAGCTACGCCTGCCGCCGCTTCATCATGCTTCCTCCTACATATCGGAAGAAGATAGAGCGCGAGGTGAGTTTCCCTGGTTGCGACTCAGTGCGAGAGTACTTGCCGTGCCGCGGAGCGAGAAGCCTTGACGAAACTTGGCAGACAGGAATTCGCCCTGTGCGCTGGTGGAACGCAGTATCCTTTTATTATCCTCAGCCATCTATGCTGACCTACGGATAGCTACGCTATGCGTATCTGCGAGATGCCTGTACTAACTAAGGTACCCTTTATAGGAGTCTGTTGTCGCCAAAGGGCTGTTTGCAGTAACTAACAGAGATCCTTGGTAGAGCTTCAAAAAGAGCCCACATGCTAAGTACGCGATGTTTTGGGTGCAGTTGTGCCGTTCCTTCCAATAAAGTGTAGTACAGGACGTCTTTCAAGGCGCTGCGACGCGAACGACTAGCGGTACAATCCTAGTACAGACCAGAGGAAGCGATCGGTCCAGCACACGCACGAGCATCGGAACGGTTTTCACTTGTCGTCGTCGTCTTCCTCAGCGCAAGCCGCCGAGAGTTCGGGAGCCGAAGGCCTGTTTTACAAAAGGCGCTGTTCGGGTTTCCGACTGTAACTGAGTGTTTGTGCGCCTTTTCTATCCTTAGCAGCGAAATATTCTACATATGCAAAACCAAAAATTGGTGTTTGAGGAAAGGAAACGGCGCAGTAACGTTCTCGCATCTCTGTGCACACCTGAACCGCGTCTTAACGGAAGGAATAAAGTAGGGAGTAGGAGAAGAAAGGAAGAAAGAGGTGCCGTAGTGGAGGGCTCCGGAATAATTACGACCACCTGGGGATCTTTACCGTGCACTGACACCGCACAGTACAAGGGCGTGTTTTGCGTTTCGCCTCCATCGAAACGCGCCCGCCGCGGTCGGGTTCGAATCCAGGTACTCCGGTGATAGCAGTAGCTGAGCACTCTAACCACTGAGCAACCGCGGCCGGCGGGAATGCATATGGTCCCTTCTTCTGAATTAGGGCGCTTCTTAGAAGCAGCGATAGGTGTTTTTCCTTTTCGATTCGTGCCGCCACTCTTTTGTTGCGAAAGCAACACTACGCGAGTGGCCGAGCCATTTCACGGAGCTGAGGCAAGGCCATACTGCGCATGCGCGAGGAGCAGTGACGTCACACGGCGCACAGCTGGCGCGCCGTCGGGCGGGTGACTCAGAGGAGCCGCGCTGACTCAGAGGGGCCGCATTCTAGAGGCCCCGTGTGCTGTGCGATGTCAGTGCCGCGGCCGCTTGATGCAAAGCGCAACACCTCGCTTTGCGCTTTGTATCTAGCGGCCGTGTCAGTGCATCAAGAACCCCAGGTGGTCGAAATTTCCGGAGCCCTTCACTACGGCGTCCGTCACAGCCTGAGCTGCTTCGGGACGTTAAACCCCAATAAACCAAACTAAAAATCAATCAGAGGGGCCGCCTCTGAGCTCGCCGATTGCGCATGCGCAGTAGCGGCGAATAGCTAGCGTGCTGGGGCCGCCGCCGCTGCCGCGCGCTTTCCATCGCCTCTCTCTCCTCGTTGCTTTCGCAATCCTTCGGGTTTAATCAGAGCTAAACAACTGCCAATTTCTTCGCTACAACCAATATAGAGGGGCCAGCCAACTGGCTTCAGCATGGCCTAAAACAACCGCAAGTGGCACAGCAGGTCAATCGGCAAAGACATATGAAACACGTTGGGCTGCTAAATTTGATTCGTTCGTTAACCCAAGAAATGTATTACTAGCTCCCAGTTATGTCATTAAATGCAGCGCTCGCCTCGCTGGGCTTCTACGACAGCCATGATGCATACACCAATGAGTCCTCTGTCTCAATGTCTTTATCTCTCTCTCTGTTGCAGAACAAGAAAATTAAGTCGGCGCAGGTAAGTACAATCAATATTTTGGGCATATTTACGAGCCAGTGTGTCTAGGTTCTGTAAGGCTGGTCAGCAAGTTCGACTCATCATCAGCCTGACTACACCCAATGCAGGGCAAAGGCCTCTCCCATATCTCTCCAATTAACCCTGTCCTCCTGGACCAGTAGGGGACCACCCCGGAAGGTTTTTTTTTGTGTAATAAAGTTGTTTCCATCCATCCAACCCTGTCCTTTGCCAGTTGCGGCCACCGTGTCCCCGCAAACTTCTTAATCTTATCCGCCCACCTAACTTTCTGCCGTCCCCTACTACGTTTGCCTTCTCTTGGAATCCGCCCCGTTACCCTTAAGGACCATCGGTTATCTTGCCTTCGCATTACATGCCGGAATACCTTCTGTAAGCAGGCGGTGAATAGCATTGGCGAGATCGTGTCTCCCTGCAAGTTGGACTAGTTGGGTCCCATTGCTATTTAAAAAAAACAGCTAAAAAGAAAGGAAGGCAAACAAACGATAACAGAAACGTCTCTATAGGGACAACTGCCGTATGTGATCTATATGTGTACCACTATTTTCCGAGTTATATAGAAGGGGCTCCAGCAAGAGATGTATAAAGTAGCCCCAACAAGCCCAACCTGCATCTCCAGAAAAAGTCATACATCAGTTTGTTTCGTAGGCAGTACACGTTTTTTTTTATCAATGTCTGCAGTCATGTAGAGTTCAGCTCTCAGGGCCTTATCCTTAAACTGCCACTGGCCTCCTTCCTTGTTTCTTTGGCCACGAGGAATACATTTTAATGTTTGTTTTATATTTTCAGCTGTAAGGATGGCAAAGTCTTCGAATTCACTTCCAATTCATTGCCATTACGACATGTAGAGTCTTGGTCAGAAGTCTCAAGGCCTAAGACTTTTCAGTTCAGCCCCATAATAGATCCATTATGGCACTATTAAAGGACGAATGACATTAAAATAGTAGCAGAAGATTTCTTCTGGATCTAGAGAAGTTTCCTGCTTGTCTCGCATTTTGAATGATCCGCTGGACGCAACATTCTAAGGACATTCATTTCGCATCAGGCGAATGCTGTAGCCTTATTATTTTTGACCAAGACTGTACTTATGAGCCCACGGATTTGTTTGTTTACTTTTTCACCATAGTTAACTCTCTGGTCACATCTTCTGGCCTGCATTCATTGTCCTGGGGTTGATTACCATCAAGCGTCTTACTGTAGGTTTTATCGCTATTTCCGTTATTTCTGGTAAATGAAGGTACGAAATATTGCAACAAATACTATACCGCGTGAAAAAATTCAGGGGGCACTTTGGCTCTCTAAAGTGCTGCAAGGCGAGAGCATTTCCTGGCGCACTGTTTAACATTGACTGCGAAACTGTTTGTGCTGTGCTAGTGCTTAATTTGACTACACACTACGACTACACATTAAAACTACACACTTTGACTGCCGACTTTACTTCTCAAGCAGGACTCTTTTTCTGCTTCGATGCGTTCGGTTGTATCAATAGCTCTGTTCGCAGTAATGAGGTATGCAATGTGGTCACCCACGGACGCCTTACGTCCTCTGACGGAGCGGACGACAACTATTTTAAGGCGAAAGCCTTTAATGTCTCATCGTTGTAAGCAGCAGTTGTCGACAGAAATGTCACGCTTTTCAATAGGTCTAAACGGCCGTGACGTCAGAGTGCGCGAATTTCAAACGGGGCCGATTGTACTTTGGCTAGTAACCATGCAACCAATTGAAGGGATCGTATAGTGATGCTCCAAGTGTGACTGAGCTTAGTTAATTGCTTTAATTACCCAATTAGCCTACCTAACTTTTCTAGTCAGGCCATATAAATAAATAAAAACGAGTAGGAAATCAGTCGAGCTCGGGGATCGAACCCCGGTCTTCGGCGTGCGAGACGAGCACGCTATCCACTCCGCCATGCCAGCTCGATGGTTTGGAATGAACAAAGGCGCGTCTAGTGAATACGGTGTCCTCGCTCACTCCCGTCCTCCTCCCTTCCCTTCCGGCGAGGTTTAGGTGTCCCCCGAGATATGAGAGACAGATACATTTCCTTTCCTCAAAAAGCAATTTACCGACGAGCGAGGCGTAGAACCGAATGGGCAGTGGCGTTCTATGGACTCCATGGCAGCGTTGCAAGATGCTGTCGCGGTCCACTCTTAGAGGCGAAGCTTAACATCTTAACTACACATCAGTGACCACACTTTAGGTCAAAAAAGTGCCCCCCTGAATTTTGACGGGTGTTCACCTAGATATGTGAGACAGTTACTGCATAATTTCCTTTCCTCAAATACAATTTTCATTTTCTTCATTACGGGCCCTCTTTGTCTTCTTTCACTCCCACTTCCTCCCTTCCTCTGCAGTGCGGTTCAGGTGTCCACCGAGATGACAGAGAATTACTCCGCCATTTCCTTTCCTCAAAAAGCGTTGCGTTCAAAGGGCAAGGCATCGCGCCGTACGGGTGGTGGCGTTCTGTTCCGTGGACTCCCTGGCAGAGCTACAACACGCTGTCACGTTCCACTCCTATAGGCGAAGCTTAAGCGTCATTAATTAGCAGTTAATTAGTATTCAGGCATTAATCAGTAATTAACCATTAATTAGTGATTTGTCATCACTTAGTAATTAGTGCTCAATTATATATGACGCCACCAGTGCCACAGAAGCACTGAAAGTGGTTCGGAAAACGCTTTCGCCTCTACGCACTTTAGACAAAGTGCCCCCTGAATTTTTTTGTTAGTTGTCGTCTGCTCCAAAAGGGGGCGCCAGGCATCCGTGGGTGACCTCATTACTTCGAATCCGCGCACTCTTACGTCATAACCATTTCGACCTACCGAAAAGCGTGACACCTCTGCTGACAACCTTCTGTCGACAACCTCCTGTCGACAACGATGAGGCATTAAAGGCTTTCGCCTTAAAATGAGCGAGTACTCAGAATGTCAGCTACGTAGACGCTATTAAGCGGTCTCTTTGGCGCGCCTCTTTCCGGCAGCATCGTCCTCGGAAGCCGCGAACGGGGACCTCGTCGGTCGCTTCTCCCGACCTCGCCAGCTCCGCGCGCTCGCCTCTCTCTCTCTCGCCGTCGGCCATTCCATCGCCGTCAGCCCTTCCTTCGCCGTCGACCATTCCATCGCCTCTGTCGCAAGCGCAGACCACCGGTCCGCCGTCGACCGAATCCAGGTGAGGCGGCCTTTTGTGTTGTTTCGCTGTGGAAGTGGAGGAAAAACATTTATTAAGAGCATAAATACTGGGTTTGTTTAGTAGGAGAACCCATTGGTCCCCATCGTATTCCGGACTCTCTCGACCGAAAATTTCTGGTCGAGGCGACTGCGGCTATGAACGGTTGCCGCCCAGCGTTCGTATGTCGAATCGGGATTGGTGTAGAAATCTGGGTTATTGATCAATTCGCTCTCGCCCTACCATAAGCTTGCCGTCCTGGTTAGCTCAATTGGTAGAGCGACTGCTCCGGTGAAGCGGTGGTCCTGGGTTCGAACCCCGGACCAGGACGAATTTTTCTTTAACTACGAAGTTTCTGAGAAAGCTGTATAGCTTTCCTTTGTAGCCGTATGGCTGCGCTCGGGTGGATGCCAATGAGTAATTACTCCCTTATTAGAAATCTGGGGTTTCTTTGCATTCCCAAACTTTGTGAAAGAGTGTGCCAACTCCTCCACAGAAGGCGCACGACGAATTGTATCTCAATACGTTAAAGAACCCCAGGTGGTCGAAATTTCCGGAGCCCTCCACTACGGCGCCTCTCATAGCCTTAGTCGCTTTGGGACGTTAAACCCCATAAAACCAAACCAAACCAACCATTTAGACATTAAGTAGGGTTTCGGCAGAGTGTTAGTTTGCAGTCGCCTGCTTATGTGCTCTTCACACTTGTTAAGGGTTTTGTGAGGAAGAGGATATTTCCTTCTTATGATCTTATAGTACTCCGTAACTTCTGCGGAGCTTAGTAAGGGTGAGGGATCGCCAATGGCTTTAGAGTGTGGCTGCGTGCCTGCCAGATGCTCGGAGGAGGAGAGCTCAAGCGGCTATCCCAATGAACATTTAAACACCAATAGACGTCCTGCAGACGTCTAGAACGTCTTTAGGGCGTCTAGGACGTCTTTAGGACATCTAAAGGACGTCCAAGGGATCTGTACATTGGGTCTGTTGGCCGCCTACTTGCCTGTTTTTGACAGGTGCCCTATCGTCTAGAAGATCTGGACATTCGAGGGATTAGTCATTTCCAAATTTTTCAAACACGGAGCAGCCACGCGACCCGTGATGTAATCGCGTACCGCTGCTTGTCAGTCAGACATAATAGTTGCCTCGCTGTTCTTGGATATCGCTGTAGAAAAATCGACCGCTGATGACGTCTTCCGCACAAAAACTTGTAAATGATTGGAGGCGGGCAATGCATGACAGGGTCTGTTTGAAGCATTTCTACGTGGCGGCCTCCAATAGCGTAGCCGTGGACCGTAGGCTGAAACTAAGCAATAAGAGCTTAAGGTAAACACCCCGCGAAACTGTTCTATACATGCGATTGTGATTTGTTTTTTTCTGGAGTTTGCTATACTTTTGTCTTCATTAAAAGGACTGGCAGCTGACTAACACCTGTCATAAGATTATGGTGGAAATAGAGAGTCCTATGATAGTAAAGGAATCGGACATTGTACATATCCAACTTTCTCGGCCCAAAATTTTTGAAAATTGAAGTATTGTTAGGTACTCTTATGGAAATATTGAAGGTAATGGTCCATTCTTTCGATGTGTAGCAAAATCTTTTTTTATAGCGTTTCCATTGACCGCATCGAAAAGTTAAGACTGCCATAGAAAACTAATGGGGAAATCTTTTCGGGATATAAAAACGTTGATAAAAAAAAAATGCAAGACTGCCATCGGCTGATCAGCGGATATATTGATCGTTGCAGTGAAATGTAGCATTATAGGAAAAAATTTCTTTCATAAAAGGTTTCCCGCTCAAAAATGCTTTTGTCCAGATTGATTCAGTACTGGCTGCGGTAACACCGTACACGGTATGCTAAAGGTGTCTAATGTGCTACAGCACGTGGCCCAATCTCGTGAAGTGTCACCGAAGGCTTCTTTCGGTTCATCGCCTTCGAATAGACGTGCAGTGCGACAGTCGTGCAATGGTCTTGTGTGGCACCGCCGAAGCCCTGTTCCCCTAAGATCGCCTACTATCCTTCTCTCGCTCCGTCATGTGAACAGCGCCGACGACGTAATCTCGGGTAGTGCAGTGCTGACCCCTGTCGCCCTAAAAGAACACGAATGGGCCGGGAAGTGTGCCGCAGTGGCGTTTGAGGCTACCCAAGCAGCACAGGTGATCGACCCAATATTGGAAATGTATTGCCAAATACCGCTCCTATACAAAGGACCACAGTGAAACCATCCATTTGCAATATTGGGCCGATTGCCTGAACGATAACGCTCTCCATTGATACAACTTTCATCACCCTACGAAAGTAGCACGGGTAATCGGCCCAATATTGGAAATGTATTTGCCAATGCAGGTCCCACCATGGACCAGACTGAAGCCACCCATTTGCAATATTCGGCCGAATACTCGTGCTGCTTGGTTACGGGCATGTTCGAAGCATTGTGCGGCGCGCCCAGTTAGGTTCTCCACATAGGTGAATAAGCATCGCATCCGCTTTCTGCACAGACCGGATGCGGCGCTCAATCAGGAATCCAGCTTGGCGTCCCCAACAGCAGCAGCCACAGGCCAGGAGGGGGCATTGACCGATAAACCTGGTAAGCATTCCGGCTTCCATGGTCAGATTGACTGGGAATGTGGTTCAGCGTTCGATCGAAATTCGACTGTCAAAGCTTTCATTGATTAAATAGAAAAGCCATGCGATCGTTGGTCATAGTCACAAAATATATCTATGGAAACCGCGTTTAGCGTTTCCTGTTCAGAGTCGTCAGCCTGCTAATCAGCCTGCTAATCAGCACCTTTTAGCTGTACTCTGATGCATTACACCGCTGATAATGGTGTAGCAAAAAAAGCGCTCTTATAACTGAACAGCCTCTTTTTGAAAATTGTAGAAAGTGTTAGGTGAAACACACTGGCAGGTTGGGATCATGTAACAAGTTTGCTTGACCTAAGTGGCATGTGAGACACCTGCTTTTCTGCTTTCAACACCGCTGAGGACAACCACCACAACGCCGACGACTCTGTATTTTCCGCAGAGCATCAGTCGTGACTGACATGCATGCATAGAGCAGCGGTGGCTCAGTGGTTATGGCGCTCGGCTGCTGACCCAAAAGACGCCGGTTCGATACCGGCCGCGGCGGTCAAATTTCGATGGAGGCGAAATTCTAGAGGCTCGTGTACTGTGCGATGTCAGTGCACGTTAAAGAGCCCCAAGTGGTGGAAATTTCTGGAGCCCTTTACTACGGTGTTCCTCATAGTCTGAGTAGCTTTGGGACGTTAAACCTCATGAACCTAAGCCTGTAATATACATTGCGTCATGTAACCACTCTGGTTCATCTATTCCTATATACCGCGGGTTCGATCCCGGTCGCGGCGGTTGAATTTCGATGGAGGCGAAATTCTAGAGGCCCGTGTACTGTGCGATGTCAGTGCACGTTAAAGATCCCCAGGTGGTCGAAATTTCCGGAGCCCTCCACTACGGCGTCTCTCATAGCCTGAGTAGCTTTTGGACGTAAACCCCAAAAAACCAAAACCAAACCAAAAACCGAACCGTTTCATTTCTTCATGAAAGAAGACACTGGCAATACCTTTGCGTACCTACGTTGATTGATGTAAAAATTGTTTCGCATTTGACCTACCCGCGAAAATCGGCTGCCATTGATTGTTCCTCCTCTTCTGTCCTACGCGCCGAAAAAAACACTACGTGTTTAGTCGAGCGGCCACACACCATCCATTCTCTTTCTGCCCTGCGCAGCTGACCCGGTGCACCAAAAGGCTCCACCAGCGCACCCCGGAGGCCGGAGCGCGCAGCAATGGCGCAGGCGCGTCGTCATCCTCTCCGCCCTCGGCTTCGTGGTTGCCGTGGCCGTCTTGGCGCTGTTGATGCTGGGCCGGTTGGTGCCCGTGGACTGGATCCGGGGCACCACCTGCCACACGGAGGTCTGCGAGCAGATGAACGCCATGCTGGTCGAGGCGAGGGACGCCGAGGTGGACCCATGCGACAACTTTTACCGGCACGTGTGCGGTCGGTGGCCGGCCGGGCACAACGGGTTAACCGTGTACGACGTGAACGTCAATGCCTTGTTCGAGAACCTCAACGCTTTCCTGGCCCAGGTGGGACTGGGGAGAAGACAGCTCCAAGATAGCTGGAGGGATGTCTACTTAACGTGATTTTTTGTTGAGCTCCAATGGCAAATCGCGAGCGCTCCACCGGATCACGAACGGAGGAGGAATAAACACTTTTAGGCTTTTCTGTCGTCGTTAGCCCACTTTCGCCCCAGGTGGCCTCCATGAAGGGGCGACCTCGAGGATCTAATCCGGGATATTGGCATGTACCTGTTTGTCTTCATCTTTTCCCAGCTATCAGCTGAGGAATATGATAGGAGCTTTTGGGGGAGGGGGGGGGGGGGCAATTTCCCTCGCATCTCCAGAGAATATGGGCATCATCTGCGGCAAGGTTTTTGGTATATTTTGATTTATTCGGGTTTAACGTCGCAAAGCGACTCAGGACTCAGGCTATGAGGGACGCCGTAGTGGAGGGCTCCGGAAATTTCGACCACCTGGTCTTCATTAACGTGCACTGACAGCGCACAGCACACGGGCCTCTAGAATTTCGCCTCCCTCTAAATTCAGCCGCCGCGGCGGGGATCGAACCTGTGTCTTTCGGGCCAGCAGCCGTGCGCCATAACCACTGCGCCACCGCGGCGGACGGATGTGGAGGAGAGATTGTCAAAAGGGAATGTGGGATTCGGCCACGAGGCTTCACAACCTACGTTCATTCTGCGGTGTGTACATTCAAGTTCATCTTTCACGGCGAAAGCCATTTTACTGAGCCCCGCGCCCAGCTCAGCCGTGCTTCTGTGTAATCCGTAGACATAGCTAGCATAGCGCCAGATCCATCGCGAAACTAAAACGAAAAAAAAAGGCAGGCATTTAGATAGAACTGGGGAGCGGCATATGTTTGATGGCAGGCGTGGCGCGATGCCAAAACTGCATTGCGCTTAGCTTAGAATAAACATTTTTTTCAGGCATGACGTGGAAGAAAATAAGTGCCACACCATCCAGTACCGCTGACATGCAGAAGGCTCAACCCAGACGTAATGACAAATGAAGAACGCCAAGGAATGGGGAAAGAAACATTTGATACACCAGTATATGCCATAAAATGAAATCAATCAATCAACGAGTTTATTTTGCACTAAGGAAAGTACTTCGCAAGTTCAGGCCTGCCAAAGCCTCATTGGGCTTATGTGGAAGCGCCCGGCAGACGGCGAAAAGTCGCGTTCACTGCAAACATCATTGGACAGATACAAGAAAATTTAACTCCGCAATGCTGACATTTAATTAGAAGTAGAGCCGGATGCATCAAACCACATGAACACCAGTCAACACTTACAGGGGCTTGAAAACACACAAAAAAAAAGGTTCAAAGAAACACCCTGCCGGAGGAGAAGTGACCACGTAGACTTTTTTGGCCCGTGTACTGTGCGATGTCAGTGCACGCTAAAGAACCCCAGGTGGTCGAAATTTCCGGAGCCCTTCATTACGGCGTCCCTTATAGCCTCCTGAGTTGCTTCGGGACGTTAAACCCCATAAAACCAAACCAAACCTTTTTGACCACTATGGGAAAAGATGGGAAGAAATAGGATGGAGAGTAGATGGTATGGGACTGCAATGGGAATGAGGATACGTTGCCTGGGGAGCGAGCCCTCTCGCCCGTGCTGGACTCTGAGGTGACGTGGTCACGATGACCCTAAGAATGCTGGCAATAATGGAGACAGGATGTTTTGCGGCTATCTTTTGTACCTTATTGCCGCCGCGGTGGCTTAGTGGTTATCGTGCTCGGCTGCTGACCCGAAAGACGCGGGTTCCATCCCGGCCGCGGCGGTTGAATTTCTTTGGAGGAGAAATTCTGGAGGCCCGTATACTGTGCGATGTTAGTGCACGTTAAAGAACCCCAGGTGGTCGAAATTTCCGGAGCCCTCCACTACGGCGCCCCTCATAGCCTGAGTCGCTTTGGGACGTTAAACCCAAATGAACCAAACCAAACCTTTTTTTATGCGTATCTTATTGCAATCACTCAGTTCAGCCCTTGGGCGCGGCCGGGCAGCCACCAAACCAAGTGACGTGACGTCACGTCGTTTGGTGACGTGACGTCACCAAACCACGTAAAAAAAGCAAAAGAAAGAAGAAGAAAAAAAAGAAAAAAAAAGGACGGCTGAGCATGGTGGCGGTTGCCACCGCCCCGTTTCAAAGGGGGCGCTCCTATATCCATCCATCCATCCATCCATCCATACGTCACGGAGGAAAAGCTGCTGAGAAAATCGAGTGCCGCCAAGCAATACCTCGCGCAAAAAGACCGCGCAATATGCAACGCATTCTTGGCTTAACCAAGCTAAGCCTGGGCATTTTTTTATCTTATTCGACGGCAGACAGACCGCAGAGTATAAACTTTGTTTTCGCTTTTCTCGTTTCGTCTGCTTCTGCGGCAGGTTGATGTGGGCACCCAGGAGGGCCCGACGGAGAAGGCCGCCCGCTTCTACCAGACATGCACGGCCATAGTGGTCGACGGACAGGATCAACTGGAAGCCTTCCAGCGCGTCTTTCAGGACGCTGGCATACACTGGCCTCACCTTCGTGCTTCCGGAAATCGGACCAAGGCCACTGAGGACGCCTTTCTCGTTGCCGCAAAGGTCTACGCTTCCTTCAGCTTCGGCTCGCTCCTGGAAATCCGCCATCGTAGAGTGCAGACAGGCGAGGTATCATTATGCAATCGCTCCGTGTGTGCGTGATTAACAGTGCTCCGTGGTAATATGTTGTGGTAGAAATAATGATGGAATCGTCCGCGTACAGAGGACAGAACGTTCTGCAGGACGCATGTGGGGGTGGTACAATCCACCTTCAATATACACTTAAGACTTGACCATGAAAATTGGGGTTTGAAGAAAGCAAATAGCACAGTATCTGGGTGCCGCATGATAGCGCTGCGACTGCACGCCATGCATGAAGGAAATTCGCTGGAAACGTATTTAGCTACTCGCTTAATTGGTATATCTACTTTACATGCTCATAATTAAGATATTCATGCACGGCTTAGTGCACATCTCGAAGATACGTTTCTTAGATATTTGTGCATTCACTAGAAGCGACTTCATTCATTGCGAAAAATCGAACATGGCGTTGGTCCGGATTCGATCCTCACCCTCACAATAATTTTCTCTTTTAAGATTATATATATATATATATATATATATATATATATATAGATATATATATATATATAATATATAATATATTGCCACACTCTACCGGCGCCCCCGTGCGGTCTGTCTTCGACCGTTGTCGCGCGCTGGACTTCCTCTTCTGCTCGGTGCTAGGGTCGGCAGGGTGCGCTCCTCCCAGTGTGCTCGCCAGGGATAGAACGTTCTACCGGCGTTCGTGACATTTTGGTGGAGGTGCTGGGTACCGATCCATGTACGAAGAGGTCCCAGGAACCTCCAGCGCTCCGCCACACCCCCTGGATACGACACCTGTCCACAAGTCAAGCCGCTGCTTGAAAGGCTTAGCCCCCGAGTACAATCTCCTCACCGCGCCATCCCGCACAATGACCTCTACGGTGGCCAGCCAGACCTTCCAGCCATCTGTGAGTTCGCCACCGCTACTTCTTCATGCGCCTCGTACGCCTGCGTCGTTTCATGGTGACAAGTTTGTGGATGTGGAGGACTGCCTGGACGGGTATGACAGGGTCGCTGAATTTAATCTGTGGGACGAGGACCGCAAGCTTCGGAACGTCTACTTTGCCCTCCAGGATGCCGCCGAGACGTGGTTCGAAAACCACGAGTCCGCCATCCACACCTGGCAAGACTTCCGGCGGCAGTTGCTGGATACCTTCAGCAGCAATGAACGGAGGGAGCGTGCTGAATTGGCCCTGCAATCGAGAGCGCAGCAGCCAAACGAGAGCGTGGCGACGTACGTGGAGGACATGACCCGGCTTTTCAACCGCGCTGATCCTTCGATGTCGGAAGCCAAGAAGGTGCGCCATTTGATGCGGGGAGTGAAGGAGCAATTGTTCGTTGGGCTCGTGCGCGATCCTCCGGCTACAGTCGCCGATTTTGCAAAGGAAGCGGCAGGCATGGAGCGCGCCCTGCAACAGCGGTTTGCGCACTACGGCCGTCCATCAAACATCACTGCTGTGGAGTGCCACATGCCGAGGCCCGGGGATGAGAACACCTCCCTCCGAGAGCTCATCAGGAGCATCGTTCGCGAAGAGCTGCAGAAGCTTCGCTCTGTGGAGCAGCCTCCTAGTGTGACCGCCATCTCGGATGCTGTCCGTGACGAGATACGCCGCACGATGCAGCCCATTCCACCTCCCGAACCGCCAGCGCCCTATGTGATGACATACAGCGAGGCATTGCGAAGTCCTGCGCCACCACCGCCGGCGTTCTACTCTCCTGCCCCTACCGCGCCGTCCAACCGATTCCCGCATACGACAGCGCTGGCAGACGACCGCCCACCCGTCACGAAGGCGAACATGTGGCGCACGCCGAACAACAGGCCCCTGTGCTTCCACTGCGGCGAAGCAGGCCACATCCGTCGTCACTGCCCGTACCGCCGGATTGGCCTGCACGGCTTTTCGCCAGACGCACCCCTGCCACGCTATGGTGAACGACCCCGCGAGATCGATCAGTACCTAGCGGCCAACGTCCCACCTGCACCCACTGCCCAACGTCAGTCCAGGTCACCGTCGCCTCGACGGTTGTCTTCACCAGCCCGCCAGTCCTACGTCCGGCAGTCCTCCAGCCCGCGCCGGGAAAACTGAGGACGGCGACCCCCGGAGGTGGGGTCGCCGTCACTGGACATAACGACGAACACACTCCGCTCATCGACGTTAGCATGCGACCCGACCTCCGACCCCACGCCGCTACGCCCTTTCGACGCCCAGAGACGCCTTCGCTTGACGCTTCAATTGGACAATCTGAACGACCCTTAAGTCCGACGACTTTTCGACGAACAGAGACGTCTCCGCTTGACGCCCCAACTCGACCGCGAGGACGATCCCCAAGTCCGACCTCCCCCGCACAGCGTTTTTCCGAAGGTGACCAAGATTCGGCTGAAATCCCGATCATCGTTGATGGCCGCCGCGTGACTGCTCTCGTAGATACCGGCGCCGATTTCTCCGTAATGAGTCGTGGTCTGACGCTTGTCCTGAGTCCTTACAGTCCTTACACCTTGGCCTGGAACGCACATCCGGACAGCTGGAGGCCATCTGGTGACACCGGTTGGAGTCTGCACCGCTAGAATAGAGATTCGCGGTGTAACCTTCACTGCCTGCTTCGCTGTGTTGGCTCATTGCTCGAAGGACCTCATCCTCGGGTTTGATTTTCCTCGAGAACACGGTGCGATAATCAACCTCCGCGAACTTGTCGTGACGTTCTCACCTCAGTGTGCCATAGCCGACAGCAGCGAGCCCGACAGGCCTGTTTTTCGTGTGTGTGACAATGTCACGCTACCACCACGCTCCAGTTTGTTTATTACGGTGGAATGCTCCAATCCACGCACGCCTCACGGGATTGGGGAAGGTAACCTGTCGTTACTGCTGAGTCAACAAGTCTGCGTTGCGCGGGGTGTTACTTCCCTCCGCGGAATGCGAACGCAGCTTTTTGTTACCAACTTTAGCGCCGAATACCGCCACTTGCCGCAAGCAACAGCCATAGCCTATTTCGATAAAATTAGTGACTCAGTCTCCCACTGCGCCTTGTCCCTCAACGATACCCATGAATCCACGTTTGACGCCCCCGTTATGACTGACGTGAACCCCGACCTAACCGCCGATCAGAAACACCGCCTCCACATGATCCTCGACTCTTTTCGTGATTGCTTTGCGACCACGTCTAAAGTTCGGCAAACATCGGTCGCTAAACATCGCATTGTAGTTGAAGGCGAGAGGCCTATACAACACCACCCCTATCGAGTGTCTGCGAAAGAACGGGAGGTGATTCGGAGGCAGGTTGAGGAAATGCTCCGCGACGAGGTTATCCAGCCGTCAACAAGCCCGTGGGCTTCGCCCGTTGTGCTGGTCGCCAAGAAGGATGGCACTCTACGATTCTGCGTCGACTACCGTCGCCTCAACAAGATTACTAAAAAGGACGTTTACCGTGGCCCGGATTGATGACTCATTCGATCGCCTGCGTCATGCCCGGTACTTTTCCTCTCTTGATCTACTCAGTGGGTACTGGCAGATCGAAGTCGATGAACGTGACCGTGAAAAGACCGCGTTCATAACCCCCGACGGTTTGTACGAGTTCAAGGTGCTCCCCTTTGGCCTGTGTACCGCTCCTGCCACCTTTCAAAGAATGATGGACACTGTCCTAGTTGGCCTCAAATGGCAGTCGTGTCTCGTCTATCTTGATGATGTGGTTATTTTCGCTGCGACCTACGAAGAACATCTCAAACGCTTGAGTGCAGTATTGACGGCAATCCGATCGGCCGGTCTGTCTCTAAAACCCGAAAAATGCCACTTCGCGTACCAACGGCTGAAGTTTTTGGGCCATGTTGTGACACCTGAGGGCGTCAGCCCCGACCCCGACAAGACGGCCGCTGTAGCTGCGTTCCCGACTCCCACTGATAAGCGAGCTGTGCGCCGGTTTCTTGGCCTCTGCGCATATTACAGACGCTTCGTGCAAGACTTCTCCAGGCTGGCTGAGCCTCTCACACGGCTGACAAAAGATGATCAGCCTTTCGTCTGGGCACAGGAACAGCAGGACGCCTTCGAAAAGCTCCGCAAACGCCTACAAACAACGCCCATTCTTGCCCATTTTGACGAGGAGGCGGACACGGAACTTCACACCGACGCCAGCAACATTGGCCTCGGTGCAGTCCTCGTCCAGTGGCAAGATGGTCTTGAGCGCGTGATTGCTTAGGGCAGCCGCACGCTGTCACGGTCCGAGGCAAATTACTCAACCACTTAAAAGGAGTGCCTAGCTGTTGTGTGGGCGATAACGAAGTTCCGGCCCTACTTGTATGGTCACCCGTTTCGGGTCGTGAGTGACCACCACTCACTGTGTTGGCTCGCGAATCTTAAAGACCCCTCGGGCCGGCTAGCTCGTTGGAGCCTTCGCTTGCAAGAATTTGACGTTACAGTTGTCTACAAGTCGGGCAACAAACACAGCGATGCAGACTGCTTGTCCCGTGCTCCTATTCCGTCCAGCTCTGATGACCTCGAAGATGACCCTCTATTTATTGGCGCTCTGACCACGTCCGCCCTCGCTCAACAACAGAGGGACGACACGGAATTGCGGCCACTCATCGATTATCTCGAGGGTACCGCCTCGTTACCACCTCGTCTATTCGCGCGTAGCTTGTCGTCGTTTTGCTTGCGGGATGGCGTTTTCTACAAACAAAATTACGGCCCGACGGACTCTGGTTACCTGCTCGTGGTTCCAACGGCGCTCCGCACTGACGTTTTGCAGGCGTGCCACGACGAGCTTCCTTCCGGCCACCTCGGATTTTCTCGAACGATGGCACGAGTTCATCACCGTTATTACTGGCCCAGGCTTTCTGCGGCTGTCAAGCGTTATGTGCGCACTTGCCGCTAGTGTCAACGTCGGAAGAAACCACCTTTCAAGCCGCCTTGCTTGCTTCAACCCATTGCTTCGCCGAGAATTCCTTTCCACCAAGTCGGCATGGACTTACTCAAAAAAAAAAAAAAACAGCGCGAACAAACGGGAACGAGACGAAGAATACACAGGAACAAGCGCTGTTTTTTTTTTTGCATAATGTATCACCAACTCGCCCGCTTAACTATCCTGTTGGATGGACTTACTGGTCCCATTTCCCGCGTCATCATTGGGTAGCCGGTATATTGTGGTTGCCACCGACTACCTCACCCCGTATTGTGAGACGAAAGCCCTTCCCCGCGGTACTGCTGCTGAAATTGCTGACTTTTTCATCATCAGCATAGTCCTCCGCCATGGCGCCCCTTCTGTTGTTTTAACTGACCGAGGCACAGCGTTCACGTCCGCGCTTACTCAGGAAGTTATGCGGCTCAGTGGCACGAGTCATCGTAAGACCACAGCTTACCATCCTCAAACCAACGGCCTAACCGAGCGCCTAAATAAGACTATCGCTGATATGATTTCTATGTACGTCGGCGATGACCACAAGAACTGGGACGAAATACTTCCGTACGTCATGTTTGCCTACAATACTGCCCTTCAAGAGACGACGGGGTTCACGCCATTTCGTTTGGTACACGGTCGTGAAGTCGTGACTATGTTGGACACAATGTTGTTGCCCGATATCGCGCACCCATCTGTTGCCGACGCTGATGCATTCGTTCGCCATGCAGAGGCTGCCCGCCGGCTGGCTCGGCAACGAACCTGCGTGCGGCAAGAAGTCGATGCTCACCGCTATAACCTTCGTCATCGCGAAGTCATTTTCCAGCCTGGCGATCAAGTGTGGGTTTGGAGCCCCATTCGTCTGCGCGGTCGCTCCGAGAAGCTTCTGCGCCGTTACTTCGGCCCCTACAAGGTACTCCGCAAACTCAGCGACGTTACGTATGAATTGCGCCCGCAAGGGAGTGCTCGTTCTTCAAGACGCCCGCCGACATCCGAAATTGTGCACGTCGCAAGACTCAAGCCATACCATGCCCGCTAGAACAACTCTCACCACGTTCAGTGCCTGGGATTCTGTTCACGCACACATGTGACTCCCCCTCACTTTCAGCCATAGAGTCGATGCCTTTCCAGAGGGGAGGGGCAATGCCACACTCTACCGGCGCCCCCGTGCGGTCTTTCTTCGACCGTTGTCGCGCGCCGGACTTCGTCCTCTTCTGCTCGGTGGTGGTGGTGGTGGTGAAAAACTTTAATCGAAGAGAGCTTGAGGGTTAAAAAAAAAAAAAACCCTGCTGCATGGTCGGTATCCTTAGTCCGGTACACCGCATGACGAGGCCCCGTCTCGCGCCCGCTTGACCAGAGCCCTTTGGGACTCCAGTGTGGAGCAGTTGAGGAGGGCAGCCTCCCATGCCTCTCGGGTGGGGGTGGGGGAGGGGGGAAGGTGAGGATTCTGAGTACATGCCCACACCATGTGAAAGATATCGCAGATCTCTCCACAGTGCGGGCAGCGCCCATCTGTGTTCGGATCGAAGTGTTTTGCTATTGCAGGACAGAGAAGGGTTCCTGTCTGCAGGCGCCGCAGAGTTCGCTCCTCCGCCTTACTCAGCCCCTTGGCAGGTGCCGGGTAGAGACGGTGGCTGTCGCAATAATAAATTAGGATTTCGCGGAACCGCAGAAGCGGTTTATGAGCTTCTGAGCCATGAGAGCTAGGATGAGGAGCCCGGTGTGTGAGCGCTCGGGCGGCCGCATCAGCAGCCTCATTGCCTCGTAGACCCTGGTGGCCGGGAGCCCAGATCACTTTTGTGCGAGTTGGATCGGCGAGAGCGCGTCTTAGAATTTGCGAGGCAAGAGGTGATATTTCGCCTGCAAGATAATGTTCACAGGCCCGGCGAGAGTCTGTGATAACCGTTTTCGATTTTGGATCGGCGGCAGCGAGAGCTATTGCGACTTCCTCCGCTCGTAGTCCACCGGGGAATGAATGCTCGGTGCTAGGGTCGGCCGGCTGCGCTCCTCCCAGTGTGCTCGCCAGGGATAGAACGTTCTACCGGCGTCCGTGACAATATATGTAGGTTGGTTGGTTTATGGGGTTTAACGTCCCAAAGCGACTAAGGCTATGAGAGACGCCGTAGTGGAGGGCTCCGGAAATTTCGACCACCTGGGGTTCTTTAACGTGCACTGACATCGCACAGTACACGGGCGTCTAGAATTTCACCTCCAAAGAAATTCAACCGCCGCGGCCGGGATCGAACTCGCGTCTTTCGGGTCAGCAGCCGAGCGCCATAACCACAGAGCCACTGCGGCGGCTATATATATATATATATATATATATATATATATATATATATATATATATATATATATATATATATATATATATATATATATATATATATCGCTTGAAGGCCATATCTGCGCCATCAATGACCTTCAAGGTTTGTACGCGAGAAGTGAAGCTTTGGAGTGGAGAAGTGGTCCTTTTTCACCCGCCGCGGTGGCTCAGTGGTAAGGCGCTCGTTTACCGAGCCGGAGTACCCGGCTTCGAACCCGACCGCGGCGGCAGCACACGAAACGCAAAAGGCGCCCGTGTGCTGTGCGATGTCAGTGCACGTTAAAGATCCCCAGGTGGTCGAAATTATTCCGGAGCCCTCCACTACGGCACCTTTTCCTTCCTTCCTTCTTTCACTCCCCCCTTCCTCCCTTCCCTTACGGCGCGGTTCAGGTGTCCGCCGATATACGCGGGACAGATACTGCGCCATTTACTTCCCTCAGAAACCAATTTACCAATTTTAGGGAGTGAAAGAAGGAAGGAAGAGGTGCTGTAGTGGAGGGCTCCGGAGTAATTTCGACCACTTGGGGGTCTTTAACGTGTACTGGCATATCGCACAGCACACGGGCGCCTTTTGCGTTTCTCCTCCATGGAAACGCGGGCGCCGCGGTCAGGTTCGAACCCCGGGTACCCCGGATCAGTAGACGAGCGCCCTAACCACTGAGTCACCGCGGCAGGTCTACATATGTCCCCTCTTCTGAATTATGGATGCTCCTTAGAAACAGCGATAGGTGTTTTTCCTTTCCAGTTTGTGTCGTCACTCTTTCTTCACTACAATTAAGATAGAGGGGCCAGCCAACTGGCTTCGGCATGGCCTCGAACATCAACAAGTGGCACTGCAGGCCAATCGGCAAATACGTATAATACACGTTTGGCTGCTAAAGCTGATTCGTTTGTTAACCCACGCACTGTTTTACTAACTCCCGGTTAATTTCCCGGTTAAAGAACAATTTCCGATTTTCTTCTCCTTTTTCCCCCTTGGCAGGCATACCTGCACTTTCAGCCGGACATATGCCTCGAGATATGGCTGCCGAGTAGGGCCCTGTTCAAGAACGATTCCGACGACGCCCACTCCTACCGTAGCTACTACGAGAATGCGCGTGCCCTGTACGGTGGTGCTCAGGCGTCCCAGGCGCCCAATTTCGACGAGTTCCTGGAGATCGAGATCGCGGTGCTCGAGGAGCTGGACTCCCCTCAACGATACGCCGGCATGCTGGTGCTCAATTCCACTGCGGAGCTGGCGCACATAGTCAGCCCGACCCGGCTGGCGAAGCTCGAGAAGTACTTCACCAAGGTGTACCAGCTTCCCAAGAATCCCCGCGCCAGTGTCAGGGGAGACAAGTACCTAGAGCGCTTCGCTAAGCTCGTCGACAAACTGGGCGACGACAAGATTATCTTCTACCTCGGCTGGGTCTTCCTCCAGGTGCTTAGAACGGTCTATATGCTTTTGCCCGTGCTTACGAAGGGCCTCTTATTGATAATGATTGCCTCGCGTCTGTGCTTCGAACGGATCTTCCAGAGGATGTATGCGTGCTAGGAAAATTTCACTTCAGTGCTTGTCCAAATGCATCGTAATCTCCTTAACTAGAAGTTTATTTCTTCGAATGTTCGATATATCCGAACTGCCGTTTTCGTCACCATCCCATCGGTAGATTAAAGGTGCACTGAAGGGGATTCCGAGCTCGTCTTCTTAGATGCGCCAAAGAGGATTCTGAGCCCGTCTTCTTAGGGCCACTAAAGAAGATTCTGAGCTCGTCTTCTTAGGTGCACTAAATCGGATTTCGAGATCCCCAGGTGGTCGGAATTATTCCGGAGACCTCCACTACGGCACCCCTTTGTCTCTTTCTTCTTTCACTCCCACCTTCCTCTCTTCCCTCACGGCGTGGTTCAGGTGTCCGCCGAGATATGTGAGACAGATACTGCGCCATTTCGTTTCCTCAGAAACCAATATACCAATTTACGCATGTTTCAGTATGTGCGGTTAAGGGGACTCATTATGTGCATGGCGATGATCGTGGTTCAATTTTCCTTCAGCCTTTTCCCCTGTGCTGCGCAGGCGGTGTGGCGTGCGCTGGACAAGAAGCTGAACGCCCAGTGGTACCAAGTGTTCTCCGAGCTCCTCTCGCCAGCGGTGATCCATCAGTCGGAAGCGGACTGCCTCGAGCTCACCGAGGCGCTGTTCGGCTGGGCGCTGTTCCATCGCTTTATGCAAATCAACCGAGGCGAGAGCCCCACCAAGATCGTGAACATCATGATGGAGCACGTGGCGTCGAGGTTCCTCTTCGAGCTCACGGCCAACACGTGGCTCGGAGAGTTGGGCTTCGTCGAGAAGAACTTCACGGTAACGCTCTCCTTTCGATACAGTCATCATCAGCTTACCCAAGCAGCATATGTAAACGGCCCCATATTGGAAAACTATTGGAAAATTCTGGCCCTACAGAGCACCAGAGTAAAGCTATCCATTTTCATTACTGGGCTCTTGGGTAACTGCGTAGACTGCAGGACGAAATCCTCACCAATTAACTTCTAGTCAGCTCTGTCCTGCGCTAGCTTCCTAATATAATCGGCCCACCTGATTCTCTGCCGCACCGTGCTGCATGTGCCTTCTTTAGGAATACACTTCGTTACCCCCAAAAATTAACGGGTATTCTCGCTTGGCATTACATACCCTGCCCATATGCCAAATACTTTTCTTTTCGGCTAAGATATTATTATTTCCACTTCTTGAGTTGAGCCGCCGCGGTGGCTCAGTGGCTATGGTGCTCAGCTGCTGGCCCGAAAGACGCGGGTTCGATCCCGGCCGCGGCGGCTGAATTTCTTTGGAGGAGAAATTCGAGGCTCGTGTACTGTGCGATGTCAGTGCACGTTAAAGAACCCCAGGTGGTCGAAATTTCCGGAGCCCTCCACTACGGCGTCTCTCATAGCCTTAGTCGCTTTGGGACGTTAAACCCCATAAACCAAACCAAACCAACTTCTTGAGTTGAGTTGTTTTATTCCTTAAAGGCCCCCTTTTCCGGGTGTGTTACATAAGGGGTGGGAATACACTTGAAAATTTGTAAAAACAGCAATGATTACTTAACATTGAAGATGATCTGTTACACGCGCTTGAAAAACAGATGGCGAAGCGACGACGACGATGTCACAGGGAAGGCCGTTCCAGTCTGAAGCTGTTCGAGAAATGAGCGAAGCAGAAAAAGTAGTGTGCGATGGTCGGCGTGCAACTTGCAGTGGATGACTGGTGCGGTGAGATATGCGTGCTGCGGCTGTGATGTACGGTGCTTGATTCAGAGAAGAGTAGAAAAAAACTTGTGAAAAAGAGCGAGGCTAGCGATGCGGCGACGATATGAAAGTAGTGTCAATCAGGATTTCACTTTCAAAGTTGAGGCACTGGTGTCGTACGTGTATGAGGAATGAATGAACCGGACGACGCGATTTTGAACCGATTCCAACGCAGTGATTAGATATGCTTGATGTGGGTTCCAGATGGCAGATGACTCTGCTCTCTTTACGTCTCTTAACACTACCCTCATTGTTTTCCTGTCCAAATAGCTCGCTGCTCTGTCCTCAGTTTTTTGATAGCCTCCACGTTTCTGATCCAAAGTTAAGTATTTAGGATTCAGATATAGCCAGACGAAACTGAAGGCTCAAACGGCAATTGCACATCGAAGCAGGCGCTCCAACTGTAATCATCATCATCAGCCTGACTACGCACTGCAGGGCAAAGGCCTCTCCCCTGGTCTAGCTCTTGGCTACAATCTTTATGAACAAACCGATCAACCCAATTATTGGCGTCCACCTATTGTCTTAAAGTCGCAGTGAGCCGTTTTGAATTTTTCGCTTAGTCTGTTAGCTGCACGGTAGCATGTGCGCGGCGGTTGATCGTGACGTTATTACAGTATGTCAACAGCATTGGTTGGAGCGTGTACTTTCCGGGGCATTGGCGACTTCATTCTTTATAGATGCAGCCGATGATTTGCCGTACGGAAGACAACAGCAAACGGGATATGGTGCATCATCATCACAATCAGCCTGACTATACCGCTCCCTGCAGCGCTAGGGCTTCTGTCATGTCTCGACAGTTAACCCTGTCCTTTGCCGGCTGCGGCCTCGGTATCTCCGCAGACGTCTTAATTTCATCCCGCCATCTAAGTTACTGCCGTCCCCTACTACTTTTAGCATGGCATGGCAGAGCCGTTTGATCATACCATTTCCAATACTGCGCGTCAAAACCTGTATCGTCCCTGTGGCCACTTCGCGTAGGTTATTAGTTGCAAGCGCCAGCTAGGAGCGGGAAGTAAAACTGTTGCGCCTTATTTTGCCTCTCGAGCCCAACAATTCTGGGCAACATGCCCAACATACCCAACATAGCCTGGGCAACATACCCAACAACTCTGGCCGAAAGCTTTTATCAACCGGAAAGAGTTTATGAGAGCATTTTTTTTTCATATATAGCAAGATTTCACTCATCATCATCATTTATTGTACCCTTTAAGGTTCCTTCTGGGACATTACATAATGGGGGAAAAGACAGTAGTGTGAAGCGATCATACAAAAGCATGTGAACTTAAAAAGAACAAAAATAACAAGAATAACAAGTTTCACGTCAAGTCAACGTTAGGTAATCCAAACAATACAAAAAATATGTGACAGACAAAGCAGTAGGATATAAAACTGAACAGTAAAATGCGCGGAAAATAAATAAGTGGGAAAGTACTTGTAGGGGATAATGCAATGGCACAAGCAGTTAAAATTTCAGGCAGAGAATCGCGAGGGGAGTAGCTATAGATGGTTCAAGTGGTCTGTTATTAAATGCCTAAATCTGGTGGAATTAGATTCGATGACAATGGTTTCAGAAAGATTGTTCCATTCTTATATGGCGATTGAAAGGAAAGACGTGTTGAAAGCATTGGATGAGCCGTGCAACCGTTGAATGCTGAGGGAGTTGAATAATCAGCGAGATGAGCGTAAGGGAGCATGTAAGAAAGTTTGGTGTAGTGCAGGGAAGTTAAAATATAGTTTGTGTAAAAGACAAAGAATCGATATTTTTTTGTGGAGTGCTAATGGTTCAAGGCCGAGAGACGAAATGATTGTGATGATGATTTCACTATAGCAATCATTATATCCGCAGATCCTCCCGAACCCAACAATTCTGGGCAACATGCCCAACGTACCCAACCCAGCATTGCAACATACCAACAATTCCGGCCAAAAGCTTTTATCTACTGGAAAGAGAATTCTTCATTTATAGCAAGATTTCACTATAGGAATCACTATATTCTCAGATCTCCCGTCGGCAGTCTAAAAATTTTTTGCTATTAACGTTTTTGCTAACATCAAAAGCGTTCCCCATTGGTTTTCTATGGCAGTCCCAACTGCTCTAAGTGAGCGATGTAAACCCTGTAAAGAAAAGATTTTGGTACGTATCGGAAGAATGGACTATTATCTTGAATATTTTTATACCAATACCTAACAGTTTACCAACATTAAAAATTTTTGTCCAGGAATGTTGGACATGCATACGTTTATGGCCTATGGGCTTATGGGGTTTAACGATGGGGTTTTACGTCCCAAAGCAACTCGGGCTGTGTGGGACACCGTAGTGGAAGGCTCCGGATAATTTCGACCTCCTGCACAGTACACCGCACAGTACACGAGCCTCTATAGTACTTCGCCTCTATTAAAATGCGACTGCCGCGGCCGGGAGTGGACCCACGTTTTTCGGGTCAAGAACCGAGCACGGTAATCACTGAGCCACCGCAGTGGCTTGAGTTTGATATAAAGCATTGATATTTTGATGCGTCTGCTTCATTCATTTCGTTTCCAGGCGGCAGCGCATCCATTAACCTTCTCGGAGCTTGTATCTTGAGTTTACGATACTGCCCACGGGCGTCGCGACAGTCTTCCTAAGCAGCGTAGGTAATCGGCCCAATATTGCACATGGATCGATTCACTCTGGTCCTTTTTATACTATAGGACCGTTATTTGCCAATACGCCCCGCCGCGGTGGCTCAGTGGTTACTGCGTTCGGCTGCTTGCCCGAAAGACGCGGGTTCGATCCCGGCCGCGGAGGTCTCATTTAGATGGAGGCGAAATTCTAGAGGCCCGTGTACTGTGCGATGTCAGCGCACGTTAAAGAACCCCTGGTGGTCGAAATTTCCGGCGCCCTTCACTACGGCGTCCCTCATAGCCTGAGTCGCTTTAGGACGTTAAACCTCAATAAAGCAACCAATTTGCCAATACGTTTGCAATTTTTGGCCGATTGCTTGGCTGCTTTGGTTCTAATCCCTGTGTTTTGGTTCAGTCAGACCGGCGGATTTCAGTACATGAGCCCTGTGGGAAGCTTTGGAAATGGTATGTTCAAAGAGCTCTGGGGAGCTGCGAGACGCGAGAAGAAAAGAAACGCACTGCTAACGGAAATACGTCGCGCAGGCTTCCGGTAGAAATCCCCGTTCGCCGTTAAGTTGTATGCGGCGGAGTACGACTTTCTGAGCAATTTTGTTTGTGTGAGGCGATAAGTCACGCCTGCAATAAGGCACGTGGTGTGAAAATGGGGGCGTTACCTGAGGCTATAAATGTATGTTTTTCTAGCAACAGACAATTGGAAGTTGGCGCCTGTCCGTTGTCTCCTCGTCTCTTTTGGTCCTTGTGAAATCATTTGCGCATAGGTGGTTTTTCCAAAGTTTCAAGACGGGGTCTTTAATGCTGATCAGGGTGGATGTTTGGGCGAGTTGGTTGCTCATGATGAAAAACTGTAGCGCTCGAGACAGAACACTGTGAGAACAGTGTTTTTTCAGAACACTGTGAGGAATGTAAACCAGGTATATGCATGCCGAAGTTCGATGAATGCCAGGTGATTAACAAAAGCAGGAAACAGTTAACACGTGAGATTGTTGAAGCAAGACGAATAAAAACTTAGAAGATAAGTGTGTAAGCATCCCGTCTGTATATTTATCAAAGAAGGAGATGATTTTCATTGATGGCTTGGACAAAATGTGAAAAGTGACTTGCGGTGTGATAGGCTTGTGGGAAGATATTTTGATGCTTGCGCAGTATTTAAAAACTGTTTGTGCATTGAATAAAGATTCAGTTGAAAGTTAGCGCATGTGTTGTCGTCTTCGTTGTGTCCTTGTCTCGAGCGCTACAGTTTTTCATCTTTAACGCTGCCTAGTTGAAAACTTGATTCGTAAGTTCTTAGAATCCGACTCTTAAATGTTAAGTTGCACCCGACAGTACCACTTCTCACTGACCCGACAGTACCACTTCTCACTGTCCCCCTGGAACGCGCTGTTCACAGGAGGTCCTCTACCACCAGAAGCGTTTCAACGACATCACCATCTTGACGAGGCTGGGCAACCTGTCCGACATGACCGGCTCGCTGCCCGAGAACTGGGTCACCGCGGCCAGGGTGGTGCGTTCGCTCGCGGACGAGGCCAGGGGGGACCTGCTCACGGGCTACATCTGGCGGTTACGAACCTCGTCGGGCTACTTCGCTTTCGACCCGTTGCTGCACGTGCTGCGGGCGCCGCCGCTGTACGCCGAACTTCCGCTCTTCGGCGGGGACCTCGCGACCGCGGCTGCCAACTACGGCGCCCTGGGGACGGTCATCGGGGCCGCGGCCGTGAGGCTCATCATCGAGAAGGTTTGACACGCTCGTTAACACCGCGAACGCAGTGAAGTGAAGTTTGAAAAGTTTATTCGGCCATATTAAGGCGAAAGCCTTTAATGCCTCATACTGTCGTTAGCAGACGCGTCGGCAGCCGTGTCGACAGACGCGTCTGCAGCCGGGTCGGCAGATCTGTCCGCCTTTCGGTGTCACTGCTTAAAAAGAAACTGCGCCGAGGGTGGGAATCGAACCAGGGCCTTTGACATTTGAAGAGGAGACGCTACCACTCAGCCACGAAGGCTCAAGGTTCGAGCATGATTAAAGGCGCATCTAGTGAATGCATGGGTTTCATAAATAAAATAAAAGGAATAAAGTGAAGGAGAGGGAAATAAAAATAAAAATAAGAAGATAAACAAAAATAAAAGAAAATAAAAATAAGATATGAAAACAAAAATAAAAAAATCAATAAAGATAAGAAAAGGAGCAAACATAGAAAATAAAAAAAAAATATGAAAAATAAAAAGTCAATGAAAGCAAACAGTGCGCCAGGAAACGCTTTCGCCTTGCAGCTGCAGCACTTTAGAGAGCCAAAGTGCCCCCTGAATTTTTTTCCAATATGCCCCCGGGGAGAGGCAAAAGGAGGCAGACAAAGCATGCCTCCTGACGAGGCCTACACCCCGGCTAGTACATGAGGACACAGGTGACTAAACGGCAAATCACATATGCAATAAAAAAAAACACTTTACAAGAAAAGAACAGCATACTTTAGGGTAGCAAGCCTAATCACGAAGACAAAAGAGAAAGTCATTCCTAAAATCTTAACAAAAAAAAAAGAATCTTCCCTACAACTCAGCCAAACTTAGAAGAAACGTCGACGAATTTATGTTTACGCTCGCTCCGTAAATATTTGAAGCCTTTGCCAACTTCATCCCTTTCTTAATCCAGTTTTTAAGGGCCAGATGTGAACCTACATTGAGATTGCTACCGCGCAATTCCTTTCCTTATATCTACCTAAAAGAGCTACGCAGAAGCGAAATCTCTGTGGCTTTGCTCGAGCGAAGACACTCATGCATTTAGCTATGCCTTAAATTAAGTGTGGCGCCGTACCACGGGAAACTTTCGAGATTAGTACAAAAAGTGGTCGCTGTCAACAACTGAAGAGTCACTGACTTCATTTAAGACGAATTAGGCGTCAGCTGTTGCTTGGCTCAAGGGTTCAGGTTATGTAAGGGCGTAATGGTCATGTTTGAAGGGTATTAATGGATTGTACCGATGAAAAACTAACAGGCCGAATATGCTCTGGCCAGTATATGATGACGGAACTTGTGCAAGTGACGCGGTTTCCTCCCAACATGCGTTTAGGAGATGATGCTGTAGAGAAACACAGGATGAACTGCCAAAGACATCTGTGGGGGTGGGTTTACTTCCCAATTCTTCACCTCAAATAAGCTGAGTTGAATGCTACACTTCGTTACGACAAGAAGAGCTGCGTCTTACTGGTACTCATCTAGGGGGCAGAAATGTGGAGGCTGAAGAGAAGGAATATCTAAAATTGAGAGCAACGTAGCAAGCTAGAGAAAGGAAAATGCCAAAACAGGATGGGACTGCGCCCCGCCCTCGCGTACAGTCGGAGACAAAAGTCTCCGGACCACGTGTTCCTCTAACGAAGCCGATAGCTCTGCTATCAGTCGGCGGCTGGAGACCACACTTGTGGAGGTAAAAGTTAATTTTTTGTTCTTTCATCTCCACAAGTGCGGTCTCCAGCCGCTGTCTGATAGTAGAGCTATAAGCTTCGCTTTAGGAACACGTGGTCCGGAGACTTTTGTCCCCTGGCTGTACGTTACGCGTCGACCACCTGTTTGTTCACTTCCGGGGGCCGCACTCGCTACCCCCATCGTCGGCACAATCACTTGTGTACCTTTCACGGCTTTCACACTTCAGCAAGTGTCCACCGCGAAGCGCTTCGAACCCTACAAGGATAGCCTATTTACAAACCCGCTGCTAAACACCGGGGACGGCATCGACGACTCGTCGACGGGTTCATTTATTGTGTCCTAACCGACTGAAGGCAGCGGCGCACGTGCGATATTCCCCCTCTTCTTCACTCTGGCTGCCGGGCTGACGAATGTTGTCTAGTGTTCCTATATCATATACCGGAACACTAGAATGCAGAGCGAGATTGTCCCCCTACCGGAAGTAGAGCTGTGACGCCAGCTTGAGCGAATGCATGGGGAGTCGGTTACGTCATGTTTTTTGAAGCCAGGTGTGAAGGCTCCCCTTACCCACTCCCCCCCCCCCCCCCCCAACCACCCACCTCCTTGTTCGCTGTCTCAGCACGCTTGCGCATGCGCAGCAGGCATTGCGGCAGACGACGCCGCTGCGCCCAGCGTTACTATTGGCTACGTCGTCAGCCAGAGACTCCCAGTAGTCATTGCGAAAGCGCGCTACTACCGGTACACTTTAGGCAGTGCCGCTCGGATAGCGAGGGCCTCTCATGAACTTTCCTTCCTTCATGAGCGAAGTGCCGCGCCGGCCTGCCTGTTGCTCATGACGTATGCATTTGCCCTGTACATTTAGAAAAAAAATTGTTCCAAAAGCTGTCACTACGCGGTTACAAATCGGCCCGCTACGTTTGAAAAATCATGGTACTCAGAAGTTAAGAACTCCTCTCGACACTTAACGCGACCTCTTACCAAGCTCTTTCCGGCGAATAAAATGTTTTACAATCAAGAAATCCTGCTTGGGCGGAGAAAAGCACGAAAGAAAAGGACACAGATAGAAAGCGCTAACTAGCAACTGAATATTACGAGGAAATGCATCGAAAGGCTGTTCAGCACCTAAGCGTGTCAGCCAACCAACTAGCCCGGCTAAAAATTCTTACTCTGGTCATTAATAAATCGCCGGCTGCATTCAAGGCACTCATCTTTAGTGCCAATGTTCGAAGGCATTCGTTCTGCGCATTGAACACGTTTACCAACGATCTTCAAAACTGTTTCATAGTCCCTGTAAGGGGGCGTGGAAGTCTGCCGGGCACATCCAGTGCGCCACAGGAAAGAACGACACGAAGCCGCAACCTTCGAAGCATGAACCCTCGTTGGCGCGCAAGGCAACCATAGAGGTCAATGGCGTTCACACGGCTGAGGTAGCTGTCGCCGTAAAGAAGTTCGCATGACATAGTATTAGAATCGACCTACTGAACTATACTGACCTGCACAAATGGCCCTGCTCTAGCGCGCATGTTCTAGTTCATGCCTCTTGCCGCTAGGATAGAAACATTACCGACGGCGTGGCGCTAATATATACCTGTTGAGAGAATGGCCTCCTCCATCATTTTGTTTTAAACAAGGCAGTTTTGTCGTTTGTCCACGTAATCATTGTCATCCACTTATCTATGCTAGGCACGGTGGTGCCGACGAGAAGAAAGCGGACAGAAAGAAAGACGTTTTTTATACTCTTCCAGAGCGAAAAAATGCGTTATTATGGCTATTTTCATTGCTTATGTTACGACAGCAGAGAAAGACAAAACAAATGTGTTAAATAGCGCACACAAATTGGCAAACGATGATGATGATCGTAGCAGACGGACTGGTTAACGAGCGCTCTCATCGGCCAAAAAGCTAATGAATTCTGGCGCACGCTGCACCATAGGATCCCGCCATGTGTGCAGGTCTGTAGTTCAGTAGGTCTTGATTAGAACTAAACGAGGTATTTGCCTGCTCTGCGTTCTATTAAAGCTTAGGCAGTACATTCCAGGCCTCGTTCAAGCCCTCACCGGTGCTGGAGGACCGCTTGCGTTGCTTCTTCGAGTCTTCCAAGGGTCCCGAAGACGTGCTCGACCCTGTATACTTGTCGGCAGCAGTGGATCCCGTGTTCAAGGCTTACCAACACCGGCTCCGCCAGACCACGAATCGCAGACAGGACCTCGCTGACTTCCGCCGCGACCAGCTTTTCTTCCAGGTAGACATGTGGCTGTAGGCACTGCATGTAGGCTACGATCTAGAGCAGCGACTCAGCATATTTGGCGGTAGTCTTTCTGTGAAGACAAAATGCTCTCGAAGTCAGTGCAGGTTGCGCACCAAAAGGTGACCGAAATTAGTAAGCGACCCGTTTTTACAGCGGTCGACATAGCCCGCATAAGCGGCGTTTACATGAACCCGACACCGGCGGGTCGAGTCAGGGGATCGAGTTGAGCAAGGTCAGCCCAACTCGACGACTGCGTGTTTACATGAAGTCGTTTTTAGCGAGTCTAGACCGCTTCAACTCTAGCGACACCAAGCGTCAAACAGCGCAAGCGGGAGAGGGCAGTGGCAGCCTCCAAGTTGGCGGCACAGCACCGCTGTCTCGGAGGCGCGACGGCGCAGGCGAAAAAGGATTCGCATTTATCCTCTCCCCCCCGCTAACCCGAGTCGTCGACTCCATGCTTTTAGAAAGTAGGGTCGAGCGAGTTAACCTACCCCCTACAGGCGAGTTAACTCGACTCGCTCTGCCACTTATTTTAATCGACCCGACAGCGTTTACATGAACCCGACAACTGGTGTTTTCACCTGACAGGCAAACTCGACTAGACTCTATCGAGTTCATGTAAACAGGCCTATGGAGCTATATACCATGAAAGAAAGGTTGAGTTTCACGGGCTGGCCTAGAGGGCAACTTCGAGGGTTTCACGTCCAACAATCTTGGACAGAAGTTTTGAATATTGGAAAAATTTTAACCACTGTTATTGAAATATGAATGGTCCGTTCTTCCGATGTGCAGCAAAATCTTTCTTTTTAAGGTTTTTCCATCGCTCGCATCGAGAAGTTAAGACTACCATAAAAAACCAATGGGGAACGCCGCCGCGGTGGCTCAGTGGTTATGGCGCTCGGCTTCTGATCCGAAAGACGCGTGTTGGATCCCGGCAGCCGGCGGTCGAATTTCGATGGAGGTGAAATTCTAGAGGCCCGTGTACTGTGCGATGTCAGTGCACGTTAAAGAACCCCAGGTGGTCGAAATTTCCGGAGCCCTTCTCTGCGGTTTCCCTCATAGCCTGATTTGCTTTGGAACGTTAAACCCCCATAAACAAACAGAAAAAATTGGCGGGGGCTTAGCTTTGGTTAAGCCTGTTAGGTTGCGAAAGCAAAAGCGCAGCGCCTCCAACTGAAGGAACGCAGTGCGCCGCGTCTACAGGTCACGCGTGGCTACCGGCCGCCGCTGCGCGACGACTCAAAGCGTCTTCGGTAATTTTTTTATATTTTGTTTTTGATGTTGTTGAGACTGAGAGAAAAAAAAAAACAATCTACAGCTGGTATGGCGTCACAGCGGCAGTAGCGCCACAGGTGCGCAGCGCGGCAGACAGACACCGTAACTGCAGCCGGGCTATCTGAAGGAGCGTGTTGGTCGCCCAAATTCACTCCGCTAAAGGTCAAACGTAACTGCGGCCGGGTCACGCGAAGACTTGAAAGTTCGAGTAGTATTGCTTTCGCATTAAAAGTAGAGCGTATCGATGGGAGTTCTGCGGATATATATACATTGTTGTAGTGGAGCCTCACAATATATGTAAAAATAGCGGTCATAAACACTTTCCTGTTAAAAACTGCTTCTATCCAGAATTGTTGGTTACGCAACTCCGCAAGGTACTCTGGAGAATTCACTGCTCTAACGCCTCACTGCTCTCCGGTCGCAGGTCATGTGCTACCTCCTCTGCCAGGGCACGATCACAGCGGACGCCTCGATCGCCGAGCTGACCTGCAACCAAGCCGTGAAACATAGTAACCAGTTCCACACTGTGTTTGGCTGCGCCCCAGGGACGCCCATGCACTCGGGTGGGCAGTGCCGCTTCTTCCACTAGCCTCCTTCGTGAGGAGGAGAAGGTCGCCATCCTGGTGGAGGGCATCGGGACTCCACAGACCAGCGCGGCGCGCTTGCTTATTTTATATGTGTTGAGCCTTTCGTCTTGTTTATCTCTCCTATACAGTTCTTGTCATCTTTCACATACCTTATCTCTCCTATACAGTTCTTGTAATCTTTCACATGCCTTCTCTTCTATGTCTGCTATTTCCGTCCCAAAGATATGCGAGCATGCCACAAAGATATACAGGTTGTATTTCTAGTTTGTATATATACCCAGTATGTGTATGTACATATATCTAGTTTGTATTTATATCCAGTATATATATATCTAGTATGTGCTAGTTTCTTATTTCACCATGCTTTCAGTGCTTCTTTGATTTCTTACGTTCCAATGTCCACGTCATTTGAATAACCGCAGACCTGTTTTTCTATGCGACGTGCTTTTTTGTTTCTTTTTTTTAACTGATGCGCTAGCCGTTTTTGGCGACCATCGTTTATACGCACCTTGCAATGTTGCCTGCATATGTTACTTGCATGTTGCCTGCTGTCCTGCAATGTAGGGGCCGAGGGGCATGTCAAGCCACAATTTCTGGCTTTTTCTTTTTGACCCTCACCATGTGCACATTGGACAAAAAATTGAATTGAAAATTGAATTCAATATTCGCAAAAAAGTGCTGATATGACGTTATGAGAGCACTACACTATGCTCTGTAGTAAGTCGTTTAGTAATGCGCTATATGGCTCGACTCCTTCTGACAGTATCTGCATGTCCAGGTATTACTGCATACGAACAATGCGATGCTTCATCGCTACGTATGGGACAGGTTTGACGCCAGTCCAAGATAGTGGAAACCTCACAATACGTTTGGACTTTCTGACTCTACTCCATGAGGGACACAAATACCATGCTCATTGGGTTTGCAGTGCGTCATGGACGGTCTCGTAGCGATGCGGAACCCCGAAAACTGCGCACACTGTTTTAAAGAACACCGGCGCTGCACTATGTAATCGATGTTCGCGAGTGACTTGAAATGATGTTTTGTCCCGGCGTTCGAAGGACTATCAGTGGATGGACTATGCCGGCTTGAGTTCTGTTTTTGTGTTGCCGTTTTAGTTTTTTTTTCTTCCTATACGTGTTTGTATATAAGCATGTGCATATGTTGTCTCGCTCTAACACAAATCTAGCGTACGACTCCTTCACTGCAACGTTGGTGTGTCCGCGTGTTCTGTACTCGACATACAGCTGTAGGGAGCACAGTTACGATTAATATGAAGGCGATCGCTTCCTTGTGGGCCGAAGGATACTCAAGCATCCTTCCTGCGGTGATGTTTGCTAGCTCTCTCTTAAGACTCATAGTCAATGACAGCTGAACGATGAGGCCTGCAGTGCTGGTCTTTTTTGTTCACTTGTTAAGCCTTCTTGCAAAGAAATTGTGGCGCAACACTTTATTCTGAATAGTCTAAGCCTGAAGTAATCAGCTTTAAATTGATTTGGATGTTACGTTCGTTTAAATAGACAACGTTGACAATCGTAGATTTGTTTTTTAATCTGATACAACTCGAAGAACGCAGATGCAAATACCGCTAAAAGGAAGCCCTGTAACCAATGGCGTCGACCGTGTGTCACGACCTCGGTTAACCCCATTTCACGGAGGCACTTTCCACCCTTATAAAAATGGTCTATAGACAGTCTACAAACTTCTTATTGACTCAATTTGTCTTCCTATAGATATTTCCTATTGTCTATTCATAGTCTATAGACTGCCTATAGACAAAAGTCTACTAAAAGTGTATATGGCCATAAATTTATAGATTGACTATAGACTGTCTAACATTTGTATGGCCTGTCGACTGTTTTTAGGATCTGTCTATAGAGAGTCTATGGACTTTATAGGCAGAAGTCTATGGACAGTCTATAGACTGTCTAAAAAAATTTTTGTAAGGGCAGCCAGCGGCCATTTCGCGGAAGGGGATTAATCGCGACAACACGAGAACCCGTATACGTGGTTTGCTGGAGGGCGTCCTTAGATGGGCAGTCGCCGCTGCCTTCTTGAGTTGTATCGGATTACAGGCAAACAAAAAAAAACGCCCGATTGGCTTCTAGTGGCGGTGCTGATGTTTCTTCGGCAACTAAAAACTCATTTCTTTTGGAGAAAATTGAGTATAATACTGGAAGCCCCCCCCCCCCCCCCCCCCCCCGTTTTGCACTCGTGACGTCAAAATCGAAAAGTACTCTTGATCACTGGCAGTTAATGGCTTAGTAGTCACACCATAGAGTTAAGCACTGGAAATCGGTTTTGACGTCATCACAATTTACTTATGAAAAGGGCCGCTAGTGGTGAAACTTGGATTTGATTTCTTGCTCTTTGCTAGCTTATAACAATTGCACATTTAGTGAAAGTAGCTTCTTTGTCCTTGAAACACTGTAATCTGTATGTACAGCCAAAGACCAGTTTTTCGTCAGTGCCCCCTTAAGGACGTGAAGATTACCCGGGGATGTTGGCTACCCTGCACATGAGACGCTGCAGAAATGTTATACTGGGACAACAAAAGGGAACGGAGACTAAAGATGCCGACTCGGGTGAACATGCTTAACGGTCTTTTTTGCACGGGACACATATTTCGCTTGGACTAAGAAAAGGAAATGAAAATAGAAGGCAGCCTCTAAATAAAAGACAGTAGCCCGTAAGTCTCGCACAGCCAATGGAACTTCTGACGCCCGCAGGGCTGCCTCGACTTGCCGCAGACCGTGACAGGTTACACCCAGTGGCGTTTTCTCAAGGGGCTTTGACGGTTTGTTTTTAGAAATGGATGAAATCCAGACATTGAATTGCACTGAAGTCCAGCTGACATTGTAAGTACGGCCGTCAATTGTCCTTTTAGGAGCTACCGAATTTAACTGGGCCGTATGTAACGGCATTTTAAATTATCACGTTGCAGGTTCCATTGCATTGCTCAAGATAAAAACTTTCGCGTTTTTGACGGTTTCTTTCAATGTAGATTTAGCCCATTAAAAAAAACAGTGCTGAAGTGTCCTGATAAAAAAAAAAAACGATTCCATGGAAGGATCCTCGGCTACTGAGGTTAAAGTCTACATCCCATTGGCCTCCAAGAAAGCCGAGTAAGAGAGGAAACGCATCACAGCTGCAGTAAAAACTCTAAACACGAATGCTCCTATATGAGCGTAAAAGGGTGCAAGCTGTCCTTTAGCGCACCGCCTTTCATAGAAGTGAGTGCGCTATAGGACGGCTTACACCGTTTTTACTACTTTCTGTTTAGAGTGTACCACAGCGTGGACATGTAATGACTTCCGCAGAAGCAACAAATATTAGCGCACCAATAAGTGATTGCCAAAGAATGATAGTGGCTTAGCTCAGCTAGCCAGGATATACTTAGCGAAAGCAGTTTCGTCTAATGACATTTCGGTAGCGACGTCGCATTTCGGCTGGCGAAGCAAGCGCAACGACGGGGCGCGCGGTGTGACGTCATACCAAACGGCGGCGGCGGCTCCGCGGCGAGGCGCGCGGTGTGGCGTCATGCCAGGTGGCGCGGCGAGCGCGCGGCGTCCGCCAGCTGCGGCGGTTGCTAGGCAACGGCTCAAGGTCGGTCTCTGTGCCTCCTCGGAGCACCGCCACAGCGAAATCGCAAGTTCGTGGCCAATGTAGCTTTCGTCACAAAAGAGTTCAGGAAGATTTCGATGCCTGAGTTAGCAGCGCTAATGCTAGCACGAGCGAACAGTGGGCGATATGCGAGCGAAATAACGAGACCGAAAAAACTGTGCTTGGCAAAAGACGCACTTTTCCTTTACTGGTCACGCCCTGATTTAGGGAAAGGAATCTTTCCCGTGAGCCGCTTGCAGGCTTCCTCCGATGGGTCCCTGTGACGTCACTTGCCCTGGCTGTCAGGTCACATTTGCGACCATCTTTTACTTCTTGCCGTACATCATTCCCATGCCGTACGGAAGACCTCCTGCAAGAAATGGCGCCAGAAGCATGAATGGGGATTAGAGAATAAGCACTTCATTTTCCAAACTATTGGCGGCAGCTTTACACGGAAAACACAGCGCGGAATAACGATGGAAGCTCGTGCAGCAGACGGGCGAGGAGGTTGCGTCACTTAAGCAGAACAGCCACGCAGACGACGCGGCTGCTGGCAAGCGTTCTGTGCGCATGCGGGTACTCTCGTCTGCTTCGATACTGCAGCCTTGCATGGGACGTTGAACGGTCGTCTGTTGCATGCTCCCGCGAAATTGCTAAAAAAAAAATTGGCTGTACATTGTGAGCGCTGCGCTTACTTTCCAGTAGTGGAATTGTTTTCCAACCGCGCAAAATACGTACTCATGAGTGAAAGCGGTGCCCTTAACCTCACGCACACCCTCTCCACGTTCATCCTAACTACTGTTGCATTCGTAATGGTAACGCCTCCTTAGAGTTTGTCGTTATTCTAGTACCTAGTGCACGGTGCTCTCATCCACAAAAAAGAATGTTTTCAAATCTCAAGATTCTTAGTGAGTGGTAGCATGACGACGGCTATTACCGTGAAAATGATGCTGACATACAACCTTCCTTAGAAGTACACAGGGCTTGGAAGTGCTAAATCGAAACATAATTAGACGCTTATTGAAGCGGAAAGTATATTTGTGACCCCTTTTTGGCAAACATTCTTGGAAGTACCACAGCGGCACCGCAAAACCTTGGGAAAAATTTTCCTCCGCGCTTAATCCTCTTGATTCAGAGTATCCGCGTTGAATTCCCGAGCGCTGAAATCCCGTGTCTAGTACCCTTTTGAGGACATTCAACATCACATTTTGAGAATATTCTTAAAAAAAAAATAGTGCCGCCATGGCCGATTTGACTAGCGTCTGCTGGCTGTGTCGAGGATAGAAGCGTTAGTGCCGTCGTCATGTGTAAAATTTGGAGACTAGCCCAGTTCCCGAACACCGTCCTCTAAGCCTTCACAGATGCGTGACGACTTGAAATCGTCTTAATTCCTCGAAATCCGACGGCAATCCGCGATATTTCTGTTAGTACTGCTACTCACCCATGCCGTAGTAGTCGTAGTCAAGTAAGCCCATCATACCCAGGCCTCCCATGCCGTAGCCCATGCCGTAGCCCATGCCGCCCAAGCCGTAACCCATGCCGTAGCCCATGCCGTAAGGCATGCCCATTCCGTACATGCCCATTCCGTAGCCCATACCCCATGGCATCCAACCCTGCAGCGCTGCACGGGAGTGGAAAGGGTGAGCGAATATTAATCACAGATCATATCTCCACGTCGCTATCATACGCATTTATGCGTACATAGACGTTCATAAACTATCATTTTGACTTCCTGGTTTGTTGGGTTAGCGAAGTCGTAAATTTGTTGAACTTCACGGTGAAATCTGCACAAATATTCAATAATAGACAGCATACGCAGTATTCAAAACACCAGCCGCATACTGACAGTTCATTGTAGTCTTATTTTACAGCTCGTTAACGAAGGCTTTCTAGTGCTGAACAATTTTTTAATAGCTTTCATAATTTACTTACAAATTTATAATATATTTCGCGGCTTCCAACATGCAGTCAGCAAAGTAAAAAGGTTGGTAAAAGTTGGAGAAAAGCTTTTATTTCGGCATGAAGCTCGAATTATTTGTTCTAAAAAGGTAATACCGTTAGAGTGTATTAATTGCTTCGTTCGAATAAAAACCATAAAGTGTATAGCTGTGCATTTCAAAAATTTTAATCCACAAAGTCACCTACGGCACCTGCCGAAAGAAACTGAGCTAATGGTGGTTCATAATTACTGCTGTACGTGCGGATACCGCCGAGTTATGCGCATGACGTTTTGTAATAGCGCTGCCTCAGTGAGACCTAAAAATTGAGACAAAATTTCATCTTTACGCTGCCGAGCCTGGGTTTGACAGGGGCGGAAATGTTTTCAGTGAGCCACTGTAGAGCTCCGAGTTTAAGCATGTTGCCTGTACGGTTTGTCAGGCTGAGTTAATTCGTAGTGGAGGGCTCCGGTCGAAATTATCCGGAGCCGTCCACTACGGCGTCCCTCATAGCCTGAGTCGCTTTTAATTCAATTCATTCACCGTACATACATTTCTGGATGGTTTGCTCGATAAAAGCTGCTCACGCAGCTTGACGAGGTCCAGAAAACCAATACAATGCAAAGCATACAACATGTGACAGCTAATTTAAAGCTACCAGTAACTACAAAGCCTATTATAGCAGCAAATTGTAAAAACACAATGCATAGAACAGAGGCAATGACGTAGTGCAAAAGTCATGAAGTCCCTAGCTGTACAGTGAAAAAATATAAGCCGAAAACTAATGATGGCACGCTTTAAAACAACGAAGCGAACACAAGTAGGACACCGAGACAAACAACACAGTTAAAATAATAACAATGATATTCAGAATACGCAAGTATTCGCAATGTTACAAAGTAGTTCCGTAGTTGCTTTCATTTATAGCCAGTAGTGTTTTGAAATTCATTTAAGGTACGTGAAAGGCTATGAGGTAACGACTGCAGTTTATAGTTACTACGAAAAAAAAGGTCTGACCCATGCATCCCGATTTCGTGTGTGCATTAAAGCCTAGCGTAATTCTAAGGAGGCCAAAGTTTATAAATAAATTTTGACATGGGTGGGGGAAACTGCATTAGTTGGAGAAGTCGAAATTGATATAGGTTTGGGACGTTAACCTCCCTAAACCAAACCAACCTATATCGCTTACGGTATTCCTTGCTCAACAGCTGTGGTTCTAGATTACATACAGAAGAAAAGACCGCTTTGATGGCCACTGGTATCTTCCTGCGGATTCCTTAGCTGCTGCTAAAGAAGCTCATTGCTGTTTTCAATACATGTAAAATAAACATAATAGACTCAAAGGGAACAAGGGATGGGGAAGCCTCAGGGAGCTTGCTAATCTTTCGTCAAGAGAACTTGCCCTGACGAAGATGTCCTCTTGTCGAAATGTTAGCAAGCTCCTTGAGCCTTCGCCATCGCTTGTTCACTTTGTATTTGCAAAAAACCGATCATACTGCCCTGTCTCTACCATATACATAACAGCAGCAATCTGATACTACGTGAGACCCATTCTGCGCCTCTCAAGACCAGTGCTTCCTGTCTGTACTGTCTTGAGCTGTCGCTGTACAGCAACAGTAAGTTTGCCACATTGGCGGTTCCCACTTCGCAAGAATTATGCTACAGAAGAGGATTTGTTAGTATTACACCGGGTCCTTGTATTGAAAACTTTTGCAAACGGTAAAGTGTGGTGATGTTACAAATTGCTTAAAAGGGAACAGCGCAAACGCAGGACAAAGAAAGGAACGTACAACGCAGGGTCTGCCAGTGTTTAACCAACAGCAAACAGCAAAGGACTGGAACCACCTTCCCGGAAGTACAGCCTCCATCATCGACCATCAGCGTTTTTGTTTCGCGTTAGCTACCATTGTATAATAAGAAATGAAACGCCCTGTACTCAACCAATGTGTACAAATGAAATGAAATGAAACTAGCCCGCAACAGCACACTCGTGAAATTCATTTCTTCTGCAATGGGCACTTTCCCTTCCCATATGTTCTCGCATCCAGCTGTCTGCCGCAGTCTTCTGATCACCGCCACATGCAGAGCACGTCGCCTGTGTTGTACGTTCCTCTCTTTGTCCTGTGTTTGCGCTGTTCCCTTTCAAGCAATGTTTAACCAACTAGCCCGTAACAGCACCTTCGTGAACACCTATGTTGATATTAGGCTGGCAGAGGGTCGTTTACCTGCAGAGAATACTGCTGTCCAGGTGGTGCTAAGAATGACCTGCAGAGAACAAGAAGGAACACCAAACGGTGAACAATCCCTCGGGGACACAATTAACTGTAGTTTTTATGTTCACTCGTACGATACAAAAACACAGAAACGCTGCGCCCGTAGAAACGTTCTCCTATGAAACCTGAATAACTTGCATCGCAGCATGACAGGGTCTACATGGCGCGGTAGAGCTTAGTGCGCGCCATTAACCAGCTTTTAGAGCGTATGCGAACGTCCGGGATTGAAACTACAAGATGTCAGTGGCCGGCCACACGCCAACCGAAGATACGCTCCTGAGAAACGTATTCCAAACGTTGACACCATCGCCATATGTGTGTACAGTTGTGTGCCTGTGCGCAATACCTTAAGGGGTCAAAGGTTATGGTAGCGCCTGTTCATGTTGTCTGGGTAGCAGGGAAAAACGTCGGGCAGAATGTGGCATGGAGCGCACAGGTGGGATTAGCCTTATGGCGGTCTGTTAGCAATTGCTCCGCCTCACACGAATAATAAGATCGTGACCAGTTGCTGAGGTTTCGTTAGCTACTGGTGGTGTTAACCTTCCAGTTATTCTACCGGCAATTGCTCCACAGTAGTCACACCTAGATGCTAATTAAAAACGGCTATTAGCGGCACAGACCTGTGAGCTGACAGATCTACATCGGCTTTCGCGAGATTCCAAAAATAGTCGTGACCTGCTGATGTCAGATGTTACAAAATCTCAGCTTCTGTACTGTAACTGCGCACACTGGGGCACCCCTTTCACTTTTTTCTTCGTCTGTCCGCGCCGCTACCGTTATGAGGCGCTATAATTGTGCGTGCAGATGGTCGACACGCACTGCCAGGAGTGTAAGCCTTATAGATATCGCTGTAATAGGTTCTCAGACGTTGTAGGTTTCTGGTAGCGAAGTCACAACGCCTCGCCTATTTCAATCCCAGCCACATCACCCCGCTAGGACTAGGCCCCTTTTGGACACCCAGTTCGTTTGCTTGTTGAGACTTGGCGCCACAGATGTAGAACGCTGGTTTATGTCAAAACGGTTTATGTCATGTCAAAAGTAACCGAGAAAAATATGTTCACGTTGCTGAGCCTCCTGCCATGGCTACTGCATTCGCGATTCTGTTGTCTCATATAGCAGATAAATTTTTATTGCCGTCTCTCAGGCGAATAAAATCCCCGCGAAACACTTCCTGAACACAACGCCAGTGGCCGAGATGTTTACATGGTACCGCACAAGACTGGCTTAATGCTTTACGTTATGCACGCTCCTCACTTTTCTGCAGCAGAAAGGAGAGATTTTAGGTCAAAATTATTCGCATAGACCGATGTGGAGCAATTTTTTGATGGCTTAAAGCAGACCTCCAGGATTAGGAATTAATCTCAGAGCTCAAATACATAACAAACACACTTCGGTACAAGGTACTCATCTCTTGCTGTCAGCCTGCAGCATCTGCACTAGGCTAGGAAGTCCCCCGCGTTGAATGGGATAACTTTTTGAAGATGTCTGCCTGTAAGAGCAACGAAGCACACAACGCTTGTGTTCTGCCGTCCCCATTCTTTTCTAGTCCTTTCTTCGGGCTCTCTAAATGAATGTTAGCCTCTAAAGTCTTACGTGGTGTGTACTAACCTTAAAGTACTGAAACTCAAGATCGGTTCTCGCAGCTGAAGGTCAGTGTCTTCAGTAGAATTTATGCTGCAAAGCGCCAGCTATCGAGACCTGAAACCTACAGACTTATCTGCCCACATTTGCAGGTCGACACTGTAGGGATTAAAGCGGCACACTCGCTTGTACAGGGAAGGCGCTTTTGTCTCAGAAACATCGTAGTCCTAGAATGATTACTACTTTAAATTTCGTTTCTACTTTTTGGCCGAATTGTGAGCGCCAAGATGATGCATGCATTGGGCTCAAAAGCCTCGCGCGTCAAAAGCCTCAAAACATCACGAAGTCAACAACGTGCTATGGTAAAGACGCCGAAGCACCAGCGTCAACGGAAAAAGAATTGAGTTCATCCCAGATAATGATAATAACGACGTGTTGATCAATTCCCTAGCCGCGCTTGGAAAGTGCGAACGTCAATCGATGCCTGTATATTTAAGGCGAAAGCCTTTAATGCCTCATCGTTGTCGACAGAAGGTTGTCAGCAGAGGTGTCACGCTTTTTTTTAGTCATACTAGAAAAAAAAAAAATCTTTGTGCATTTGAACCACCATCCTTCCGTTCCGCAGCCGAGCGTGCTAATGGCTACGCTACTTCCTGCCAACGCATATGTAGTTCTCTTTGTCTAGGACGCTGGAGAGTGTTTGCAGAAAGGCGTCGAATCAGACGGCTGCCTCCCAAACGCCCTGCAGTGTCTCTAGCATTTAAGATTCACAAACAATTGTGCACTCAATTGACATCTTAACCACACATCAGTGGCACAAGCCGCAGCACCGCGCTTAAGGCTTACGCCTCACCGCACCTTAGGTCTACAAAGCGCCCCCCTGAATTTTTTCCAGAGTGTAAGGGACATAATAAACTAATGTCTAGCTGTGGCGCAATCTCTGGAAAACCGGACGGCAGTAGTTAGTTTTCTACTACTAAGAAAAATAGGTTTAAAAGGCGAGAGACTAGGGAGGGAGTAGAGTCCACGCGAGAATACATCTCAGAGTGGGCTACGTTAGCCTTCAGAATACCTGCGTCCCTTTCTCCCCGGAGCACCCCTTTTGTCACGCACCAGCAATGAGGCGACAGTCCTGCAGATCCTCGTCATCTTGAGCGGCTTTCTCAATTGCCTCCCGTTGTCCTAGGCGTTTGATTTCTCGGGATCCTCTCCCTTTGGACACGACCAGCTGCCGTCCACGTCCACGACACGACGGAACTCGAACCTCCGCTAAACACCGCGGTCTTGTGCGACTCAGAGGGTGCGCGGGATTTTTTCCAGCTTTAAAAACCGCCCTTCGCTCCTCTCTCAGAAGCTCGCTTCGACAGCCGCCTGCCGTCAGTTCTGGAGAAGAAAAAAGGGGGTCTGACCGGTGTGCCATAGCATTCAGACGCTGTGAGAGCAGTGAGAAGGGTCTTTCCACATCTTTCACTCGGGGTCTTCCGCCTTCACACCATCTCTTTCAACCATTTCCTTCGGTCTTTCTATCGCAGCCCTTTTAATTTGCCCGACCTACCGTGGATCTATGGGCGCCCTTCTTTCCACGAGGTCCCGACGCCGGCCGTAAAAGAGCGCGCTGAACGAAAGCTCTCCACTCGTGAATGAGGGATGCGAATGCAAGCGCGCACGACAGTAGAAGCATGTAAGATGCACTGGAAAGAAAGGGAGCGGGAAAGAAGGGGAGGATGTGCTTCCTTTTCGGTAGGTCACGTGGTCTAAGCTCAAATACGCACGTAAGAAGGAAGGACCCCTTCGTCAGTCGTCAGTTGGCCATCCTCACTCCGTTTCATCATTTGCTTGTTTCTTCACTCCCGGAGAACGAATAAAACCTGAAGCGGCAAGCAGGCGCTGCCGGGCAGACCTTCCGGGACTCGGGGCCAGCAAACATTGCTTTCTTTTAGTCGGAAACAGATTGCGTTGGCTCCTTTTCAAGGCTCGGGTCTTTGGAGATGAGCCGCTTTTCCCAAGAGTCCTCCGAACCCCCCTTTCCACCCCCCCATCCCCCCTCCCTACTTTTTTTTATTCGTCTCTTCGCGATATGCATACGTGCTCCTCTCCATCGCCTGGGCTCAGGCTCGTGGTCACGGACTCCGATTGTCCAGATGAATCCATGCACGGCCTCTCTGCTTCGCGTTCCGCGCGCACCCCTGGCGGCATTCGGGGAACGGTCTTCTCCAACTCACTAGCTTGACATTAACGACGCCAGCTACCCTGGATGCCTGAAGGGGCGTCTGTTGGCGCTGGACAGGTCCGTTTGTCCCGTCCGTTTTGTGGAGTGTCGCTGAAGGTGCCACGAGGCTCTTACGTCTCAGCTGCTTTTCAACTGTCAGCCGCTTTTCACCGTTCTCGGAGAGATCCGAGGCTTCGTTGGCAGCGTTTATAGGAGCTGCGTCTAAATCCCGAAGACTGCAGTTGCTGAGGTGGTGACAGAGACATGATCTGTACTTTCTGACACGTAGAGACTGCAGATATAGTATGCACCTCCAGGAACCATGAAAGGGGAAGAGTACGGATTAAGGAATGTACGCATAACACGGACAAAGTTTGCTTAGTCTTGCAATTTTGTCATTACCAGAATCACTGCGCATTGAAGAAAAAATCATGAAAAATGTTTAATCCGAATGTGCTTACGTCTCCGAAATTCTGTAGCTGGCTTTGCTATTGCGGTTTCAGCATTGGACAGTTGTAGAATAAAGAGAGGTCGGAGTCATCATCCCCGAAGGTGAAAGGTGGGCGTTCTACAACTGCATTTTAGGTATTGCAGGAAGCTACCGGAGGACAAGTTTTCATTGAAGAGCTGACATTTTTCTAAATGTAAGACCTTGCTTTGAAGAAGGGCTATATGAATAGAAGAGCCTGGGAAAAAGAAGACAGATAAATGTCCGAGAATAAAATTGTACAGTGTAAAATTTGCTCGTTACAGTTAGTAGTTGAACATTTTGGCATGCTTCTGCAGCGAATGGCGTCTAAAGATTCTCAGTTAGTGCGATGTCCTCAACCACAGGAAACAAAACTTTGATAGGCGAGGAAGAGGAGGATATAGAAGAGGAAAAGCAGGGAGGTTAGCCGGAACAATAATCGGTTTGCTACCCTACATGGGGGGAAACGGGTGAGGGGATAAAAAAAATGATAGGTCAGCATTCGCTGCAAAGGGCACAAGACACCCATTACTCTTGTGTGGGAGGCGGTTCGCTAACTGCCTCTACTTTAATCGACTGAGTTCTTTCATTCGTGTAATCAGGGCCTTTTATTGAAATACAAACCATTTTCATAATACTGATGAGCGTTTTTCCACGGGTTTTGTGGCCAGCTGTTTCTGAACGCAGCCTTGAAACGGAATCTATGATCATGTCCAACATTCTCGGATAAAAATTTTGAAAATCGGGAAATTTTAGGATACTACTACAGAAATATTGAAGGTATTGGCCCATTCTTCTAATATGGAGTGAAGTATTTCTTTTAACTTGTTTCCATCGACCGCATTGAACAGTTAAGACTGCCATATAAAACCAATGGGAAACCATTTTGACGATAGCAGAAACGTTAATAGAAAAAAAAAATCAAGACTGGCGTTGGGTCACTTGCGGAAATATTTTTGTTATAGTGAAATCTTGCATTATATGAAAAAAATTGCGTTACTAAATAGTTGCCCGCTCAAAAATGCTTTTGTCCAGAATTGTTGGGTATGGACACTATAGTGGGAAATAAATGTACCAGCATCACTGACTGCCCTATTTGCCTTAGGAAGCCAGTCTCCTGCTTTCAGTCATCTTACTGTCCCGTATTCTGTTTGCTCACAACAGTAACAGCAACAACAAAAAATGTAGAACTCCAAGCGGGGAACAATACATAACGATTCGTATTCGCACTGGCGCGGAGCTTCGCTATCCCAAATGCGTAACACTTAAAACTTTGTTGAAATTCCTTTTCCGCGATTCTTAATTCAGGTTGCTTCTTCCTCATATTTATTGCTAAAAATGGTAGAATACTTCAGAATCGACGAAGGTGCGGGTGATGCAGGTGTGTACTATTCATGCTATCGATTACACCTTTTGATCATATAAAGTTACTGTGCAGGGCGCAAGTTGAGCTTCTGGGGAAGATACATACCAACATCTTAATGCTTCATGCTTGATTAAACTACTTGCAATTTTGATCGCAGCCCACCTCCCCAACCTCCCATCCCCGCGTGCTAACCTCTAGCAATATCTCTCCGAGTCTCTGCGTGCTTCAGTACTTCCTCAAACCTCACACACTGTTCCTCTCATGGAGCGCTTGGCTTGGCTAGGATCGTCGGAAAGACCGATTATCCCTGTCCCATCTGAGCCTTTAGATAAAGACCAAAAGTGCAGTCGAACCTCATTAGAACGAAAGGGTTTACTCCCATTTGTAGCTCGGTCAAGAGGGGTATAACGAAGCTCCGGCTATAACGAAGCAATAGTCGGACCCCTTAAACTTCGTAGTAGCGAGGTCCGACTGTATATGATTTATACAGGGGTAATATTATTAGCTTCGCCTTCTTCTGCTCAGAGGAGCTTCTAAATTTGTGCGTGCGACCCATCGCATTGCTTTACATCGAATTTCTGTGACACTCCGCCGGAATGTTAAAAATCCCCTCTTCAAGCCGGTAAGCGAATTTTTGGCCATACGAGGTATTGTGTTGTAGGAAGACACAATCGGTCAAGAGCTGTGTCTCTGCTAAATACTTTCCACTTATTTCGAGACAACTTCTGTGTGAAGCACGTTTTTTTTCGCACTAATGGGTATTGTGTGGAGCTCCATTTGAAGTAGCGGAACACATGAGGGAGGAAAGGACGAAAGGAAAAGGTGTGGCTGCTGAGTTGAAGTTAGCAAATGGTAATGGAGCTTTGCCGAAGTAGGAGGGACTGTGTACTTCTTTACTCTGGACAGTGTCCATGTGACTTAAGCAGGTGTTCTTTTGGACCACGTGCTAGAGATGGATATGTGTTATCTCCTGTGAACGTAACCCGTCGAGGCGGAAACGTCGCTCATGAACTACGATTCCAGAGCGATGCATTGTTTTCGAAAAACCAAGGTGCATTCGAAGACAACTACTCTGTTTTCCTACTGATTGGATATCCGCAGCTACTGTCTCTATGACCGGCCGACTTTGCAGACGTACACGAAAGAGCCTGATTCTGAGGACGTTTAGATGAAAATTCCTGGGTGAATACCTTATTTACTTGCGTGGAAAAATAACGTGAAAATTTTCTTGAAACTCACATGAATTACTTCCAAGCTAGGTAAGGAGGCATAAACTTTCCTAAAAAAAAAAAACACTCTTTCCTTCAGCCTGCTGCACAAGTAAGATTTCTAAAAAAAACTGGCGCTGAAAAGACCCTGTAAATTTTGTTTTTCACGCCGACATGAACAACTCTGAAGCGAGGTGGATCAAAAGGCACGTTTCCGTCGGCTTCCGGTACAAGCAAGATTCTTAAGTGGTCAGCGGTAGTAAGAATCCTCGGTCTTCTTTTTACGCACGAGTGACATTTACGGAAGTTAAAGGAGAAAGCCTCTTTGCCTCTACCTGCATTCAAAATAAGATTCATAAACCGTGACCTTATGACTCACACGGTAGCGACGCAATCATAAAATGCCGTACGTCGCCTATGTCGCGAAAATCTCGTAGACAGGAACTATTGGCAATTTCGCGCATTTTAGAGCGCATCTCTTTGGCGTTCGTTCCTGGGTTTCGCGTCGTCGTCGGCCTCGTAACCAGCTCCGCCCCCAATGCGCGAATTTCAAATGGGGCCAATTGTACTTTGGCTAGTAACCATTCAACCAATCAAAGGGATCGTATAGTGATGCTGCAACTAAGTTGGACTGAGTTTAGTTAATTGCTTAATTAATCAATTAGCCTAATCAATATAGAGGAGAATGAAGAGGTCAGAAGAAAACAAAAGAAAGACGCGCGCCGCAGCGACAACAGCGTCCACGGAAGGAGACGCTGCTGAAAAAAACAGATAAGTACGAAGCCGCGTTCGCTCCACCGCCACGCACTTGCCTACTCAGTAAGACGTTGCTCGTTTCATATACGTTGTGTCGAACATCCTAGACAGTTCCAACAATTGACAGGTTAATGACAGAACACGATGGATAGAAATAAATAATATAAATATGAAATAGCCTAATTAACCTTTCTAGTTAGACCGCATAAATCAATAAAACCGAGAACGAAATTGGTCGACTTGGGGAATCGAACCAGGGTCTCCGGAGTGCGATACGAGCACGCTAGCCACTCCGTAATGCCAGCTGAATGGTTTGGAATGAACAAAGGCGCGTCTAGCTAATACGGCGTCTTCGTTCACTCCCATCTTCCCCCTTTCCCTTACGGCGAGGTGCAGGTGTCCACCCAGATATGCGAGAGAGATACATTTCCTTTCCTCAAAAAATAAATTTACCGTCCAGCAAGGCGTACAGCCGAATTGGCGATGGCGTTCTGTGGACTCCCTGGCAGCGTTGCAAGACGCTGTCGCGTTCCACTCTTACAGGCGAAGCTTAACATGTTAACCACACATCAGTAACACACGCAGACAGCCAATGGACGCGTCATTCGCTGGCAGCACTTGATTCATCATTCACAACCACATTCTTAACGTACGCTCCCTTGCCGCACATGCCAAGGACGTACACCACGATCACATTCTGCGCCATTCCTCTGTACTTTGCTTTGCTGAAACCTGGATGGATCCCGAAGAGCCTCTCGAAATCATAGATTTCCTATACTGCTGTGGTGCTCGCAGAGACCACAACAGAGCGGCGGGAGTCGCTATCTACTTGCGCACAGGTCTCTCTGCAATACCAGTCGAAATGTTTGGCACGTCACATAAGTTGGCGAACTGTGCGCCGCAAAGTTGCCCAACGGCTTGCTGGTAGTAGCTGCCTACTTCGCCCCTACCGCACTCACGAAAGACGTCGTGCACTTCCTGCAACTCGCATTAACCGTCCATCGATGCACACCGATATTAGTAGTGGGGGACTTTAATGTTGACATAAAGACAAACAGCAATTTCCTAACACTTATGCGGGAGAACATCCCGTTCCTCTCGCTCGTAACGCGTCCCACGGCTGTGACAACCTCGCGAGGCACTTGTATAGATCTCGTCTTTGAGAATCAAGCATTGGTGTACCAAGTCGAACATATATCAGTCTATTTCTCCGACCACAAAGCTTCCTTCATGACTGTCAAGAACTGTTAGTGGAGTCTTTGTTAAAGGAATACGTGTGAAAAAAAAAAAAAAATTCTGTGATAGCGCATACATGTGTTGCTCGATTTCTTTGCCTCAATCTATCGAAAAGGTGAAACAGCTTATTTGCTGCGCTCAAATTTCGCATTAGGAAGTAACGTAATCGTCGGTAATTTTTTTCATGCGTGCCATTCCTGACGCATAGTGATGAATACAATGACCACCCCTGTTATTCTTCCTTGAGAGTATGCGGTATGAGAAACTGATAATTATGTGCAGGGGAGGAGATATCACAATTCAAGCCCACTACACAGTGTCCCTCACAAATAAGAACACTTGGCTGACTCGTGCGCATCTTTTGCGAGGAAAGATATTAACAGATTGTCCGGAGCTACGCTACAGAGAAGGCAGCAAAAATCATGTTTTTCGAACAGGGGGAGCTGCCCCACAAAATGAACCATAAGTTCGGTTTGGTTTATTGGAATTTAACGTCCCAAAGAAACTCAGACTATGAGGGACGCCGCAATGAAGGGCTCCAGAAATTTCGACCACCTGGAGTTCTTTACCGTGCACTCACATCGCACAGGACATGGGCCGCTAGAATTTCGCCTCCATCGTAATTCGGCCGCCGCGGCCGGAATCGAACCCGCGTCTTTCGGGTGAGCAGCCGAGCACCGTAACCACTGAGCCACCGCGGCGGGGCCGCGTGTTCGCCAAATGCAGCCGGTACAGCCAGCGATGACAGCGCCGCCCACCGGCAGGTAGCAGCCACATTCAGAATGACGGCTTGACATCGCCGCTATGGTGCAGTGGATTAGAGGCACGTGTTGCGTATGGAAGGTCGGCCGTTCGACTCTGCTCTCTGTACTGTAATTTTATTGTTTTAATTTCATTTTTTTCCCATTTTTTCCCTTTTAGGTCGCAAATCGTGATGCTTAGTGGCATATAACGCCGTTTAAGAGGATTTATTATCCCTTTTAGGTAAGCCGTTGTGACAATCTTCAGTCACCGTGATCAATTCACCGTGGTTTCAAGCCATGTGGCTGTAGAGGCTGCAGTTGGCGAATACGCGGCGGGGGCCAACCACATGTTCGCTGAAGCCGTTATGTTAATGGAATACTCTGTTTTAGTACTACGTGGAAAATGCGTAAGCGAGTTCAGAGGGCTGGCAACAAGCGTTAAGTCCAAAATAGTAAACGGTTGTTAGCTTTACAATGAATATCATGGTTATGTTAGAGCTGTGCTTCACTCAGAATAGTTTTCTCTGAATACATCTCTCTGAAGCCCATCGTAGAGCTTTAAGGCCGTGGCTTTCAAAGTTCCTGAAGGGTATACGGTACCGACTACTCCGAAGATAGTTCTCATTTGTCTCCAAGAACGAAAACCTCCAGGTATTACCGCTGCTTCCTTTCCGTGGAAGGTGCTTCGGAGTTCTGCCATACATGAAACTCTTTACGACCCACTATTCGTAGTGCGCTGAAGAAAGCAAGCTATCCCGCTGTCATCTTGCTGTTATTGCTGTACGAAGCGCACGCACCAGTTAAGGTAGCACGACGTCGACCTCCTCGTGGGTGTAAGGTTCCTCCCATATTTACCACGCTGGCGTCGAAAGACTCCTCGTAAGGTCCGAGAATCTTACGCTCGAATGTTCCGGGAGCCTTGTAGGGCAAAGAGGGTGACATGGTCGCTGGAACTACATCGTCCGTGCTTTCCAGGAAAAGCGCCAAGCCCGGACTCTTCACACGTGAGCAAAACTGTGCGGAGAGCTGTGAAATCGTGGCCACCGTGTGCTCGTAGCAAAGACAGGAGCAGCTGCTGAGTCTACCGGCCAGCGTGCTTCACTTCCACGAGAGTCGTGTTTTACGACAAGCAAGCAAGCGGTTCCGAGCTCCCGTATGCTTCGAGGCTTCCAGAGAGAGAAGAAGAAAACTTAACGACCACTCAGGGAAGGCCATGCATTGCCCTCTTCTCAAAAGGAAACCTCCTCCCGAGAATGTCCACTACTGGATGCTCAAAACGACGCTCAAACGCTTGGCCGTTCGACTACGGACAGGAGTGGGATGAACGCGCTTCTGTTTCCTATTTTCGTGCGAACCGTGCGCACAGAGGTAGTACTCACGAGTTTAGAAGCGCGCTGCAGAGCTGTTTTAAAAAAAAAAAAGTTCGACTATACATTTTTTTTTTTATTTCTTCAACCCTTCCTTTGGCAAGTACAACCTTCTTCATCATTTAAAACCAGACTCTCTCTTTTGCTCAAGAAGAGAGCTCTCCGAACGAATGCCATGCTTTTTCTTATTCTCAAGGTGCGCAGTAGACGGAGGCGATGGAAGGCTTCTTGTACTGGTTGCAATATTTAAATGTTAGCTTTGCGAACACTAACATTTATGTCGCTTGTCTAACATTTGCATAAAATCGCGCATCGCCCTCGTAGTGAATGGCCTGCAGAACGCTGTGAAAAGATGCAGGTTAAAATAGCGACGATAGCGACTAGCCTCTCTTTGAAAGTGATACGACGTGTGCTTATAAAAGGCGTCATATCCGCATAAAACTGGTCGCTCACATAATGAGATACACGAGACCTGCGAGTTGGACATCAGGAGGAAACTACTATGAAAAGCCGCAAAAGAGCTCGTGCAGTTCCAGCACCGGCGCCGAATTTCTTAATACGCGGCTAACATCAAAGAGAAGATCCCCAAACACTTCTTCTCGTAGCTTATATTACGGCTGAATGCTAAGACAGGCAACAGCTGGTGAGCACTGACTGAAAGGGCAACGGATAGAAAAGAGGAAGGCATGAAGGAGCCCTCGGCGGGAAATATGTTAAAACCCGCACAGAAACTAGCACATGTGAATCAGCCTTAACGGAATTATTCATTACACAGTAAACAAATAATAAGCACGAAAAGCAACGCCATAGTGAGAGTTGAAGCCCTCTCCAGCAGGTTCAAGTTACAATTTTACATTCCTGCTCCACAAAGCTCCTTTTGATTCCCCATTGAAGAGTACACTATCGTCAAGTAAACTACGACACGTAACAGCATACTGGCCTATAATACGGACCAATGTAGATTATATTTCTCGTTCTTTTTTTGGTTTTATGGGGGTTTAACGTCCCGAAAGCGACTCAGGCTATGAGGGACGCTGTAGTGAAGGGCTCCGGAAATTTTGACCACCTGGGGTTCCTTAACGTTCACTGACATCGCACAGTACACGGGCCTCTATGGCATTTCGTCTCCAACGGCATTCGACCGCGGCGGCCGGGATCGAACCCGCGACTTTTGGGCCAGCAGCCGAGCGCCATGACCACTTAGCCACTGCGCCGGTTTTTTATGTTTATTTTGGGTATTTACGGTGCATGCTGCTAAAGCTAACGCTGGCCAATAAACTGGCTGTGAATCAACCCGGCTGAATTTATAGTATACGGCAAGCGAAAAGCGCGGCTGCGCCTGGTTTTTCGCTGTAACGCAGCTTGTCTGCGAGCTTTATCAGCCTGATTATCCCACTCTGCTTGCCTTCGCTTGCGAATCGTTTGCCGTTAGGGCGAACCGCTTTTCATTTTGTCCCTTTCTACTCCTAGCACGTGTTTCGGCGAGCGCGTTACTCAGGGCGAAGGGAGGCAGCGGCTAGGGACGAGTGCAGCTGCGGCGCTGCGGAGAGCGAGGCACGTGATCTGACGTCACAGCCACACATCCGCCCCTCCTCCTGGTTGAAGGTCATTGTCAAGCGGTTTTGACCTCGAGATTTGCATCGCCAGTGGGCGCTTTGCCTCAGTGAATGTGTCCGAGTGTTTTAGAGCGAAAAGCTTTACACCTCCCATGCTGAGCCTGAAGGTCAACTGGCTCTTAGATACGACCTCTAACGGGAGGCGCGCCTCATGCGACTATGACGTCATGCCATGTGACTCGCCGACGCCACAGCTGCGCGCTTGGCAGTCACGGCCACCGCTGCGTAAAAGTTACTGTATATGCTGGCGCTGGCTGCTGGTCGGCAGCTCCTCCTCGCCAGTTGTATCACGTGACGTGTCACGTGATTCGATCTCGCGCTTGGCAGTCACGTCCGCCGTTGCGCCTACCGCCGCTCTGAACGTTTGCTCTTGCACTTGTGACACGTGGTGCATCAAGTGATTTGCTCTCGCTTATATAATTGCAGCGCTTGCTGACAGAGCTTGCTGACAGGCGCGCGCCTGTTTGACGGCCTGAGCAATGATTACGATTTGCATCGTGACAGACGCCGATTGTGGTCCTAGACGCTGCCGCTCCACGCGCTGATTGCAAAGACACGCTTTAGGAGACGCCAGTGTGTCGTCGCAGAGGGTGTTCGCCAGATTTGAGCTGTGTCGCGGGTGTATCGTGGATGCTTTCGTCGCATTTTCAACAACCGGTGTCGTGTGAACTTCATGCGGCGTGTTTGCGCGAATGTTTAGTTCTTTAACGCCCGTGGTTTGCTTGGATTCCTAAGTGCCGGCGCCGCAGAAACATGGTTGAATCCCGTGCCTTTCTGCAGTTGCACATGGAGGCGCCTGTTCTCTCATTCCTGCTGCAGCTCACGAACGATGACAGCAGCTTCCTGTACATGGCTGCGGTAAGTGCTCGGGATAAGTGCTTGTGTAGTGGCAGGTAAAGATTTTGCGCAAATTGCACAGCAACACAAGCCCCAAGCTAAACATCACATCCCTCGCCGGAAGAGCAGGTTGTCGCTTCAGTAACAACTCCGCAGTTAAGCTGCTTGCGATTGAGGAGTTCCTGGAATCTGCTGTTAATGTTTTCCTTAATAGAAGCACAGTTGCTAACCTAAAGGCTACAGTTCTGCCTAACATTTTGTGTTCCTCCCTCCTAAATTGTCAAAGCAATACATGCCACAGCCCCAAAGTGTACACAGCCAATCTCGGAGCTGGCAGGTTCGGGAGGGCTTTGCGTGTAAACATAACGAAGACATTGACCGACCTCAACGACAAGAAGGGGCTGGTGGTCGTAACGGGGGACAGTAAATACCGGAGGCGTACCGTTTGTGGCTTGCCAGGTTACTGTCCACTTTGCTATTGTTTTGTCTTCAGGGCCAGGAGTCTACCACTTTTTTTACAAATTAAACGCTTCGTTGATGATTTTTGTGTGCGCGTTTCGATGATTTTTGTGTGCGCGTTAAACCACAGAAAAACCAAGTGCTGCAAATTGAGAAGCACGCAAGCAGGAAAAGGAGAAACAACGCTAGAAAGGGAGATTTTGGAAGCGCCACATATGCACTAACTTGACTTCACACGTGTTTGAGCCGTCTGTAGCACTTTTGGACAGAGACTCGGTTTTTGATCAACCTGTGACGCATATGATATCGCGTTTTTCTGTGCTCATTTGGCGGTTATCTCGCCCGCCTTCGACGTGGCATCATCTTGTTTTGTTCCTTTTTTTCCTTTGAGATGCGCAGATACCCCCTTTTGCTGCTACGGGTGTTTTCCGATAAACCTTAGTTTATAGTGGAACAAAAACGCAACACAGAAACAAAAGGGGAGACACTACAGTGCCTCTAGTTTTTTTTTTGTTTTTATTGTGGTTTAACGTCCCAAAGCGACTCAGGCTATGAGGGACGCCGTAGTGAAGGGCTCCGGAAATTTTGACCACATGGGGTTCTTCATCGAAATTCAGCCGCCGCGGCCGACAGCGCTTCTAGTGTCTCCCCTCTTGTTTCTGTGGGCTCTAAGTGTGCGCTGTTGTTCCACCATGAATTCACATCAACTAGACCAAATGTCTGCTCTGCTACAGTAAACCTTAGTTTCCAAGTTAACCGCTCATCTTCTTCTTCTTCTTCACCTCTTTATAATCCTGTGCAGTTTTCTTCGTCCTGTTTGAAGTCACGGTTTTTTCCCTACAAGTGAACGGAAATGCTTCCGCGGATGGTCCTGATACTAGCAAAAAAATGATAACGCTACACTCTCAGACCTATGTCGTCCCCATAAAATTGGTTTTTTGAGGAAAGGAAATGGCGCAGTATCTGTCTCACATATCTCGGCGGACACCTGAACCGCGCCGTAAGGGAAGGGAGGAAGGTGGGTGTGAAAGAAGAGAGAAAGAGGTGCCGTAGTGGAGGTCTCCGGATATTTTTTACCTTAAAGAAGTCATCAAGAATTACTGCGTGCGAACGCACATGAAATGGCGGACAGCTGCAATCCGCTGTCGTTATTTCAAGCGGAGGGCATCAGATCCGCATCCTGTTGGCTAACAGCGCCACCATCCGAGACAGCGGACTCCGAGGGCAAACAGCACTTTGCACAGTACACAGGCCGTAAAACAGACGCTTGCGTTCTAGAGCGGCCCTGGTCTTTGGTGCAGCAACGCTGCTTGCCTTTTAGAAGCAAGCATGCTCACCAGGAAGCGTTCGCCAATTCTTTAATCGCACTTGTAGAGGAACGCGGCGAAAGGCAGACGACAACGAAAAAGAAAAGGTGTTTGCCAGAAGGCATGGCCATCTTTTGAAAGGCTGACACCTACAAGAGATGGCGGCGGTGTTCTGGTTGAAGACGGCGTCGTCGACGACCTGCCGGAGGTTCCTTCGGGTTCGTGCCGTTGTTCACAGCGATCCGGAGCAGCTGGGGCAGCCATCGCCAACACTAGAATGGAGGCGTTCGTACAAGACGACCAAGTACGGGGGCCGCTACTTCGTGACCATGCTACCCGGCCATGGCATCGGGCCTGAAATGATGAACCATGTTGAGAACGTCTTCTTCCACGGAAAGGTGAGCGGTGCATCCTCTCAGCGTCCTGAGAGAGAGGGTCGCAAGAATTTTAGCGTATGAATAGTTGTATCGAATCGCTCCCGGTGTGCTTGGTTTAGGTTTAAGGGGGTTCAACGTCCTAAAACGACTCGGGATACGAGGGACGTGCTCTGCGGCGCTGCTCATGGTGGGACGGGTGCATATTCCTCGGGAGCGGCCTGATGAGGAGCTCCAGGTGAAGGGGTCGTGGGATGGCGATGAGGGTAGGGTCGTTGGCCGGTATTTTGATTCCTAGGGAGTCCAGGATATACCGACCTGTGGAGGTTTGTGTGAGCCTGATGTATTGGGCCTGTCGGTGGGCCTCCACCAGTTCCCCGATCGTGTTGTGGAGGCCCAGGCCTAGTAATCTGTCTGTGGGTGTTTTGAGGGGAAGGTGAAGTGCTACCTTGAATGCCTTGCGAATCAAAGCATCCAAAGCGTTTATGTCATGCTTGGATAGTTGTAAATATGGGGTAGTATACAGCACACGACTGAGGACAAAGGCATGAATGAGGCGGCATAGGTCGCGCTCCTTCATGCCTCTATGACGTCCCGAAACCCTGCTGATGAGGTGCGATATCGCGCCTACAACCTGCTTGAGTTTCTTGAGGGTGGTGGAAAATCTAGCCTTTGGAGCAAGCTCGTAACGACGAACCGAGGGAAGGGAGGAAGGCCGAAGTGAGAGAATAAAGAAAGAGGTGCCGTAGTGGAGGGCTCCGGAATAATTTCGACCACCTGGAGTTGTTTAACGTGCAATGACATAAAACTAAAAAAAGGCACCTGTGTGCTCCGCGTTTTCAGTGCACGTTAAAGATCCACAGGCCACCGGCCGTGCTGCCAGTGTTATGGACCTTAGGAACATAAACACTTGAGTGCAGTGGGGTCGTGCGGGGACCCTGGGGCGTGCCCCGAATGCCTGTGTAAAATAGTTTTTTCTCTATCTCCGTTCCCTTACGGTACAGTTCGGGTGTCCACCAAAACGTGAGACAGTCACTGCTCATATACTTTCCTCAAAACCATTTCTTTTTCAATAACCGCTTTTAACGGAAGCGGCAAAAAAGGTTAGTGGAGTTAACACTTTGGGGCTTAGCTTATTTTTTAGCGAAAGCTGATTACAATTCCCGGCTTTTGCGGTAGGTAAAGTCGGTCTGGCGCATTCATGCAACGAGTACGGAATCTCTGGCACAATCATATTTGCATATATCTTATGCACGCAACGAGGCAATCTGAAACACAAATAGCTACTCGGCTTTGCTTTTCTATTTTGTGCGTGTTTAGCTACATGTTCAGAATTGAAAATTGCTTTTCTAAATTGTTTTTTGAGGAAAGGAAATGGACCACTAACTGTCTCACGTATCTCGGTGGACGCCCGAACCGTCCGTAAGGGAAGGGAGGAAGGTGGGAGTGAAAGAAGTAATCGCCGATGCATTCCGCAGTGATCTATTTAGTTATAGTGGACGCAAGGTTTGTTTAACGATCCTCAGAAGCTGCTCTGAAAGCACTCAGTTTGGAACGTACTACAGATCAGAGTTTCCCGCGGTGTCTTCTCGATATCTTCTCTCATATCACGCACCTGGAGGTGTCTGGGCACCTAAACTATGCTTTCCTTTGTAGCCGTGTGGCTGCGCTTGGGTGGATGCCAATAAGAAATTTAATAATAATATCAATAATCTGCTCCCTTACTACAAATCTACTTTACCTTGGGGATTCCTGTAAGCATATGAACAACACTGTTCCCATTTCGAGTTATTTACCAATTCGCTTTTGCCCTACTATACGTCAGCTGTCCCGGTTCGCTAGTTAGTTGGTAGAGTGACTGCTCCGGTGAAGCGGTGGTCCCGGGTTCGAACACCGGAGCAGGACAAATTTTTCTTTAGCTATACGAGTTTTCCCTGGAAGCTGTATAGCTTTTCTCCGTGGCGCTTGGGTAGACGCTAAAGAGTGTTTGGCTCCCTTACTATGCTTCTCAGCACTTGAGAATATATCCGTTCCGTGGAAGACGCAGTTCTCTAAGCATAGGAGGCACAGGCGGAGCGGAACTCGAGGTAAATATTGCAAGGGTGAAAACCCCTTCAACTTAATCGCAATACCAACACCTTGTCATGTTTCTCTTAAAAAATTTCTTGAGACAGTCTATAGGCTGTCCATTGACTGTTGTCTATAAAATCTATAGACTGTCTATAGACAAATTCTAGAGAATAGTCTGTAGGAAATATAGATCCTATAGACAGTCTATAGACAATCTATAGATTTATGGCCATAGATTTATAGCCGTACACTTTCAGTAGACTTTTCTCTATAGACAGTCCATAGAGTATGAATAGACAGACGGGAATATCAAAATAAAGGCAATCGAGTCTACGAAAAGTCTATCGACTACCTATAGACCACTTTTATGAGGGTTGTTCTTGCAGGTGCCGGTTGATTTCGAGAAGGTGACGGTGGAGGCGGACTCGGAGGAGGCCTCCTCCATGGACTACGCCATCACCTCGATCCGGCGATCGGGCGTGGCCATCAAGGGCAACGTGGAGACCCGCTCGTACAGTCCGCACGTGGAGCCGCGCAACCTGGTGCTGCGAAACCGACTCGGCCTGTACGTGAATGTGGTGCACTGCCGAAATCACCCGGCGATCAAGACGCGCCACCCGGACGTGGACGTGGTGATCATCCGCCAGAACACCGAGGGCGAGTACAGCTGCCTGGAGCACGAGGTTAGTGCACGGGCACGCTGCCCACAGGGTTGTGTGCTTGATCAGTTGTCTCGAACGTCCACCGCCTCCCATTAGCTCCTGAACACCTGGAACCTGAAGGTTGCCACTTATTCTCTTTGAACTATAGAACATATTATAAGTATAGGCAGTGCCAGTGCCCAGCCCCTGCAAAGGAACCGGGGAAAGCGAAAGAACGCGTTCTGCTCCGATAATTCGCCAATACTATGCAGTGCCTGGGAGTACTCACACTTGGATCCCGCGTTGACTGGCAAGTGCCAACACTGTGGGGAGGTGGCTGGCACCTACCACATGGTGCGGGCTTGCCAGCGCAAAACAGCTCCCCCCCCCCCCCGCAACCCTGCCGGATAGGAATGGGAAGTGGATCTGCTTGGTTGCTCGGACATTCAGGCCGCAAGGCCTTGGTCAAGAGGGCTACTGGCGGCTTCGACCAATGGGGTCCCGGAATAAGAACTCCACCCATAGCGGGGCTGTTTAAAGAGCCTCCCCTCTTTTAAGTCGAAAGCATTTTATGGCTCATACTGTCGTGACCAAGACGTGTTAGCAAATTTGTCCGTGTTTCAGATTGGTCGAAATGGTCGTGACATCACTGCGCGCGAATTTTGACGGGTGTCCACCGAAATATGTGACTGTTACTGCGCAATTTCTTTTCCTCAAATACAATTTTCATTTTCGTCATTACGGCCCCTATTTCTCTTTCTTCTTTCACTCCACTGCCTCCCTTCCTGTACGGTGCGATTCAGGTGTCCACCGAGATGACAGAGAATTACAGCGCCATTTCCTTTCCTCAAAAAGCGTTGCGTTCAAAGGGTAACGCATCGCGCCGAACGGGTGGTGGCGTTCCGTGGACTCCCTGGCCGCGCTACAACACACTGTCGCGTTCCACTCCTAAAGGCAAAAATTAACCGTCATTAATTGACAGTTAATTAATGCACCAACAGAATGTGAAGTGAGCAATCGCGTAGCAGAATGCAGCACTCAGGCTTTCGCGTTTCACCACTTTAGCTGCTAAAGTTCCTCGCAATTTTTTGACTCAATAAAGGTTTTACAACACCGCCATCATCACCGCTTCCTCTGTATTTCCAATGTCGGTCACATCACCAACTTTCTAACCATGCCCTTCGGAAATTTACGAAGCTTCCGTTTCGTAAATTTCATAAGGGCATGGAAATTTACGGAGCTTTGGCTTCGTAAGTTTTCTTCGAGCTATGATTATAGCCGTTACCTGTACATGAAGATGAGGATATGCACTGATCGAGCAATCCTTGGAAAAAACCCTTCAGGCTGTTTCGAGATAAACAGCTGTAAAGTGGATCATGTGGGGCAATAAAGTTGCGGTGCTACCAGGAAACTTGCACCATTAAAATTAAGTTGCCGGTCCCACTGACCACATTTATGCTGTACACCAAACATCATGCTGGCACTGATTTCACGTTCTATCTGCTTGGTAGATATAAGTTCAGAATTCTGCCCTATAATTACGTTTCTAAATGAATAGGCAAGGATATATGCACCAGTCTACATGCGCTACACCCAGAATTAGTGGTGCCTAAATGCACAGTAGCTGTGCACAGTAGCTGTGCAATAGCCAAGTCAGAGCTTTTGCTTTATAGGTAACTGTTGTCCATTAGTGATTTTGAGCCTATAATATTGAATGTCAAGAAATGTCATACCTTTCAAATTACACTGATTCATGTTAGTAGGCGCTGTCAGGCAGTTCAGCGTCCACAGGCTTATGTAGAGTCGAATAGAAAAATGAGCTTCCTGCGATTGTGCATAAGAGAAAGAGGGACAGTAAAGCAGGGAAATAATAACAACTGGAGCGTTACTGATCGTCCACGCATGCTCCGCCATTTATGGGAATGTACGCCTGTTCCGCTTCAGAAGAACGCAGGGACATCAGAATTACTGTTTCACTTGCCCTTGATTGGGTATGCAAACAGAACCCTCCCCCAAAACTAACTTCATTATTGATGAGTCAATAAAGCGCGCAATGTGCCTCCAAGTTGTCAACACCGTCGCCAACTTTCATTTCTCCGAACGGCTCGCAGGTCACCCAGGGCGTCGTGCAGAGCCTCAAGATCATCACGTACGCCAAGAGCCAGCAGATAGCCCGCTACGCCTTTGAGTACGCGCGCACGCACCATCGGAAGAAGGTCACCGTCGTCCACAAGGCGAACATCATGAAGCTCTCGGACGGCCTCTTCCTGGAGACGTGCCGCGAAGTGGCGGCCGCCTACCCAGACATCGAGATGAACGACATGATCGTCGACAACTGCTCCATGCAGCTGGTCTCCAACCCACGCCAGTTCGACGTGGTGCTGGTGCCCAACCTGTACGGCAACATCGTGGTCAACCTGACCTGCGGCCTAGTTGGTGGCGCCGGGGTCACGTCGGGTCGAAACTACGGCGACGAGTACGCCGTCTTCGAGACGGCTACCCGCAACACGGGTACGCCGCTGGTCGGCAAGAACTTGGCCAACCCGGTAGCCACGCTGTACGCCGCGGTGGACATGCTCAAGCACCTGGGCCTCATGCAACACGCGTACACCATCCGCGACGCCATCCGGACCACCATCAACAAGCACAAGGTGCACACAAGGGACCTGGGTGGAACGGCCACCACAACGGACGTCATGGAGAGCATCATCGATGAGGTGCAGAAGAACACGGCGTAGGCCTTCGCCGACTGTCGTCCTATACACGCTCTATGCGCTGCACAGCTGCCGTGGACGTGTTTTTCGCCGTTGGAGCAACTGCGTTAGAGCGGAGAATACATTACCCGTAGAATCCGGTCTCTATTTCTCGATTCTGAATGGGCGCTTTCACCGTGATCGAAAATTTACGAGACGCAAAAGTGCGAAAAAAAAACTTTGCAGCGCCGTCAAAGGATCCAGTCGCTCCAGAAGCGGCAGGGTGCGGGAGCACGTGTATGCTATATCCATTGCTAACAATACAAAGTGTCTTGGTTTCCAGACGTAACTACAATAAACTCCTTTTCGGGAACACTCATCCTCTAAAGATTTGATCTCAGTATGCCGAGTAGTTGTGGCTGAGCGGTTAGTTTTTCAGCTGATGCTTTGGCCCTAATACCCCAAACACAAAGCCATACGCCTGTTAGCTATTAGCTATGGTTAGTCATGCGTTCCACAATGTGTGAAACATTAGGCAATATGCCCATTAGCCATTAGGTATGGTTAGTGTGGTATTGTATTCTGTAGTTCTGTTTGTATAAAGTAGGTGGCGCTAGGCACGCGCCCTATCTGGTCAGCTGACTCATACATCTGTATATAGATTCGTCATGAACTGTGAATAAAGGAGTTGGTCGAAGTACGTGGCGGGTGCTTGACGTGGTGGTGCTCCGGCTGCTCCGGTGTAGTCGGGCCGGGCAGTTCCCCAACGGTAAGGGATACAACAGTTAGTCAAGCGTACTCAGGGTTTAGAGGTCTTTTTCACCACCACCCCTCTCGCATGCCGCTCCGCTTCTGCGACACGCGCGTGATCATTCTTTCGACCTGAGTGGTCGGTTGCTTAAGGCCGAGCGTATGACCGCATCGCTGATTGCTCTGCAGCCACATTCCCAAGGCTCGTATCTTGTCTCGTTCGGGAATTAGCTGTCCTTCGAGGGAGACATTGAGGGACCCTTCATTGTGTTTCCCTTTGTGGACTCGCAGGAGTTGGGTTTTTCGGTGGAGCAGGCGAGGCCTCGTGCACTGACACTCTTCCACAGTGAGCCGGGTCGAGTCCCCAAATTTCACGAGAGATGCATTCATATCATTTCACGAATACACCAATCAGTTTAAACTGGAAAGGAGGATCTATCCGCCACCAGACAAAAAACTCGACAAAAGCCAGGAGGTAACGTGGCGTCGGCTCCAGACGCGAGCCTTCTTTAGCCCGTCGAGACTAGCACACATGTATCCAACACAATACAACGCTACTTGCAAACAATGCGGCGAGATAGCCGGATATGACCACATTTTATGGAGCTGCAAAAGGGCGCCGCCACCGGCGGACCTACTACCAGTCCCTTCTCTAGAGCGGTGGGAGGCTATACTGGCCAGCTCAGACCCGTTGACGCAAGTCCGGGCCACTGAGTGGGCTCACAAGGTCGCCAAGAGCCATGGGCTCGAAGCCACCTAGTATAATGCCCACTAGGGCTCAGTGCTGACAATAAACGTTTTCCAATCCAATCCACGCAGGTAGCTGCTGCTTCCAGTCGTTCTTCTTTCTGGCCGAGCGACGTGGAGGTAGCCCAGACCGTGATATCGTCAGCGTACATGGCGTACTGTATGCCTTCGATCTTCGCGAGTTGTCTCGCGAGTCCGATCATGGCCACGTTGAAAAGTAGTGGCGAGATGAAGGAACCTTGAGGTGTACCTTTGTTGGGGGTCGAAAATTTATCGCTGCGAAGGTCTCCGAGCACAACCGTTGCAGTTCGGTTGGAGAGAAAGGCCTTCACGTAGCTGTGAATCTTCTCGCCGCAGTGGAGGTTGTTGAGTCCTTCCATTACAGCCGCGTGGCTAACGTAGTCAAAGGCCCCTTTGATGTCGAGGGCCATAACCGCGTTCTCGCCTACGCTTGGGACGCTGGTAAGGACTTCCTCTTTTAGTTGTAAGAGGACGTCCTGGGTGGAGAGGTGGGTTCGGAAGCCGAACATACTGTGGGGGTGTGGCGGGGGGGGGGGGGGGGTACAGGTCTTCGTCTTCCATGTAATTTTGGAGCCTCCGAGTAACAACTCACTCGTAGAGCTTGCCTAGGCAGGAGGTGAGTGAGATAGGTCGGAGATTTTCGATCTGGAGTTTCTTACCCGGTTTGGGGATCATTACGACCTCTGCATGCTTCCACTCTTCAGGAACCGCTCCTGCTGCCCAGTGTCCATTGAGGAAGGTGGTCAGTTGGTCGACCGCCTCGTCGCAGAGGTTGCGTATAAGTGCGTTCTGGATCTTGTCTGCTTCCGCCGCAGTGCTATTACTGCGCCATTTCCTTTCCTCAAAAAGCGTCGCGTTCAAACGGCAAGGCATCGCGCCGAACGGGTGGTGGCGTTCCGTGGACTGCCTGGCAGAGCTACAACACGCTGTCGCGTTCCACTCCTAAAGGCGAAGATTAAGCGTCGTTAATTAGCAGTTAATTAGTATTTAGTCATTAATCAGTGATTAGTCATGAATTTGTAATTTGTTAACACTTCGTCATCAATTATGTGTGACGTAAACCAGTGATGACGGTCACCAGTGGTGCGGAAAACGCTTTCGCCTCTACGCACTTTAGACAGTTTCGAACGCACTGCATATACATTCTTGTCAGGCCTGCGTCTCGTCGTGTCCGCGTATGCTTCGTGTTATGCCCGTAAACATTTCATGCTTACTCTACTCTCAGTTACGGGAGAGGCAGAGATTTTTTGTTTCTGTGTTAAGAGGCCACGTTCTCCTCAGAGCGAAAGATCGTAATTACTTGACAGCAAATTAAAAAAAATACATAAAAATAAACAGCGTCCATGTGTCCGAAGTGATGTGCAAAAAGGACCCCTGGCCTCTCATACGATACACTGAAGCAAGCTGTCTCGTCATTTCTGTCCTTGCCCTACGCAGCTAATAACTTTAACGATTGATGCACAGCGGCAATGCTATTTATGTCATAAATGGCCATGTATGTGTCTAGTCATAACTTCGTTATAAATTTCATCAATGGCACAATAGCACGCGAATTCTAAGTAACCCAACACAGAACCGCGTTTAGAACCAGAAGCTTATTCCCACTCATATCTTCAGGTCATGATTCGGAACTCAAGAAGAGGGACTGGTTTCATGCAGCAGATACCTCTCAAGCATTTTCCAAAAAGTGCATTCGCATTTCTGGAATTCCCGCCCTACATTTTCGTGAGGCTTTCAAATAATTTTTTTTTAATCCGACATGTGTACTGGCCACGTGAAAAACTTTGAGATCACTGCGGCGCCCCGCATTGGAGCAATGTGAAAACAAAACGCCTACATACCATGTCGACGTCCGTAGCTCTTCTGACGCCCATGTACTATATCGACGTCCATGGCTATTTTGACGTCTAAATGCATTTTTTCGCATTTAATTAACTAATTACACCTCATGAACCAAATTTTTCCCCCGGCAACATTTTATCACACACTTTCACACATTTATCTTCAGAGAACGACGTAATCGGGCGGACAAAAGTGCGGACACTTTTTGCTGACGGGACAGAGCCATATAATGCACTCGCATCAGTAAGGAAGCAAGAGCCAGGGCTTTGTTCTACTCGGTCGAAGCACACAGGATGTTTTTCAGCACTATTTTCGCGGAGCTTCTTGGGCAGTGAAGAAGACATATTGACTAATTTCGTGAAATCGACTTTGCGATCCGGCAGCGCTGGGAACTTGGCCATGAACGATTCGCGCGGGAATCGAGGAAAGGCTGAAGAAGAAGATTAATTCCGAAAGAGGAAGAAAACCCTCCCTCTATGAGGAAGAAGAAGAAGAAGAGAGGCGTTAGTACTGCTCCCAGAGCTCTTCCCGTTCCGAAGGCGCTCGAATTTCTGTCATAATGACCAGTCATGCAATACGTGCCCGCGTCGCCTTGGGGGTCTCTTTCTGCTGCCTGGTGAGCGCCAGTGGGGAGACCTAATACGCATACCTCCATTGCAGGTCTTCGTTGGAGTCCGCAGAAAAGGACATTTTTTTTATTGCGAAAGCAATACTGCGCTAGGTTTCGAGCCTTCAGCGTCGTCCCGGCGGATACACGTTTGACCTTTAGCTTGACCTCTGTTGTGGCGTTCATTGATGCACTCTGACATAGACAGCGTTGTAGACTGCGTTGATTTGGAGGAAAAGAAAGGCGCCTTACCAACTCTGTGGTTTAGTAGACACCTCAATAGCACTTTAAGCTAATTCCGGCGTTCATTGATGCGCTCTGACGTAGACAGCGTTGATTTGGAGGAAAGGAAAGGCGCCTTACCAACTCTGTGGTTTAGTGGACACCTCAATAGCACTTTAAGCTAATTCCGGCGTTCATTGACGCGCTCTGACATAGACAGCGTTGTAGACTGCGTTGATTTGGAGGAAAGGAAAGGCGCCTTACAAAATCTGTGGTTTTGTGGACACCTCAATAGCACTTTAAGCTAATTCCGGCGTTCATTGATGCGCTCTGACATAGACAGCGTTGTAGACTGCGTTGATTTGGAGGAAAAGAAAGGCGCCTTACCAACTCTGTGGTTTAGTAGACACCTCAATAGCACTTTAAGCTAATTCCGGCGTTCATTGATGCGCTCTGACGTAGACAGCGTTGTAGACTGCGTTGATTTGGAGGAAAGGAAAGGCGCCTTACAAAATCTGTGGTTTTGTGGACACCTCAATAGCACTTTAAGCTAATTCCGGCGTTCATTGATGCGCTCTGACATAGACAGCGTTGTAGACTGCGTTGATTTGGAGGAAAGGAAAGGCGCCTTACAAAATCTGTGGTTTTGTGGACACCTCAATAGCACTTTAAGCTAATTCCGGCGTTCATTGATGCGCTCTGACATAGACAGCGTTGTAGACTGCGTTGATTTGGAGGAAAAGAAAGGCGCCTTACCAACTCTGTGGTTTAGTAGACACCTCAATAGCACTTTAAGCTAATTCCGGCGTTCATTGATGCGCTCTGACGTAGACAGCGTTGATTTGGAGGAAAGGAAAGGCGCCTTACCAACTCTGTGGTTTAGTGGACACCTCAATAGCACTTTAAGCTAATTCCGGCGTTCATTGACGCGCTCTGACATAGACAGCGTTGTAGACTGCGTTGATTTGGAGGAAAGGAAAGGCGCCTTACCAACTCTGTGGTTTAGTGGACACCTCAATAGCACTTTAAGCTAATTCCGGCGTTCATTGATGCGGTCTGACATAGACAGCGTTGTAGACTGCGTTGATTTGGAGGAAAAGAAAGGCGCCTTACCAACTCTGTGGTTTAGTAGACACCTCAATAGCACTTTAAGCTAATTCCGGCGTTCATTGATGCGCTCTGACGTAGACAGCGTTGATTTGGAGGAAAGGAAAGGCGCCTTACCAACTCTGTGGTTTAGTGGACACCTCAATAGCACTTTAAGCTAATTCCGGCGTTCATTGACGCGCTCTGACATAGACAGCGTTGTAGACTGCGTTGATTTGGAGGAAAGGAAAGGCACCTTACAAAATCTGTGGTTTTGTGGACACCTCAATAGCACTTTAAGCTAATTCCGGCGTTCATTGATGCGCTCTGACATAGACAGCGTTGTAGACTGCGTTGATTTGGAGGAAAAGAAAGGCGCCTTACCAACTCTGTGGTTTAGTAGACACCTCAATAGCACTTTAAGCTAATTCCGGCATTCATTGATGCGCTCTGACGTAGACAGCGTTGATTTGGAGGAAAGGAAAGGCGCCTTACCAACTCTGTGGTTTAGTGGACACCTCAATAGCACTTTAAGCTAATTCCGGCGTTCATTGACGCGCTCTGACATAGACAGCGTTGTAGACTGCGTTGATTTGGAGGAAAGGAAAGGCGCCTTACAAAATCTGTGGTTTTGTGGACACCTCAATAGCACTTTAAGCTAATTCCGGCGTTCATTGATGCGCTCTGACATAGACAGCGTTGTAGACTGCGTTGATTTGGAGGAAAAGAAAGGCGCCTTACCAACTCTGTGGTTTAGTAGATACCTCAATAGCACTTTAAGCTAATTCCGGCGTTCATTGATGCGCTCTGACGTAGACAGCGTTGATTTGGAGGAAAGGAAAGGCGCCTTACCAACTCTGTGGTTTAGTGGACACCTCAATAGCACTTTAAGCTAATTCCGGCGTTCATTGACGCGCTCTGACATAGACAGCGTTGTAGACTGCGTTGATTTGGAGGAAAAGAAAGGCGCCTTACCAACTCTGTGGTTTAGTAGACACCTCAATAGCACTTTAAGCTAATTCCGGCGTTCATTGATGCGGTCTGACGTAGACAGCGTTGATTTGGAGGAAAGGAAAGGCGCCTTACCAACTCTGTGGTTTAGTGGACACCTCAATAGCACTTTAAGCTAATTCCGGCGTTCATTGACGCGCTCTGACATAGACAGCGTTGTAGACTGCGTTGATTTGGAGGAAAGGAAAGGCGCCTTACCAACTCTGTGGTTTAGTGGACACCTCAATAGCACTTTAAGCTAATTCCGGCGTTCATTGACGCGCTCTGACATAGACAGCGTTGTAGACTGCGTTGATTTGGAGGAAAAGAAAGGCGCCTTACCAACTCTGTGGTTTAGTAGACACCTCAATAGCACTTTAAGCTAATTCCGGCGTTCATTGATGCGCTCTGACGTAGACAGCGTTGATTTGGAGGAAAGGAAAGGCGCCTTACCAACTCTGTGGTTTAGTGGACACCTCAATAGCACTTTAAGCTAATTCCGGCGTTCATTGACGCGCTCTGACATAGACAGCGTTGTAGACTGCGTTGATTTGGAGGAAAAGAAAGGCGCCTTACCAACTCTGTGGTTTAGTAGACACCTCAATAGCACTTTAAGCTAATTCCGGCGTTCATTGATGCGCTCTGACGTAGACAGCGTTGATTTGGAGGAAAGGAAAGGCGCCTTACCAACTCTGTGGTTTAGTGGACACCTCAATAGCACTTTAAGCTAATTCCGGCGTTCATTGATGCGCTCTGACGTAGACAGCGTTGATTTGGAGGAAAGGAAAGGCGCCTTACCAACTCTGTGGTTTAGTGGACACCTCAATAGCACTTTAAGCTAATTCCGGCGTTCATTGACGCGCTCTGACATAGACAGCGTTGTAGACTGCGTTGATTTGGAGGAAAGGAAAGGCGCCTTACAAAATCTGTGGTTTTTGTGGACACCTCAATAGCACTTTAAGCTAATTCCGGCGTTCATTGATGCGCTCTGACATAGACAGCGTTGTAGACTGCGTTGATTTGGAGGAAAAGAAAGGCGCCTTACCAACTCTGTGGTTTAGTAGACACCTCAATAGCACTTTAAGATAATTCCGGCGTTCATTGATGCGCTCTGACGTAGACAGCGTTGTAGACTGCGTTGATTTGGAGGAAAGGAAAGGCGCCTTACAAAATCTGTGGTTTAGTGGACACCTCAATAGCACTTTAAGCTAATTCCGGCGTTTCGTGCAGCACTCAGGCTTTCGCCTTTCACTACTGTAGTCGCTAAACTTGCTCGTAATTAGCTTTCGCAACCTTCCGGGCTTAACCAAAGCATTGAAGGACTATGACCAAGCTAAGCCTCTGCCAATTTTATGCGTAGCATATTGCAATCACTCAGTTCAGCCCTTGGGCGCGGCCGGGCAGCCACCAAACCACGTGACGTCACGTCACGTTGTTTGGTGACGTCACGTGGTGACGTGACGTCACCAAACCATGAAAAAAAGAAAAGAAAAAAGAAAAACAGAACAAAAAAGAAAAACGACGGCTGAGCATGGTGGCGGTTGCCACCGCCCCGTTTCAAAGGGGGCGCTCCTATCTATCCATCCATCCATCCATCCATGCGTCACGGAGGAAGAGCTGGTGAGAAAATCGAGTGCCGCCAAGCATTACGTCGCGCAAAAAGACCGCGCAATATGCAACGCATTCTTGGCTTAACCAAGCTAAGCCTGGGCATTTTTTTTGTTGCAAGCAGAATACCTTCTACGCATTTCAGTGACGCGGAATCCATATTGGGTGGAAATTCTGACAAACGAAAAAAGGCACCCGCTACGGAATATGAACCAACCATACCTCCTTGCCTCTTCTAAATTGTGTTCTGCTTTGCAGCGCGATCTTATCTGTTTCATCACCCATTTCCTATGCGGAAGGTCCGGGGTTCGATCCCAATATCCACCAATTATTTCCTTTGGTGTATGAAGTTTAAGGACCCAAAGCAACTCGGGCTATGAGGGACGCCGTAGTGGAGGGCTCCGGAAGTTTTGACCACCTGGGGCTCTCTAACGTGCACTGACGTCGCGCAGTACACGGGCCTGTAGCATTTCACCTCCATCGGAATCCGACCGCCGCGGTCGGGACCGAACCCGCGTATACCGAGTCAGCAGCCGAGTACTACAACCACCGAGCCGCCGTGAAGGTTATTTCCACCGATACTGGCCGTTCTCATAATGACTACTGTCTCCCAACGACCTGCAGGGTCAATAGCATTTCTAATGCTTCGATGGTTTATCGTTTATGGGGTTTTCTGTCACAAAGTGGCTAATATGAAAGGCCGTAGTAGAGGGCTCCGGAAATTTCGACCACCTGGGGTTCTTTAACGTGCACTGACATCGCTCAGTACACGGGCCTCTACAATTTCTCCCCCAAAGAAATTCAACCGCCGCGGCCGGGATCGAACCCGCGTATTTCGGGTCAGCTTCGAAACAAATCTAATTGGTCCAACCTCGTGCATATCAAAACACGCCACCCAGGGCATTCTGTAGGCAAACTGACCTTGATAGAATTGTCAACATTTATATATTCTTCAAATGAGTGGTAAATTTAAGCGAAATGGTGTACAGCATGCCGACGCTGGCGTGTACAAAGATTAAATACAGGGGGCGCTTTGTTGACCTAAAGTGCGGTGAGGCGGAAGTCATAGGCGCGGTGTTGCTGCATGTGTCACTGATGTGTGGTTAAGATGTTAAGCTTCGCCTGTACGAGTGGAACGCGACAGCGTCTTGCAAAGCTGCCACGGAGTTCACAGAACACCATCGCCCGTTCGACTGTACGCCTTGCTCGTCGGTAATTTGGTTTTTGAGGAAAGAAAATGTATCTTTGAGGAAAGGAAATGTATCTGTCTCGCGTATCTCGGGCCTTAACGGGAAGGGAGGAAGATGGGAGTGAACGAAGGCACCGTATTCATGAACTCCATTCCAAACAATCGAGCTGGCATGGCGGAGGGGTAAGCGTGCTTGTCTCACACTCCGGAGACCCTGGTTCGATTCCCCAATTTGACCAACTTCCTACTCGGTTTTATTTATTTATCTGGTCTGACTAGAAATATTAATTAGACTAATTAGTTAATTAATCAATTAACTAAACTCAGTCCCACTTACTTGGAGCACCACTATACGATCCCTTTAATTGTTTGCATGGTTACTAGCCAAAGTACAATTGGCCCCGTTTAAAAGTCGCGCACTGTGACGCCACGACCATTTCGACCAATTGAAAAGCGTGACATTTCTGTCGACAACTCCTGTCGAGAACGTTTAAGCTTCGCCTTTAGGAGTGGAACGCGACAGCGTGTTGCAGCGCTGCCAGGGAGTCCACGGAACGCCATCGCCCGCTCAGCGCGACGCCTTGACCGTTGGGAACAGCTTTCAACGCAAAGCATTTTTGAGGAGAGGAAATCTCTAATTCTCTCACATCTCGGTAGAGACCCGAACCACGCCGTAAGAAAAAGGAGGTAGGTGGGAGTGAAAGAAGAGAGAGAGAGAGAACGAGGTGCCGTCATGAACGAAAGGAAAATTGGTGTTTGAAGAAATGAAGTTGCAGTAACTGTGTCACATCTCGGTGAACACCAGAAGCCCCGATTAGAGGTCGCCGGTTCGAATTCCTGCCGCAAAGTGTAAGTTTATGCTGCTCGAAAGGCTGAATGATATTACACCATCTGTAACATTCTACGGCAAACGGTTGGCATAATACAATTTTTTCCGACGAGCGGTGCCGGCAACTACGACGCCGACGGCTTTTCGACCAAACGAACGAGCTGTATACGTTGGTGCGTAAGCGACTGCGTGTGGTATACTGAAAAGAGCGCCATAGAACTACACAGATAAGAGGTCGTGCTCATATTCTCAACAACATATCGCATTACAGCTGTTGCTGAATATCGCTTTGACACGTGGTGACCGTCATGTCATTTGTTGTTTTTTTAACCTTAACCCCAGAGTAAGAGATATGCGGGTTGTGAAGCGTCACATGCGACCGTGGAGTGCTAGCCTTCGGTCGCAAAGATGCAGATGAGCAGTGGAAGTAGAATTGAAAACATGGCAGGGACACTCACGCGTGCTTTACATCATGGTCTAGGGGCGCCAATGAGTGAAAGCAACTGAGTGAAGCAGCAGTAAGTCGAGTTGTTACCGCTGCACCGCAGAAAGCCTGCACGTCATGGTAGTCAATACTCTAGATCAGTTAAAAACTTGTAGAGTTATCCAAGCGACGACCCGGAAAAAGTTTATTTATTAATACTTGTGGGATCTTTCGCTCATGGCCAACGCCGCCGACGACGACACCGGCTTTTCTGCAACACGGGGCCCTTAACGCTATCGCGTTAAAAGAGCGGGCCGCCGCGGTGGCTCAGTGGTTATGGTGCTCGGCTGCTGACCCGAAAGACGCGGGTTCGATCCCGGCCGCTGCGGTCGAATTTCTTTGGAGGAGAAATTCTAGAGGCCCGTGTGCTGTGCGATGTCAGTGCACGTTAAAGAACCCCAGGTGGTCGAAATTATTCCGGAGCCCTTCACTACGGCGCCGCTCATAGCCTGAGTCGCTTCGGGACGTTAAATCCCCATAAAACGGAAGCGTTTCATATAAGCAGAACCTCGTGGATAGTGCCAGTTTTTGTAGTATTGATTGCGGCTCTACTTTGATGACAATAACCAATTTCAAAATGTTTCTGTGATTGATCTGCATAGGCGCTTCCACATGACTATCCGTCTTCTTACCTAACTATCCCCGCCCTCTTCGCTGGCTTGTTTCTTGCTGTACAAATAAACTGTCTGCCGAAATAACTAGCCCTTTACACCACGCCTGTGCGCCCACACATCACCCATGTTAATTGTCTGTGCACGTTAAAGATCCCCAGGTGGTCGAAATTTCCGGAGCCCTCCACTACGGCGTCTCTCATAGCCTTAGTCGCTTTGGGACGTTAAGCCCCATAAACTAAACCAAACCAAACCAGAAATGCTTCCTGCTTTCTTTCTTCGGTGCCCAAACGAAGTGCCAAACGAACTGCTTTTTCTGAGAAACTGGAGCACTTAACAGTGATTTCATTAATTCAGTCAAATTGAGCACCCTTCTTGTTGCAAATAAGTTGCTTTTTGGTACCATGTAGCGAATGCAGCAAATAATATTTCACCAGAGTGAGCTAGGTAGCACTTTGTCCGCCGGTTTTGTGCAGATTTTGCCGCGAGTGAAAACATCGATCGTTTTTGCTCAGTTTCGAGCGTAATATGAATCTTGGAAACACAAAGCGATTCCACCATCCCTAGGGTGTTTACCTGACACACGAGAACATTTCGATGTTATTATTTCTAACAAATCTGCCACTAACAAATCCGTACAAAGTACGGAATTCTCGACATCATTGTAAGAACTGGCCTGCTGGTCTTTCACGTTCGAAAACTAACCAATTCCCTTTCTTGAGGCTTGAATATAGTACTTAGGTGAAACAATAATTGATTTCAGTGAAAACAAAAAATGGGTGGTGAAAGGGTTAATTCCAGCTTTTGCCAAAACGACGCCAACAGCATGCGTGCGTATAGGCCAGTGAATTAATCGTGTGAAATCTGATCGGCTTCGATGTCGGGAGACGCTGCACTTTCGCAGAACTGTGTCTACGCTTCTAAATTGTCATTGCTTATTGCAGCGGACCATCATACAATGAAGGTGGAACAACACTAGGCAAGCAGTGATGGTTTATGGTTTGGTTTATGGGGTTTAACGTCCCAAAGCGACCCAGGCTATGAGGGACGCCGTAGTGAAGGGCTCCGGAAATATCGACCACCTGGGGTTCTTTAACGTGCACTGACATCGCACATTACACGGGCCTCTAGAATTTCTCCTCCAAAGAAATTCAACTGCCGCGGCCGGGGCCGAATCCGCGTCTTTCGGGTCAGCAGCCGAGCACCATAACCACTGAGTCACCGCGGCGGCAAGCAGTGAGGGACATTTCCTAACATTGTTCACACTTACGGGGTCCAGCCTTTGATTTAACTGGTTGGTTGGTTTATGGGGTTTAACGTCCCAAAGCGCCCGAAACTGGCGAGCCGGCGATGCCGGTGTCTCAATGGTGCGTCATTTGCGGTCAGGTTTGCTAGTTGTCCAACACACCGCTAGGGGACTGCGTCGTCTGCTACAGGGGTTTTTGAACGCTTCTAACTAAAATACCAGATGCTTCACAGCCCGAATATTGAAAATCAATCTTGCTCATAACATGCACAATATATCGAGCGCAAAATTAGCTAAAGTAAGCTTTCGGTCAAGTAGACCTTTTACTTTGTGTTGACAAGTAACCCCCCTGCGATAATGCCCAAAGGGCGCTGTAGGTATTTGTAATACATATAAATAAATAAAATACATTTAATATCCCGTAATTTGAGCCACAAGCTGTCTCCGGCACGTTCTTAAGTACTTCAGCAAACCTGTGCTTTGTTTCATCATCATCATCATCAGCCTGATTACGCCCACTGCAGGGCAAAGGCCTCTCCCATGTCTCTCCAATTAACCCTGTCCTTAGCCAGCCGCGTCCACCATATCCCCGCAAATTTCTTAATCTCATCCGCCCACCTAATTTTCTGCCGCCCCCTGCTACGTTTGCCTTCTCTTGGTTGATCGACGTGCCAACCTCGTTCGATCAACCTGCCGAATATTATGTCACAACATAAGTCACGGTAGCTTTCTGGCAGGCACAGAGCTTCCCCTGACTATAAACCTGTAGTTGATGCTCGCTGTAGTTTATTTTCCTGCCTGACAGACGACAAGAGAGCTTTGCTGATATAGTTCGCTCAGAAAAGTGGTCCCATCGTCGCGTTGAATATCACACACTGCCGCCGCCAGTATAGTGGAATGTTTTCAGGACTCCCCGAGAACATCATGCACAGTTCTGAACGTAGGCTGGAGTTCCACTACCTTCAGCGTCATCGTACAGTCTTGATCGAAAGTCTTAAGGCCAAAGTCTGTTCGCTCCAGCCGCATAACAGAGCCAATGCGGCACTATATCAAAGACCGAATGACCTTTAAATGCTAGCAAAAGGTTTCTTCTTGCGGTATAGAAGCTGTTTTTAATGATTCGCTACACGAAGCGTTCTAGGAACATTCCTTTCGCAGCAGCTGAACGCTGTGGCCTCAAGACTTTTGACCAAGCCTGCACATGAGTTCAGCTTAGCAGGCGCTCAGGAGTCTAGCTTTGTATATAGTTCGTAAGTCAAGCATTGGCTGCTGTAAAATTCTAAGCGAATATAGCAAACATGACTTCCTCAGAAATGTCGGCGCTACATTTCGTTGTAGTATTATCTTTAGCAACCGCTATAAGGAGAGCTACGGAGGCATCCTGAAAGCACGGTGATTTCCTATCATAGCTTACGTGTGCCTTTCAAACTATTTCAAAGTACCGAATGTAGCGAGAGCTATCACTGAAAGCACGCCCTTGGCTTTTTTTTTTTCACTGAATTTCCTCGCTTTTTGTTAACTCCAGTTTCTTGCTCAGCGTATATAATTAAATTGTGCTACCTACCGGCACTGACCGCTTGCTCTGATCATTTCAAACTCTCAGCCGCCGCGGTGGCTCAGTGGCTATGGTGCTCGGCTGCTGACCCGAAAGACGCGGCTTCGATCCCGGCCACGGCGGTTGAATTTCTTTGGAGGAGAAATTCTAGAGGCCCGTGCACTGTGCGATGTCAGTGCACGCTAAAGAACCCCAGGCGGTCGAGATTTCCGGAGCCCTCCACTACGGCGTCTCTCATAGCCCGAGTCGCTTTGGGACGTTAAACCCCATAAACCAACCAAACCAACCAACCATTTCAAACTCTCATTATTCCTCTTCCTCCGCCCTCAGTTTAATGTAGCGGAACGGCCGATTGGGCGAGTTGGTGTTCCATGGTGACAAGAAAATTCAAACAGCGCTAGACAACTGGACCACAAAGAGGAGGAGACAAACATGGCGCTGAACTTACAAGTGAATTTATTTGAAGGACAATGTTAAGAATACATACAAAGATGGGCACACGTGCGCACAGTCATACATCAAAGTTCAGATAAAAACTGCAACAAGCCACGATGTTCGCACGTGTTGTACCTGCCTTCCAAGCTACCCTTCGTGCAGCAATGTCATTTCTTTCGCTGACAAAGCTAAAGTAGCTTTGCTAACGCAACCGTTAGCAAACCGCACCGTTTCCACCGTTAACGCACCGTTTCCAGTGATGTGGAATGCTTCGGCGACCTCTCTTGTAGTCTTGTCAGTAAGAAAATATGAAAATTCTGTATCGTCAAAGAATGGCGCGCAGTTGCATACACTGCAATAACTTGCCAGGTTCCTGTCTTTTTCTGTATTTTTTTTTCGTTTAATGTCAAGACGTTGTAGTCGTTTTAGCGATGAGGTTGTATTCTGCATGACACACTGAACAGCTGCCATTTTCTGTCACCGCGTGCAGGAAAGCGATGCCAGGACCAAATCTAGAGCCGAGACGGTCGAGTGACCAGACGGTCCCGGCGCCCATCATGAGCTCCATAGGGGACGCCGTCCGGTTTCAAGCAGCGCCGAAAGTGTCCTGCAGCCGATCCTCAAGCGTATTTCCCCCGGCCGTAGCCGATTCAGAATCTGTTTACCAAGGAGCAAAGAAGGAATCACCCGGCGCTAACAACGGCGTTGACGACGGCGCCAAAAACACAGGTGTCAATGTCTGTGCGCCCGGAAGCATCGACGCCATCCAGGAAGCCGCGTTAGGGTCATCTTTCGGACCCCACAGTTCCCAGGGACCAAGCCATGCTCCGTCGATGTCGCTGCGCCGAGATTCACAGGTTCCCCATGCGACAGGCCCGGAGACGATGAGCAGCTCAGCAGAAGCTGCCGAAGGGCTAGCCGGCTACGACAATGCGGGCCTTCTTATGGCGATGATCAGAAGTATGGACGCCATGCAGGCAGCCGCGCTTGCCGCTGACGCTAATAACTTGAGAAGAGGAGGTCGGGAAATGTAGGTGGCGCGTCGGTCGCAGTCGTTACGCTTCCAGTCGCCGCCTCTTCCGTTTTGCGTGGAACCAGCGACGGGGGCGAATATTTATATACCGCGTCATCCGTTCAAACCCGGAACCATGGACGTACGCCGCCTAAAACCCTTACACCGCCTATTTCAGAGAAGTGTGACATGACAGTGTAGGCTAGCAGTCAGTAGCTAACGTCTGAAACTTTATTTATTTTTATTATTCGCTTCGTAATTGCGGTTACCTTCCCAAACGCCTAGCAAAGGACTTGTATTTATACTACGAACGTATTCTATAAAATTTTCATCTGGTCTGCGAATTTCTACAGGGTATATGTTTACTTGTGATTAACATCTCTCCATAGTGTTGTGCTTCTTTTGTGACCACTCTTGTATGGCAAGCGGTAGCGTAAGCTTGCATGTGGAGAAAATATCGTACCAGGAAATGTTACCCTAACTTCCACTGTTTTCCGCACCAGCTTTCTTACTTGGGAACTTCGTGAATGTCTCGTTGGTTTTGTGGTCTCGCAATTAGCGGTACATTTGATCATTCATCGGCACCCTAAATCTTTTTAGTTATTATTTGGGCTTGCTTGTTAGCCCATGTTGAAGAAAATGCCATCGAGAGCGGAGAATAAAGTTTTAATTTTCTTGCCGTCAGCAAGTTTTTTCTGCCCTCTCATATACAGGGTGTCCCAGCTAACTTGGACCAAGATTTATAAAAAAAACAAACAAACTAAGCGTTCTTCAGAACTGATATTGCGTGGATGTTGTTAGGGTTTATCTAAAGTTAGAATACCATTTTTCACTCCTCCTATTTGAATAATTAGTCGGGATGAATAAATTAACTTTTTAAATATAGCTTGAAACGTTCCGGCGTCAATCGGAATGTTGTGGAGCTCCACAAATATTTTCCAGCCCAGGCACTTCCAACGAGATAGACTTAGCGTGGCCGTTTTTATTCGGGAAAAACAAAAGCCCGCGGAGTTTAACAAATACCACGTGACAGCGCGCTCCGTGCGCCCGGATGCGCCGCGATTACAGCGCTCTCATCCGTGCTTTGTAAAAAATATCACCCGCTTCGCGCCTTTCGTGCTGCCCAAGACAGGGCTTCGCGTTGTGCTTAGTAATGCACTGCGCGATTTCAGTGCACGTTAAAGAACCCCCGGTCGGCGAATTATTAAAATGAATTTTACATACAATGTTTTTAAACTGACATCGATTCTATTAACACTTGGTGCCAGTTGTGGCTAATGACCCTGATCCCCTCTGAGACAAAGCTCGTCTCCTTTACTAGAAATTGTTATCGCGTCCAAACTCTCTTAATGACATAACAGTTTACACAGCTTCCACTTACAAGTATCTACGAGTTTACCTCGTTCAATCAGACTTAACCTGGAACTATCATATCAATTTGATTCTAGCAGCTGCTAACCGTTCTCTTGGCCTCTTGAAACGTTACCTTAGACGTGTTCCGGCGCACGTACGCAGGTGTACTTGATTATACTAAATTATACCTAAAATTGAGTCCGTTTCAGCCATTTGGGACCCATATCAAGCGTACGTCAAAGATGACGTCGAATCCTTGCAAGACCATGCTGCTGGTTTCATTTTATTCTGACTGCTCACGTTTTACTAGCGTCACGGTGTTAAAAGCTCGTGCTGTACTTGACAGCCTTTCCCATCGGCGGAAACTTGCTGGCTTAACTCTTTTCCACAAAATTTACCGACATCCGTTGCTTCACGACGATTTGTTTCACTCACACGCAGCAGTGTTTCCACGCCGCGACCACCCTTTCAAGATCAAACAGATCACAATCCGCACGTCAACTTTTGGCAGAACGTTCATACCCAGAACCATTATTGATTGGAACCGGCTGCCTTCCACAATCGCAACTGAAACGAATGCGACATCATTTCATGAACTTTTAAGAAATGAATCCGACGTGTAGTTCTCTTCTAGTTATGTTCTGCTCATCGTTATGCATTTAAGTTTTGTTTTTTTCATTCTGTTTATTGCGTTATTTTCTCTTTACGTTTATTTAGCTTTTTGTTCCGCTGCATTTTGATGCGTGTTGACTGTTCAGGTGTTGCGCTTTTGTTGTTTTGTTTCTTGTTCGGTATATCATGTTAGATGCTCCTTCTTGAATCTCCATCTAATAATTTTTTACAACCCCACTATGTGGTACCCTCGTGAGGGTATTTTTGAAATAAATAAGTAAATATAATCACCATGTCGCGAATCTGTAGTGATTGTTTCAGATGTCACACAGTGGCAACTGCAGTCCGCAGCGCGGGAAGGCAGCGAAAATGGCTTCTAAACAGAACTCTTTATTTGGGCTGACTTGCACCCGCAAAGAACTGAATGACTCGGCGGTCGTGGAACAGAATGCCCATCGCTCTCGGCCGCGCTATTTTTAATGCTGATAGCGAACTTTCGAGCTAAATCATGGAAAGTTACTAGAACATTCAGGAACAACGTAGAATCGGCTCCGCCTCGATGCGATCAATCGAGGTAAATCGCGTCTTGCATCACAAAAAAAGCGATAAATTGGGAGTGCTGACACATTTGAAGGATGAAAAAGAAAATCGGCAGCGGCTTAGCTCGGCTATGCCAGTACTTACGTAGCGAAATCGAGCGCAGCGACGAGGCAAGCGGTGTGACGTCATACCAAACAGCGGCGCCGGCTCCGCGGCGAGGCACGCGGTGTGACGTCATGCTAGCGTTGCCCGCCAGCTGCGGCGGTTGCTGGGCAACGGCTCAAGGTCGGTCTCTGTGCCTCCTCGGAGCACCGCCACAGCGAAATCGAAAGTTCGTGGCCAATGTAGCTTTCGCTACAAAAAACGATCACAACAAAGATTCGCGGCATTGACCCAAGACTTGTCATTGCTCCAAGACCAAGACTTGCGAATGTTTGCAGCTGGTTGATAAAATGCGTAGATTGCTATAATTACCATGCCACGACCGTACATGCACGCCGTGGCTGCTGTCAACGAAGGCATAGCCGTCAGCCAAAGCTGCATATTTCATAGAGCGCAATTCGTGTGTGTGCGTAAAATTATTGTGCACTTTTGGAGATGAAACTCAACCTTCCTTGCTCTCTATTTTCGATTTCCTGCCGAAGCCGCTCAGGTGGCAGCGTTTTTTCAATTACTGTGTACTACCGTGATGAAAAGTTTGCGGAACACGTGTTCTCGGAAAAGTGTTTACTCCGGCTCTGGCTTGCGACACAGCCGCGTTTTTGTTACCAGCTAATAGAGTATCAACGTCCTTCATATTCTGACGCATATGAGGAGACTGGATTATGGGACTGTGCCGAAAAAAATGTTTTCACCCGAGTACTCCCTTATTAATATGGTCTATAGACAGTCTATGGACTTCTTATGCACTCTGGTGCCGTCGCATAGATATTTCATTTTGTCTGTTCATAGTCTATAGACTGCTTATAGACAAAAGTCTGCTAAAAGTGTATGGCCATAAATTTATAGTCTATAGACTGTCTATAGCATTTGTAGTACCTATAGGCTGTTCTCTAGGATTCGCCAATTTTATTTCGTTTTGTCTGTTCATAGTCTTTAGACTGTCTATAGACAACAGTCTACTAAAAGTGTATGGCCATAAATCCATAGATTGTCTACAGACTATCTATAGCATTTGTTTATAGGAAGTCTATAGACTTCATAGAAGTCTGTGTGGACTATCAAAAAAAACTTGCAAGGGCCAGTGTCAAGTACTCTTCAGACTGGACAGAATAGGAAGCCGTACTCTAGATTCAGCCGCCATGGCAGAGAAACAAGTGTTACATGCCTGGTAAGAAGTAACCCGCAATGACTAAAGTGGGCTGGACCTTGTCTCAGCCAAGTTCAGAATGTACGGTGACCTTTTATGCGATAGCATTTAAAGCGTATTTGAGGCCAAAATGCGTGTCGGTCATAAAATTCGCTCATTGGCTGAGAGGAAGTCGCGATGCCAGACCGGAGCAATGCCATTGGCTGGGGGGAGTGAGGCCACCAGAGCGGAGCATCCCCACTTGCAGAACATAAGTGACGTCATCGGACAGGAAGGGACGTTACTTCTTGTCAAGGCATCAACTTCTAGCGCTATCGCATGCATTGCCAACACATAATAAAATTAGGCGTCTCTGAATTTTCTTTGTCTCACTACCCAAAAACAAAGCTTGAAAAAATCTGCATGCTGCAAGTAAAACACTGTCTGCTGTATAGCTATCGTAGATTGCTGCTCCCCTAGATATCATTTATTTTCCGAACGCCTCATTGTGTCTTTGTCATTTATACAAGTATTATTTTAGTTCGATGTACCAAAAAGTTTTGCAATAAGAAAATAATCTTCATAAAACAACAAGTGGTTTGTTCTTCCCTCTAAAACTGCATTTCACGGGCCTCATCTGCTGAAATATTTATAATCTCAAAAGCTTGAAACCAGAAAAGCAGTTTCCCTGCAATGCGTAGCACATTGCTTTAAGACCGGTTGACACAGGGATAGAATATTTTAGGTGCATGAACGAGTACGCTTGTCTTGTTCGTATAGTTGACATGCTGGATGAAAGGATTGCTATTTTTGTAGCGAAAGCTATACTACTATAGCTGGGACGCACTTCGCCGTCAGCCATCCAACGATCTTGAAACGACCTTGAGATAAGTCGTGGCTAGTGTTTCTATGGTTTGGTTTGGTTTATGGAGTTTAACGTCACAAAGCGACTTAGGCTATGAGAGACGCCATAGTGAAGGGCTCCGAAAATTTCGACCACCTGGGGTTCTTTAATGTGCACTGACGTCGCACAGCACACGGGCCTCTAGAATTTCTTCTCCTAAGAAATTCAACCACCGCGGCCGGGATCGATACCGCGTCTTTCGGGTCAGCAGCCGAGAACCATAACCACTGAGCCACCGCGGCGGCTAGTGTTTCTATGCACATATACCTAACCATGTCTTGTCCAGTTAGTGGACAGCCTTTGACCTTGAACTTCGATTTTCAACTTTGACCTTGACCTTTGCCCTACAAAAGCAAGCAGGGAGGGTGCGAAATGTGGAATTACTAGGGGAATAAATCTGCTTCGCATTGCTTCAATGTATGGGGCGTGCTCCTCGTCAGGCGACTCTAGGATTGAGTCCCACAGAACTGGCGCGCACTTTCAAAGAGGGCGCATGGCTGGCCACTGGGACAAGGCCTCTATTTCAAAACGCACTGTATTTCTTACACCTGTAGTTATGCTACGCGAAGAAAGAAACAAGTATTAAAAACAGACTTCGACAGGATTGGTAGTCAAGTATTTACTCCGAACGCGCAATTACATACGACACAGCGCAGTACACACAGTAAACAAGTATGCTTTTAATATTTATCGTTCTGCAATAAGAATAAAAGTTTTGGCAGAAACCTATCTAGCGCGAGGAATGAGCTACAAAGTCAGCCCTTTAGGGTGCGCCATAGAACCTTGCGCGCAGTGCGCAGCAGCTTGTAGTTCTTGTTGACACACTCGCACTTGTGGTTGTCGTAGTAGACGTCGTCCAGCAGTATGCAAGCGCCGGGCAGCGCACTGATCTTCTTCACCTGTGAAGAAACTCAGTGTAGTCAGTGCAATGCTAATCTGGACAGTACACTTCACAAACATAGAGTATATTGCCGCCCTACCCCTATCCTTTCTTCCATCCCCCCTTTCTTTCCCTCTTCGTGCCTTTTATTCCCGCTAGCTAAGGTACTTCAAGTTTCGACGGTAGACGCTGCGGCTAGCAACGTCTTTTCCTTCAATTTGTATTTTTATTAGCACATAGACACTAACAACAATAAGAGATCGGTTCTTTTGGGTCAGAACATAAACATTCTGCTCTACGCTGTGCCACTTCACACGTTTTGAACTAAACTGCCCTATCCAATTATGCTAAAATGAATCTGACGCCGATATAATTCGCAATTAGTTCACCGCCCACTTCTTTTCATCCTGTCTACATCCTTTTGAAAAAAAAGTGCGCATTTTGACCCCAAATTCATTCGTATATGAAATACCTAATAAGCTTCCGCATTTTACGACTTCAGAAGGAACCCTGTCCTCAGAGGACTTCAATGAGAGTTGCTTACCTAACTTACGTTTTTGCTGGGAGTGGCCACAAAAGGTCTCAGGTTTCTGTGCTCAGTTTTGATAGCCTTTTACTATCATTCTATTTTTCTTTGGCAGAATTAAGCATTACGTTGCATATATAGTGAAACACATGCGGTATAAAATGTCGTACTTAATCAAAACGTAAACACACCACAGTGTCACCTCCGGTTGAGTTTTTTCTTTGCAGGGCAGTAAATTCAACATATATCCGAAATCATCAAGCACGCTTTTAATGATTCCCCTCTTATTGAGCACGTTTATTAATACGAAAGCATTATGTGGGTACGTCGTGTCAGCGAAAAGTGCCCGCAAGATTACGTCGTTCTCTGAAGATGAATGTGTGAAGTGTGATGGAATGTGATAAAATGTTGCCGTGGGAAGAATTTGGTTTTTGAGGTGTAATTAGGTAATTAAAGGCGAAAAAAGTACACTTACGAGGGGCGTTCAATAAAGATTTCCCCTGACTCACTTCTACTTATTGCAGGATGCTGAAACTGCGCATGTGTAATGACTTAAGTCCCTATAGGTCACGTGCTAATATGCAACTCTTAACTAATAACGGTCTTGCTTTCACAGGTGCTGAAGTGGTGTGAGGTGTGATAATGGATGCAGTGGAATACAAAGCAGTCATCAAGTTCCTGTACTTGAAAGGTCGCACTCCAAGGGAGATTTTCGATGAGACAAAACAAGTTTATGGGGAGGATTCCCCATCATATGGTGTAGTAAAGAACTGGCATCGTCAATTCAAATGTGGTCTGACTTTGGTGGAAACAGCTCCGATTGCAGGGCGACCTCACTCCATTATCGATGAACACACCATCCAGCAAGTAGAGGCCGCCATTTTAGAAATTCGCCGCGTAACCGTTCGAGACCTAGCCCAAAATATCAAGATTAGTGTGGGGTCCGTGGAACAAATAATTCAGAACCATCTTCGCATGCGTAAGGTATCCTCTCGCTGGGTTCCCCGGCTGCTCAACCTTTCCGAAAGCAGGAACGAGTCGAATGCTCCCAGGCTCTTTTGACCACGTGCCATGGAAACCAGGAGGACTTTTTCAACAGACTGATTGCACAGTATGAAAGCTGAGTCCATTACGATGATCGGGAGACTAGTGTCCAGTCGGTGCAATTGAAGCACTTGGACTCACCGCCTACAAAGAAGGCACGCGCCCGGCCCTCGGCGGGCAAGGCCATGCTCAAAGTCTTTTGGGACCAGCACGAAGTAGTCTTGATGGATTTCCTAGCAAATAGTGCCACGATTACTGGGGCATAGTATGCTTCACTGCGGCGGAAATTGCGGGAGTCCATCAAAAGCAAGAGACGTGGCATGCTCACCAAAGGTGTCCGCCTTCTGAAAGACAATGCCTCAGTTTACAACTCTCATGTTGCCCAGATGGAAGCACGCTGCTGCGGCTTTGAAATTCTACCGCATCCCCCTTATTCACCCGACCTCGCACCATCGGACTGCCTCCTCTTTCGAACAATGAAGTCATATTTGAAGGGCAAGCATTTTCCAGATGATGAGACTCTGATTTCCGAAGTCACAATATGGCTTTTGGAGCCACGTGTTGACTTCTACAAGCAAGGTGTTTACAGATGCATAAAAAAATGGGAGAAGTGTGTGTCCCTGGGTGGCACCTATGTAGAGAAGGACTAATAAATCTGCAAAGTTTCGTTGCTCTCCGTCCAAAGGAAGTGGGTCAGGGGAAATCTTTATTGAACGACCCTCGTAGACGTCAAAATAGCCATGGACCTCGATATAGTAGATGAACGTCAGAACAGTCACGGACGTCGATATAGCACGTGGACGTTTTGCTTTCGCATTGCTCCAATGCGGGTCACCGCAGTGATATCAAAGTTCTAATATATTTGAGAAATAAAGCACAGTGTCCGACAGTGCGGCTGGATGCATTTTTTTAGCTTTGCGCCTGAGTACTTCTGTTGCGCTTGGTCTTGCAGTTCTTTATTATAGTGCCTTCACAATAAATTATATGCATATGCATTGTTCGAACACGCGTCAAGATTTGTACAGTGGAAAACATAATCTAGCTTCGTCATTAATCAGCATTAGCGCAGGTGCTTGCCTGGCTATATTGCACTTATCCGTAGCTACTACACAAACCTACAGTCTTGGTCAAAAGTCCTAAGGCCACCATGTTCGGCTGATCGAAATTAATGTTCCTAGAATGCTGCGTTTAGCGGATCATTCAAGACACCAGTCAATCAAGAATCTTCTCTACCGCAAGAGGAAACCGACAGCTAGCTTCAAGGTCATTCGGTCTTTGATAGTGACGTAATGGCTTTGTTATGCGGCTGAAGCGAAAAGCCTTCGGCGTTAAATTTTTTGACCAATACTGGACGTTCGCAGTCTCACTTTCGGGACGAAAGCGAAGAGGCTTTCGTCCCGAAAGCCTCTTTCATTTTCCTAATTTAATTATTCATTATCATTCATATTTTCTACCAGCATACGGTTCTGAGCTAATACGTAGTCTCCTTGCAGTTGCGTTACTATGTTGCACAATAGCTTTACAGCGTCACCTTTCGGTATCAAATTTTGCGGTAACATTTTTCGTTATTTAACGAAATTCCAAGATTTTGTAGACATTTCTGTGAAACCCGCATCGCGCTATTGTCTCCACTATACGAAAAACTGAGTTCTTAATTTTTCTGTGAATTTTGGATCACCCCGCAGTTCGCAATAATTTTTTTTCTGTCGCCAAATAGAATGCAAGTACAGGCATGAGATTTCTCTTGGTATGTCGTTGTGGTAGCGAAATCCAAGCGGGTACAGGTAAACAGCCCGATATTTGAAATGGCTCGTTTGACTCTGTTCCTTTGCAGCACCGGCCTTTGCTAGTACATTTCCAATATTGAATCGAATAGCTGGGCTGTTGGGGTGAGTGGCATACTAGTGCTCGCTCGATAATATTTTGTCTTAGTAGAGAGTCCGCTCATCCACCATAGTTCCCCCTGCTTGTCTCACTTCAATGAGCTTCCTTAAACTGGGCTTTACTCTTTCTCCCGGTGTTAATCTCTACAGTCTACAGATTTTGTGGTGCTTAACTAGAACCAAGTGAGTTAGCATCGTCATTTTTTTCCCTCCTATAACCACTCATCAGCCCACAAGGAGACGTGGATTGCACACACGGACAGTAGTTTTTGTGGTCGAGAGACTAGGACATCACTTACGCCACTACTAGATCATCACTAACATCAGCCGGCTGAAAAATCCCTCTTCCTGTAACTTCCATCTCCACCTTTTTCCACTCTTCCGGAGTACCTCTGTCATCTAATTCTCTGGTATGATCATTTCACTTTTTTCTGTACCAGCTATCACAGAGTTTCTTTGGACTATTGCGTACTCTTTCGTATTAACTTATCACATCTGTTATCTTCCCTGCGCACAAAATGCGCTAATAATGTCCGCTTGTACGCCCTGGGGCTAGCCTAATACCGGTTCTCTTTTGTTTACTTGGTGTCTAGTTTTGCGTGCCAACGTGGTAACCAAATATTTTAGAAAAATCATTGTCCATATTGCCTGATTGTTACTGTACGCAGTCTCTCTCAGTTCTTAACGCCTTCGAAACAACAGTATTCCTTTCAATGAATCTATATTTGTGAAAAACGTTCGTTTCGTTTCGTTTCGTTTCGTTTCGTTTCGTTTCGTTTCGGTTCGGTTCGGTTCGGTTCGGTTCGGTTTGGTTCGGTTCGGTTCGGTTCGGTTCGGTTCGGTTCGGTTCGTTCGTTCGTTCGTACTGTCAGCCTTTGCAAGCTATTACAAGAGTGCAAAACTAAATGCGCATTCAAAAGGAGGTAGATTTCACAACTATGACATCTGACAAACAACAGTAGAGAATTCACTGGACTTAAAGGAACAAAAATCAAACACCAAATCAGCAAACGCACTTGCAGCTGCAGCTCTATTATGTTGCTATCATTATAGCAACTAAAATTCTACACGCAACGGACCTTCAATAATTACGCCTGCAGGTATCAAATTTTTCACTTCGCCTACCTGCAAAGGCACCTGAATCCTGCTATATAAGTATTCCTTGGTATCGCACGATAGGTTGCATTTATGAGAAGATCAGTCGAGACATCACTTTTGCCAACTACCTGCATGCTTTGGGCACATGTTGCTCCACTTTCTCAATCTCTTAAACCTCTGTAGTTTTGTGTTTCAGCACGATGCTACCACCATGATAAATTCGTTTTTTCGATGTCGGCGCTGGCAACTATTGTTTCTGTGAGTATTTGTAGCAGGCTTGTCAGACAGCTCAGGCTCTTTTCTGACTAAATTTACCTTTTCCTCAAATCCTTCAGGCGTATCAAAGACAAACAGGGCGTCATTGCCCCGTACAAAATGCGACAGATCCGTGGCGGCCTGGGTTGCGCTGCTTCGTTTGTACTCATCCTGGAAAACGGGTTAAAAGAAGGCATAAAAACTCTATTCATCATCATCAGCCTGACTACGTCCACTGCAGGGCAAAGGTCTCACCCATGTCTCTCCAGTTAACCTTGTCCTCTGCCAGTTGCGGCCACCCTATGCGCAAACTTCTTAATCTCATCCGCCCACCTAACTTTCTGCCGCCTCCTGCTACGCTTGCCTTCTCTTGGAATCCACTCCGTTACCCTTAAGGACCAGCGGTTATCTTGCCTTCGCATTACATGCCCTGCCCCAAGCCCATTTCTTCCTCTTGATTTCAACTAGGATATCGTTAACGCGCGTTTGTTCCCTCATCCACTCCGCACTCTTCCGATCTCCTAATGTTACAATTATTTTTCTTTCCATAGCTCGCTGCCTTGTCCTTAAAGGTGCACTGAAGAGGAATCTGCACTCCTCTTTTTTCCGCGGAAACTCGATCTACACGTTCGCAGCATTCTTAGAAGCTTCGATTAATTGCCCTGTGTGGCCGATTTCCCTAATTAAATCGGATTTACGTCCGGCTCCCGCCTTTTTTTTTAAATTCCCCGCATACGGTGGCAGGAGTCGACCAACGCATGGAGTGCCTTTTAGGCAGTCGCGTGGCGACTTTGCTTTGGCTTTTATTTTGTTTCTTTTAGGTTTTCGTGAATAAATTGGTCTAGTCAGAGACTACACAGCTGTAAATTAGGCCCACGGCAATAAAAATACGCGTGGACTCTTTGCTTTCGCCGATACATCACTCCGGCGATGGCAGAGCGGCAAACCGCCACAGGACTGGGTGAAAGGTTGGTCGACTCGTCCCACCGTTTGCGGGGAATTAAAAAATAAAGGCGGGAGCCCGACGTTAATCCGATTTAAATTGGGAAAATCGGCCGCACAGGGCAATAATTTGAAGTTTCCAAGAACGCTCGGAACGTGTAGATCGAGTTCCAGAGGTAAAAATACGAGTTCAGATTCCTCTTCAGTGCACCTTTATTTTAAGCTGAAGCTTTCGCAAACTTCCATTTTAGATAACGCTCTTGAGACAATGTTTTTGTGTGAACAAACAGCGGACAAAAAAAGAAATCGCCAACAACGTGAACCCTATATACCGGCCTTGTCTTTCCCCGCGCAAGCCTTAAAGCATTTCATCCACGCAAGCCCCACCGACAAGCCCTCTGACAAAAGTTCATCGGCTTTGGAAGAAGCCAGCAATGTCTTATTGTAGAGAAGGTCATATGTTGAAATCTCGAGAAGTGTAAGGTTCTCTTATAGTGCAACGGTCATCTCGGTTCTTGTAGCTGTCTTGGGAAGTTCAAGTAAGTGAAAAGTTGAGTGATCGCAAAATAGCCCTTTTGTGGTGCAACCTTTAAGGGGCCGAACAGCAGTAAGTAAAGGTCTTTTAAAGCTTATTTCTGCAAACATTTGTGTCGTCCTTAGTAATGGCTTCATTGTAGTGATGTGAATTGTGATTTTCATCATTCTGCTTGTGTTTGTCATTAACTGCGCTGCCCTTCTATCTTTATAAGATGCCGAGAGACGTTCGCCAGCGCATGATCCTCTAGTATAAGAAAAACGTGTATTTGCAACGCCCAGTCCTGTACTCCTCGTGCCTGTTATGTCCGTATCCTCTCTTGACGCCCGCCGCGGTGGCTCAGTATTTACGGCGCTCGGCTGCTGACCTGAAACGCGCGGGTTCGATCCCGGCCGCGGCGGCCGAATTCCGATGGAGGCGAAATTCTAGAGGCCCGTGTACTGTGCGATGTCAGTGCACGTTAAAGATCCCCAGGTGGTCGAAATTTCCGGAGCTCTTCACTACGGCGTCTCTAATAGCCTGAAGTTGCTTTGGGACGTTAAACCCCAATAAACCAAACCAAACCTCTCTTGACGTGCGCAGTCGTAGCAACAATAGTATGGCCTACAGCTGCTGAGTTTAGCCAACATGCCTCTTTTGCGCAGTCGAAGGCAATTACTTCCCTTCATAAACCTAGCGATAATCAATCTATCAAAAACGCCACCCTCCCCTACACCTCAAAACTCGCCCTTTAAAATTCTCTCGAGAGCTGACAAGGTTCTGGAGTGTAGCATTAAATCCGTGCTGCAGCCTAAGAGCCTAGAAAGCTAAAATTATACTGGAAGGGAACTTTGGATGCATTTCACGACGTTAACGACGATCAGCAAAAATTGTCTTTCCAGAGAAAGGGATTTTTACATACCCCATTGTGTAGAAGGCGCTGTTAGTGAGGGCACTGAAGTTTCATTGTGTGCGCAGTACAATCGCATGCCTATTTTAGTACACTTGTGCATCTACTTACGTTCTAGCCGTCCCATATTGATTTCTTTCTGATAATATATCTGCGGTGAAGGTTGCCCACGACTTTGAGAATATAATGGTTATATTTTTAATATGAAATTTTATCTGCTTGTTCATGATTTATTGAACGTAGATTGCTATAATGTTACTTTTGATAATGTGTGATCGACAGCCTGTTAGTACAAACCAGTAATAATTTTGGCGTGCTTGCAGCAGTGCAAGACGATTTTATTCTCAATCACTCTACGACTTGTCTTAAATATTAAAATATACAAACAAAATATTAAAATTTACGCTAAATTATGACGGTGGACAGCACCTCACAAGAGACATCGAGTGAGAAGGTACGGAATAGGGATTCATGGTTTACTCAAATGACAGCAACGGGGTAGGCACGTGAAGCAGGAAGTCATGTTCTTGCGGCGACTTTACAGAAAACGTGCGGTTGTTCAATGTTTTATTGCGTTCCTAGACTAACTTCACCGTCTTGCTTCACTGAAATTCCTTAAGCCTTCATTCAGTCCAGTTAGTCCTCTCTCTATCAACAGAGAACGTTCCCTTGCTTTCGCCGCTTCCGTGAGCATTCAGTGCTAAGCCTCGAAGAGCAAAGAGACGTGCGTACCGAGCAGTACATGGCCTTTTCGACGGCGCTAGCGGGATCCCCAATGTCCTTGGACCCGCTGTACTTGATGGCAGCCAGGCTGAAGGCGATGCAGTGGTTCCCAGACGGCGAAAGGCCGGCGCCGGAGACCGCCGCTGCGTACTCTCCCACACGACTCTCCTACGCAGGCCAAATGGCGCCCGGTTAGTGTGGAAGTTGCAAAGATACACTGGGAGAGGCAATAAACTAAGGAGTGCGACGGCGTTCAGAAACGACAGGCATTGATGTTTGAACCTTCTTGACAGTGAAAGCGCTCAAAAGGACAAGGACGACAGAAAAGGTAAGACATACAAAGCGCTTACTTTCAACTGATTTTATTTCATGCGAAAAACAACTTTATACTCATGGTAATCACCTGCGCATGCTTACAAGAACATTACCAACGAGTGATAGCTGGCACGTTCTTTCAGACAACCGGCATGCCCGACGTAAGATAGGACATCTCTTTATCCGACAACAAAATTGATGGAGTGCTTACGCAATCATCGCCCGCTCGTGCTATCTCAAGAGCCTCCACAATCTCTCTCGTTATTTGACATCTACTTTTAAAAAGTACCTCACACCTGTGAAAATCGGAACGGCAGCCTTCCTTGCTTTTCTTGCTTTTCCATTTGCACTTCAGACAATGGATACTCAAGTGCCCACCTCTTTTGTTTTCCACGTTGTAAGCATGCGCAGGTGATTACCATCAGTATAAAGTTGTTTTTCGCATGAAATAAAATCAGTTGAAAGTAAGCGCTTTGTATGTCTTTCCTTTTCTGTCGTCCTTGTCCTTTTGAGCGCTTTCACTGTCAAGATGGAAAACCAACTCGCCACTCAATTCCATTATTCAATGATGTTTGAACAGCGGTTGCATTACACTCCAAACACAAATAGGTCTTTATGGGAATAAAAAGGGAGCAAACAGGAGTAACTAGCACACTCCTTTTTTTAAAGAGTGGACTGGAGGATGATTTACTCCGTTTTTACACTTTTCTACTTAGAGGGGTGCACGCCATCGACATCGCACATTTCCTCCTTCGAAAACTTCTGGAACGTAGTACCTGCACAAGCTGCCGTTATCCTTAGAGTCGCGCGTACGAACTTTAGTTCGCCTTTATTGCCGCAGAAGATCTGCTTTTACGCCACTTGGGGCACCTTAGAAGACATTCTGTACGGAACTCTGAGCTATGCAGCCACTGCATCCAGGTGCCTGCCCTTGTTGCTTATTATTTTTTTAAACGGACATCCGTCTGGTTACAAGCTTGCCAGTACGCAACTTGATGAAGTAGATAGCAGCATGATCAACTATACAAGATGTTAAGCATTAGTTTGTTCCTGCGCGAACAAATTGTCTTTAACTCGCTGTGGAGCTAATACAAGTTCAAGCAATGTATATTTTTCACCCTGATTACGTTTAGAAATCTACCTATTTCTTCTGCTTCTTCATTTGTTGGTTGTAATGGTGGACAGAGCCGTAAATCCTACCACCTACACTCTAAACGGAAAGGAGTAAAAAAGAGAGTAACATGACAGCTTACTCCCTCGTCACTCCCATATAGGTGCATTCCTGTTCATAGGGGATTAGTGACGTCTCTCTCACTTCCTGCTCGTCGTAATTAGTACTTCCCACACATCTGCGTCCAATTAAAATGTCTACCACTCGAAATGCCGAGATTGTATGCACGCAGTTGTGAAAACACAAGGAGGGCAGTAGGTAAGCACAAAAGACGTGCGGTCCAGGCTTGTGACGAGACCGCCTACGAGAACCCACTGGAACATCGGGAGGCTGAGCAGTACTATTCTGCTTGAATCTCATAGGGTGAAACTCAAATGGCGCCAGTTTTTCCCGGCAAGATTTAATGATTCGCTAGATAGTATATCCTATTCTTCCTTCATTTTCTCAAAGATAAGCGGCAGGTGGGCATTCGCGGAGATAACCGGTAGTTGTGCGCGTGTACTCACAATGGCTGTTGTTGGTTGGACAAGTTCTGCTTTGAAAGGGGCCTGGGCCTGAACAGTGTACACTCGGACTGACGCCAGGTGAAAATGCCTGTTTGAGAGACAGAGAGGGAATAAGGACGGTTTGTCAGATGCTGATAATAAAGATATGCGGCCTCTACTGTTTGGTATCGGCGTAGAATGTTTGCACGTACATCAGGATTGATCAATAAAAAAAGCACATGTTTGTTAAAACAACATTTTGGGCAAATTGCTTTTCGACTTCTATAGCAACAGGGCATTTGACGGATCACAGAAGAAGGCACACAACACAGAGCTATGTTTTTCATCTTGTGTTTGTGGTGCAAGACCCTTTTCCTGAAAATTTCACCCCAGAATTGCTTCAAGATTTCTTGAAGCAATTCGAAAACCTGCAGGTAGCCGGTTGCACTGGGGTCTGAACCCGGCACTCACCGAGTGCGAGGCAGAGCGTTCTTTTGTGTCGTCTTCCCTGGCCCGTCAAATGCGCTGTAGTTATGGCAACGTGTGTCAAAGCAATTTTATCATTTGGGACTTTTGTTTAGTAAATATCAAGGCATATTGAAAAATCATTATTGAAAGTTTCCGCCTTAGTCATGAGCGAACGAGACCCGAGGATTCAAGAGCTGAGCTAGCACTAGAAAAAACTGTCGTAGAGAGCCTTACATTGGAAACTAGAAATGGCAAATAAATTATGTTGCTTTAATTCGGGGCCGTGAGCCAAGTAAAAGCACTTTACTTTGCCAACACATTTGCGCCCTGTGATTCCATTATGGTTTCAGTGACCAATTCCAGTGAATCGAATCATTAAAAAAAAAAAAAGACACCGGCCTTCTGCTGTAAATGAAAAAACTTCCCTCTTGATTATGATTTCAGGGATTATCTAACTGGATAGTTTGTGGTTAGAAGCGCGAGACGCAAGGTATGTTTAATGTTGATGGGCTCAGAAGTTTTCGCAATCGTTGTGTCGCCATCCAATTTTTATTTCCGGTTGCTTGAGATTGTAACACTACAATAGTTCTAGACGACTAAATGCCACGGGAGGGGGGGGGGGGGGGATAAAGCAGAACAAAGCATCACAGACGGTAGATATGTAAATATGCAGCAGGAGCGTACAAATAACGCTAGGGGCTCTACGAAACCATGGGAGAAATAGATCAAAACTGCGGATGGAACAAGCACTATGCCGATAAAGATTCGAGAGGGAAACTGGGTGCAAGTTAGAAACGTGAGCAAAAAAGGCTGCAACTGGAAATTTTTAGTGCAGGTACAGTAGTTGGGGTATCGCTGGAGTACAATAAGGTAAACACAAAAAAGGCTTTGGATACTGCATCATAAGCCTGCGCTCCCCCCCCCCCCCCCCCTCCCGGCCCCCATGAGTGTGTCCATTTACATGACAAAGATTACTATGATTTCGTGATCACAGCTTTCTCCAAAGACGTCTCTTTCCGGTCAACATCACCCTCATGCTCGAGATTATTGTTTTCTACTAAGAAAGGGACCGAGCAGGTATCATGCGGTCAATTAGAAAACCTTGATACACAAACTTGAACAAACTTGATTCTCTACTGTTTGTTTTATTAGATAAATTTCGTTCTCGTTGTGTTTTTATGCTTTATTTGGGATTATCCTTTGCTCATTTATCCACTGTTCGCGTTTTTCCTTTCAGCAACATCCCCCCTACAGCAGTGCCTACGGGCGATATATGGTAGTATTATAAAGAAATATATAAATACTGCACCGAACAAGTAGGGAACGCCCTTTACTCCGCAGAAACCATCTCAGCGCGCCACCGCCTTACGCTAAGGTGTCTGCAGTGGTGTATCAGTAATCTGCGTATAGTCGAAGAAGCAATTTTCGGTACTTGAAAAGGAAACCAAAGAAAACTCAGCGGTCGCAGTTTTTCACATATTTGAAATACGTTGGCGATTTCCTCGTTGCTCTTAGTGGTCAACACAGCGCAGGCATTGATGATAAAACTGGACATAAGATCCATGTTTCCTTTCCACGTGCATGTGGCATCCATATGATTACACTAATAACGAAAAAAATAATTTAATTCACTTCATGCCTAAGACAAACAGTGGACCTCAGAGCACAGGACATGGCCACGAGCGTAGAGTCAGTTTTGCATGCTTAATTTGACACAAATTGTGACGGATAGAAAGGCCGTGACTAAAAGCGTGCGAAAAATATTGTAATTATAATTATTTATTGAGAACATATAATTATAATTATTAGAACAATTAGAATTACTGCGATAATTAAAAATTCAGAGAACTGCTCTTTACAGCTAAGTATGGCTATGCTCTGATGGAGAGCTGGGCATCCAAAATTGTATTTTATGTATTTGTGTTATGTATTTGTATGAATTTGTAATTTATGAACTGTATTTTATCAAAATTGCATTTTATGCTGGTCCGACCGCAGCTTGTCTTTCCGAAGCCTTACTATTCATGGGCATACAAATGTGAAAGCGGGTGCGGTAAAAAATATTTTAAGACGTCATCTTTCGTGGGCTGAAAATACGGACAAAGCGAGGTGAAAAGCGGAAACGTAGAAAGTAGAAAAACTATTCGGCGATTAATTCTGATAGTGGGTTTCCGAGAAATAGAAGGTAAATAGCAAGAAATACACGACGCCATCCACCACACAGCTTCAGAAAGAATGCCTTTGCTATCAATTTCACAGACGTCCTTAAAACTTGCTTGCTTTTCATGTTGGATTTCGGACACGTTAAAACAAAAGAGCACAGCCCTCTACCCAGGTATCTATCGTAACTTCTGGCCGCTGCATTTTGTGTGTGCTAACCGACCAAAATAGTGTCTCGTGTAATCATTCAGCGTATGTGTTCAGCAGGCACTGAACAGCGAGAATTGAAAAGCAAGTTGCAAAATAACGAGAAACAGTGAAGCTTACTTCATGAATTCTATTTTCACGCTGTCGAAAACGCCGTGAATGATGTACCGCTTGGTTTCGGCTAGCGTCCGCAGCTCCTGGGTATAAATGAGGGAGGCGAAGCAGTAAGCACACCCATTAAGCTCGTCCCGTCCAAACACATGCAAATAGAGAGATGTTTTTCGATGTGCACCATTTTGCTTGTGCTTGCAACTTGCGATGTGCAAGAAACTGCAGCGCAAGCAGCAGCCATATGTGCCTATTCACCCTCCACGCATCACACAGGCAAGCTGGCAAATGCGGAATTCTTATCATCATCATCATTTATTAACCCTTAAAGGTCCCGTTAGGGACATTACATAAGGGGGGGGGAGGTGGTACAGGGGTGTTCAGCAGTCACACATGAATATATATATATATATATATATATATATATATAAATATAGAAGGAATGTAGAAATACAGAATATATATATATATAAGAAGGGGGTGAAGATAGGATGGGTCCGCTAGAACATAAACATAATTCGGTTGACTCACGGTAGAAAAACAACTTTATTCTAACGTTTCGACCAGGGTCTGGCCTTCGTCAGAGTCTGACTCTGGTGCTGTGGGATTCTGCTGCTGAGTGACTCTGACGAAGGCCAGACCCTGGTCGAAACGTTAGAATAAAGTTGTTGTTTTTCTACCGTGTGTCAACCGAATTACGTTTATATATATATATATATATATATATATATATATATATATATATATATATATATATATATATATATATAAGCTGTAGAACATTCCCAGAAGGGGGCTGTTGCAAATATCAAGCTAACACTAGAAGCGTCGCTGTAATAATATGGTTGTAGCGTTTTAACGCGATAGCGTAAGAGGACCAGGAAGGCGAAGACTGTCCGGCGTCGTCGGTGTAAAGCCTACGCCTCCCCGGGTGGTGTTCAGGGAAATCTGCCTCTCTACCACCTGCCTCCTGTCAGCCGTCCCCCTCTTTCTCCTTCTCTCTCTCTCCTTCTGCACTTGTAGGGGAGAGGAGCAAGACGCCAGACGAAGAATGACTCAGCAAAAATGAGAATTGCTAAGACGCAAATGGTGCACACAGCAGCAGGTCTATACATGCAAAATATACAGACTCCCAAACAAATATGTGTGCAAAAAAAATTGCGCGGTAATTACTTTGGCAACTAAAGTGTTAAGAGGCGAAAGCCGACGACATTATGCCGTGACGACTTCCGGTGGATGTGACGTCACACCGTTCTCGTGGCTTTATCGACACCCAAATTATGCATATTTCGGGGATCTTAAGTGTTAATTACGCTTAATTACACATTTCTCCATCTTATTTGACAGAAATTCTACTTTTTTCCGGCTATTCTTTGACAATTGTCACTATGCCGTGACGACTTCCGGTGGATGTGACGTCACCCCGTTCCCGTGGCTATATCGATACCCAAGTTATACACCGTTCGGGGATCTGACGTGTTAATTACGCTTAATTACACATTTCTCCATCTAATTTGAGACAAATCCGACGTTTTTCCGACCATTCTGTGACAATTTTCACTATGCCGTGACGACTTCCGGTGGATGTGACGTCGCACCGCTCCCGTGGCTGTGTCACGTCCGCGCTATTTCGACGTAATTTCGACATTTTACAACCTTTCCCCTGCTTTGTAGTTTTAAAATGAGCAAGGAAACCTATTTCCAGGAAAGGTGAGGCTGAATGGCTTTAATGCTACCTCTTACTTCCTAGTTCCACTCAGCATTGCTTCGTACCTGGAAGAGGTTCAGAGACTGCTCGTCGCCACGGATGTACCTGATGTCGATGCCGTCCAGCCATCCGTCACGGATAGAGCTGAAGCTGGTATCTACGTCGGCCATGACCATCTGGTTGATGTCGCCCAGAGGGAAACTCACGAGCTTCTTGACGGTGCCCGCCTGTCTACTTAGGCTCTTGAACCGCTTGAATCCTTGCTCGGCTGGAAAATTGAGAGCACGCGGGACTATAATGTTGGCTGGTTGGTTTATGGGGTTTAACGTCCCAAAGCGACTAAGGCTATGAGAGACGCCGTAGTGGACGGCTCCGGAAATTTCGACCACCTGGGGTTCTTTAACGTGCACTGACACCGCACAGCACACGGGCCTCTAGAATTTCTCCCTCAAAGAAATTCAACCACCACGGCCGGGATCGAACCCGAATCTTTCGGGTCGGCAGCCTAGCACCATAACCACTCAGCCACCGCGGCCAACCAACTATAATGTTCAACGCTATATGTTCACTAAATGTTTACGGGGAATTTTGATTTGATTCTACTATGGTTTGGATGCTTCAACACTAGCTACTGTTCAAACTTTCGTGTCTAAGACGAGTATTTCCTAATTTTTTAGTGTCCCATCCTGAACGCCGTGTTCGCCGCCGCGGTGGCTCGGCTGCTCTGCGCTCGGCTGCTGACCCAAAAGACGCGGGTTCGATCCCGGCCGCGGCGGTCGAATTTTTATGGAGGCGAAATTCTAGAGGCCCGTGTACTGTGCGATGGCAGTGCACGTTAAAAAATCTCTGCCTCTCCCGTAACCGAGTGTAGAGTAAGCATGAAATGTTTACGGGCCTAATGTCATCTCGGTGGACACCCGAACCGCACCGTACAGGAAGGGAGGAACGCCACCACCCGTTAAGCGCGATGCCTTCCCTTTGAACGCAGCGCTTCTCCCCCGGATCACGTATGACAACGAAGTGTAACATGGCATGTATGTGCTTTTTGCACGCGTTATTAGAAATCAGAAATTATAATTCCGTGCATTATCAAACCCACAGCTCCAGTGATATCTTGATAAACATTGAGAAGGCACTGGCAGCAGTTACTTTTTGTCTCGCTTGGAGACCAACCGGCGCTTGCATGCCGGTCGCGTAGGAGGGCTTAGAGAGTCTCGTTAAATCTCGTTAAGTCTCGTACGGTGCCCGGATGTTCTCGTTTTAGAGCCCGGTTGAGTGGATTTCAGTGCCCGGATGAGTGGATTTCAGTGCCCGGATGAGTGGATTTCAGTGCCCGGATGACTGGAATTCAGTGCCCGGATGAGTGGATTTCAGTGCCCGGATGAGTGGATTTCAGTGCCCGGATGAGTGGATTTCAGTGCCCGGATAAGTGGATTTCAGTGCCCGGATGGTGGCTCTCGGTCTCGGCGTGACGTCACCACACTGCCGACAACAGGGGCTAAAAGCATTTCATGCTTAATAACCAAAGGTGGTTGAAATTTCCGGAGCCCTCCACTACGGCGTCTCTCATAGCCTGAGTCGCTGTGGGACCTTAAACCCCATAAACCATGAATCATAATCTTAAAAAGACAAGATCTGGAGATGAAAGACGTTATTAAACAGCATCAGTGTTGCCGAGGACGGCAGCGACGAAGTATTGTCAGTGCGTTTCTGGCCAAACACTTTCCATGTGGGAATAATGCTCGACTACAGCGCAGACGAATTTCTTTGTCTTAACACGTCGCCTAATGTGTGCATATTCTAGAGAGTAACCAAAACGAAGCTTAGAGCAAAACCAAAAGCAAACCAACATCTGCACCAAGCCAAACCATGCTTTCGCGCTTCTAACTCGATTTAGGCCTGGTAATACCTGTAGAGTTCCCTCCTCCGCATTCCTACTCCTTGAGCGATTAACCTCTCGTGCCAAGGATCTGTGCTCACAACTTTACCTTCAGGGACGTATTCTCCATTAAATTCCAGCAGATCACTGCCTCTCAAACAGTTCTGTGCTTCCTTGACTGTTGTTCATGACTTTTGTTTGCTTCATATTAGCATTAGGTTAAGTGTAAAACGTAGGTCATAGCAAAGGCGGAGAGCTGTAGCGTTCGCCTCGTGTAAGCGATGGGTCTTCATACCATGCGTACGAAGTGTAGTTAACGAAATTTTATGCGATGGCATAAGGAGCCAGCCGGATCATTTTTCATTGACGCCAATATGTCACATCGGGGCCTGGGCAGTACATATTGGCTTATTGGTGTACTGGGGTGCGTCGATTCTGTGTGGGGTAACTGTTTATGTGTGTGAGTCATATGACCAGGCATGACTCGTGACAGACTGGAAATGACGTCATCGGTCTGAAAGTGATGGATGCGGTGTGCGGCAACTGTGGATATGAGTCTTGCGACCAGTAATCACACATGACATAGGCCGTAAGCGACGTCACCAGGTCGCAAGTGACAACTAGGGTGGGAGTGGCGTCAACTAAGCCGGAAGTGACTTCAACTAAACGGCAACTACGTCACCAAACCAGGAGTTGATTCCACTCGGGCGCCAAGCGACGCTATGCTATCGCATCACACAAGTAATCAAATTAAGTGTCCGTCGATTTTTTCCATCGCAATCACAGCTGTTTGTGTAGAAACGCGGCTGCACAACACACGGTCTTTTTCGGAACAAATTTCTTAAACGCCGATAACTGGAGTTATTAATGCGAGAGCATTATATGGCTATGTCGCGTCAAAAAAAAGTGTCCGCAAAACGTGTCAGCAAATTTTCAATTCACGATGAAGTCGTTCTCCGAAGATAAATATGTCAAACTGTGATAGAGTGCGATAAAATGTTGCCGTGGGAAAAAAAATTGGTTTATAAGGTGTAATTAGTTAATTAAACGCGAAAAAATACTCTTAGGCATGAATATAGCCATGGACGTCGACATAGCACGTGGTCGTCAGAACAGCCACGGACGTCGATATAGTATGGTGGTGTCAGAACAGTCACAGACGTTGATATACAAAAAAAAATTACCGACGATTACGTTACTTCCTAATGCGAAATTTGAGCGCAGCAAAAAGCTGTTTCACCTTTTCGATAGATTGAGGCAAAGAAATCGAGCAACACATGTGTGCGCTATCACAGAGTTTTTTTTTATTTTTCACACGTATTCCTTTAACAAAGATTCCACTAACAATTCTTGACAGTCATGAAGGAAGCTTTGTGGTCGGAGAAATAGACTGATATATGTTCGACTTGGTACACCAATGCTTGATTCTCAAAGACGAGATCTATACAAGTGCCTCGCGAGGTTGTCACAGCCGTGGGACGCGTTACGAGCGAGAGGAACGGGATGTGCTCCCGCATAAGTGTTAGGAAATTGCTGTTTGTCTTTATGTCAACATTAAAGTCCCCCACTACTAACATCGGTGTGGATCGATGGACGGTTAATGCGAGTTGCAGGAAGTGCACGACGTCTTTCGTGAGTGCGGTAGGGGCGAAGTAGGCAGCTACTACCAGCAAGCCGTTGGGCAACTTTGCGGCGCACAGTTCGCCAAGTTCATGTGACGTGCCAAACATTTCGACTGGTATTGCAGAAAGACCTGTGCGCAAGTAGATAGCGACTCCCGCCGCTGTGTTGTGGTCTCTGCGAGCACCACAGCAGTATAGGAAATCTATGATTTCGAGAGGCTCTTCGGGATCCATCCAGGTTTCAGCAAAGCAAAGTACAGAGGAATGGCGCAGAATGTGATCGTGGTGTACGTCCTTGGCATGTGCGGCAAGGGAGCGTACGTTAAGAATGTGGTTGTGAATGATGAATCAAGTGCTGCCAGCGAATGACGCGTCCATTGGCTGTCTGCGTGTGTTACTGATGTGTGGTTAACATGTTAAGCTTTGCCTGTAAGAGTGGAACGCGACAGCGTCTTGCAACGCTGCCAGGGAGTCTACAGAACGCCATCGCCAATTCGGCTGTACGCCTTGCTGGACGGTTAATTTATTTTTTGAGGAAAGGAAATGTATCTCTCTCGCATATCTGGGTGGACACCTGCACCTCGCCGTAAGGGGAAGGGGGAAGATGGGAGTGAACGAAGACGCCGTATTAGCTAGACGCGCCTTTGTTCATTCCAAACCATTCAGCTGGCATTACGGAGTGGCTAGCGTGCTCGTATCGCACTCCGGAGACCCTGGTTCGATTCCCCAACTCGACCAATTTCGTTCTCGGTTTTATAGATTTATGCGGTCTAACTAGAAAGGTTAATTAGGCTATTTCATATTTACATTATTGCATTTCTATCCATCGTGTTCTGTCATTAACCTGTCAATTGTTGGAACTGTCTAGGATGTTCGACACAACGTATATGAAACGAGCAACGTCTTACTGAGTGGGGAAGTGCGTGGTGGTGGAGGGAACGCGGCTTCGTACTTATCTGTTTTTTTCTCAGCAGCGTCTCCTTCCGCGGACGCTGTTGTCGCTGCGGCGCGCGTCTTTCTTTTCTTTTCTTCTGACCTCTTCATTCTCCTCTATATTAATTAGGCTAATTGATTAATTAAGCAATTAACTAAACTCAGTCCAACTTAGTTGCAGCATCACTATACGATCCCTTTGATTTGTTGCATGGTTACTAGGCAAAGTACAATTGGCCCCATTTGAAATTCGCGCACTGTGACGTCACGAGCATTTCGACCAATTGAAAAGCATGACATTGGGGGCGGAGCTGGTTACGAGGCCGACGCCGACGCCGACGCCGACGACGACGCGAAACCCAGGAACGGACGCCAAAGAGCTGCGCTCTAAAACAAGGCTTTCGCATTACTTAGACGTGATAATAGCCATGGACGTCGACATAGTACATGAACGCCAGAACAGCCACGGACGTCGATATAGGGTGCGTTCCAATACTTCCGAGTATATGTCTACTTAGACGTCTTGCCGGACAGCCGCCGTTTTGCGACGCGTTTCATTTTTCACGAAGCAGTCCAATAAGACTGCTTCGCCGAAGTCCACATCGATGCAGGCTAACTTCCTGTCTAAAGATGGCGGAGCAGTTGGTGCAGTCAGAGCTGAGCGAGTCGCGCTCTTCGCGGGCACTGGAGCCCGGAGACGCATTATCTTCAAAGTGTGAGTCATACCGTTAAGTTGATTTTTATGAGAAGTGGCGGCCAATAAAGCAGTCTTTGTGGACCTACGATTGCTATAGCAGCTTATATGTGTGAACTGCGCGGGAGGAAATCGTCTGCTATGCGGGTGAGATCGTCTGCTAAAGCGGTAGCAATGAACGCACCATCATTGCAAAAAAAAAAAAAAAAACAAGCAAACTACTAACAGCGCGTTTTTAACTTGTTTTATTAACAATTTTTAAGAACACAGGCGTGCAACTATTCGCAAATTTTAGTTCAATTTATATGCCGCAAGGCGGCGCGTGAAGTAGACACGTTCCAATATGTAGACATGTAGACGGCTTCCTAGACGTCACACTTTCTAGACGTCTTGTCGGATGTCTAGAGAATTGGAACGCACCCATAGTACGTGGATGTCAGAACAGTCACGGACGTTGATATATAAAAAACAAGGCTTTCGCATTAAAACCACGTAAGTAGTCTCAACTGCCCTCCGTAATCTTTTCCTACTCAGTTCAAGAAACAAAAAAAAAAATGCCGTCCCACGCTTACTTCCGCTCGCAGGGGTTGCTGTTTTCTTAGCCATGTCCACCGAAGCCGAGAGGAAGACGATGTGGGAGCAGAGCTGTTCCACGTAGCGGAGCGTGTAGCGTCCGTCCAGGGAGCAGATCAGTGGCGGCTCTTCCTTGTTGGCTGAAATGGCAATTGCTCAATTTACGCTCTTAAACTCAGAGCGAGAACGGGGCAGAAAAAAAAATTAACTCGAGATATCTTCGAGGATAGTTTTTCAGTGTATAGAGCCCGCGCTCAATTATCCAATGAGAAAATTTTTAGAATGAGTGCCAAAACTGGGGTACACAGTTCACTTTTCTTTTCCGCCCTATCGGTTAGTGGAGCTTCGTGTTAGAAACTGCAGTGAAGCTTCCTACAGCTGCAATGTCATCTAAGTGGAGAAACCAGCTCCCAATTTCTTGTTCTGCAATAAGAAAGCTTTAATCTAAAACCAGATGACCTTATCTATGATGACGCTGAATATCGCACATTTCATTAGTAGCATTCGCGTTGAAAACTAGAATGTTTCATATTATAAACACATATTTGATTGTAATTTTTGCGGCATCCTTCCACCTAACTTTCTGCCGCCCCCTGCTAGGCTTGCCTTCTATTGGAATCTACTCAGTTACCCTTAAGGACCAGCGGTTATCATTCCTTCGCAATACATGCTCTGCCCAAGCCCATTTCTTCCTCTTGATTTCGACGCTGCTAGGGAGTCCACAGAACGCCATCGCCCGTTTGGCTGTACGCCTTGTTCATCGGTAAATTGGTTTTTGAGGAAAGGAAATGTACCTATTTCGCATGTCTCGGTGTAAACTAGAGCATCGCCGTAACGGGAAGGGAGGACGATGGGAGTGAACGAAGAAACCGCATTCACTAGACGCGCCTTTGTTCACTCCAAACCGTCGAGCTGGCATGGCGGAGTGGTAGCGTGCCCGTCTCGCACTCTGGAGACCTGGGTTCGATTCCCCAACTCGACCAATTTCCTCCTCGGTTTTATTTATTTATCTAGTGTGACTATAAAGGTTAATTAGACAAATCAGTTAATTAAGCAATTAACAAAACTCAGTCCGACTTGGAGCATCACTATACTATCCCTTCAATTGGTTTCATGGTTATTAGGCAAAGTACGATTGGCCCCGTTTGAAATTCGCGCACTGTGACGTCACGACCATTTCGACTTATTGAAAAGCGTGACATTTCTGTCGACAACTCCTGCTTACAACGATGAGGGATTAAAGGCTTCCGTTTTAATATTGAACCTTACTGCGTCATTAGAGAACCTCTTCGTATCCTTCCTGTTCCTGACAAATCGCTCACCGGCCCGCAACGATATCTCCAGCGCGTCCACTTAAATACTCTCCCAGCTTTGAGCACCTACTTTATGACTGCCCTAAGATTGAGCGTAAGCGTCTCCTCCTGGCTGCAATACTCCGCCGCTTAGATCTTCGGCCCCTTACAGAAGCCAAGATTCTGGGTCCGTGGACTACACCTTCATCGCGGAGGACAGCTGTGAATTTGCTTCTCAAGTTCTTGAAGGACTCAGGATTGAGTAGAAGATTATAAACTTCCAGTGTGTGCCCTGTATACCCTGTTAGTAGTGGCCTACGGACACCTGAAAAAGTAATTTTCGTTTATTTATTTATTATTTATTTACACATACTGCAGTCATGGAGACCAAGCAGGGGGGCAATATTCAAAAAGCAAAAGTAATATCAAACACTACGCAAAACCAGCGTTCCGGCAACAAACAAAGGAAACCAAAGAGAGTGCAATGATATTGTTAAGTTTACACATACAATAAGATACTCTCTTCAAAAGCAGCGGCATCATGAGCCGAAAAGACATTTGCTGGCAGTGAGTTCCATATTGAGATTGTTCGGGGAAAAAATGAGTTTTTGAACATATTTGTGCGTGCAAAGTATGGGGTAAGGTTATGGTTGTGGCTATTGCGTGTCTGTCGTGTAGAACGGGAGGATATACAGTCTAGCCCGTTTATAACGAAGCCACTTATAGCGAAATAGCGGTTATAACGAAGGGATTGCAATTTCCCGTTCCCATTTTTGCATTTTCAGTACATTTTGGGTCCGGTTTTAACGAAGTAAATAAGAGCGCGGCAGCGGATATAACGAAGAGATTTAATACCAACCGAAAAATAATATGCCAATCAATACATTTTTGCGTCCTTAAGGCGATTTTTTCCGCGAAAATAAGAGCAAAATTCGGCTGACGGCGTCCTTTCGTGGCGTCGTCTGCTCTCCTGCGGAGCGAAAGGTTGCTTCACTGCATCGCATGGCACGCCGGTCTCGTGTAGCGCCGTCCTTGAACGGCGTCACGGCGTAGAGCGGTAGAGCACGCCGCGCAGGGGAAAAATGTAAAAAAGAACAGAGGCGATTTTTTTTTTTTCGAGATGACGTCGCAGAGAGCGGCCGTCTTGGCCAATCGCGCCACGGCTGGACTGCAGTCTGCAGGAGGTGTGGCAGCGCACGCTTTGTTTTATGTCGGTGGCGCGGTGCGCAAGGCAGGGCGAAAGCGCGGCAGCAACGACTGAAGAAGTTGCCGGGAGTGTCATGGAAGAGACCTTGGCGGAGAGCGCCTCCGACAGCGAATGCGACGATACCAGTTCTGCCCCTAAGCCGGTCACCTCCGCAGCGGCCATCGCAGCTGTTGACACGCTACGGATGTACCTCGGGAGTCCGGAGTTCGACCAGATCTTTAGTTCGCAGTTGGATGGTATGGAAGCCGCAACCCTGAAGTCCGCACTCGCGAAACGTGTTCAGGGGACGCTGGGCGGCTTCTTTCAGCGGCAATAAATCGGTATGCCGATGTTGGCCTTTTTTTTTCGTAGTCCGCATATTGCGAAATAGCGGATATAGCGAAGTGATTTCCGATTCCCGCCGACTTCGTTATAACCGGGCTAGACTGTATAGGGAGCAGCATTAATATTAAATTGACTAGAGTAAAATGAGTATAGAAATTTAAGCCTTGCAAGTGCTCTCCATCTTTCTAGAGTGGATATGTTATTCGTAGACATCAGAACGGATGGGGAGATAGAGCTATGGTAAGCGTTAAAAATTATTTATTCCTCTCCTTTCTGCCTCTCCCTTCGTTCCCCCTGCCACGTGTAGGGTAGCATACTGGGCGTTGCCTAGTTATCCTCCCTGCCTTTCTGTTCATCTTTCTTTCCCTATGAACCCTGCACGTTCTTTCCTTTACCGTCTGCGACCCTCTCCTGCGTGCCCAAAAAACAGCGCAGGAACAGGGACACAAGAAAAGAAAACGACGGGACAGGCGGGCCCGTCGTTTTTTTTTTGTTGTGTCCCTGTTCCTGGGCTGTTTCTTTTTTTCTCAAGATGTACCAACTAGCTCAACTCGCCGTTTTACTTAATCCTTGTTCTCACTGATCGCTGCAATTCAATCCCCCCATTACCAATATCCCTTTCCCCCAGCGTGGCAGGCCCGGGTAACCTCAGAGCAGCTGGCTTTGTTAACCTTGGCGCAGCTGCTGAGCCGAAAGTATTTTTCAGCCTCTCGCCTGCTGAGTACCTGAAGGTTCGGATCGTGCCGCACAACTTTTAATGCACAGTTATCACGAGGGAGCGCGTTGCGAAGTCTCTCACAATAAGTAAACTTTGTGCGGAGATATTTAGAGCACCGTAGCATCGTTGCTTCGAAGACACTTACGCAGGAAGGTCACTTCATTGCCTGCGTGAGGAAAAAGGCGTTCACTGAGATGTCCCGCAAAAGCTCCCGCGACGCTGGTTTTTCAGTGCAGCGAAAAATTCCCCATGCGTTTCACTGCCGCGCAATGCATAGACAATGTTATCGCGCTGTAGATCTCCCGAGCACCAGTGGACCGACCAGAAGCGTATTATTCGCACACAGAGGAAAGCTTTAGTATTGCTTACCGCTTTCTGTTCGGTCTGTGAAAATTCTTTCATTCATTACTTCGAAGATCATTTTATTGCGAACAAGCGAGGTAGTTTTAAGAGTGGAATTCATTCAATGCCTAAAATTTTAAGAAAATCGAAAGATTCCCTTTGACAGAGGCAAAATCAAAGCAACCTTGTTATACGCTTCTCCGGCAGGTTACGAAACAAAGCGATGCCTACAGCCATCGGGGCCACCGGCTAGCATTAAAATATGCGGGAAACTGAAGACAGGCATTCATTTTTGTTCTTCGGAAATATCATAATGTTGCTGTATGTGACCGCTTCCAGTGTCCGCCTAAACACAGAAAATGTGTATTTGCATTCCCTTTGCCAAAAGTAACCGAGGAACAGATTTTTGTTTCTCAACCGTATGACGGAGTCTTTACGGCACCCCTAAATGACCGAAAGGCGTCGAAACGTAAGGGCAAGCCTGCCTTACGTTACAAAGATTCAGAGCTTAAGGGCTTCTTTAAGTGCTCCGCTTCGCGGCTAAAAAAGGAACCTCCGTTGCCCGGTTACTTTTGGAAAAGACTTTACCATCAAAGCGTCCTTGTTTTCAGCAAGATAGGGGCACTGCTTAGAGGAGGTTCTGTTCGCCTTTTTGCTTGTTACAAAATACATAAGGTCCACCCACTGCCTTATCTTAATCCTATTCCGCCCAGCGTTCAGATATATTGCCTTAGGTTTAATAGGAGAGTCAGCTCCAATGGCTGGCAAAACAGCTGTGTCTCCTCGGAGGAGCAGTGGGAGGCTATTCTGCTCAGCGATGATCCTGACCGTCAGCACTGGCTGGTGGGGAGGGCCAGCGCAGCAGCAGCAGCCAGTGGACTACCGGACTAGGCGGCCCACCCACTCGTTCTGAGAATACTGAACAAATAAAGATGTTTTTAATCAATCAATCAATCCTACACAGAAAAATGTTTTCATGTGTACTTACACTTCTGGGACGAAATGATTTCCTCCTCTGAGGAAAAAAATGAAGTAAAAAAATCAATACTTGTGACTTTATTGCTCAAAGTGCAATAACGTAAACTGTGTGCTGGAATAATTACGTATTGAATAATGTACCATACCTTCTTCCACAGGCGGCTTGTCTGTGCAGAAAGAAAAAAACAACTAATGAGTTCTAGTGATCGCACGTCCGCACTTTCAAGGGCATCTTCACAAAGCAATGCGTACACCAAAGACCTTAATTTCCGGATTCCTAGAATGCAGAAAAGGAGACAGTGTGGCCATACCTCTTTTATTCAGAAGACTGTACAGGGTGTTTCAACTAAGGCTTTACATGGTTTTTAATCCATTTTTAAACCTGCACACGCGATGTTCTTTGTCTTAATTTGTGATGTTAATCAATGGGTGGTCATTATTAGAATTCTTTCATCGCTTTAAGATAATTTATTCGAAAGCAGAAGAAAAAACAACCCTACGCCGCCGGTGCGATCCGAAGCCACGACCTCCGGTTTGGCGTCCGCTGCTCTACCAACTAAGCTACGGTGACGAAGGTCCAATATGCAGATATTGTTGTTACTGTTTTGTTCTTTGCGACCCGTAGGCTTTTCTTTTTTTAAGGCGGAAGCCTTTAATGCCTCGTCGTTGTAAGTAGGAGTTGTCGACAGAAATGTCACGCTTTTCAGTTGGCCGAAACGGTCGTGACGTCTAATTGTACTTTGGCTAGTAACCATGCAACCAATAAAGAGATCGTATAGTGATGCTTCAAGTAAGTGGAAGTTTAGTTAATTGCTTAATTACCCAATTACCTTAATTAGCCTTTCTAGTCAGTCCAGATAAATAATTAATACCGAGCAGGAAATTGGTCGAGTTCGGGAATTGAACCCCGGTCTCCGGAGTGCGAGACGAGCATGCTAACCACTCCGCCATGCCAGCTCGATGGCTTGGAATGAACAAGGGCGCGTCTAGTGAATACGGTGTCTTCGTTCACTCATCTTCCTCTCTTCCCGTTACGGAGAGGATTAGGTGTCTACGAGATATGCGAGACAGATACATTTCCTTTCCTCAAAAACCAATTTACCGACGAGCAAGGCGTAGAACCGAACGGGCGATGGCGTTCTATGGACTCCCTGGCAGCGTTGCAAGACGCTGTCGCGTTTCACTCTTAGAGGCGAAGCCTTACATCTTAACAACGCATCAGTGACACAAGCAGCAACACCGCTTTCGCCTCACCGCACTTTAGGTCAACAAAGTGCCCCCTTGAATTTTTGTATTCTGTGGTCCTTGCCGAAGTCGGACAATGAAGAAAAAAGAGACAAATGTCCAATCTGCTTTCGAGGGCATTTATCTCTAGTGTAACCGAGCCTTGAGACTGTTCACCAGCGCCACCGTTATCCATAGCGGCGGATGTAGTACGTCCAGTATTACCTCGAGTTCAACGCGAAACGAGATTGCGATATTGCATATCTACTGCGCACGGAAATACGGGATAAGCACATTGGAGCAGTGAGCCTGTGACTGCGAGTACATATCTAAGCCACTCACCTTTCTTGATGAAGGCGAAATAGACACCGATGCCGACTATGAACATGGTCATGAAGATGACGAGGAGTACGACGATGTACTGCATGCACACAGTGCCGGTAGACCTGAGAGGAGTAGGTAGAGTGATGTGGATATGTGCTTTCAATTAGTAAATTGTGCAGCACCAGGAACAACATTTATATTTATCGCTTTGCTCGAGCTAAAACCTCATATGAAGTCTAAAACACACACACACACACTTCTAGGCAACCCTTGAAAAATCATGCAGGGCACACTAGAAAAGCATTCCGTGGTAAAGTGTCGGATGTGTAGAATTGCGCTTCTTTTTTGAAGTTATTTTATGAATGTTTTCGTTATACATAAAATAAAAAGGGTTTCCCTGGACAAGTATTATTGGAAGGAATTACTTCCTCTCACAGACTATTTTATGCGCTGTCTATTTTATGCGCTGTGTCTATTTTATGCGCTGAATGTCTTGTGCTCTCGAATGGGAGCAAGAAGGGCGTGGACTCTTTGTCAGGCATCCTTTTGCCTTTTAGTCTGCGCCCTAGGCAACTGTACCATTGAGTTGTCTAAATAAACACTTTGACTTTGACTTTGACATACTGACTGGCGAAATTCACACACACAGGACAAGAGAAGGCGACAGAACACAGGCTAAACTTGCAACTGAGATTTTTACTAAACTAGTAAAGTATATATACAGTCAACTTGTACTTGCGCCGCTGGCAGTACAAGTTGACTGTATATATACGTTACTCGTCTAGTAAAAATCTCAGTTGCAAGTCTAGCGTGTGTTCTGTCGCCTTCTCTTGTCCTGCGTGTGTGAATTTCGCTGGTAAATATGTGTGATACCGACTACCAACTAGCCCAACTTAAAGCTTTAGCAATAACTTCCTCTCGCTTCGAAGGAGGACGCGGATAAAATAAGGAAACAAATATCCAGCGTAGCGAAAATTGAGCTGTTTTGCGAACGAGAGGCAATTTCTACTTAGCAGGCTGCCGTAGCCTCATCAAGAGGGTCAGCAGGCATGATTTCCGGAAACGTCTTTACCCTGAAGTATATTTACGTAATTAGCGACCGAGTTCACTATCAGCCATATATACAAAGCTGGTGCTGCCAGGCACAGTGCATGTTTTACAGCAACACGTCGCAACGTCGCTGTCCCGTATAAATAATATAACAACTGTCTCTGTCTTTCTTACTGGTGTTGCAACGAACGCAAAGGTGGTGATTATTAGTACCAACACTTTTAGTCAATAGTTATACTGTTATGGCGAGTGACGCTGAGCAACAACCCAAAGGTTGTTGCTTATTGCACATCCTGCAGACACGAAAAATTTGGCTAGCTTTCGCCACAAGTTCTTACAGAGTCCACATTGTACAGTCTTTGTTAAAAGTAACAAGGCTGCATGGTTTGCTTCTAGCTCGTATAGTGGAGCCCTTGTGGCTTTCCTAAAGATCAAAACGTGTTGGAAGGTAAAGAAGACCTCCAGTCCTTACATTTAAAGACCATTTCAGCTTCAGGGAAGCCGTAAGGGCTCTACTGTACCAGCTAGAAGCAAACCATGCAGTCTGGTTACTTTTGACAAAGACTGTACATTTGTGTGGTACACCTAAAGCCACACGGCACCTTTAAAACTAAGAATTCCCTGCCGAAACGTTCTATATGAGCCACTCGTATGGAATTATGGGAATATGGAGTACATACGATATGGCAAATTGTATACAAATCGATAGCTTGCCTGTACGGAGTCCATAATCATTCGACATAATTTCTGTACGATTTTCATAAAGTTCACATGACGTCATATGTAGTCCGTAATTTTGCACAACAGCACGACCGCGAGTGGGATCACATACCGTGGCTGCTGGATGGCGATCCTGGATATCCCTGATCGCATGCCGGACCGCATCATACTGGAGCGCATCATAGACAACTCCGCCATTTTGGTGCCTCTTAGGATTCCTTCGACCAGGAGCAAGATTAGAGGGCGCTGCAGAAAGACAAAGAAAAGACAATAAGTGAGAGCGCCGTCATCAGGCCGACTAACTTCTAATTGAGAGAGCTTCGAGTGATGATGGGCGCTGTCTGCTTGAGGCCCATTCGCCCCGTACATTATGGTGGTTTCGCCACCTGTCTTAAGCGATGCGGAAGGCCATAGGGGTATTTGGACGCACGCTCTCTCGTGTTTATGCACAGTTGGTAGGGCGCGGTGAATGATAATCGCGATCAATCGAAGCTCTTGCCTAAAGTAAGTTCCAAACCAGGTCTAGAAACAACTGATGTGTGATGAAGTGCTCAAACGACTGCAAAAAAAGAAAAAAACTCGGGTACACTGGCTCTCTAAAGTGCTGCTAGGCGAAATCCCTGGCGCACTGTTTGGCATTGACTGCGAGGCTGTTTGTGCTGTACTAGCGCTTTATTTGACTACACCCTTTGACTACACATTGAAACTAGTACACACTTTGACTGCCGACTTTGACTGCTTCTTTAGCACGACTCTCTCTCTGTTTCGATGAGTTCGGTTGTATCCGTGGCTCTGTTCGCAGTAATGAGGTATGTAATGTGGTCACTCACGGACGCCTTACGCCCCCTGTCGGAGCGGACGACAACTATTTTATTACTTGTCGTGTGCTCCAAAAGGGGGCGTAAGGCATCCGTGGGTGACCTCATTACTTCGAATCCGCGCACTCTGACGTCATAACCATTTCGACCAACCTAAAAGCGTGACACCTGTGCTGACAACCTTCAGTCGACAACGACGAGGTATTAAAGGCTTTCGCCTTAAAAGTACCCTCAATGCATGTCTACGAGTTTACTGGACGTCCGTATACCAACGAAAGCATTGCGGCGACTGTCGTTGCCTTACGATTGGGAGCAGCGGTTCGTACACTCTGAACACCAGTACACCACAATATGGGAGTAAAAAGGGAGTAAAGCTGTCCTCTAGCATATTTTTTTTTATAAAAGGGTGTGCACTAGAGGACAGCTTTACCCCCTCATTACTCCTTTCAGTTTAGAGTGTACCAAAACAATATGCTCCACTCTTCAGTGAAGAAAGCTGTGTGTGTTTGTGGACACACGAGCACAAACGTCAACCAACTGAGAAAGGGAAAGCCGAGGAAACCGCCTGTCCCTGTCTTGTGCTGCTGCAGCTAGAAGAAATTCAACAGAGCCTTTGCAGGCGATGCACTGGCCACTGGAAGGGCCCACTGGAACGAGCTTAAATGAGCAGGTTTCCGTTTAAAATAGCACATGCGTAGCTTACTTCCTCGAAGGCACTTTTTCAGGACCGCTCCCGAGAGAACTAGAAAAACTACAGAACTGGCTTTTACCGCGGAGACGACTTCGGCGTGCGAGCTGGGAAAGCTTTGGCGACGCCCTTGAAGATATGATATCTGACCGCCGGGCTTCCGACCTCGTCTTCTTCTTAGTGCGCCCCTAGATCTTCATCGAAGTCACGTGCCCACAGTTAACTTCTTTGCCTTCGAAGTAGCACCTGCGTTCTCCAGTTAGTACAGACGCACTGAGCTTCGATAGCAATCATAGTTAAAGAGCTCAACGGAGGAAAGAAACACCAGCGCTTACTCACAACTAAGCGCTTTATTGGAAAGAGAAAACAATATATGTGTCAAAGGGCATCAAAGTAGCACAAAATGTGTGCTGAAGGGGGGTCGCATAAAAACGACGATAATGATGAAGTCTGTGATGATGATGAGGATGGTGAAGAAACGATGATGAAGACTGCGATGTGCCATTGAGGAAAAACGACGATGATGACACGAAAGAGCTAGACACCGCAGCGGAAACGGGACAGAGAAAGAAGACGCAAGTACCGCCCCGTGTCGTCTTCTTTCTCTGTCCCGTGTCCGCTGTGGTGTCTAGCTCCTTCGTGTCTCACCAACTGGCCTACACATCTACCCTCCTAAGATGTTGACACCTCCTCTGAATTGTTACCCAAAGTTAAACCATTATACTGTAGAGCAGCAAAAGACGAGGACACAAGAGACGAGAGACGAACACCACGAGCGCTAACTTCCAACAGATTTTATTCTCCTGAAGCATCACATTTATACGCCAGAAAACGGTAATCACATGTGCGAACAGTATCAATTCCTCAGAAAAACAAGCTCTTTATCTGAGAGGAGAATGGAAGGTGTGCTTACACACGAGCATCCTGACCTATTTATCTTTTCAGCTTCGATGATTTCGCGCGTTACTCTTTCTCTGCTTTTTCCTATTACGACACTTTTATCAAAGAAAGGCTTACAGGTTTTTGACTTGCATGCGAGAATGTGGTCAACGAGCGATCCGCCTTGCCCGTTTCTGACGTTGCGAGCGTGTTCCATTAGGCGCTCGTTCAGACATCTCCCCGTCTGGCCTATATAGTGTTTCCCGCATGACAAGGGAATTTTATACACAACACCTTCATCGCACGTGACGTAGGGCTTCTGGTGCCTAGTTGCGCATCCGCGCGCTTTGTTGGTGTTTGTTTTTCCCAGTTTGCACAACGTTGCAAGTTTTTTCGGCGCCGAGAACACGACGGTTGCATTCGCTCGTTGACCAATTCTTTTCAAATTGTGGGAAATCTTGTGGAGATAAGGTAATACAACAAGGTTTTTTCGTTCACGAGGAACCGGGTTTGGGTGACATTGATTTTCTGGTTTCATTTTCTTAACAAGTTTTTCGGCAACAGAAACTTGAACATGGAGGGGTACCCGGCATTAGTCAGCTTCTTGGTCTGCTCTTGAAAACTATCGGTCATCATGTGTGGACAAGATTTCTGGAGAGCATTTTGAAAACATAAATTGACAATACCTCTTTTTACCAGTTTTGAATGAGCGGAATGATAAGGCAGCATCGGCTTGTTGCTACGCGGCTGGTAGGCCCAGCATATGTGATGAGCGCGAAAGGTTAAGTTAATGTCTAAAAATCTAATGGAGTTATTGATGGGCAATTCTGATGTTAAAACAAGCGGTTTAAAATGTTCCTTCATGATAGTTAAAATGCTATGAGCCTTTGGCTCAAGTGAGCCATGGTCACACTTAACAAGAATAAAAAAGTCATCAACAAATCTAAAGACCTTGATTACGTCCAAGCTGTCTAAGTGGCTGGAAACAGCCTTGTTAAGTTTTGATAAAAACAGATTACTCAGAATCGGCGCTATTCGGGCGTAATTTCTTGCGAGAACTTACGCCCTGAACGTGCTTACAAAGGTCGAATTTCTTTGGAGGAGAAATTTGAGAGGCCCGTGTACTGTGCGATGTCAGTGCACGTTAAAGAACCCCAGGTGGTCGAAATTTCCGGAGCCCTCCACTACGGCGTCTCTCATAGCCTGAGTCGCTTTGGGACGTTAAACCCCATAAACCAAACCAAACCAAAGGTCTAATTCCAGATATGTTTTTTCTCTCTCTCTCGCTTGCCATATTTACCTTTTATTGAATGCACTGCTCGCGTAGGTGGCAGCACTGGCGGGACCTCAAGAGCTGGAGCGTCGCATCAGCAGCTCGTACGAAGAGGGAGTGGGCGACGCTCCCGTGGCTGTGTTCGACATCTTTCTGGACGACGACCCCCAGCGACGGTGCACAGAGACCAACTTGGAGGCGCCTCTGCTCCAGACGATCGCCGAGACAGGGCCCTCTTGACATCTGCGCTGACTACACCTCTCTATACAGACATGGCAGCCTCACTGCCAAACGTGCAGCGGACATAATTTTTTCTACTTTTTGATTTGTTCGTTTACTACTTTATCGTCAAGGCTACTTTTTGATTTGTATGTTTACTACTTTGTCGTTAGGCTACTTTTTGATTTGTTCGTTTACTACTTTATCGTAAGGCTACTTTTTGATTTGTTCGTTCACTACTTTATCATAAGGCTACTTTTTCATTTGTTCGTTTACTACTGTATCCTAAGGCTACTTTTTAATTGGTTAGTTTACTACTTTGTCGTCAAGGCTACTTTTTGACTTTTTGACTCGTTTACTACTTTATCGTCAAGACTACTTTTTTAATTCGTTTGCTTACTACTTTATCGTAAGGCTACTTTTTCATTTGTTCATTTACTACTTTATCGTAAGGCTACTTTTTTAATTTATTAGTTCACTACTTTACCGTAAGGCTACTTTTTGATTTGTTCGCTTACTGCTTTATCGTCAAGGCTACTTTAATTTGTTAGTTCACTGCTTTGTCGTCAAGGCAACTTTTTTATTTTTTCGCTTACTACCGTTTATCGGCAAGGCGAGATAAGAGTGAGGCAGCTGTACGTAAATATTTCTGTATACATTTTGCGATCACATACCAACGCAAACGCAAGCCTACATTGTCGTACGCCTACGTTGCCGGACATTTACGTCATTGTACACCTATAGCTCAGCATAGAGCTACATGTACGACAAATACACGAGGGGTGCATGATTGTATAGTTTGACGTCGCAGAACTAAAAAAATGTAATATTGCAGAGCTATATGTTATGAGCTGTATACTTGCATTCTCATGATCAATTGATGTGATGTTGAACCTAAGACATGATGTTGGGCTAGTCGGCTCATGTTTAGAGCGAAACAGAACTGCGCGAAGACGACGGGGCAAAATAAGGCACGAATACACACACACAAAGCGCAGGTTATAGGTAGTTGCCGCTTGCCCCTTGTTCATAGGAGGAGTGGTAGAGCCCAGAGTAGAAGAAATGTGTTGAAGTAAGACGATGTTGCGCTAGTCGGGCTAGCGCAGCTTCACCTGCGCTTTGTGTGTGTGTATTCGTGCCTTATTTTGTCCCGCCGTCTTCGCGCAGTTCTGTTTCGCTCTAACCATGAACCGACTAGCCCAAGATCATGTCTTACTTCAATACATTTCTTCTACTCTAGGCTCTACCACTCCTCCTATGAACAAGGGCCAAGCGGCAACTACCTATAATAAACTGCGCTTTGTGTGTGTGTATTCGTGCCTTATTTTGTCCCGTCGTCTTCGCGCAGTTCTGTTTCGCTCTAACCATGAACAGACTAGCCCAACATCATGTCTTACTTCAATGCATTTCTACTCTGGGCTCTACCACTCCTCCTATGAACAAGGACCAATCTATCTATAATAAACGGCGCTTTGTGTGTGTGTATTCGTGCCTTATTTTGTCCCGTCGTCTTCGCGCAGTTCTGTTTCGCTCTAATGTTGAACCGACTAGCCTAACATCATGTCTTACTTCAATACATTTCTTCTACTCTGGACTCTACCACTCCTCCTATGAACAAGGGCCAAGCGGCAACTACCTACAATAAACTGCGCTTTGTGTGTGCGTATTCGTGCCTTATTTTGTCCCGTCGTCTTCGCGCAGTTCTGTTTCGCTCTAACCATGAACCGACTAGCCCAACATCATGTCTTACTTCAATACATTTCTTCTACTCTGGGCTCTACCACTCCTCCTATGAACAAGGGCCAAGCGGCAACTACCTATAATAAACTGCGCTTTGTGTGTGTGTATTCGTGCCTTATTTTGTCCCGTCGTCTTTGTGCAGTTCTGTTTCGCACTAATGTTGAACCTAATCCCGCTCAGTTAGGTCTGCCCAGGCCTTCGTATGGAGAAAGGCCGCGCACATGCCTGATTGGTGTAATCCGCCGCGGTGACTCACACTTCACCTTTGCAGGCCGCAGTGAGTGGATTAGACATGAGCACGTCTTTCGCTGTGATACCTTCATCAACATCCTGCTCCAGGGGCAAACCTCACTGTTCGGAAAGGGGGGTCACGTGACGCGTTGTCTATGGTCAATGTCCTTCTCGTGTCCTTCCACCTTAACCTTCTGTTATTGGCGTTAGTAGTGTTTCACAAATCAGCATCGTGGCGCTGTTCTGGCTCTGGGGCATAAAAAGGTAGTTGCTGTAAAGCCTAGTTTGGAGTACTGCAGTGCTTGCGTGGGCATCCCTTTATATATACAGCTTGTGCCGCAGCTTCGACGCGAGAGGTTTGTTGGGGGCGTCAGCCGCTGCCCGTCAGGGCGCTTCTCGCTGTGATGCGAATAAAATTAGAGTCCCGTCACCTTGAACGACAAGAAATTTAGGTTGGCAACCGAAAGCAAATCTTAAATTTTCTACCTATACGCAAGAAATGAAATAAGCACAGGACATGGAAGAGTATGAGCAGCCAAACCTGATTACAGACAAGTGATTGGTGTTAGCATGCTGCGCACTTTGCAAGCATGGCAAGACGAAGTTTCGTCTTATTCTAAATAATCTTACAATCTTAATGAAGCAGCTTTTTAGTTTACCACATATTATGGCAATTCTAAATATTAATGACAGCTATGGGCGAGTGCTATTCGGAATGACAACTGCGTGCTACAGAAATTGAAGACGGTTTAGACATGAATGCACCTATGCCATCGCATACCAACGCCAACGACACATATTAGTGCATCCTAGTCGAAATCAAGTGGAAGAAATGGGCTTGGGCAGGGCATGCAATGCGAAGGCAAGATAACCGCTGGTCCTGAAGGGTAACGGAGTGGATTGCCAGACAAGGCAAACGTAGCAGGGGGCGGCAGAAAATTCGGTGGGCGGATGAGATTAAAAAGTTTGCGGAAATATGGGGGCCGCGGCTGGCGAAGGACAGAATAGGTTTGATACGAGAAACATGGAAGAGGCCTTTGCCCTGCAGGCGGCGTGTCAGGATGATGATGTGCTCTGCGCCGATCTCTGCACGCCTTCCTGGTTCCACGTTAACGATACTCATTCTTTTACCATCTTAACGACGACGTGGAGCCAAAGGAAGGGTCTGTTAGCAGCTGTTGCTGTAAAGTGAAATAGACTTTAATACAACCCTCGGACTGCGCATTTCCTCGATCTCTCCATGCCTCCTTCGTTCCGCGCTAATGATGATGATGATGTCCTCGGGCTGAATGGCACATACCCACGGCGGGGGATTCCTCCCCCCCCCCTTTTTTTTTCCACAATAACAACCCTCTGCACGTCTCCTGTGACAAGCACCCTCCGGTTACCCCCTACTCACACTATAGCGGCGCGAAACCCAGGAAACGGAAGTTTTAACAGCTGTCGTTTTAAAAGGCCATTGAGCAACTGTCAGTCGCCACATTGTCTTGGGCAATCCCTCACAGTGGGCATGCCAAGTTTTCCCTCTGATGCCACAACGACGACGATAAGAAGACGAAGACAACTTCGGCCACACACACAAATCTTTATTTACGTCAATCAGGGATATCTATGACCAACCGCTGCGAGTCTTACGGCGAAATTGAGTCTGTAATCACTTTTTCTCTTCTGCCGGCGGTACGCTGCTCTCCATAGAATTTACTTTGAGATCCCCATCGCTCGGCTTCCTCTATCTATTCCGATTATCCTCTCTTTCACGTCAGGCTGAAACCAGTGTGAGATTATATTCGCGACTATATGATTACGTCAGGTAGATTCCTCTGCTAGAATGAGAATTCACTGCTTTTCCTTTTCCGTATTTTTTTTGGTACAAATTCTAGTCTAAGAGGCGTAACTATCCAAATATTCCACTCCTTGTACACGAGTACGTTTGTATCCGATATGCACACTGGCCAATCCACCGTCGTGGGTATGAGCCATTAAGCTATGCACCCTGGCCAATCCCTCGCCTTGGGTATGTGCCATTAAGCCTGAGGACATCATCATCATCATTAAGCCTGAGGACATCATCATCATCTCTTCCCATGGCTACTGCAGCTGGGCGACAGCTGGGCTGCAGTCTTGCTCTCAGGAATGGATTTCAGCCCAATGTCTCCACACGACGAGATTTACCGGCGTCTCGCCGATCGGCGGCCTGCTACCGCCCCCCGCAGCCTGTATCTTGCTCGCGACAACGATTACCTCATCCTGGTGGGCTTCTTGGCCACCCTGGGGGCTGTGTTCATCGTCTTCCTCCACTACGACTTTGCTGCCACGAGACTCGTGAGGCCGTCCACCTTCGCAGTCTCCATTCCGAAGCCGCAGCAAGAGGCCGACGGTAAGAGATGCACGGGGATGGCCAATGAAATGCCAGCCTATATGGCCTAGTGCTCAGCTCCTTTGGACAATACGTAGATGACGCAAGTTCTAACCCTCTTCAGTAGTTGGTTTACTGGTTTTCTGGGCATTGACGTCCCAAAACGACTCAGGCTATGACGGACGCCGTAATGAAGGGCTCCGGAAATTTCGACCACGTGGGGTTCTTTAACGTGCAGTTTCTAACCCTCAGCAGTAGTTGGTTTACTGAGATTTGACGTCCCAAAGTGACTGAGGCTATGAGCGACGCCGTAGTGAAGGGCTCCGGAAATTTCGACCACCTGGGGTTTCTTCACGGGCTCTGACATCGCACAGTACGCGGGCCTCTAGAATTTCGCCTCCATCGAAATTAGACCGCAGCGGCCGGGATCGAACCCGCGTCTTTCGGGTCAGCATCCAAGCGCCATAACAACTGATCCACTGCGGAGCACGTCATTATTCTCACAAGGAAGATTCCGTCCACTGCGTGGCGCTGCCACTAGCAGTTATTTGTAATTACTCTTGTTTTTTGCTATGCCGCCGCGGTGTCTCAGTGGTTATGGTGCTCGGCTACTGACCCGAAAGACGCGGTTCGATCTCAGCCGCGACTGCCGAATTTCGATGAAGGCGTAATTCTAGAGGCCCGTGTACTGTGCGATGTCTGCACGTTAAAGAACCCCGGGTTGTCGAAATTTCCGGAGCCCTTCACTACGGCGTCCCTCATAGCCTGAGTCGCTTTGGGACGTTAAACCCCGTGAACCAAACGAAACCTTGTCTTTTGCTATCCATGGCCCAACTGTCGCCGTATAAGCTTCGTAACCCTTTTACTCCGTTTGCACTTCAGCTGGCCTAAGCTGAGGGTCTGCTGTGGTCATATAGCTCCGTATTTTATGTTTGTAACGACAGCCGGGCCGCATCAAAGATGTGTTACCCGGAATAAAGCGTCGTCAAATTACCTGTATATATTCTGTAGCAAAAACTTGTGTTCCGTCGCTACTCTAGCATCACGCGATCAGATAGATATTCACCCGTAGTAATGAGGCACTGCCTTCTTCCTCCGATGTTCATACGAAACTTCGAGCTAGGTTGCCCCAGTTGTGCTTAGAGACCATGTGACCTCTACGGATCATGTGGACTCGCTGGCCGTGAGATGTGCGCGCCAAAACACAAGGGAGCCGGCGCACAGCAGTCGCAGGCACTTTTTCGCACCTTATAATGACAGTAACTCTGGGTTTCTCATCTCCTTCGCAAGACAGGATATGGAATGCATTTCTAGCAAAGTTCAACCTGTAATTCGTACTGTGTTCGAATTTAGCAAAATGCAGTGAAGAGCCATGAACGCCAGCTGTAGGAGCGGGTTCGATCCCAGCCGCGGCGGTCGAATTTCGATAGAGGCGAAATTCTAGAGGCCCGTGTACTGTGCGATGTCAGTGCATGGTAAAGAACCCCAGGTGGTCGAAATGTTCCGGAGCCCTCCACTACGGTTTTCCACATAGCCTTAGTCGCCTTGGAACGTTAAACCTCATAAATCAAACCAATTAACCACGTACACCACGCGGTTAAAGGCTTGTCTGCCACAGATTTGGTCCCAGCAGAACAATGTTCAGGTTTGGTTTATTGGTTTATTGGGGTTTAACGTCCCGAAGCAACTCAGGCTATGAGAGACGCCGTAGTGAAGGGCTCCGGAAATTTCGGCCACCTGGGGATCTTTAGCGTGCACTGACATCACAGAGCACACGGGCCTCTAGAATTTCGCCTTCATCGAAATTCGGCCGCCACGGCCGGGATCGAACCCGCGTCTTTCTGGTCAGGAGCCGAGCGCCGTAACCACTGATCCACCGCGGCGAGGCAGAACAATGTTCACTGCTGCGACATTTTCCTTCGGGTTTATGCTGAGCAAAGTCACTCGTGTGCCGAGTGATCTCCAAATTCTCTGTTGCAGCAGGTTACGTCATCACGTGGGCTGCCAGGCGAGGCGTGGAGGCAACGCCCGCTGTGCACGGCCCGCCGATTCGAGCCAGGGCTTCCACAGAGGGCGGAGCGCGAGGCGCGGGCAGCCCCAAGGCTTCGCCAAAGGCTCGCGTACGACGCAACCACAGCGGCATCCTTCAGGCCACGGCTTCGCCGCCTGCTGGAGCCCATGTGTCCACAGCGTCCCCGACCGGAGTCATGTGAGCGCGACGCTTCATCACTCCAATCCGGCGTCCGGCATTTATTTATACTAACCTTGTCTTGGGAACGGCTGGAGATCAGAGTTTGTGGAAAATATCTCCGTAATATGTTCTGCTGTGCTAAGTTACTCAGGGCATGAAATGCAAAGCATGATTAGTGACGTAGACAGACAGAACAGAAAGGTGGGTCTAAAAATTGATATGCAGGAAACCAAAGTAATGTTCAAAAGCCTTGGAAGAGGACAGCAGTTTACGACTGTTAGCCAGGAGCTGGCAGTGGTAAGGGAAAACGTCTACTAAGGACTTGTAGTGACCGCAGATACAGATGACCAGAGCGAAATAACTGGAAGAATAAGAATAGGGTAGAGCGCATTTTGGCAAGTTTTTTTAGATGATGAATGGTAGTTTACCAATATCCCTAAAAAGGAAAGTATGTAACAGCAGTATCTTAGCGGTACTTACCATGGGGCGGAAGCGTGGAGGCTAACAAAGAGGGTTGAACTTCCACTGAGTAGAATGCAGCGAGATACCGAAAGGAAAGTGATAAGTGTAACGTCAGGAGACAAGAAGAGGACGGGATGGGTCAGGGAACAAACACGGGTTAATCCCGAAATCAAGAGGAAAAAATAGACTTATGCAGGGCATGTAATGCGAATTCAAGATAAGCGATGACCGTTTAGGGTAGCAGGCTGGATACCAAGGCAAGGCAAACGTACATACGAGAATGCGGCAGAAAGTTAGGTGGGCGGATGAGATTACAAAGTAAGCGGGGATACGATGGCCGCAGATGACAAAGGACGGGGTTAATTGGAGAGACACGAGAGAGGCGTTTGCCCTGCAGTGGGCTCGAGAAATGTTTTCATTTTTACTTCTACACCCAACCATCGTTGGCGACGACTAAGTGAGCGATCATACTTGGCTAGCGCTTCCTGTGTGCTCCCACCGTGGTATATTTCCTTCTAGTGTATTCATTTAGATCAATTGCTTATCATTTATAGTCTTCCCTAGTAGTATGAGTTGCTTCAAGTGAAAAACAATACATAAAGAAATAGCATGGGTTTCATTGACAACTCTGGAGTAAATGCTTCTTGTACATTCGCGAGGCAGTCCCTCGCCATCCCTTGAACCTGGCCATTTGCGAATTCGGATCCTGAACCACCACGTACTAGCCTATATGCATCCTGTAGACCAGGCCGCTCTCGCATGTCCAGGCACTGCGACGGAGCGGGTTGCGAAGCCCTGCAGGACCAGCTGGACACGCGGGTAGACCCCAACGCAAATCCGTGCGACGATTTCTATGCGCACGTGTGCGGCCGCTGGACGGCCAACCACTCGGCCACCGCGTCGGGAGAGGCGCTGGTGTCGCCGCGTACACAGCGGCTCCGACAGATGGAGCTGCGACTCATGGCCGAGTTGAAGCGCGGCACAGACGACGGGTCGTTGCGGTGGCTGGCGAGGCTGTGGGACGCCTGCCGGAAACCCGAGGCAGAGCCGCGGTCTAAGGAGGTCTGTCTGTGCCCACCTGTGCATTCATTTATTTATTTATTTATTTATTTATTTATTTATTTATTTATTTATTATACCCTCAGGGCCATTACGGCATTACAGAGGGGAGTGGTTACAAAAAATGAAATTTAACAAACAGAAGTTAATTAAACAGGCAAAGTACAAACATGACTCCTACACATACATTGTTAGCTGAGGCGTTCAGGGAAAGAAAAAAAAAGAAAAAAACATTAACACAGTATAAAATACATCCTAGTTAAACAATGTTAGCTATGACATTCTTGAATAAATGATCTTGAATTGTATCCTAGAATTGTATTCTTGAATTGTATCCTTATCAGGTTAACAGACTGCAGCAAAGTCGGTATACCCCCGTCATGTGGTAAGCAGAGCAAGTGAGGTTGCTCGCTGGGTGAAGTTAGGAGCGAGAAGGCGAAAGAACGTAGCAGTCCCGTCGTAATGCCATATGTGCACCGTCTTTCACACGGTATTAATAAAGTTGCTAGTAAGCCCTGTGTTACCCCCTTGTGTCTGTGTTTGTTTATTGGTTTATTGGGGTTTAACGTCCCGAAGCAACTCTGGCTATGAGGGACGCCGTAGTGAAGGGCTCCCGAAATTTCGACCACCTAGGGTTCTTTAACGTGCACTGACATCGCACAGCACACGGGCCTCTAGAATTTCCCCTTCATCGAAATTCAGCCGCCGCGGCCGGGATCGAACCCGCGTCTTTCGGGTCAGCAGCCGAGCGCCGTTACAACTGAGCTACCGCGGCGTTGTGTCTGTGTTTGTCGCGCTTGTGTTATTCCCAATGAATGTTTAACAACTAGCACTGTCATCTGCCTTCATCCATTTGTATCCGCCTATAATGCCTTTGTTCGTACCCTCCTGTCCCTCAGTACGCCTGTTTATCTCTGTCTCACCGCCTGTCTTTTTCGAACTGTGTACGTCTCTCTTTCACTCTTGAAACTTGGAAAACAAAAACCACCTAGGGGCAAATGATTTCACAAGGACCAAAAGAGACGAAGAGACAACGGACAGGCGCCTGTCCGTTGTCTCCTCGTCTCTTTTTGTCCTTGTAAAATTATTTGCGCCTAGATGGTTTTTCTCCCAAGTTTCAAGATGCAAAAACAACCAGCCCTTCAACATGCCTTACTGATCTCTCTCACTCTGTCCCCCCATTCGTGTCGCTATTTGTGTGTGAGTGTTTTTGCTCTGTCCGTCTCTTTCATTGTCTGTCTGCTGTCTACTTGTCTTTGTCGCTTAATCTGTCGGTACGTTTGTGTGCTTTATTACCGTGCAGAGCTTCTCTACACACATGGTTTCTTTAAAGAGTAGAGTACAACAGAAGCTCGCAGGTTTTCCACCATCTTCCGTGTCAAATAACTAACAAAGTTACCACATGCCATCTACCGCACCTCTCTCCCTATTATAAAAGTACTTTCCCGAAGTCCTTTGCAGATAAGGACTACCATGGTTACATAACCATGGAGCGCAAGTTCTCTTTAGTCCACCTGGATGATATCTTCATGAACCAGAGAGTCATTGCAGACGTATTTAGTGAGTACGTACAACACCATCGCCGTTTACTCAGGAGTAAGGCTCTGCCCCAGATATCCCACAGATGACATTTACACTTAGACATTTAGACACTTAGAATTTCCGCTTAGATTAGACACTAAGCGATAAGGCTTGGCAGATAATGGAGGGAGATAACACAGTGTATCCCTCGCCGTTTTGCGTAGGGAAACCTATAGCTCCTGCTAATGTTGCTGCATGGTGAAAGCGAAGTTAGCTATAGACAGACTTGACGATTGAAAAAGGCAACGACTTCAAAGGGTCTCTTGCCGCTGGTAGCACCACGATAGCTTACCGATGGCTGTCTTCACTGCCTGGCTGGCTGTTCCCGCAGGTATTCGACAACATCCTGGCCGAGCATGGCCTGCTGGGATTTCCCTTCAGCAGCCAGCCTACGTCCGGACAGGGCGATGGAGGCGACCTGTCATCGGCCGCGGCAAGGGTGCTGGCGCTATCCGGTATACCGGCAATTGTGGACGTACGAGTCGTTAAGGTCAGAAGACATCTGAACTAATTTAGTGTATTTGGGAAAAAGTATTCCGGAAAGCATAGCTTCGAGATTACAACACTGTGAATTAATATCCACCTCGGACCACCGCCAGCATGCAGAGAATGTCAGGACCATCGACTCTTGCACACCGTAGTGCATTCGACGCACGCGATTAATGCCATGATTATCTTAACATTTCACAGTGTATTCCAGTTTTTTTTGCTTTTTGTTCTTTTTTTCTTTTTTGTATTGCACTGTGTTGCATTTTACTGTATTAACATTGTTATTCCCTTTACTTTGTATTTCAACTGCCCCCCCCCCTTATGTAATGCCCGAAAAGGGCCTTTAAGGGTACAATAAATGAATGAATGAATGAATGAATGAATGAATGAATGAATGAATGAATGAATGAATGAATGAATGAATGAATGAATGATAGCGTCATACGCTTAGCCTTTCCTCGTGATTTTACTCTTTTCTCTAATTTTATCGACGCCTGTCCTTCCTCGGCGATTTATTCTTTTCACCACCCTCATCACAGACATGATTTGGTTGACGCGACACTTGACAGGTTTGGTGCTTGTACACCATGGAAAATCAGATTGATTCATGGAAAACTCCTTATTCAAGCGAAAGATGAATGAAGAAGTTTTTGGGTGGACCCCATAGTATGGCAATCCATGGGCAGGTGGCAGCCTGCACATGCTTGCAATGCAAAACACTCTATGGCCGCGAGGAGGTTTCGAACTCGCAGCGGCGCAAGCAGATCAGCTTCGCTGGCCACTGTATTAGACCACTACGTCATCCCCGAAATGCCATAGACCCGTGTACTGCGACCCCAGGCGGTCGAATTATTCGGAGCCCTCCACTAAGGCGTACCTCATAGACTGAGTCCCTTTGGGACGTTAGACCTTATAAAACCAAACCAATCATTGCCGCAGCAGAACAATCCGTTTGTTTAGTTCCCGGCCTCTCGTGCTGTGCATTGAATGTCGTCGTCTTTATCAGCTTCCATCTGTGCGCAGTGGATCCAGAACACACCGATATCGTCTTGCCTTCTTAATCCCAGCCTAGAACCTAAACCGAAGGGAAAAGCGAAGTGCGAGCGTACCTAATTCACATTCGGCCTATTCACGTTTAATCATCCGTCATTTATTTCGCTGTCACTCAAATTCTAACCCAAAACATGCATTCGGCAGGGGCGTCCTTCACTATCACTTTCAATATATAGGAAACAAAGGTAGCGCATCGGTTATGTGACCGGAGAGAATAGGTCGTATCATCTTGCCATATAACGTAGTCAACTGATTCGTACAAAGACGACAAACTTTCAAGAGGGTCGGACTCAGAGGGAGGAGGACACTGTAAAAATTTCTTCTTGCGTTTGCAATGACCATGGGAACAGTCCCTGTAGATTAAGTGACCTTGCTATGTGATGGCTTCCTTTCATGTCAACATCAACCTCCGTTCCTTATGAGGCTCTTGGGTGTAACAGCTACTTCTGTACAAAATTATCAGTGCCTTCCTTCGCTTTCCATCGTCGAACAGTGGCATCCCACGAAGAAGAACTCTTCCCGTGACTGGGCGTCGGCGAGACCACGGTGGCTGGCACGAATCGGAGCCCCCGAGCCCCTGTTCCGTGATTTCTCGCGCATGAGCGACGTCCACGACGAGTGGTACCTGACGGCGGCGCAAGGCATCGCCGGTCACAGGGACATGCGCGGTCTGTTCCGCGTCGAGCAGGCGCTGGTCGAACTGGCGGCACACCGGCGGGGTGCCGGCGACTACGCCCGCACTACCGTCGCCCACCTCGCCCATGCACCCCACTGGAACTGGACTCGCTTCCTCGGCGTCGTATTCAGAGGTGATCTTACTCGACTGCGTCACTATTTGCTATAGCTGGGGAGTATTAAGGCGAAAGCCTGTAATGCCTCATCGTTGTCGACAGAAGGTTGTCAGCAGAGGTGTCACGCTTTTCGGTTGGTCGAAATGGTTATGACGTCAGAGTGCGCAGATTCGCAGTAATGAGGTCACCCACGGATGCCTGACGCCCCTTTTGGAGCAGAAGACAACTAATGAAATAGTTGTCGTCCGCTTCGGCAGGGGGGGTAAGGCGTCCGTGTGTGACCACATTACATGCCTCATTACTGCGAACAGAGCCATGGATACAACCGAACTCACCGAAGCAGGGGGAAGCAAAGCGAAGCGAGCTATGAAAAGAAAAATGATAGGTGTAATGAGAGGCAGGAAGAGGGTAGAGTGGGTCAGAGAACAAACGCGGTATGGTGACATCTATAGTCGAAATCAAGAGGAAGAAATGGGCTTGGGCAGAGCCGCTGGTCCTTAACGGTGACGTAGTGGATTCCAAGAGAAGGCAGGCGTAGCGGGGGGCGGCAAAAAGTTAGGTGAGCGGATGAGCTTAAGAAGTTTGCGGAGATACGGTGGACGCAACTGGAAAAGGACAAGGTTTGTTGCCGAACTGAGTGACATGGGAGAGGCCTTTGCCTTGCAGTGGGCGTAGTCAGGCTGATGATGATGATGATCCTTCCTCATCACCACTCCGTTTCTCTTAGAACTCGGGCTTTTCTTTTTATGAGGCAAAGGCTATACGGTCCTGCTTTACAGATCCAGGTGACATTTTATATTCATTTCTCAGTTCCTGTCACCTTTCCTATCAGAGAAAAGCGTATCCACGCTGTCGCGTCGCAGGCATCGCTACGTTCGGCCGACGGACGCCGGTGCTCGTGAAAGGCGGCTCCTTCCAGCGCCAGCTGTCCGCGCTCATCTCCCAGTTCGGCCCCGTCCACCTGCTCAACTACTTGGCCTTCCGCCTGCAAGTCCGATACGCCCCTTTCCTGGAACGAAGGCCACGCTTCCTCAGGCTGGCGCAGCTCTCGGCGGCACGGCAGCCCGGATGGCGCGACGGTGACCCTCCGGATGACGTCAGCGACTTGCGATGTCTGAGACTGATGACAAGCGCAGTTCCGGAGCTCATGGCTTTCGTCTACTGGAACGGTGTCCGGCCCAGAGGTCGGAAGCGGGATCGGAGCGAGCGGGAGGCGCAGCGAGGGCGTGGCTTCCGGGACATGACCCGCCATCTGGTAGACTGGACTGTCAGGACGGCGCCCCACGAGGTAATCTGCTCAGCATCACGGTTGATGACCCGGTGTGCAAATGTCCGAAGGAGTTCTTCAGAGTATCATTATCATCATCATCATCAGCCTGTCTATGCTCACTGCAGGACAAAGACCTCTTCCATATCTCTCAAAATAACCATTTGCTATGCCCGCTGCGATGACCCGATCCCCAGAAACTTCATAATCTCATCCGCGCACCTAACATTCTGCCGCCCTCTGCTAGGCTTCCATTCACTTCAGAGTATGGTCTAGCCATATTAACAGAACCAGAACGAAGCAGCGCTCGCTAGAGCTGTGCAGACGATAGCAGGACAGGACACAGTACTGTTCGTTCCCTCCAGTGTTATACCCAGTAACTCTCATAGCGCCAAGAAAAAAGTGGGAGGGGTTTAATGTAGTTAAACCGAGTAGACGTGCGATAGCATGTGCTCATTCCTCAAATGGAGGGGGCCCTTAAGCGCTAAGTTTATGACGCCATAGCTCTTGTGAATTATAGCTTATGTATGTACAATTTGTCATTCTCTGTTTAGGATTCATAGATCGCTGCGCGTCCCCATACCCCTACCAGCGCAGTGCCGCAGCGGTTAAGCGATGCGCCACTGCACTAGCAGGTGGCTGTTTCTATCACAGCCACCGGTAGCGATTGCGCGACCCATGTTGCTCATCCAGAGCAACCTTTCGTGACTAGTTGTTTAACTGCCACCTGCCAGGGCAGGTTGTGATGACGCCACAAGGTTACGTGACCTAGGTGGCATGACAACCTCCTCCCATTGGCTACAGCTGGCGCGACACTCCTCGGAACTTACCAGAGCTTCCTTCCATTGGCTGCAGCTTGCGCGACGTTCCTCCGAAGTATCCCGAGCTTGCTCGGGTAAGCTCGGGTTTGTTCGGAGCGCTAGACAAGATGACAAGATTCTCGCTCGGGGTTGATACGTCTAGAGTAATGATTTCGCACTAATATGTCTGTAATCCGATCACAGCTTGGGCACAGCAAGAGATAAGTCGGTTTAAGATTTTGAGGAACTTGCGGCGCTGAAAGACTGCACACCAGCGTAGGACAACGGTATCTTAAATAAGGTATGGCGGGATTGTCCTTGAAAAATTCTATTAAGGATTCTTCAAAAACAGCGCAAAAAGGGCACGGACGACACAGAATTGGACGGAACAGGGCGGGACGGGGTAACGCCTATCCCGTCCAGTTCTTTGTCGTCCGTGTCCTTTTTGCGCCATGTTTTCGAAGAACTGGTACCAACTAGCCCAAACCAAGCTACTGTTAGATCTACGAAGGACGTCGAGAGGATAGTGCTTGAAAAATGTTCGCTGCTGCACCTTTCGTCACATTTCTTTTTTAGACTCATATAGCCAAGACAAAGTCTACGTTCCTATTACAGCTTGGGCGCGCCCATGGTAGGGGGCGCAGTCGGACCTCCGGTCTCCTGAGGGACATCGAGCTCTTGCGGCAGCAGCTGTTCCTACCGGAGTGGCTGCACAAACCGCCTCTGCGCATGCGCTTCGCTGAGCTTGCCTTCGCCGACGCCGAGGAGTCGCCGCTGGTCTCGTGGAGAGGATTGCTGGCCTCCCGGAAGAGGAACGCCCTGCTCAAGATCGCCGACCGGGGCTTCGAGACCTTCTGGGAGGTACGCGGACATCCAGGCGAGGTGCTCTCGGCTTATTTGAATCTCTGAGCCTTCTTTCATAACGCTAGTTAATTCTTTGTGGAAGGAGAGCAGAAGTAGGGGGACCAAACCAACTTATTCGAATATCCTCGTCAGTTATAATGCGCATTTGTCTTTTACGGAACTCTTAAAGAAACGCATCACTCCCGCAGCCTAAGTACCATTGAAAATCGGAGAGTACTCACTATGTTCCCATGAAATCAGGTTTACAAACAGCGTGAAATGATAGGGGCGCTCTGAGCAACCTCCCAAGTTGGTAGATTCGTCTAAAGCAGATTTCTGCGCCCAGTGGCCAAACAGCTCTCAAGTCGCTTGCGCCTTTGCCTGATATTTCTTGTAATTTCGATTTAATTACTCATTTTGTCGGCAATGTGTTAAGCTTAATATACGCCACCAAGCGTTCTTTCATCTTTTTGGAGCCCCAAAAGCACGTAACAGATAGCATGGAGAAAACTCATAAGTGAAGAACTGCTCGATCCCTGGCTGCGTACATTCACGGGACCACCGAGGTTTGAAATGTGTACTTGTTTTGAACAAACGCTCAGAGACAGAACTTCTCGGGTCTGACGAGGATATGAATTAAACACAAATAGTTGTGTCCGGGTATGGCTTTGAATATAAAATAATGAAGCGTCAGTGCAGTTACTTACACAACTTTTATTTTCACATACTGGAGCATTCTAATTTGGTGAATAATAAAGCGGCAAACTTATAACTAAGTTCATACTGCGGATCAGGTTTATAACAATTTGAAAAAGTGCTCTAGCATAGGTAACGAAGAACGGTCCCGTTAGCCTGTGGTGAGCACAGGGATCGTGAAGCTCAGTTAACTGTCGTTAGTATATGATGCTCACTCCTTGCTGCAGAAGGAAATAGTCGTGGTGCCACCTTCGGGTGCATTTTTTACCTCCTCAATGGCATCCTTTCGCATACCCTCGCGCATACCGACCACAAACAACGGTATTTTTTGGCTCAATATCAGGAAACAGCCACAGTTTCCGCCATTACAGGTGACGGAAACAGTTTCTGCAATGAAACTGCAGAATAGACAACCCTGCACAGTCTCGGATCAAGCGTCAGCATAGCAGCCAATGTTTTTTCACTAGCTTTCACGTTCTCCGCTCTCAGAGTGCACCGTACGGTGTCATTCACCTCGGGACGCTATTCTATTGATGTCAATGTCCCGGATATAGTTTTCAACGCGAAGGCTATGAAAACCACCGAATAGCAGTTACTCCTGCACCTACACGCTCATCCCTCCTAATTCCCCTACAGCGGCTGCGAGCCATCCCTCTCTTGTAATAAAGGCTTTATTAAATCATTCACTACTTTAGTCCGCCGAGGTGGCTCAGTGATTATGGCGCTCGGTTTTAACAGTAGCTAGTGTTGAAGCATCCAAACCATAGTAGAATCAAATCAAAATGCGCCGTGAACATTTAGTGAACATATCGCCTTGAACATTATAGTTGGTTGGCCGCGGTGGCTTAGTGGTTATGGTGCTGGGATGCTGACCCTAAAAATGCAGGTTCGATCCCGGCCGCGGTGGTTGAATTTCTTTGGAGGAGAAATTCCAGAGGCCCGTGTTCTGTGCGATGTCAGTGGACGTTAAAGAACCCTACATGTTCGAAATTTCCGGAGCCCTTCACTAAGGCGTCTCTCATGGCCTGAGTCGCTTGGGGACGTTAAACCCTGTAAATCAAACCAAACCATTCACTACTTTATTTTTCGGGCTATACGTCTCCGCTTCGCTGACGGCTGAGCGCAATTGTCGCTCACCCTCATCATTGAAATATATGAAGTATATATTTCAATATATAATGTACTGAAATAAACACCCAGTCAATGTCAAGTTCATGGCAGAACCAGTTAACCTCTACTGCATTACGACAAAGCTGTGCACGGAGTCGTCGCCATTTTGGATCATGATCACTGAACCAAGACTTGCCACAGACAAAAAAAAAAGGACAATGCTTCGGATTGCAGTCACGGGTATTCGATTTGCTGGTTATTTTCAGGTCTCATCGAATATTCGAAATGAGATGAGCCCACCTACTGGATATAAATGATCAGTCAAAAATATCCAAACATTTCGTTCGTACTCGAAATTTTCCAATATACGCACGCCGCTTAAAAGCTGAAATTAGGCTGGAACAGGGCAGACAAACTGAAACACAATGAAAAGAAGACAACCAAAACCTCTAATTTTCTGCTCGCCTGAGAACTTCGTGAGCTTTTTTTTTTTTCTTTTTCATCAGCGGTTCTATACCTCCGTTTATTTCCTAGAATGTGCCCTCCCAGCACCAGAGTGGTTATCGCGTTTGGCTGTCCCGCAAGACGCCCCAAAATTAAACCCCGACCGTACCTGCCGCAATTTGATGGAAACTGCGCACGAAAAATACGTGTTATAGAATGCCGTGTTATAGGAATTGCATATGAACTACGCGAGAGAGCCTAAATTTCAACCGCGGCTCTCTTCTACAGCAAGCATCACGCTCCTCTTGCGTCGACCCCTTTTCGACCATTTTCTCCAAAGCTTGGTAGAGATGTTCACCGACAGCAAGTCTGCACCTTTCTCTTCCTCACGGCCACATAAATCTGCAAAGTTTAATAGCTCAAGGTTTCATTTAAATCTGCAGCAGGCCATGGAACTGAGACACGAGGGACACTGGTTTACACGACATTCGCGCTCCGCACATGAGCGTCAAGTCCGTTTTCCGGGCACTACAACGTGACAGCGGCCGCGAGATTTCTTAAACAAGAGCGTCTGTCCTAAGCTCGCACATCTCGCGAATGGAGTTAATGCGGAGAACCTACATTCGCTAGAGCAGTTGGAGACTATACATCATGTCTTCCTCCTGCTTGCCGATTTCAGGGTTCAGCGCTGAGGAGCACGCCATGGTTGGACGTCGACGAAGAGTACCTAGCCGTACCACCTGGTGCTGTTGACACCAGGTACTGCCAGTTCGCGGCTTTTTATTGCGTTATCTCTAATACAGGCATTACTGAAGGTTGCGTTAGCACGAAACATGGGTGGTACCGTTGGCATACAGATTGTGGACCACCTATTTGGCGTAGAATGTTCGGAGTGGTATCAAACTATTCAGCGCTTTAAAGAGCATAAGATTACTAGTCGAATCAAAGTGTAGCTTATCATAGGGATTCGCACCGACGACCTTTGGTTCCCCAAACCGTGACTTCTCGAAAATTCAAACGTCCATTACGCCCAAACTAACTGTCGTAGGACATTCGAAGTGGTGTAAAACAATCCGTCTCCTTGCGCTGCACACGTTGGCATCAAAAAAAAAGTAGATATACGGATATAACGAAAAAATTTTACCGGATATAACGAAGATGGCTAATGACGCAATATTCGTTCGATATTGCTAACGCTCGATACTCATACGCTGCCTCAGCGTTTCGCTCTTTACTTTTTTCTGCTGATCGGCATAGCTGTTTCTTTTCAAGGGAAAATTATACAATCCGTTAGCTTTTCTCAGTAGTCATTATGAACAAACAACTATAGGCAAAGCCCAAATTTTTACAAATACTGATAAGAGCAGTAGAGCTGTCCTAGTCTGTGTTGGGGGAGAAATAATCAAGCGAAAACGAGCACTAGAGAGGAAAGCTTGAATTCCAATCGGCCCGCTTGCCTTGACAAGATGCAGGTAGCTTCTGCTGTTGGTGAATCAAGCACCCTTCCAGGAGAGTCGTCTGGAGAGCTCTGTGAATAGTTAATGGTAAATGCATCGACTAATGAACATTATTCTTTTTAATATTCTTAATAATAACAGCTGCACTGCAAGAATGCGGAGATATTAGTTGCGTGAATTTTTCATGGTTAGCTGCTTCGTCTTTCTCCCACGGCTCTAAGTTCACCAGAAAGCTGTATATTTATTTATTTATTTATTTATTTATTTATTTATTTATTTATTTATTTATTTATTTATTTGAATTTCGTGCAGCGCTGTGACAGCACAATTGCATAATTGATCCAGAATAGCACAATGGGTTCCGGCTTGAGGGTCCCATACAGCACACGCATAATCCGTGATTGATCTGGTGTTAGTAAAATATAAAAGCTCCTTAACCTTTTGAGGAGCATCCTTAAAATTCCTTTTTAAAAAAATTTAACATTCTCGACGCCTTTGTTGCTATGTATTCAACCTGTTTTCTCCACGTAATGTCAGCCGAGAAGTAAATACCAAGGTATTTATAATCCGACACTTTAGATAAAAGGTGCTCATTTAAAACATACTCCGAGTCAATTGGAGTGCGCCTGCGGGTAAAGGAAACACAGCAACATTTAGCCTCATTAAAAGACATGCTCCATTTAACGCACCATTGTTGAATGCTGTCTAGCATTTGTTGAAGGTAATCTATGTCACATGGCGCTTTAATTGAATGATACAAAACACAGTCATCGGCGTACAATCGCACCCGGCGTACAACCGCATCTTACATTGCAAGCAGCAAGAAGCTCTAACGCCTCCCACCGTTAAAAAATGTAGGGGAACTTAAGCTCTTTGTCCCTTTGATTATAATTGTTCGGCAGAAAGGACATAAGGATTGATGCTAAAGTTCGATTTATAAGTGAAATAACTTTCCACTCTCGGTGCGTCAAGACCGCGACAAGGACTCAGTGAGCAATGTTTGGATGTAAACGGCGCTGAAGCCTAGCCTCAGAGATCAGCACTTTAAAACGGTCTTGACGTAGTCGCAGTTTGTTTCTGAAAGCAGCCGCAAGCGGCGACACCTATTCTTCAATTTTTACACGTTTCGGGCTCATAACAGCGGTTTTCATTGTCATTAGAACACAGTAGTTTAGATACACACGAAATTTTTATCTTCAGTGCCCATAAATGATCCGGGAAGCTGACGGAAAGGCCATGCCATGCGCAAAGGCGTCTAACTGTGAAACATTTTGTTCGTCGGAAAGGACGTGGTGCTAAGAGGTCGCGGTAAGTGGTCGAGAGTGCATAGCCCTCGACGACTTTCCCAGGCCACTCCACCGCCCAAACGCGTTCTGTGGTCAGAGCTAGTCAGCACGGTCTCCCACCACTAGAGAGAAGGAGCGGTAACTAGATCACCCGGAGGTGGCTCAATTTTAAAATCTCACAGGATGTGATCGTAGTTGGCTCGTTGGCCGCAGTGTTTACAGTTCGGGTTGTATAGAACAGGGCAAATGTGCGCGAGGAGTGATGGGGTGCGTATCGATCTCGTCTGTAGACGACGCCACGTAACCTCTTGTCCTTTAGTCAGACTTTTTCTCCTCTCTAGTTTAAAATGATTGGTGAAATCATGATATGGGATCATAAAGTCCTTCGTGAAATTCAGGGAGCCAGACTCATCCACTACCCGGTCGACGAAACCTCTGGCTTTCTTGTGGGCTGCCTCGTTCCCCTTATTCCCCGAATAGCTTCGGACCTTATCAGTTCGGAATAATTTGGTGAGAATTTGGTGGCGTTAAGGATTTTAAGGGAGGTGTTTGTAATTCTCCATTTTGCGAAATTGTTCTCTTTCTTATTTTCCAGGTTCGACGGCCCCGCCTTCTTTGTTCACCACGTGCCCTCCCTGGGCGTTGACTTGGCTCGGCTTCTCGCGTCTCGGCTCGGCCCAACAGCCGCCCACGATCGCAGCGCCTCCCTGCGGCTGCAGCTGGACCTGCTGAGCGACTGCCTGCGTCGGCAACAGCACAGCGCGCGTCCTTCGAGCGATGCCGCTGCCCACGAGGACATGCTCGACCTGTTGGCCCTGCGGGTCGCCCTGCACGTGTTTCGCCACCAGGTGGCGCGGGGGAGCCGCCGGTGCGTAAAGCCATAGTACTGCATTGTAGTGGGATAGAGCTTAAAGTGGGATACAACTTACGACAACAGCAGGTGCTAACTCTGGCCCACTGTCCACGGCGTAGGGTATTACTCCACTCGCCAATTACAATAGTAAATGAAATGAACTTGTTAATGGTTCACTATATAAAACAAGCCAGGTAAAAAAAACCAAGAGCTTGCAACTTTTTGTCTTATGAGTATCTTCTTGTTAAGGTAACGAGAAAAGTATTAACAACGTACTACTTTTTTGTCGTGGAGGAAATCTGCGCAGCGGTCCTGATGTTGGCCGAGCTTCACTGCAGGCTTAAGTTGTATCCGACTTATTCCACAAGCCACCAGGCATGGAACAGATGCGGTTAGAGCAGCGAAAACCAGCATTTTTAGTTCGCTAAGCGGCGACCTTTTCAAGCCATTTAGCTGTCCTCTGTGACCTGCAAGGCGTACAAGGTGCTGCTTGAACGGATCGGAAACATTTATTTTTTCTCGGTAGCGTGGCTTTTTGGGCTTGTTGGTACATAGTTCCAATATACTGTAGCGCAGCAAAAGACGAAGACACAAGAGACGAGAGACGAACAACACGAGCGCTAACTTCCAACAGATTTTAATCTCCTGAAGCATCACATTTATACGCCAGAAAACAGTAATCACATGTGCGAACAGTATCAATTCCTCAGAAAAACAAGCTCTTTATCTGAGAGGAGAATGGAAGGTGTGCTTACACACGAGCATCCTGACCTATTTATCTTTTCAGCTTCGATGATTTCTCGCGTTACTCTTTCTCTGCTTTTTCCTATTACGACACTTTTATCAAATAAAGGCTTACAGGTTTTTGACTTGCATGCGAGAATGTGGTCAACCAGCGATCCGCCTTGCCCGTTTCTGACGTTGCGAGCGTGTTCCATTAGGCGCTCATTCAGACATCTCCCCGTCTGGCCGATATAGTGTTTCCCGCATGACAAGGGAATTTTATACACAACACCTTCATCGCACGTGACGTAGGGCTTCTGGTGCCTAGTTGCGCATCCGCGCGCTTTGTTGGTGTTTGTTTTTCCCAGTTTGCACAACGTTGGAAGTTTTTTCGGCGCCGAGAACACGACGATTGCATTCGCTCGTTGACCAATTCTTTTCAAATTGTGGGAAATCTTGTGGAGATAAGGTAATACAACAAGGTTTTTTCGTTCACGAGGAACCGGGTTTGGGTGACATTGATTTTCTGGTCTCATTTTCTTAACAAGTTTTTCGGCAACAGAAACTTGAACATGGGAGGGGTACCCGGCATTAGTCAGCCTCTTGGACTGCTCTTGAAAACTATCGGTCATCATGTGCGGACAAGATTTCTGGAGAGCATTTTGAAAACATAAATTGGCAATACCTCTTTTTACCAGTTTTGAATGAGCGGAATGATATGGCAGCATCGGCTTGTTGCTACGCGGCTGGTAGGCCCAGCATATGTGATGAGCGTGAAAGGTGAAGTTAATGTCTAAAAACCTAATAGAGTTATTGATGGGCAATTCTGATGTTAAAACAAGCGGTTTAAAATGTTCTTTCATTATAGTTAAAATGCTATGAGCCTTTGGCTCAAGTGAGCCATAGTCACACTTAACAAGAATAAAAAAGTCATCAACAAATCTAAAGACCTTGCTTACGTCCTAGCTGTCTAAGTGGCTTGAAACAGCCTTGTCAAGTTTTGATAAAAACAGATTACTCAGAATCGGCGCTATGCACGACCCGATGCATATCCCTTCTTTCTGAAGGTAGGGTTTTCCTTCCCAGTTAATGAACGTTGACTGCAAGTAAATAGCTAAAATTTCTAAAAAAACTGCTCGCCGACACACCCGCCGCGTTCTGGAAAGCAACACACCCGAACTCATCTATGCACTCCTCTACACAGCACAGCACCTTGTCGTTTGGCAGCGAGTAATATAGATCCTTAACATCCACAGAAAATGCAACAATGCTGTCATCAGAGCGCGACCGAACAAAGTCTAAAATTTCGTCAGATTTCTTAACCATGAAAGGGTCGTCAAGCGGTAAAAGGTTAAGTTTGCTTTGTAAGTACATCGAAACCGTTTTTTTGCTATGTGCCAGTTTCAGAAATTATCACCCTGAATGGTTTTTCCGGTTTATGGGTTTTTGCACTGAAAAACACGTCTAAAAAAACTTTTCGTGCATCGCCTATTTCTTTAGCCAGCTTGGTAAGGTTTAACTTTAACCTAATGGAACACGCTCGCAACGTCAGAAACGGGCAAGGCGGATCGCTGGTTGACCACATTCTCGCATGCAAGTCAAAAACCTGTAAGCCTTTATTTGATAAAAGTGTCGTAATAGGAAAAAGCAGAGAAAGAGTAACGCGCGAAATCATCGAAGCTGAAAAGATAAATAGGTCAGGATGCTCGTGTGTAAGCACACCTTCCATTCTCCTCTCAGATAAAGAGCTTGTTTTTCTGAGGAATTGATACTGTTCGCACATGTGATTACCGTTTTCTGGCGTATAAATGTGATGCTTCAGGAGAATAAAATCTGTTGGAAGTTAGCGCTCGTGTTGTTCGTCTCTCGTCTCTTGTGTCTTCGTCTTTTGCTGCGCTACAGTATATTGGAATTTTTTCTCGGTTACGCGAAAAAACTTGCCCAACAAGATACGCTTCTTTAATAGATAGCGTTAAAGGCTTCGTTGTCCACAAAATTTCATGTCGCGTTGTCGGCGCTGTCAGCGACAAATCCCGACCATAAATCTGTCATCTGATTCCCGGAGAACAACCTAGGGGGCAGGTGGGACACCTAGGTCACGCGACCTTGCGCCGTCATCACAACGTACTCATTATAGCAGGTGGCACTTAAATTAATGATTGGTCGCTCGGAAAGAGCAAAATGGGTCGCACAGGGCCATAGAGTTTCTTACTACTACCTAGAGGGAAAGCTGGCGGCGCTGCACTTCAGCCAACATGGACGCTCAAAGCATCATGGGGCGGTGAGCTACTTGTTGCGGCACAGTCGTAGTTTTTCGGAAACACAGAGTGGCAGTACTAAGGCGTTTCATTCCGAAAACGTTGCTCGTGTGTGCGCAGACGACTTTCGCGCGAACGCAGTGGGCAAAAGCCATAGTAGTGAAAACGCTTAGACACACGACGCCAATAAAAGGTATCACTTTTCCGAAATGCTATTAAAAAACCTCTTAAAGTATCTAAGCAACAACATTTTTTTTTAAACATATTTACTTTTAAAAATGCGCTTGTTAATTACGAAATATTAGTTTTTATAGTGTTCTTTACTTGGCCAATAGGAGAGCGAGTCGTCTCTTATTTTGGGCAAACTTTGCACTTAAATGCTTTTCTGCTCGTTTGTTGCAATCATTGGACAAGATATTGAATGTTAGGACGTTTGTAGTTATCAAAGAGCTTTATTTTTCTGTTATTTTGTGGCCAAAAGTTGCAGTTCCGCAACAAGTAGCTCACCGCCCCATGATGCTCTGAGCGCCCATGGTGGCTGAAGTGGTCTCGAGGGGTCTCCACGCAAACTCCCATAGACGGGCTGCCAGCTTTCCCTCTAGGTAATAGTAAGAAACTCTATGCACAGGGCCCACCGCTGGGAGCACCTGTCGCCGCAGGGCAGTGGTGCATCGCGTAACCGCTGCACCACTGCACCAGGAGCGGTACGAGTACTCGCAGGGTTCTATGAATGTAGAGAATGACGATGTGCGCATACAGGAATTAACCTATTACACTATCGCGTCATACCCTCAAGGCGGAGCTTGTGTGTCCCCTCCATTTTTTTTCAATTTTTTCTTTGCTTGCTAATTCGCGATAACCCCGCAGTCGGCTGCGTAATCAACGGAGAGGTTGAATTTGTCGCTTATAACAAGGACTCTGTAAAAGCAGATGCAAAGAGCACCACAAAAGTGATTTTTTTTTTCCTGGCAACGTTAGGCAGCCGCAGACGCACACCTCCCAAATCTGTTGGTATGTAGAGAAGGGAGATGCTCTGGAAAAAAAAAAAATCTCTGCCTCTCCCGTAAACGAGAGTAGAGTAAGCATGAAATGTTTACGGGCCTAATGTCATCTCGGTGGACACCCGAACCGCACCGTACAGGAAGGGAGGAACGCCACCACCCGTTCGACGCGATGCCTTGTCATTTGAACACAAGGTTTTTTGAGGAAAGGAAATGGCGCAGTAATTCTCTGCCATCTCGGTGGACACCCGAACCGCACCGTAAAGGAAGGGAGGAACGCCACCACCCGTTCGGCGCCTTTGAACGCAGCGCTTCTCCCCCGGATCACGTATGACAACGAAGTGTAACGTGGCATTTATGTGCTTTTTGCACGCGTTATTAGAAATCGGAAATTATAATTCCGTACATTATCAAACCCACAGCTCCACTGATATCTTGATAAACGTTGAGAAGGCACTGGCAGCAGTTATTTTTTGTCTCATTTGGAGACCAACCGGCGCTTGCATGCCGGTCGCGTAGGAGGGCTTACAGAGTCTCGTTAAATCTCGTTAAGTCTCGTACGGTGCCCGGATGTTCTCGTTTCAGAGCCCGGATGAGTGGATTTCAGTGCCCGGATGACTGGAATTCAGTGCCCGGATGAGTGCATTTCAGTGCCCGGATGACTGGAATTCAGTGCCCGGATGATGGCTCTCGGTCTCGGCATGACGTCACCACACTGCCGACAACGGGAGCTAAAAGCATTTCATGCTTAAAATGTTTGGTGACTAAGCGTTGCAGAGCACGTCGCTCTGCATTGCCCTCAGCATTGTTCTAGTTTCTAGGAACGTCAAGATATGCGAATGCGCTTTGTGCAACTTCACGTTAGTCCATGGTACGTTAGTTGGCGCATAACGGGACAAGGGACAGAGAAAGACGCGCACAACGCAGGCGCTTTCTCAGGCCCTTGTCCCGTTATGCGCTGCCTCACATACTATGGGCCACAGTAGCCGACTCGGCAAAGTTTCTAGCACTTTGCGTCCACGCTAGTCGGTTGACGTCATCGGTGCAGAAAAGAGAAAAAGAAGTTACGTGAACGAGGCATTCGTAGGAGCAGTTCTCCACTTTCGCCTGTTGCGTGAACCCTAAAGAGGGCGCTATTATAGCCCTGCGCGACAGTGCACGCCGTTCTGGATGAATCCATCCCTTATAAAACGGTCTATAGACAGTCTGACTTCTTATTGACTCTATTGACTTCCTATAGATATTGCTTTTTGTCTATTCGTAATCTATAGACAAAAGTCTACTAAAAGTGTATGGCCATAAATCTATAGATTGTCTATTGACTGTCTATGGCATTTGCATTGCCTATAGACTTTTGTCTATAGACAGTCTACAGACTTTATAGACAGAAGTCTATAGACACTCTATAGACTGTAATTTTTTTTTTTGTAAGGGATGACTCGTTACTTGTTCTGCGCAGATAGGAAAATGCAACAGCTCCTCACTTTCACACCTCTGCATTGCCTTGTTCAGTGTCCTTGGATAAATCACAAATATTAACAAACTACAGTCAAAGTCAGATATATTCAGCTCGAAGGTGATCGCAAAATTGTTCGATCTATCGCGTACTTCCATATATAAAAAATGCAGCGGACAAGCGTATCTGTAACACAGAAACAAAAATACATTGAGCCTACGCTAGTGACGTGTGTCTGGCGGAGAGGCACCGCCTGCCAGCCTGATGGCTGAGCGGCCCTTTTCCCTTTTAGTCGTCGCTAAGCTTAGCCTCCTTCGCATCGAGGCCGCAGCGGATGGGGCTTTGAAAACAGCCACTGCTTATTAATAAGGTGTCAGATCGTGTTTCCAGTAGTCTCGAAGTTTTATAATCTCATTAAAACATGGCAGAGTTGGCTTACGGAAGGCCTTCGAAAGGAGCGAGGGCCGCCTGTAAGCTTTACTAGTATAGTTTGCTTGGCTTCGTCGCATGACAGTGGTGCGACATCGAAAATGCATGCAAGAGACCGAAGACCACCCTCAAGCACAACCTATAGTACGGTACATTGTCACGTGGTTTCAATGCGCTAGCGCTGCCGGTAAGTGCCCAAGGCTGCAAAGACGACGACCCTCCTCCGCTCTCCAAAAGTGATTGAAGAGCGCTGTCACGGATCGTTCGATATATCGAACAACCGGCGAAATTGGAGCTCGGTATACTGAGGTACTTTATTATACCTTTGCTCAGAATCTTCAAAGGAATAACCAGTCTCTTTGATACAACAAATAATTCACCCAGGTTTCGGTGTAACAGAACGGCCGCCGCGGTGGCTCAGTGGTTATGGTGCTAGGCTGCTGACCCGAAAGACGCGGGTTCGATCCCGGCCGCGGCGGTTGAATTTCTTTGGAGGAGAAATTCGAGGCCCGTGTACTGTGCGATGTCAGTGCACGCTGAAGAACCCCAGGTGGTCGAAATTTCCGGAGCCCTTCACTACGGCGTCTCTCATAGCCTCAGTCGCTTTGGGACGTTAAACCCCATAAACCAACCAACCATGTGACAGAACTCGACTGCATCATGTTTGTTTTTAAATTGCAGTCACTACAACATGCATGACTACGCTTTTTTTTTTACCGCTTGCATCGAATTCTCTTGCCGAAATGTCATTGATGGAGGCACACTAAGTACATGGACATGCCCGTGGTCGCCCATCTTCGTCCGCAGGTTCCAGCTGCGTGAAGTTGGTTCGGGTTCAAACGTGACGTACAGCACAGACCAGCTGTTCTTCTACGAGTTCGCCTTGGACCGGTGCGAGGCCTACGACGAGGCCTACCTGCAACAGCGCACGGTCAACGGGCTTCGCTCGCCCGCGCCTACACTCGTCAACGGACCGCTCCGGAATCTCCGGGCCTTCGCGAGGGCCTTCAACTGCTCGCGTGGTTCGCCAATGAGTCCCAAGCTCATCTGCAAGCTCTAGGCTGCGTCGGAGCATCGTCGTGCCCAGCAGAATCCACGCGTGATAAACACACAAAATCATTAATAGATTGAATGGGACCGCGTTTGCGAAGAACGCCGTTAGTAATTATAAGGGATAAGACTCTTTGACTATGCGATAAGGATCGGCTGGTGAAGAATTAAGAGAGATTTTACGAAAACCAGTGCTTTGTACCTGCTTTTGGTTACGAGCTGGCACATATGCGTCACCATGACGTCACTTGGAAATGAAGACGTTACCCCAACAGTGCTTCTTTGCATCCATTGCTTGTCTTTTGTTTGGAGCCAATACAAAAATGGTCTATAGACAGTCTATAGACTTTTTTATACAGTCTATTGCCTTCCTGTAGATATTCCTTTTTGTGTATAGTCTATCGACATAAGTGTACTAAAAGTGCATGGCCATAAATCAATAGATTGTCTATAGACTGTCTATAGCATTTGTATTGCCTATTGACTAGCCTATAGAATTTATCTATAGACAGCCTATAGACTCTACAGACAGAACTTTATAGACAGTCTACAAAACTTTTTGTAAGGGACTGGTCCAATTGTTGCTTCGGCCACTCCTCTTCTGGTCCTGCCCGGACCGATAGTATCTCTAATAGTACCTCTTGCATAGTCAGAGCAATGCTAGTACATGTTTAAGCACTTTTCTGACCACGCGGAAACACAAGGCGCACGTACTTGGAATGCTTGGTTCAAGGAATTACCCGAAAGGTTAAAAGTGGTAGGGGTTTAACGTAGTTAAACCGAGTAGACTCGAAAGCATGTGTTCATTCTTCAGTTGCAGGGGACATTTAAACTCCGCCTTAAGGGTATGACGCGGCAGCTTTAGTGGATTAATGCCCATATGTACAGAATTGGTCATTCTCTCCACTACCTCCTCGTACCACCACCAGACCAGGGGCGCAGGGGTTAAGAGATGCACCACTGCAGTGGCAGGTATGGCTGTTTCTATCACAGCCACAGGTAGGGATTGTAGTAGTAGTAGTAGTAGTAGTAGTCGTATGTTTATTTGGCCATATTACATACAATATGCCCTAGAGGTGAGGCTAAAGGAGGTAGACCCAGCGTATTCGCCAACTGCAGCCTGTACAGCCACAAGGCTTGAAACCACGGTGAATTGATCACGGTGACTGAAGATTGTCACAACGGCTTACCTAAAAGGGATAATAAATCCTCTTAAATGGCGTTATATGCCACTAAGCATCACGATTTGCGACCTAAAAGGGAAAAAATTGGAAAAAATGAAATTAAAAAACAATAAAATTACAGCACAGAGAGCGGAGTCGAACGGCCGACCTTCCATACGCAACACGTGCCTCTAATCCACTGCGCCATAGCGGCGCTGTCAAGCCGTCGTTCTGAATGAATATTTATAACCAGCCTTAATGTGGCTGCTACCTGCCGGTGGGCGGCGCTGTCATCGCTGGCTGTACCGGCTGCATTTGGCGAACACGCGACCAAGCACGCCTCCTGACAAGGCCTACACCCCGATCAACACATCATGGAAACGGGGGCCGAATGGAGAAAAGATAAAAAACAATGAGCAAAACATGATCACAATAGAAAATAGTTAATGATAGACAATAATAAATATCAATTAACAATAAACAAAACATTTCATAATATGCACATTAAAAAAAAGCAGAAGACAAACAAACACTCAAAAAACTAAGTATACAGAATTAGCAGAAATTTTACCGGCGGGGGGGAAGAATCGTCAGATTTTTCTTGAATACAGACACACTATAACTTTCTAAAGCAATCTGAATAAGAGACTGGTAGGCATTACACAATGTTATAATTTGATAATCGGTTGTTTGTTTACCATAATTTGTTCTGGGTCTTGCAGTAGATAGGGCAACGGAACGTAGACCATACGCAACGTTTCTTGAATTATAAGTATTAGAAAAAGAGCTTTAGAAAAATGTGCAAAGTATTAGAAAAATGTGCAACCTATTTTGCTCTTCCCGAGCAATCTCTTTCGACCGGTCATTATTTTAACTGCCTCCTGCCAAGGTTCTCAAGTAAATATAAACAGCGCTAAACAACAGGACCAGAAAGAAGAGTAGACAAACACGGTGCTGAACTTACAACTAAGTTTATTAGAAGGAAAAATTTTCAATATATACATACGAAAATGGGCACACGTACGCACAGTCATACATCGAAGTAGAGATAAAATCAACAAGCTACGACGATCGCACGTGTTGTACCTGCCTCCAAACTACCCTTTGTGCAGCAATGTCATTTCTTTCGTTGACAAAGCAAAAGAAGTATTACTAACGCAACCTTGCAATTTTCTAGTGATATGGAATGCTTCGGCGACTTCTCCTGTAGTCTTGTCAGTATGAAAAAATAATTCTATATCGTCAAAGAACGGCACGCATTTGCATACACTGCAATGACTTGCCAGGTTCGTGTCTTTTTTTCTGCAATGAATTGACATGCTCCATAAGCCTAACATTAATGCATCGGCCTGTCTGGCCTATGTAAGTGCGACCACATGATAACGGAATTTGGTATACAACCCCCATCTTGCAATTAACGAACTTGTTCACGTGGTTCACTTTGCAGACAGACTTACGTTTGGCACCTTCCTGCTTTCTCTGAACTGCTGCTCCTAACTTACCCAGCTTATTAGGGGCAGAAAAAACCACCCTCACGCCATGCTTGGCCCCTACCCTTTTAAAATGACGTGACAACGCGTGCACATAAGGCATGACAACTATTTTTTTCCCCTCAGCATTTTCTTTGGGCTGACCCAAACATTTCAGTGTTCTAAGAACCTTATTTGCACCAGCCACCAGTACGGAATCAGGATACCCAACCTCCCTACATCTCTGCGCTTGGTCTGCAAGACTAGCAAACATTTGATGCATACAAGATTTTTTGACGGCCATACCAATACACCCTGTCACAATTCCGAATTTCACAAGCTTAGAATGGCAAGACGCGTAATTAACAAGAGGTTTTTCACTGCTGGGAGCGTATCGCCAGCATACATGGTTCGGCAAGAAGGACAAGCTCAGATCTAGGAACTGCAAGGCGTTCCTCTGAGGGAACTCATGCGTAAACCGCAGTCTGGACCCATGCTGTGAAAAAACGTCAAGTACCTCAGACACACACTCAATACCCAAAGGCCTACTAAAACCAGGAAGTCATCCACATACCGAAAAATTCTAATGTACTTTCCATTCAAGTCACTCTCTATTTCTCTGTCAACATAACTGAGAAAAATGCTGCTAAGAATTGGCGCAATTTTGGCTCCAATACACACTCCCGACTTTTGCTTAAAAACTTTACCTTCCCACGTTACATAGGTATTCTCTAAATAAAAGGATAAAAGTTCCAGGAAGGACCCAACGGAAATGCCACAATCATTTTGAAATACGCACTCATCATTCTGTTATGAGATTCAATTCTGAACACATTGCACAAGTTGATTATGGGGAAGAGAATAAAATAAATCAACCACGTCTATGCTAAAGCCAGAGCACGAAGCCGGGTTCTCTTTCAAGATAAAGTTTACAATTGCCTCCGAATTTGGAACAACAAACGGGTCAACAACGGAGAGTGATGACAAATGCTTATTAAAAAGGTTGCGTTAGCAAAACTTCTTCAGCTTTGTCAACGAAAGAAATGGCATTGCTGCACAGAGGGTAGCTTGGAAGGCAGGTACAACACGTGCGATCATCGTGGCTTGTTGATTTTATCTCTACTTCGATGTATGGCTGTGCGCACGTGTGCCCATTTTCGTATGTATATATTGAAAATTTCTCCTTCTAATAAACTCAGTTGTAAGTTCAGCGCCGTGTTTGTCTACTCCTCTTTCTGTTTGTGTTGTTTAGCGCTGTTTGTATGTACTTGTCACCATGGAACACCAACTCGCCCAATCTGCCGTTGTGCTAAGGTTCTCAATTTGCTCACAATACGGTGGGCAGGTTATGATGACGCCCTCCTCCCATTGGCTACAGCTGGCGCGACACTCCTCGGAACTTACCCGAGCTTCCTCCTTACCACGCATTACATGCAGAAATTATGCGAGGTGATGGCATCGACAACCTTGCCGTGCGCACACAAAGATTCAGAATGCAGGAAAAGCACAAATGAGGAGTCTCACTCGCGCACTGCGCGTATAAGACTCTCATTTACGGGCTAGTGGCTCTTACCGGTTGAGCTAAGATGCAGCGTTAATTATGAAGTTGAGATTGTAGAAACAGCTTAGCCTACATAACCATATGCCCCTGCAGAAACGTTTAATTACAAAACCAAGTTATTAGCTCGACAATCTGGGTCAGTTTATATTCGTTGACTTTGTTTTAGGGCTAAAGGAGCGGTTACTAACTAGGTAGTAACTAGCGACCATAGTTATGGTCGTATACAACTCAAGTCTGCAGTGAAGCTCCGCCCACATTCAGCCTTCGCGCACAGAATTCCTCCACGACTAAAAAGTAGTCCGCTGCTTAAAACCTTCTTGTTACGTGAACAAGAAGCTTATGACAAGAAAAAAAATTATGAGCGCTAGAATTTTTATACACGGATTGTTTGATATAGTCAAACATTAAAAAGCTGATTTCGTTTACTGTTGCGATTGGGCAGCGGAGTAATACAGGATGCCGCGGACCGCGGCCCGGTGTTAGCAACTGCTGTTTTTTTTAAGTTGTAACCTACTATAGTAACAAGGTAGCAAGGGCTACTTTTACTAACTATATCTTGAAGAGGGCAGTAAATAGCTGATAAAAATTAGTAAAACGAAGTCTGAGTTAGTAACTTACTACCTTTTTACTAACTTTATTTTAATAGTGTACACCGCTCTGAGCCGGGGCCGCTTTCGGTGAGAGGGCAGTTACTGCAGCCGAGCTCCGGGTCGTTATTGTCCTGGTTGCACGATGGATACACGCACTTCTTACTCCCCTCGCACCACGCACGCACACGCACGCACACACGCACACGCACAAATACAGGCACGCGCCACGTCCATAAGACGGAGCCTATCGATCCCATCCTCCGTGCCTCATTAACCGCGGCTGCGGCGACAAACATTGCACGCAACGCTGAACCCGTTGTGGGATGTCCGACGCGTGCCGACTCCGTCGATGCTTCCGACTTCACCGAAAACATATTTTGAACTCGGACACAACTCGACCACAAGATGGCAGAACAGGCGCGGAGAACAAGCCTCCCCTGCAAGGGCTCCCTGGACGCCGCCATATTGGTTTGCTGGACTGTTGTGTTGCACCTGGCGGAAAAAAATTCAGGGGAGCACTTTGTTGACCTAAAGTGTGGTGAGGCGAAAGCCTTTAGCGCGGTGTTGCTGCTCGTGTCACTGATGTGTGGCTAAGATGTTAATTACAAAATTGTTGGTGAATCTTAAGTGCTGGAGACACTGGAGGGCGTTTGTGGGGCATCCGTCTGATTCGACGCCTTTCTGCAAACACTCTCCAGCGTCCTAGACCAGGAGAACCGCATATGCGTTGGCAGGAAGTAGCGTAGCCACTAGCACCCTCGGCTGCGGGAAGGAAGGATGGTGGTTCGAATCCCACCGTGCACAAAGATCTTTTTCTGGTCTGACTAGAAAAAGCGTGACACCTAGATCTGCTGACAACCTACTGCTGACAACGTTCTGTCGACAACGATGAGGCATTAAATGCTTTCGCCTTAATATTGCCGCGAATCTTTGTAGAGTTTGTTCATTCTTCAAAGTTACCGGCACGCCACTTTATCACTTTGTTTGTGATGCAAGACGCGTCCAGATTTATCTCGATTGATCCCATCCAGGCAGAGCCGATTCTACGTTGTTCCAGATTGTTCTAGTAACTTTGCACGCTTTATCTCGAAAGTTCGCTATCAGCTTTAAGTGAGCACGGCCAACAAAGCAGAGGGCATTTGGTTCGACGACCACCGAACACGCTTGTTGCTACGCCGTCACCGACTCACTCAGTTCTTTGCGGGCGCAAGTCAGCACGAATAAAGAGTTTTGTTTAGAAGCCATTTTTGCTGTCTTCCTGCTTTCCGGTCTGCTGTCACCACTACGTGACAATATGATTCAAGTGATAGCGTGACTAGTTGGTTTTTGATGTTTTGCGGAACAGCGCAAAAGATACGCGTACGAAGGCACAAAATAGACACAAGCGGCGTTGACTCTGAACACACGGTACCATCCCAAAGAGCAAGTGTTTTGACATCATCGTGCACCCGATATAGAATTTCCGTTCAGGTTTTCACGGAGTGGTCGAGTGGCGCCGCCATATTCGACACTGAGCTGTTGCAGACACCTGCGAACAACCCCTCGTAAAACAGGACAGAATTGTGGTACCAAGCTCACGCACTCTCCAGTGATGTTGTTTCGCTCTGTAACCGAAAATTGCCGCAATTAAACTAAAAAATCTCTATTTAGGGCCGTTTCCCGTGCAGCGACTTAAAAAATCTAGCAATTTGGAAACAGTGATCTAACTCGGGTATTTAGGCTTGTCAGTTTCCTTCCAACTGCGCAAGTATTCCTTTTCGCCAAATTTTGCTCCTCAGCTCTCCTAAAACAAGGGAAAATTCCTGAATTAAACATCACTTGCACTCTAAGCAAAGTACAAAAGCAAGCTTCAACATGGATTCGTGAAAAGGTCTATAAGCGCGGGTATAACTCAGCGAATGCCCCTCAAAGTTGGTCCTGCACCAATAGCGTCGACATGAGATCACCTTGCACATGCGAGCCATTTCAGATCCCACACTAGTAGGTGCTATGCGATTGGCTGCTGCGTCATGACAATCATGAAAATGCTTGGCGTCATTGGTTGGAGGACGTCCTTCGAGTAACATTTATACCGCTTCGTTTGTTAAGTTTTATCCGACAGTAGTAAACTAGTGGAGTTTTTAGCATTTTGTGAGCGTACAAGGGTACGGCAGACGCGGGTTCGATCCCGGCCGCGGCAGTTGAATTTCGATGAAGGCGAAATTCTAGAGGCCCGTGTACTGTGCGATGTCAGTGCTCGTTAAAGAACCCCAGGTGGTCGAAATTTCCGGATCCCTTCACTACGGCGTCCCTTTCCGGAGCTCTTCACTACGGCGTCCCTCATAACCCGAGTTGCTTTGGAACGTTAAACCCCATAAACCAAACCAAACCGAAATTTCATCCCCAACACCTTCACACTGATGTCATGGGTGACAAGCATGAGAACAGCTTGGGCTCATTAGTTATGGCGCTCGACTGCTAACCCGAAAAACGTGGGTTCAATCCTGGCCGGGGTGGTCGAATTTCGATGGAGGCAAAATTCTAGAGGCCCGTGTACTGTGAGATGTCAGTGCACGTTAAAGAACTCCAGGTGGTCAAAATTTCCGGAGCCCTTCACTACGGCGTCCCTCATAGCCCGAGTTGCTTTGGGACGTTAAACCCCACAAACCAATACCAAACCGAAAGTTAGGTGAGCCGATGAGATTAAGAGCTTTTCGAGGTTACGGTGCCCGCAACTGGAAAAGTACAGGGTTAATTGCAGGCATATGGGAGAGACCTTCAGCCCTGCAGGGGGCGCAGTCAGGCTGTTGATCATGATGAAACATGATTACCCTCGGTAAACTTGTAAATTTAGCAAGTGCGCCATCAAGTGACGTAGTCTACATTAGGCTGACGTAGTCTACCCATACAGCGCGCAGTCACATTTGCGAAATTCTTAAAACTTCGTATGCTTGTTGCTAATAGACCTCCGATTAATGCGTCAGGCGCATAACTGTAATAATTAAAATTTGCCTATTAGCATTTAACTCCCCAGCTAAGAATAGCCGGATATAACCCATGAATAAGACGGCAGATGCACGTCAAAGAAGGTCTTCCGACCAATGGCGTTAATCTCCTTATATCTCCTTCCTTAAATCCCCTTTACGAAATGCTTAACCCTTTAGGAGTGAACGTTACGTACGAAAGAAGCAACGTTAAAGCAATTCTTCGTACGAACATATTTAAATAAAAATTTGAAAAAATCATCTCTGAAAAAAAAATTCAGAAAGATTCATTTAGTAGCCCGGCTCTGATTAAAAAAAAAACAAAACGCTCACAAAATAATCAAATCAACCTGAACGGCAAATAAAAAGTCAATAAAGGAAAAATCACCCTTTCAGAGTCATGCAAAAATTTTTGTAGCCAAATCTGCGACGGGTGAAAAAAAAACTGAACTACTTCGTGCGCAATTAACCACAAATAAATCAAATTAAATAATGTGGAGCACACGGTGCAAAGTGCACGGGCTTTAAGTGTGAACGATTAAATGTTTTATTGGACTATGAATTCGTGCGTGCCAAAGCAACAACATCTCTGTGACAGCTAAACACCGTGCAGTAGATGGCTACGAATTAATTTCGGACCCTCTTGGTTTTTTGAAGTAGCCCGAACTGTGTTCTCGCATTTTTCCTTAATTTAAATGCTGCCGTCGCGACTGGGATTCGATCCTACGACCTTGAGCCCAATGGCCAAACGCCATAGCCACTGAGGCACCGCGGCGGGCAGCTTCAGGATCGCTCTCTAGGATCGCTAGCAATAGTAAAAAAATCCGTGAGTCTGGCTTTTTTTTTTTTTCTCCTCTCTAAGCACTCTAATAAGAGACGTGTAACTGTTTCAACGGAAGCACTAAGCTGCACTAAGCACAAAAAAAAGTATTGGAAGTGCCGCCAAGCTGAATAAAAAAAAAATAAAAGGCTCCGAACTGGTCTCTGCAGTAACGTTCGAGTCAGAATTCTTAGCTTAGCGGACTGGTTATTTATTTTATTATTCATAATATTGTTATCACTTTCACATACCCGAAAGGGAAAAGTAAAGACAGTAAGGGTCGCACTTAGCAGAGGGATCTTCCCAATTTTACCACTGTCACCTGCAGATTTCCCTCCTAACTCCACTGATTTTTTTTTTAATGCAGTCGCGTTTCTTTCAAACTAATCCAACATTGTTTTATTTTAAAGTTTTGCCCAAAACACAGATCCTCATTTGTTTTTTCTTTCATTAATTTCTACGATCACCTTTTTTGAGACTCACCACAAAATCCTGGCATTCTCCCTTTGTGTCCATATGCGTCACTTCATCAGAGGTCAACACCAATTGATTGTAAAACATTTTATTCGCCGGGAAGAGCTTGGCAAGAGGTCGCGTTAAGTGGTCGAGAGTACATAGCCCTCGACGACTAACAACGAAGTCATGAGAGGTGGTTTGAACTTCGCGCGATCTAAGAACACTTGCGGTGGCGCTGCTATCGCAAAACGGCGATCATGGCTTTTGTGTCGACGTTCTCAGTTTTTCAAAGCTGGCTGCAGGCATTACGGCCATCATACCAATCCAACAGTATAATTAACGAAACTTTGAGATCTTACTAGTTCAAAACTGGCTGACCAGAACATGACAAATAATTTTTTCAATTTCTTCCATCTGAAACAGTTACAGTCACTGCGCCATTTCCTTTCCTCAAGAAGCACTAATTTAGAGGTGCAGACAAAAAGAATGGCATTGCCGCCGAACGGTACGACCTATTTGTCTGTACGTCGAAGTTGTGCGGCTTATACACATGTGTCTTTTTCGACATGAGGGTTTCCATTGTCTGCACGAAAGCTTGAGTTCTGTGGCCCCCTTTACTGCTTCTTTTCCCTGCGCTGATGATATTAAAAAGATGTAAAACAAACAAAAGAAGTTACTGACCATACCCGGTCACCAAAGCGACGTCAGCCACGGCGTCAGCACCGCAGGCTGACCTCTTCAAAGATTAATGTCGCTGCGGAACAAGGCGAATTTCGCGTGCCCAAGGAGCAAGAGAAATAAGTGGGCAACCCGGATTGATTTACGGTTGCCCGTAGTTTGTGCGTCTTTGCTCGTCGAACGGAAAGCAAGGGTAGAGAAGCGAGTGGAAGTATAACTTCGCTTCCGACGGAATCGATTTTGTGCTTGACCCGATGATCGGCTGCGTCTGTTGCCGTAGCAACCGGGCCAAGAGAAGCCGGAACCACGTGACCTACGCTCGACCAATCGCCCAGTACGTCCTTTCCCGCGCTTGCGAAGCAAAGAAAAAAAACCCCGCGCCTTCCCGGAGTTGTCGAAGTTCCTTGCTGGAGTGCCGTTGCTCGAGCTAACTCAACGTGTTGTGTTTAGGACAAGCTCGTCAGCTCACCTGACTCCTACGTCCTGCCAAAATGGTCATCGAAATCGTCGAGAACACGGTAAGAAACCCGTACTGGCCCGCGAGACTCGATCAGGGGGGTGAAGTTCGCAGCAGTCGCGCCGATTTTCGTCGATGTCGGCGCGTAGGCCTAACCAGAGTTAGCCGTGGCCCTTCTTTCAAAGGTGTTTAGCGGCTTCACGAGAGAAAAGCCTTCCAGGCGAGATGTTCGCTTGATGCGAGGTCTTGCCGTTTGTTGTTGCGAGATCCACAGTTGCTGCTTTAACGCCGGCTCGGAAATGATTTTCAACGAGCGAGTTGGATAGCCTCGCATGCTCGTGGGTGGGCGGGCGCCAGACTCGCGGGCAGCCGCCCCCCTCCCCGGCAGCGTTTCATTCATTCATGCATGCGTTCACCAAAGCGCGAGCTGGCGCGAGGGGATCCTGTTGTCACCGAGCACGCGACGAATGTCTATTCGCGGAGTTTGATCCCTCTCATGTTCGTGTTAAGTGCATTGTGGGTGGTGTATTTATTTGACCGCATTTCGGCTTTGTAAACACAGCGAGGCGATAGCGATCTTTCTTTTTCTGCTTGATTGCTTGTCTCGGCGTCTGGGCCCAGACGCGAGATAGAACGAATAAAGTAGGAAAACCGGAAGAAAAACAGCGCGAAAGGAATAAGTGTACAAAAAAAATTCGGACGCTTGCCAGCTGTGTGTGCAGGTGGTTTTTCTTGGTTCTTTTAGTAGTTGCTCATCTCGCTTTTGTAACTTCAATCGGATGTGACGCGTTTTGTGGCCGACGTGCCTTTCGAAACTGTCTGGCGGCTCTTGATTTTTTTCTTCCGTCCCGACTTTCCTGTTCCGTGTCTCCTTCGCTTGCGGTGCCTTGCAGTTTCCTACTCGTGTGCAATGGAGCGGCGTTTTGTGTCGTGCGAAGTTTTATGGCGCTCTCTCGCGCCTCAGGCGTTCCTTCGTGCTGAAGTGGCTAGTTTCAAGGACAAAAGCGAAGAATTGTAGATCCGGCTGGCGTAAGCGTGTTCGCCAGACACTCGTGTCTCGCACGCCCACTCTCGTCTGCCTCACCTATGCTGACGTCAGAAAAGAAAAGGCTGTTAGAGTATTTCGTTATCGGCACATTATCGCGCCTAATTTTGCTTCGCCCGCCCGACTCTCGAGCGTAGTTTACTCTTCGCGGTTTTGTCGGCTCGCAACGGGAAGAGGCGACGAAGGTATATTTAGCGCTGGTTGTTTGCGGTACGTCGCGACACACTTTACCCACCTGAAGTGGCGACCGGAAACGGAACCTTTTGGAGCGGCGTTAGTAGATAAACTTGGGGAGCGGCAAGGACGTGGCCGAAGCAGGTGATCGTGTAGAGAGGTTGGGTATTGTACTTCCGGTTGAAGCGAAAAACGTTAGCTGCTTCCTACCTGCCATTTCTCTAGAGCATGGAGTAGATATTACTCGGACAGATGTAAGGGCGCTGGGATAACTCTGTACAGCTACTCAAGGACACGTGCAGTGGTAGATGCATGCTTGCTGTTAGCATTAGGAGGCCTTTGTATTCAGAAAGCACACCTCCCGTTTACATATATTACGAATCAGCCTTCACAACACTTTCATATCAGATTGCTTTTTGTCTAATTCTGCTCATATGTCGGTGTTTCCATATTGAATCACTGAAGCATTTTCTTTCTGATCAGGTGAACATCGTAGTCAATTTTGGGGGTGAAAAAAACTGAATTAATACCCGATTTGTAATCCCCAGTGCTGCCTGCTTCATAGTCCTGTGCAATGTCGTTGGCTCATGCTGCACTTTTTTGTACTTGATTAAAATGAGTGACTGAATTATACGCAACTTCATGTAGCTACTTTCATAAACTTGTAAATGCAACTACTAGGCATGTGGGCAAACCATACCCAGAGGCAATTTTTCGTGTGACTGTAATGAGAACTACAAAGGTAAAATGATGGGTTCCATAAGTACGCTGTTCTCACTTGCCCACTAGCTAGGCAGAGGTGTCTAAATGCTGATAGCCTGTACTCAGTTATTACTGCAGTGGCACGACGTTCATCTCAAACTATAGATGGGAATAAATACTCATCTGTGCATACCTGTAGGAAAAGTACAAGTCAAAAGGTAATAGACCTCTGATTTGGCACGGGAGTGCATAAAAGAATGAGGGAACGGGTAAGTACCAGCTTCTTGGTGCGTTAAGTATAGGGGCGCAGGTCAATTTACACGTATTAAGTGTACTTTTCAGCGAGCCATATATGCTCTCAAGGCAGTCTGTGAGACACCCTTGCTTGGCATTGTTCAAAATTAAGTGTTGTTAATGTTTCTTAGACGCAGTATGGATGCACGTGTCTGGCCGAGCCCACCAACATGCCATCACGGCATGTCTAATGGCAGCACTCTCACAAAGACAATGCGGCTGCTTCTGTTTGTTTGCTCAGGATGTAAACTCGCACTACTCTCCTTTTGTTGCCCTTTATTTTGGGCTCTCCATTTTTTTTTTCTCATCCCCTTGAGTGAATCTCCTGTTGCATTTTTAGTGAAACTACTGTTTCATGCTAAGTCCGCAGCACTTGCAAATAAGTGCACGCACTAGGCCTGAAAATGGTGCATATCTGCTTGAGGAATGTATCCAATCACAAACAGTGTATCTAGAGAGACGTAACCAGTCTTGAAACAATCCCCCGTAAATACCACACAAATTTAAACTTTAATGTTGTCCCTGTCAAGTTTGGCGGTAGGTATTCATAATGACCAGCATCTTTGGCAGATGTTTCACTAAAGTATCGTGCAGCGCTTGAAAACTGATGAACTGCTCCGCTATAACCAACATGGCTTCGTGAAGGAACTTTCTTGCAAAATGTAGATAATCTGACCTTCAAACGACTTATTCCACTTCTTCAGAGCGTCTGTGTATTCACTGATTTTCTAGACATTTCGATTAGGTTACACCCTTTCACCTTTTCATGGGTGAGAAATTTCCTTTCATTCTGTAAGCAGTTCAGTCTTGGTTCCTTCGCATCTCTTTGCAGTGACATCATATCCCGCGCTCCTTAGAGCAGTGGTTTAGGCCTCTTGTTCCTTATTGCCCCTCGGTGGAGGCAACACACCACTTTGGCCCCAGCTTCCTGTAGACGGCACCTCCGGCCTAGCCTTTTCCTGTCCTCCCTTCTATCTTTCACTTTCCTATCTTCTTCCTCACTACTGTCCTGTCACCTCCTCGTTTCTCGGTTTTTCTTTTTTCATGGGCGGCTAAGGTTAACCTTGTGTTTCGAACCCACCTGAGTTACGCCATATTTGGTTATAGTTGCGGTGTACAGCTGGCGTGGCCAGGACTTGTTTGCAAGTTCCTGTCTCGTCCCCGTACTAGCTCCATGGTGGGTAGCTGCCACCGCAGCTGATTAACAATTTTTTTTTATGGATTCCTTTTCTTCAACTTATGATCGCCCTCACAAACGATGGTGAACCGATGTCAGTGCGCAGTTCCCGCAAAAAAAGATCTTCCTCAGATACCACGTCGTACATAGTGAGGTAGCAGAAGAGCAAGCACGAATCATCTCTTCTTTCATAGTTTCCAAATCTCTCACAGGATCATTGGGCCTTGGCTGCAAGGTTTCGAAACTGACCAATGGCGACCTGCTCCTCCAGATCAAAGACAAAGCACAGTATTCAAAGCTCACAAACATAGTGACCTTTTGCGAAATACCAGTTTCCATTAGTACCCATAGATCCCTCAACACTGTCGAAGGCGTCATTATTTCAGAACAAGATTTTCTCCCCCTGACTGGAGCCGAAATGCTGGAGGGTCTGACTAAAGTGTGACTGATGTCCAGTGCATAAAGATCAGAAAAAATGACAAAGAAATGCCAACAAAGCACTTAGTTCTCACTTTCGCCTCCAGCCAACTCCCTGATACCATAGAAGTAGGTTACATGAAAATAGCAGTCAGACCATACATCCCCAATCCTCGCCGGTGTTTCAAGTGCCAGAGACGTGGCCATGGATCCCAGAGTTGTCGTGGCCGCCAAACTTGTGCCAAATGTGCATCTAATGAACATGAATCCGATGTCTGCAAAGCAGGGCCAAAGTGCTCTAACTGTGAAGGGGACCACCCTGTCTGTGTATTCTAGCTCATGCCCATCCTGGAAGAAAGAGAAGGAAATTACCATTAAAATTAATACACAACATTCCAGGAAGCACGGAAATGACTTGCGCAAACCCAGGCAAACCCAGTGGCTCTCAAGGGGATGCTAAGGAGAAATAAGAGTCGGCCTGTATCGGTCAATGTGTCAATGTGTTCTGATCACAAAGGGAGCACTTTCACTGAAAACTGAGCTTTTATGACCTAGAAAAGACCAGAAAACGAAATACAGGTGTAACCGTCACCAGCCGATTTCGCACGTCAAATGTATCAGTTGATACCTATTTTCGAGTACACATCCCATCGTCTAGGCGATGCCACTATTTATCTCAAAAGGTAGTGGCCCATCCTTTTTGGCAAGGACATCACTAATTTGTATTGACTAGCAGAAAGCTTTTAGAGCACAGCTCTTAGGCACTCGTTCATGGCTTGCACGTTGTCGTTGCTGTCGTCAGCATGATCGACAGAGCTGTAGCGAAGCGAAGAGTGTGGGGCAACAACGAAAGGAGGGTGAGAGTGAGAAGGCTAATGGGGTAGCAGTGGAAGAGAGAAAGGCAGAAGCATACGGTGGAAAGTGGAAGAGGTTGGTACGGTTGAGGTAGGCAAAAGGGGTCGCATTCACTTTGCGCCAGTACGCCCTCCATTTCAGGCAGCACACGTTGGAGGGTTTGTGAAGAATGACTCACTACCTTGCCTAAGTAAGGTAGTTTCTTGCGCAAAGCTTGTGAGCCCCTTAATTGTCAAACAGATGCGTGGATGGCAGTGTTTGAGTCAGTGTAATATCTGCCACAAAACTGGTTGTTGCAACTTAAGTCAGCCATGAATCGATAGTCAAACCATCAACCAGCACATACATGAGCGTCTATGGAGGGCCGTTTGTGGAGTCTTCGCCTTTTACCATGGGAATGAGTGCACACTACTCTGAATGTGCGGGCCACACACCTTGTGGCCCACTCCAAACGAAGACATGTTCTTTGTGGTTTCAGCGTTCCTCCTCGAAACAATGAGACGAGCACGTTTATCGCGAGTGGGACCTTGCGGGGGCCCAAAGCCCTGAGGGGCTGAGCACCTTTGCTTTAATAAAAGTTTACAACGCCACCGCCACGTTGCAATGCGTTCTTGCGGGGAGGAGCAGACACGCGACAGTGTGCCGCAACCGGGCAAGGATTGCACCGCACCGCTTTGGACCACTGAGCAGCATTCGTTCGGTGCTATAGTTTAGAGACCTTGTGCAACAAAGCGGCAGTGCTTCGCATTATGCTCTTAAAGGTAGCTCAAGCGTTGTCAGTTTTCTGCCTCAAGATATCAACCTGCACTTAAATTTTATATTAGAGAGTACCGTAATCGTCGGTCAAGTTTCTTAAGTCCAGTAAATCTCTTTCGCTGCCAGACAAATGTCAGCACAGCCGGAGAGAGCTAAAGAATCTATTTTTACTAAGAACAATAAATGGACTGAGTTTTCCTCAGGGGCCCTTTAAGTATCTGAACACTGAGCGACATAGGAACGATGCCATGGTTGAGGCCGGCCAGTTTAGATAAATTTTGCTGGTAGTTAATGAAAAGTAATTAAACGTAGCGTCTGAGACTGCTAGTTTTTGGGAACTAAGCACAGCATACTTAGTGAGGCTGCCAGTTAGGCTAGGCTATCCTCTCTAAGTAATGGAAGTCCACGTTTGCTCCACGCATTCATGGTTTTCTGCAGCATTATGCTGAACTTGTACCTGCCACAGTGGCTCAACTGATGTGATGCTGGAAAGCATAGTTTGGTAATTTTGTACAGGCCATATAGAATAATTGGAATGGCACCGAAGAAACCTGGTGGTCAATCAAGTTGGAGCTATCCTTTACTGAAGCATTCATTTAGTCCACCCCGGTGGCTCAGTGGTGATGGTACTGGGTTGCTGACCCGAAAGACGGGGGTTCGATCCCGGCCGCCATGGTCGGATTTCGATGGAGGCGAAATTCTAGAGGCCAGTGTACTGTGCAATGTCAGTGCACGTTAAAGAACCCCAGGTGGACAAAATTTCCGGAGCCCTCCACTACGGCGTCCCTCATAGCCTGAGCCGCTTTGGGACGTTAAACCCTATAAACCAACCAAACAAAGCATTCACTTTATTCAACTTAGCATCCATCATTTGCATAGCTTGTCGCTAAAATTGTGCTCGAAACAATTCGGTGGTGGCAAAGCATATGCTGTTTCACTGTTCACATCTTGTTGGTATATTAAACATGCAGGAGGACTTCGACACGAGGCTGGAGGATGCCGGTGATAAGCTGGTGGTGGTGGACTTCTTCGCCACGTGGTGCGGGCCTTGCAAGATGATTGAACCCTTCCTAAAGGTACGCATTGCTCCAGTTGCTGTAGGGCAGGTAGCATTTTTATAGCCACGCTTACAGCTGGCATGCTGCGCACAATAACTGCAGACTATCCTTGACTCGACTGTCGGACTAAGACGGACAGCTGTGTCGACTCTAGGAGCATCTGCTTTGCTGCTTTTATGCCATGGCAACATTCAAGTGCCTGTGTCTCATTTCACCGGCTGCGAGTTCTGACGCAGTGCATTGCCTGTTCAGTAGTGCGAGAAATGAGGTCTGCAGCAGCGACGCGAGGTGCCGTGCTGTGTGAATGCAATTGGCATCTTGTGACTGCAGTTTTTTTTTTTTGGCTCCATACTGTAATGGCTTTTGGATCAAGTGCATGAATCGTTAGGCTTGCTCTGTCTTTCTGCGTCTGTCCACTTTCATAGCTGCTTGTTATTCATGACGCTGCTTGAATCCATCTGGCCTACAACTGCTGGTTTTCAGTCACGGTGGGAGATTTGTCGAAATGGCAGTTGCGCCGTAGGAAATAAAGAAGTTATTTGAAAAAGCACAAGATTAGTTAACACTGAGAGTGTCAACTTAACGTAAGCAGACAGTGTTTCGGGGGCAGATCTAGAAATAAAAAGCTTATAGTGTACCATTGTGGTAGTTGTGCAGGCTATCTGAGCAACGATTGAGCTGCTGTCTCTTGACATCAATCAGCGTTTAACATGGACGTCTTTGCATAGCAGTCCACTTTGTCATGTAGTTTGCCAGGATTGTCATTCGTAATCTGCTGTATAAGCTGATTCAAGGTTCTCTGCTGTTGTTTTTTTTTCTTCTTCTATAAGTGTTCTAGCGGTTGTAGGCGAGCGTGTGCAAGAACAGATTCAGAAACTACTGCACACAAGTGCGCTGACATCAAATTGTGGCACCTGAAAATGGCGCCAGGATCAGAGCACTTCCATGTGGCCATACTAGCTCAGCGGTCCGTTCATTTGTGCAGAAACTTGGAAACCTTTCCCAAAGAATTTATAGGGAAGGAACGAAGCCTTAAAAATGGAAGAGTAAGGGAAGGTGTGCAAATGGAATGGGATTGCGGTAAATTTGGCAGGAAGTGCGACTTGATTGCAGCCAGTTTTGTACTACATGTTACAGGAAATAAATAACCAGTGGCAATTACAATTACTCTTTCTAACATGTAACTGATTGGTCATCAATTACAGCTCCAGAATAGTGCCTGAACAATTACAGAAAAGTAATCGATTACTATTGCATTATTTTCCATCCAACTTTTATGGCTATAACACAGATTTACACAGACTACAATGAACCATTGTGGTGTGCTTGGTGTTTTGTTACACATTAATTTTCAGGAGTTGTTTTTCGAAGTTTTCGTCGCTCTTCCACAGCCGGTCCATTGTCGCTCTGCTGCGAAGGAAAGACCCTGTGTTTGCTGTCAGGTTGAGGTTCTCAAAGTTGTACCGTTAGTTACAACTTGTTTTTGGGAAAAAAGTAACTGATTACGAGTATCAATAACAGAAAAGGTAATTGAACTAACGGAAACGTTACCGTTTGAAAAAGTAATCAATTTATTACAAAATTACAAGGAAATGTAATTGATTAACAAGTAACCAATTACTCATGATGCGTTAAGTACAACTTAGATTGCAGCTGAGCACTGATTCGTCAACCCTTGAAAAGCTAAATTCTCGTAGACTTCAGTGGCAATCATGAGCGTGCTTGCACAACACTACCGCAGAAGCTATTCAATGACAAAGGGACCATGGTCTTTGGAAAAAAAAAAAAAAATTGCGAAGTCATACTTATGCAACGCTCGTGGTACTAAATGTGTCGTTGAATGTAAAATAAGCCTCCATGCACTTATGCAGGTCTTGGAGAAAGTATTTAAGGAATTTTGCTGAAAGAAACTTGCTTAAATGCACGGTATTGCTTTTTCATGTCATAAGCGAGTGTAATAAGGCTAAAATGAACCTGCCTATCATAGAAGTTGAGTTAGGGGTTTTTCAAGTTGACAGTTTCGAAATGTGAAGAAAGTTGCGCTTCTAAGCACCGTTGCACAAGAGTCGCTGGGTTTCGCAGCCGCTGTGAAAGTTCGTCTTGACCGAATCGAGCACAAAAACAGTTCGTTTTAATTGGATTTTTGAAAAATTGAATCCTGTGGGGAAGCAACTAAATAGTCTCACTTTGTTCATCTTATCAGAAAATCCATCTTAACTGCAGTCATGTTAACAGACATCGACTGTATGCAATTTCTCTCAAGTCCTATGTTCACATCATGACTCAGCACTGCTGTCAGGGTCTCAGTTGAACTCCTTTTGATTAATTCCTCTCACATGCGAACAAATCAGCATATTTCAGGCATTTTAATGCGCTTAGCGAAGCCGTGCTAGAGCTACCATATGGCACTAACGGGTCCCTCTTCAGAAAAGAAATTTGCAATCATTCCACACGCTTGGCTTGAGATGACCGTAGTCAAAACTTTTCACATTTCAAAGCGTTTTTATTATGCCCACATTAGTGAGCTTTGAGCCCGGCATGCGAGGATTTGGCAGTGTTCAGGCTATGTACACAAATAGGGATGAACCACCTGGAAAGGGTAGCAACCATTCAAATTTTTCCTAGACTGGCAAACTTTTGCACAATCAGATTTCGTGCCCTCATTGTCTGTATGAAAATGCTCAGTTTTGTCTTACAAATGCATTCAGACATTTCATGCATCAAAACAGCAGTTGCAACTGTGCAGGGGAATATCTGAACAATCAGTGTCTGTGGTGTACCTTATGTGTTCTTATTTTTTCCTCCTTGCAGCAACAGTCTGAAATCTACAAAGAGGTAGTGTTCCTCAAGGTGGACGTTGATGAAAATGAGGTGAGACCTGACGAACTTTTGTGTGCTAATTACTGTTGTATTAGCTGTTGCTTCTGAAAGAGAGGGCCATCCTAAGGGCCCCTTTAAGGAAACAGTAGGAGGAAAATGGGAAGAATTTGTCTCAGAATTCTTGCCAGTTTGAAGTAGAGCTGCTGAACCAAGCCTGCAGCTAAGACAAGTGGCCAGTGTTTTTAGCAAGTATTTGGAAGTGTTGAGGGTTTGTTTCATAGCTTGGTTTGTTGAAATTTCATGTCATGGGTGACAAACATGAAAACAGTTTGGGCTCGGTGGTTACGGCGCTCGACTGTTGGCCCGAAAGACGCGGGCTCAATCCCGGCTGCTGCGGTCGAATTTCGATGGAGGCAAAATTCTAAAGGCCCGTGTAGTGTGCAATGTCAGTGCACATTAAAGAACCCCAGGTGGCCGAAATTTCCGGAGCCCTTCACTACGGCGTCCCTCGTAGCCTGAGTCGCTTTGGGACGTTAAACCCCACAAACCAAACCATAACAAGTTTGTGCATCGTGTACATAATTGGGGCAGACCTGTGGAAGCATTCAATGATACAGAGAGTCCTGAAGCTAGCATAATGAAGGAACGCATCCAAACACGAAACCAATAGCAGCAAAACACCAGCGAACATACTTGCTACACTGCTCAGTTGTACATTGCAACCAAACAAAAAGCATTTAGATGCTCTGTATTCTGCAATGCTTTCTACTTGTTGACAACTGAGCTTGTTTGTCGGAATGCCAGTTGTGTTTAGCAAAAAAGTAGTGGAGTGCGAACGATTAGCCAGTGCAGGTACAGAGCATCTTGGTATTGCGCAGCGGTGTAATGTTGCATAGTAGTCTCAACTTAAAGATAACTGGAGAAATATGGGAGGGGCCTTTATCCTACGGTAAATGCAGTCAGGCTGATGATGTTGAGTCGCAGCTTTGAAAGCAGGAAAAATTGCCATTACTTATGTCTCAAATATTGCTTCAGGCCAAGGAGAGACAGCAACTCATGAAATGGAGCATGCTACACGTATTCATTTGAAGACAGAGGTGGGACCAAACAGTTCGCACTAGATGACTAAAAGCCACTAAACTGAATGAGCTTTGTGACACTGAACTTTGTCCTGAGAGCTTATCATTATTGCTTTCATTTGCAACTTGCCACAAAGTTCTAGACTTTTTGTGAAATGGAGTGCTCCACCATTTTTGGGGAGGGGCTATTTTGCAGGGAGTAACCATGCCTGTAGGCAGCTCATTTCACTGTCGCAAGGTCTTTAATTTATCATCATCATTTATCATCATTTATTATCCCTTAAGGGTCCTGGTTTGGGCATTACATAAGGGGGGGGGGACAAGAAAGTATGGCCATGGTCATATTTATACATAGAAGAAAAACACAACGAGGCATGGTGATGTACGTGCATTTCTATGATCCGTGCATTTTGAAATATAGGGAAAACAAACGGACGAAAATTACACAGGCAGTTATGCTCCGCATACTTTTAACAAACAACAAAACAGTATATTCACACATAAAAAGGAAAAGCAATCGGGTACTGAACAAAAAAATGCAGTGTATTATTTAACAAACAACAAAACAGAGTCATAAGCACAAACAGTGCTTATGACTCTCATCCTCCACTGCTTAGCATCCATTGCCTAGCTGCTTGTTTGTGTTTTTCATTTCAGGTGTAACCTCAGCAGACAGCAACAGAACATCAGTTGAGGATTGGATGCAGACAGTGATTTTTATTGCATTTGCAATAAAATGTCCGTATTGGAAATATCTGTCCATCCTTCTGAAGCTTTGGTTGGCAGGTGGCAGAATTGAGAGGAAAATCTCCCTTTCCACTTTTAGAGGAGAGGGCAAGTGGGAAAGGGAAGATGAAAGAGAGTGGACAGGGGTGTGAAAAAGTGTTTACAGAGCTGACACTTCTACCCCTGTGTGTTCTGAAGCTTATGCGTCGTGCTTGTGCAAGCTTGAGGCATCACCAGCATCGCTTCTTTTTTTTTTCTCTCCCAGGAAATTGCATCCCGGTACGAAATCTCGTGCATGCCGACGTTCCTGTTCATCAAAAAGAAAGAAAAGGTGAGAGGCTGGAAACGGAAGCAGCCTCCTGTTTCTGTGCCTCACGCATGCGGTAGAGTGGGGCGTAAATGCAATTCTGCTGTCATGTATCAGAATCAGCATAGTCTTTGGACCAGAACACTGGCATTGGCACAGCTGGCTGAATTTGACGAAGCTGTTTTCTGTGGCTCTAGCTGGCTTGACATACAATAACTTGAAGTTTTTCATTTTATTAATGCGTGTTGGCCTGGTGTGTTTGTAGTGCATAAGTGATTGAAACAGGTCATCCAAACTCATTGCTCATTTTGTGGTGAAGTACAGCCACGCACACGATCTGCTTACTTAGCAGAGTGGGGTCAGATTTCGTGAGCGTAAAAAGTTCTGAAAACACCAGAATGGCAGCTCGTAATGCGTCGCCACAGAGAGCAGTTTTTATCATTTGGCGGTCTGACCAAGTCTTCTTGCCATAGCTGTGAGTGGGTTTCAGCATGGTCAATGCAGATTGCTTTTCGTGAACAGAATTTTGTGGAAGTGAAGCTATTTTATTGTAGACGAAGGTCAGGTTTTGAAGATGAGTAGAGGGGCATTCAAGTAAGGTCTCATCAAAAGTATGTGTTTGAAATTCATGAGGGCTGAAAAGTGCCTCTTGGCACATATTTCTGCAGTGTATGTATATGTATCATAGTCTATTTAGTTTTTGAATTGTTACCTCTGTCTGTTCACACAAACATGTCACTTCAAGTCTTCAGAACGAGCGTCTGTCAACAACACTAGGCATGCTCCAAAGTGTGGTTATAAATGACCTGCATACCTTATCAGGTTTTGAATCTGTACAGTCGAACACGGATATATCGAACTCGAAGGGGATCGCGAATTAATTCGATATATTGAAAATTCGATATAAAAAACATACAGGCCCAGAGACTTTACCTGTGGCGGACGATGACCTACCGATCGGAGCATTCAAGAATGACAATTATTTCCGCACACACGACGCAACGTAATGCTTTATTTGCGTGAAAAAAAATCGCTTATGGTGGTCTGCTTCTTCGCCTTGCAAATGAAATTAAAGACGCCAACCTCGATCTTATCGAGGCTGTTCAGATGCGAAAGCCCGGTTCCTTCCATGTCGCCGCAACAACGGCGAATCAAGCTGAACGCGGCCGCCACTTCAGCGGCGGAGTACGAGCGTGTAGCCGCCCCCTCGTCCGGACGATCTTCGTCGCCACTCGAGCTGTCGGCCTGGGTCCCTGCGACTGCAGCTACAATGTCCTCGTCGGCGAGGCTTGCAACAGCCTGAACATTGCTGTCAACGTTCACAAAATCGTCAGCAGACACTTCGGCTGGAACGGCAGCCGGGAAAAGGGACAACAACTCGTGAAATGCGTCGTCCATGCGCTCGTTGTCACCGTCTTCGCAGGTTTCGGGAAGTTCGGCCGTCACGAGGCCTGCCTTCCGGAAGCAGTTGGCCACGGTATCCTGCTTCACGTCTCTCCAGGCGCCCGTCATCATTTGAATGGCCCCCAGCAGGTCAACCTTAAGCTCGGTGCCCATGCGGAGGTTCACCAAAAGCCTCTCAATGAGTCGCCTCCTGCAGCCGACTTTGAACGACTTAATGACGCCCTGGTCGAGCGGCTGCAACTTCGCTGTCGTGTTCGCCGGCAGCCACTTGAGCGCGATGTTTTCGAGCTCGCAGGTGGTGTGATGGGCCGAGCAATTATCGACGAGAAGGCAAGCGTGACGCCCCGACTTGCCCAGTTCGGCGTCCCACGCTTGCAGCCATTCTGTAAACAGCTGACGCGTCATCCACGCCTTCTTATTGAAGGCGTAGCGAACGGGGAGCTGCTTACAGTTTTTGAAGCAGCGCAGTGCCCTTGCTTTGCCGATCACAAAGGGCTGGAGCTTTTGAGAGCCATCCATATTAGCAGCGAGCAGAACGCTCACGCGGAACGCTCATCTTGCCCCCGTGACACGTGCTGCCCCGGATGTCGAGCGTCTTGCTGGGCAGCATCTGCCAAAACAACCCGGTCTCGTCGGCGTTGAAGATTTCCGCGGGTGAAAACTCCGCGCAAATTTCCGGCCATTCCTTCGAAATCCACTGCTGGATATCCTGGCTGATGACGGCTCCGCTTTCCCCAGAAATGGTTTTGCCAACTATCTTATGGCGGTTCTTAAACCTCTGCAGCCACCCTGTGTTGTCGGCGAAGTTGTCATCACCGAGTGCAGCGGCAAACCAGTGCAGCGGTGGATGGCCCAATGCTAATGGCTTTAGCCATTAGCATTGGGCCATCCACCGGAATGTTCTTAGCCCGCACCTCTAAAAACCACGCATAGAGAGCCTTTTCAACTTTCTCGTGGGCAGGAGCGCGCACACGACAAGCTCCCGACGTTCGTTGCTCCGCCGCTTTCGACTTTATGTCCGCCTTGTTTTTTAACAAAGTGCTTAGAGTGCTCCGAGGAATCCCGATGTCGTCTGCCACTGTCGCACTTTTCTCGCCCGCCTCAACACGCTGAATGGCTTTCAGCTTTGTCGCAAAGTCCAGGTTCTTGCGCTTCTTGACGCTGCTTGTGCTTGCTGCGGCCATTGCTTCTGCGTCAGCTCACCACGATCCAGTCACACGTGTCGTGAGACGCACGCAAAACAATAATGAACACGAAACACAAGAACGCGCACAAAACACAACAATTCACGTGCGCAGCCTCCGCCAACAAAGCGCTCGCGATGGCCACCTCCGAGGGTGACAGCGACGTACGAAAGGCACGAGCTGTGGTTGGCTGAGCAAAACTCGTGAAAAAGCAATAAGAAAAAAAAGGCAAAAGGAGGAGGCCGCCGGCGCCTTTGTTCCTGGCTACCTTTTCCGAGCCAATCACTATGGTTACGCGGGGGAAGGATGAGAGACATTGGGAGAGAGGAAAAAAAAAAGCTGTTCCGCAAGTCGGAGCGCGTGCACAGCGGGAGTACAGTCCGAGCCTCCCTCCCCCTCGCTCTCACATTTTCAGAGTCTTTCGGGGGAGGCGCGGAGCTCGTGTGTGCAGCGAGTGCCGAGATCGCGCGGCGTTCTATATATCCAATGGCGGGTAAAAATATCGTTCAATATAAACGTTCGAATTTCTATACTTTTACACAGAATTTTCAAGGGGATAATTTACGAGTTCGATACAGACAATAATTCAATATATGTGGGCTCAATATATCCGTGTTCGACTGTAGTACCATGTGATTGTTTTCTCTGCTTAATGGCCTACGTTTTCTGTAGGTAATCGGAACTGTGCAAAGCATGGTGCACTAATCTGAAACACTGCAGAAGACTTCCCTTGAAATGCAGAAAGTGCACTTTTCTGTTTGTGCAATATCGGCAATAATACAGCGCCAACATGTCTGGTGCATTTACACTCTCAAAATGTTCCGTTCTTCACCATGGTGTGTGTGCCACTGAATGTCCTCCATGCGAGCGAAGCTCTCGCTGGCAGATCTCATGCACACTAGCACTAGAGAGGCATTGACATGTAGACAAAGCCTCATTGCAATAGTGCCATGTGCCAGAGATGGCTGTGAAAAGAAAGGTTGCCCCAGGACTCCAGTCCCCAGATGTCCACCTTTCCAAAGAGAGAGAGAGAGCTCTTTAATGGTAAACAGATTTTAGCCTGCATGAATATTTGCTGACATGCTACTGTGCGTAGGGGAGGGAATAGAGGAATAAAGATGGAAGAAGGGTGGTAGAAAAGAGTGCGGTCATTAAGAGAGTTGCAACGCAATAGTTCTCTGCATGATGGCTTCCTTGGATGAGACCGAAGTCAAGTTTTTTGCTTTTATAAAATTTGAGAACCCTGTCTTTCTACAGTTTCATTGACTGTTGGCTCTCCTTATACGTGTGTCATAACAACCCCCTCAGTTCCCTATTCCTGTCTGCTGCACTGTATCTGCAGTCAACGTTTCAGTTTGTTTAGGTGTTCTTTGGACATTGCGTTTCATGTTGTCCTTTAGTTTGTTAAAGACAGCTCACAGCTCTCAAGTTGCTATGACCTGTTATCACATATAAGAGCAGAATTTGCCTAATTTTATGTTCCTGTCCGTGGCGGCCGAATTTCGATGGCGGCGAAATTCTAGAGACCCGTGTACCGTGCGATGTCAGTGCACGTTAAAGAACCCCCAGGTGGTCGAAATTTCCGGAGCCCTCCACTACGGCATCTCTAGCCTGAGTCACTTGGGAATGTTTTAAACCCCCATAAACCAAAACATTAAAGGCACTCAAGATTTATCATTAGGGGTGTGCGAATATTCGAAATTTTCGAATATAATTCGAATAATATATTTTTAGTATTCATAACCGATTCGAAATCCAAGTATTCGTGTTGTCTCGAATATTCGACACGACGCGAATATTCGTATCTAGCCGAATATTCATTGTGAGCACCGGCGTTCATTTCGGTCCGCAAGCTCTATTGACAGAGACGTAACAACAAGGCGGCGCCCAGAGCAATACGCATTCCTTCCTCCAAGGGCCATGCCGTAGCTGACTGCGCTGGTGATCTTCTTTGTGACTATACTTGCGAAGCTGGTATAGTCAGAGCTGTGCACGAAGTACCTCGCAATACGTACCAGTTCAGTGCCAAGTGGGAGGGCATTTTCTGTGGCTGGAGAAGTCGTTTCAGCTAGAAGGGAACTGCTTCTGCCTGACCATGTGGAGCTGTGGGTTTTCTTTCACGACAACCTTTTATGTTCATCCCATCAACGCGCGTTCGTACTGATGGCAAGCTAGCCTTAATCAATGCTGTGTACTAGCCATCTTCTCTGATATTTCCACTCTTCTAAGAATAATGTTCGAGACTTTGATACTTTTTGTGCAGCCACACACACCTTTTGTGTTCATTTAATCATCGATAGTTGAACTGTGATGTTCTTGGGTGCTCAAAAATGTTTTCTAGTGGTTAAATGCGTCTGTCCTTGATTATTCGATATTCGATTCGATATTAGGAACCAAGTATTCGTATTCGATTCATATTCGAAGAATTTGATATTCGCACACCACTATTTATCATTCCTTTCGCAGGTTAAGAATTGTCCACACAATCAACCCTCTTCAGTTATGAACTTGTAGCTCTGTGTGGTAACAATAAGTAATGGGCACAGATTCATGTGTGGTTTGTATTGTTTATATGGGAAACTGAAGGGACTGGAACTGTTCAGCTTCTCTTTCAATTAAAGGAGGTCGTGACATGGTCTACCAACAAATCGTGGTTTTTAAGGCGAAAGCCTTTAACGGCTCATCCTGTCGGCCAAAATTCTGTCGCACTATAGCTGTCAAACTGATGACATCATCGGTGGTGTAGTATGTCGTAGCCATGAATGCTCATGCTTGGTCATTAAGTACATTGTGTAGTACTTAGACATTAATTAGTAATCAGTTATTAATTAGGTATAAAGTCATCCAGTGGTGACATTACCAATGCCGCTGATGATGTCACTGAGTTAGTCGCTTCTCCCTACTACGCATGCGCTTGTCGCTGCAGAAAAGGCTTTCGCCTCTACGCACTTTAGACTGTCAAAGTGCCCCCTGAATTTTTATGTAGGGGCTACTAGCCATGATGTTATTATGCATACTTAAAGAGGCTCCAATAAAGTTGTGGTATGCCTCGGATATTAGACTCCACTTCGTTAATATCCTGCGAGAATATTTTAATGTGCTTTGTTGAAGCAAAGTTATCCGTAGTCAAAATTTCAATTTCAGCGTCTTTGCACCTTTTCCTTTCCTGTCCACTTTTACATGCTGAAAGGTCTGCACTCCTCTGCTGGTTCCACTGCCGGGGTACAGAGGTTCTGGACCCTTCAGAGCTACGCAGCTTACTGGCTGCAGCCATGGTAGCTGCCTGACATCTCAAAGAATCTAACCAATATCCACCTCTCAATTTGTACGCGTAGCTGCGAGCAACGGAGGAGTGTACAAGCGTGAAAAAGTCGCCGGGAAGGGCCTGCCAACTTTCGCGCATGATTGTAGGTTCTCTGCTGCATGTAGGAGTGTATTATTTGGCTCAGGTGGTCATGACAACACCAGAGCGAGTTGATGTCTTTCTGAGCCCCTTTAAGAATGAAGTAGGACTCTGCGCATGCATTTGAGCTAGAAATCGCAGTTGGAAGTTATCTGCTCTAAGCCCCTCCTCCTAGCCGCGATGGTCATACTGAAGCAGCCTAAGTGAACTCATGACCCGACAGCGCCGTCTGCTGCAAAGGTGCCACGTGCACGCACCTACTCGAGTCCGTACGCCTTTGTTGTCTTTGTCGCCCTGTCGCGGGGAGTTGTCTCCTCAGCACTCTAACGACCCCACATCGTCTTTCCAAATTTGCCCCCCTTCACCCCTAGCCCGAACAACTCATTCCCCTGTGCCCTCTATGCGCAATCAGTCGTTCAGTCACACGCATGCTTGTGGCCATCAGCTTGTGTCATCATGGACCGCTAGTGTGCTAGAGTTTCCCAGCTGCCCTGCAGTTCAGGAGAACTTTTACGATTCATTTACAAATTACTCTCTGCACCAAATGAGCTCATATTTTCCCAGGTTGTTCAGAGAGGCATAGCACACAACATGCAGTAAACAGCTTGGGTCTGAAAATGGTGTCATGAGCCCTGTAACTGAGTTTGTCTCGAAGGAAATCCCGAGACAACTGTTGAAACAGTTCTGTTGCTGCAGCACTGTTTTCTGAGGCACTGAAGGATTTAAGTTCCTCTTCTTGGGCAACTCCTTCCCACCAATTTCGAGTCTCATCGCCCTCTTTCTGATGTATTTGTTGCGCCTCGTAATTACATGGCCCAACCATCACAGCCTTCTTTCTGAAAATTTTCTTTCAGTGCCTGTGCCTCTCATGTTCTCTCGTATGTGGTCATTCCGGACTCAGTTCTTTCTTGTGACTTCACTCGTCAACCTCGGCATCCTCATTTTACAGCTTTTCTTTCCTGCTGGCCTTCTTCAAGGGTTTTCTATTGAACCCTGCCAGATAAGAATGTCGGGTGAGAGAGGATAGTAAGGCCTTCTGTGGCATCCTTCCCAGGTGCTACATTGTAGTGGTGGAGCCCCCTCAGCCCACGGCATTCGCTTAAGGAGGCTTCATCGCACGAACAAGAAACCCGTAATAAGAACGCGTTTTTGGCGCACAGGACCGCACGAATGGAAGTGAGGGGAACGCACATTTGGACTGGAAGGGTGAGACTCCATTTAAATTGGCTAAAGATGAGTGACGTGCCAATGGGCTTCCAAAGGGATGTGCTGATACACGGCCGACAGCCACTATCTCCAAGGGTTAGTAGCGAATCAGAAAACATGGCAGCAAGGTGTCTATTGGATTTTGACATGGTTCTCCTTCAAACTACATCTGAGTTAACCGTTTGGGGGGGCCAGATTTCCAGCAGACGCAGCACCACATATCTGACCTCGGCTGCCGCTCTTTCGTGCACCGGGAGCATTGGTCATGAGTTGCTACAAGGGGCTGACCCCTGATAAGTTGCGATTCAGAGTCCAGATGAGTTGCTGAGCCTGTGCCTGTGCAAGTCTGGGTTTGAGTGAGCCCATAGGTCGAGCAAACTTTTCTGAGTGAGCTTGAGTGAGCACTCGTGATGTTGCCGAGGTATCCATGCAAGCTTCTGCCCATGGATCTTCCACATCTTGCACATAGAAACCAGAACTGGAGGTCGTATGTGACCACTCATTTAACGGAAGCACTGAAGGCTGTCTTCGAGTAAGAGATGGTGCTTTGTTAGTGCAGAGAGAACTAATCACTCTGGCGTGCGCTTTTCTAGGTTGATGAAATCTCCGGTGCCAACCAGGACATGATCAAGCAGATGCTGGAGAAGTACAAGTAGGCGGGCTCGCCACTGCCAGCCAGCCACGGGCTGTTGGAGGAAGCAGGAAAGAAGCCCGGGCGGCTTTCTCAACGAGCACGCTACAACAGCCTTCCTTGGTTTCCTTGTTTTGCTCGTCGTTCATGCCTTCCTACTCATTTCCTATGCCAGCCACATGTCGCACATGTACACACATACTACCTGCATCGTATTAAGAAAAAAAAACGAATGGTCCAATCGAGATACATAGCCATGTAGCCACAAGTGTTGAGCACCTAAGCCAGCATGGAAAGCTGCTGCAGTTCCAGTGTCAGCAGGAACATTGACTGCGCCTTAACCCATGTATACAGTGCACGCGCTTGCCTCCGCTGCCGTCCACAACAGTGACTAGCCTTTGCACTTCTTCAGCAATGCTTGCTTCTTCATGGCTGCAACCAGTTCTCTCAAATTTGTTCGCTGGTCCTTAACTAGCTGAGGTGATAACACAGTTGAAGACCTAGAGTCCTAAGGGCATTATGCATAGTTGCGTTGTGTGCAGCCGGTCTTGGTAAACTTGGAAGTAGCTCGTTTTTAGCTGTTCATCGCTAGTGGAAGTAGTTTTTTATTGATAGATTTATAGCCAGCTTGATTGAGTGATTACATGTTCCCTGTTTTCTGGGTCACTTGAAGGTATAGGCATGTATACAATTGTTATCGGCAACTTGAGCATTAAGATGCTTGTAAAAGTTGGTTTGCATTTGTGTGCCGCAAGTTTTTTCCGATGCTAGTCGTAGGATGGTTGGTGCAAACTATTGTCGTAGTGTGACTACTTTTTAAGCCTCAAGTATTGCCCTCTCCATGTGCTCGAAAGAAGTGTATAGAGAAAAGGTTGAAAATTCTATCACATCAGTTAACGCCTCCATTTAGTACATGTTGGTTCACTAGAACACTTTTCCGCTGGCTGCTCATTGTGCAGTGCTTAAAGTTTCTTATTCATACTCGACATACTGCTCCATTTTGGACCATTTTTACTATAAGCTGTGCAAGATGCTAGTTGTGGGTTCTAGCTAGCTGCGCCCTAAGTATTGCTGCTTGAAGAGTCGCGGATATTAAAATGCACTTGAATTTTTTTCCGATATTTGTTGATTAAGCCTTAATGGTCGCAAAGTATACCACGAAGCTTTCTTGAAACATGCAACTATACGGTATTCTTCGACATTTTTATTGTAGGAATTTCCGGTGCTGTGATTTATCGGATTGAGTTTGCTCAGCATTCTTGGTTTTTGCCATATTTCATGTGGCTAGGCTGTGATGTGTGTTGGCATTGATTTTTGTACTGTTATAAAGGCTCTTTTATGCTTCACGAGGCGTCTTTTTCCTCTCTTCCTTTTTTTGTCTTGTAATGCACTTCTGTATAAGTGCTGTTGCCCTCATCACATGTGCAAGCACTAGTGAACGAGTAGCAGCCGCCGCGGTGGCTCAGTGGTTATGGTGCTTGGCTGCTGACCCGAAAGACGCGGGTTCGATCCCGGCCGCAATGGCCGAATTTCTTTGGAAGAGAAATTCTAGAGGCCCATGTACTGTGCGATGTCAGTGCGCGTTAAAGAACCCCAGGTGGTGGAAATTTCCGGAGCCCTCCAGTACGGCGTCTCTCATAGCCTTAGTCGCTTTGGGACGTTAAACCCCATAAACCAACCAACCAGCATTAGTGGAAATGGCTGAGAATGTTTTGGAGCAGACTTTGTAGCAGGGAAATTTTCATTCTGAAGCAGCCATCAGTTACAAACTTCAGAGAAGCTTGACTAATTCATGGGGCGCTCTGGCATGGAAATGACGCTGCTAGTCTCGGCAAGAACGAGTTACAGAGAGCAGGCAACCATGGAGTACAAACTTCCGCGACGTGCTCTGGCTGGCTGTTTTGATTGGTTGCGCCAAGTGCCGTCATTGGGAGAGCGAAATAGGAGTGGGAAGCCCCGCCAAAATCGAGTTGAGGGCAGCGTTTTGTTTGCTTGTATTTTGAAATTTCTTCCCTGAATAACTCCCGTTCCTGTGCATCGATTCCTGTAATTCTTAAGTCAGCATCTGTGTGACATGAAGAATCCACCCGAAGTATAGCCGGTATCCCCTCAAGCAGTGTTTCGCAGCCCCTTTAAGAACCTCTTTTCATGCACAAGCATCGGAAGTACAAGCCAAGAACTGACTAAACAAAAAAAAAACTCCATTATCTCAGTGCGAAGTAATGGAGCCACCTTTCTTGCAGCTGAAGTCCGGAGTGGGGCAGGAGAAAAAATTTAAGCAGCCGGGTAACCCTGAAATGTTCCACAGTGTTACTTCTTGGTTTCATGAAACATTTATATATTTCTTGTCGTTTTTCTAGCATTTATGCAACACGGCAGATATTGGAATAACCGTCCCCTAAACCTAAATAGCATAAATGGAACTTTCTTTAAAATGGTACAGTAGTAACCTGCAGAGCATTCATCCCTGCCATTTGTGAAGGTGCACAATTTCGAGGAGTTTAGACATGAAACTTTTGCTTGCGTTTACCTCTTTGAAATGATGCTTTGGAGATTAGCGTGCATTGGCCACCCCATGGTAATCCCCTATGACCGCTAAATAATTGCTGATATAGTTTGATACAGCTTAAAGGTGCAGTGAAGAGGAATCTGAACTCGTCTTTTTTGCCGCGGGAACTCAATCTGCACGTTCCGAGCATTCTTAAAAGCCTCGATTTATTGCCCTGTGTGGCCGATTTCCCTAATTAAATCGAATTAACGTCCGGCTCCCGCCTTTTTTTTTTTTTAATTCGTCCCGTGCGGTGGGCAGAATCGACCAACGCTTGGAGTGCCTTTCACCGAGTCCCGTGGCGGCTTGCCGCTCTACCATCGGCGGAGTAGTCCGCAGTGGCAAATAGTCTGCATGTATTTTTATTTCTGCGGGCTTATTTTGCGGCCATATCATCTGCGAACGAAACTATTCACGGAAACCTAAAAGACAAAATAAAGCAAAGCAAAGCCTCCATGGAGCTGGCTGAAAGGCATGCGTTGGTCGACTCTGCCCACCGTACGGGGAGAATTCAAATAATAAAGGCGGGAGCCGGACGTTAATTCGATTTAATTATGGAAATCGGCCACACAGGGCAATAAGTCGGAGTTTCTAAGAATGCTCGGAACGTGTAGGTCGAGTTCCCGCGGCAAAAAGACTAGTTCAGCTTCCTCTTCACTGCACCTTTAAGTCTGCAGTGATGCTCCGCCCACATTCAGCTCCGTGCACAGAATTCCTCCACAATGAAAAAGTATTCCACGCTTAACCGTTTCTTGTTACCTGAACAAGAAGCTTATCACAGGAAAAAAATTATGAAAGCTCTAGAATTTTGATATGTGGATTGTTTGATATAGCCAAACATTAAAAAGCTGGTTTCATTCACTGTTGCGATTGGCCAGCGGAGTAATACAGGAAGCCGCGACCCAGTGTTAGTAAGTGCTATTCTTTTTTTTGAAGTTGTGCTATAGTGTGGATTTCATCAAGCGACTAATGGCGGCGATGTGTAAGTGTTTGAAATTATACTACTCTGTGCCTGAAGTCCGTATTAAGTACAAAATTCTTGGGTACGCGTGTAATCGTGCACCTGTGCTAGGTGAAAACCTAATTTTTCCTGCCATTCTTCAATCACTGCCTCAGCTCAACCGGCGCGTTATGCGACGTGCTGAGGTCATGGGCTGGGATCTTTCTGGTGGCATGTGATTTTCTTCTATAGCTACCTTTTGTTGAACTATCTTTGACTAAAAAAAAAACTGTACTGAGATCTGAATGATAACGATACAGTAAAGAAACCCCACTCTTGCGCCACCCTGATAAAAATCGGGAATACTGCGCTAAGCTGCTCCAAACTCGCCGCTTTCGGATTTAGCGGCGCCGGCTATCCAGGCGGACATAACCGTAGTTCTCGCGGCAGTTTCAAAACGTCAAGGTCTATTGAAGCCCACTTAAGTAACGGATGACGAGTGACAGCAGTCATGTTCTCTTACGTCTCAAAGTTTGCCGTAAATGGAGTAATAAAGACGGACGTCACAACGTAGGGCTTCCATGGGGTACATCTTATGCCATATATGCTAGAACCACCTGACAAGCGTGCCTTTTTTGTTGGGTTCATCGACCAGAGCACTCCTGTAGGTTTGCGCCAGTCCCGGAGAACTTCTGTAGCGAAAGCTACACTAGGATAGCTAACACACATTTAGCCGTGAGCCTACGAATGACCTTAAGATAAGTAATGGTTGCACATATCTGCCTTACCATCTGGGGTCCTCCTTGGTGCTGCACCACCTCACTTAATCGCGCTGGGTCACGTGATTCGATTTGCAGTTGTGATGTCGAGGCATGGAGTATATATACCGGAACTGTGCGCTTTGCTTTCGCTACGTGAAAACTCGGTTCAGCAGAGTTGAACCACTTGTCTTTTTTTTTTTTTCACTAGCGTGTAACTGTCCACTGGTGCCGGTTCCCTTTCAAAAGCAGAGAACTTTGATTTTGCATCACGTTTGCCTCGCAGGCGGCGTCGTGTTGCGGATGCAACGCTGGATTCTAAACTTCCGAGAACATGACGACTTGGGCGGTATAATATAACGATTCTGTAGCCGATTTCTGCTGTTTTTTTTAATTCCCCGTACTTCGCGATTGATGACGCAGACGGTGACCATATTCTCTGCGGATGCAAGGGAAATCTTGCCCCCCCCCCCCCCCCCCCCCCCAGGAAGCTCCTGCCATAGCCCTGACAGCTGGGATAAAATTATATCCAATGAAAACAAAGAATTACAAGCGAACATTGCAAATTGGATCCTCGAGGTCGCCCCTTCATGGAGGCCGCCTGGGTCGTCAGTAGATTAACGACGACCAAACATTCCTAATAAAGTTTATTCCTCCTCCTCCTCTTCGTTATTGGCTCAAGCATAAGGCGTGGCGTCGCTTCAGCCAATGGCAAAGAACGGAGAATTAAAAAACAATCGATTTGGCAAGGAATCAATTTGAACTGATCGACCTAGGATGTAGCGGCGGTAAGAACTGCGTGCCGCCGGCGCATTCAGTCTGGTTGCGAGATTATCAGATTCTAGTCTGTAGGATAACGTTCTAAAAATAGTTTCAGCATGCGTGATCCGCCTATCGCTACCAAAGACCGCTTCCGCAAAGTGCTGTCTGCGCATGCGTCGATGGACCCTACGGCGCGTACCTGCCACGGCGCGTACCTGCCACGGCGCAGAAGTTTCCTTGCGCTGTCCTTTTCGACGGCGCAACCAAAGCTAGCAAAAAAAAAAAACCTACGCTCTGCCGAAACCCGGGATCGAACCAGGGACCTTTAGATCTTCAGTCTAACGCTCTCCCAACTGAGCTATTTCGGCGCGATGGCAGCGCTGAGCCGTACTGCAAACGAAGAATTGAGGCAGTCGTGAAAAGGGGCAATGGTGAAAAGCTATTGAGAATGCTTAGGCAGCTCTCGCTGATTTTCGCCATGTACGCAACAAGCCTCAAACGTAATTTGAGAGCGCGGCTCTTGGGCGCCTTTCCTGCGTTCTCCGTCTGAGTCGTCGGCATTGCCGGCGTAACATTTCGCAAAGGCGAAACGCCACCTACCACGGTGAGTGCGGAGGGATGGACAACTGGAAGGTTACCCGGCACTGGAAAACCCCGGAAAGTGGCTAGGAGCGTAGCAGGCTACTAGTGTTCCTACAGGAACACTACAGGCTACCTTCCAGCCGTGGCAGGTGGCCTGAAAACAAGTGAAGGACTGCGCTGAAATTTCTCATTACCGACTATCGTAATCATCTGTCAATTTTTATTTTTACGGAATGGTTTATGGGGTTTAACGTCCCAGAGCGACTCAGGCTATGAGGGACGCCGTAGTGAAGAACTCCGAAAATTTCGACCACCTGGGGTTCTGCACTGACATCGCACAGCACACGGGCCTCTAGCATTTCGCCTCCATAGGAATGCGAAATGCGCCCTATATGGTAGTAAAAAGTGAGTAAGTTTTCCTCTAGCGCACACCCTTGTATAAAAGGGTGTGCGCTAGAGGACAGCTTTACACCCTTTTTGCTCCTTTCAGTTTATAGTGTCCTCATGATGCACTAGCTGCTTAGCCAAGAGAGTAATTTAAACGCGTATATAGTGCAGGTTCACCTAAGATTTAAAATATAGACTCTGAGTTAGACGAGCGCTTTCTGCCTCATAGCATTGTCAGTGTTGTAGTACACCAGGATACGATGTGCTAACTAGCAGGCTAGTTCAGTAATATTGAATAAACGTTTTAACTATTACTCTAAGGCTCCTTCATTATTGAGAGGCGTGTAGCCCAGGGTAAGCATTATCCTTATCAGTTTTTAGAATTTCAAAAAAGCGGTTACCCTCGGCACTGTGGCGCAACAAATTTCGGCTACATCGCGCCATGCGCTTTCGAGAAGCTTGCAGGCAAAGCAACCTCTCCAGTGCGCGTAAGAAGTCGAAATAGCCAAAATGTGTTGGGCCACAGCGCTGAGGATAACCGCTTTTTCAAAATTCTGAAAATTGATATGCATACTACTTAGTGTGGGCTACACACCTCTCAATAAGTAAGGAGGCTGACAGTAGTAGTTAAAAAATTAATTGTTCAATATTATTTAACCAGCCTGCTAGTTAGCACGTCTCAGCTGTATGTATTCCGATGTACTACACCGCTTACAATGGTATGTCGAAAAGAGCGCTCGTCTAATTCAAAAACACGATGTATAGGTCCTTGGTTTATATACCTCTCACTGCAGGCACACCGTAGTTTGTTGAACCATACACGTGGAGATAAGAGGTCACGCTTGTGTAATGCACATCTAGGATAGCTAACAATTTCTCCACAAAGCTAAAGAGCATTGAAATAACCAGTCGTGCTTGTAAGCCCTCTCGTTCTATCGACAAAGCCTTTTTATCCAGGTGTTCACGGCCGGTCCGAAACTGAAGGAATATCGTCCTTTTATCTTTAGAGCCTGCACATATGTTAATAGTGTAAATAGAACACTTGGATATAGTACCTCTCTCCTCCCTTTCCTTTCTGGCTGTCCCCTCAGCTCTTTCGTTTCATTTCTCCAGTCTGCCTGATATCCCTTTATTTCCACTGCCCTAGCTCAGGCGCTTCCCGTAGCGATAGCAGATGCCGGAACTAGCAAATATCTTTCTTTCTTTTATAATTATCTTTAAATAAACTACTACTACTACTACTACTACTACTACTACTACTACTACTACTACTACTACTACTACTACTACTACTACTACTACTGCCACTACTACTACTACTACTTATATTGGTTCGATCCCTGCCGCGGCGGTCGAATTTCGATGAAGGCGAAATTCTAGAGGCCCGCGTTCTGTGCGATGTCAGTGCACGTTAAAGATCCCCCAGGTGGTCGAAATTTCCCGAGCCCTTCACTACGGCGTCCCTCATAGCCTGAGTCGCTTTGAGACGTTAAACCCTAATAAACTAACCAATAAACCACAATTTCGATGAAGGCGAAATTATAGAGGCCCGTGTGCTGTGCGATGTCAGTGCACGTTAAAGATCCCCCAGGTGGTCGAAATTTCCTGAGCCCTTCACTACGGCGTCCCTCATAGCCTGAGTCGCTTTGAGACGTTAAACCCTAATAAACTAACCAATAAACCAAACTACTACTTGTAGAGCCACACAGCGCATGCGCGCAATACAAGACCACAGAACGGGGCCTAGGAGACAACCTGAGGATCTGCAACTGTTACTTGGCGCCGTTATCAGCGCCCAACCCAAGGGGTCTCGTTTCATGGAAATCGTGAGGAGCTACCGCGCCGCGTTCCCCGTAGTGAGTACTAAAGCACGTCGCCTGAAGCGCGATTGCGTCCAGCCTTGGCCCCCACTGCGCCGCAATCTTCTTCCCCGATTCCTTATCCTTATCGCGTTCTCGTAGCCCCGATCAGACAGCGTGGCATGACTTGCACAATGCGCCCGAGACAGCGCATCGACGCCAAGGTCGGACGCCGCGGGCTGCGCATTATCTCACTCGGTTCCCACGTCGTGTGTTTGCTTCTGATAAAGGGAACTCGACCAGCGCGGATGACGTTCTGTCAGGATCCCTTGGCTGTTACACAGCGGGGCTGGCGGAACTGGGGTGAGAAAATGCGGTCATTGACGTTCTGTCTCGGCGAGTGGTTAATGAAAAACCATTCTGCTTGTTTTGTTTTCTCGGTCCATATCAAGAGCGGCGCTGACTGGCGTACCCTGGAGGAAGGCAGGGGATCTCGTGGTTACCACGAATGGTGAAGAAGGGTTCGCGAAACATTTTTTTGTGAGAAAACACTAATCCCGACTTTCAGATCCTAGCAAACTCGTCTCTTGCATATATGATAGTCATTTTTCTAATTTTGTGTAATTTTTTAAATAGGAAAACTGCATTTAGCCCTGATTTTACACGGGACAAATGCACAAGCATTCATACACTGTTATACGAAAAACCTCAGGAAGTAACTCAAGACATGAACTGCAAAGCATGATCAATGAACTAGACAACCAGAGCAGAACGCTTGGGCTAAAAATTAACATGCAGAAAACCAAAGTAATGTTCAACAGCCTAGCAAGGGAACAGCACTTCGCAATTGGTAGCGAGGTGCTGGAAGTAGTAAGAGAATATGTCTACTTAGGGCAGGTAGTGACAGCTGATCCAGATCATGAGAGGCAAGTAACTAGAAGAATAAGAAGGGGGTGGAGTGCATATGGCAGGTTATCTCAGATCATGAACGGCACTTAACCAATATCCCTCAAGAGAAAAGTATACAACAGCTGTATCCTACCGGTACTCACCTATGGGGCAGAAACGTTGAGGCTAACAAAGAGGGTTCAGCTTAAGTTAAGGGCAACGCAGCGAGCTATGGAAAGAAAAATGATAGGTGTAACGTTAAGAGATCGGAAGAGGGCGGAGTGGGTGAGGGAAGAAACGCGGGTTATATGACATCTTAGTTGAAATCAAGAGGAAGAAATGGGCTTGGGCAGGGCATGTAATGCGAAGGCAAGATAACCGCTGGTTTCTTAAGGGTAACGGAGTGGATTCCAAGAGAAGGCAAGCGTAGCAGGAGGCAGCAGAAAGTTAGGTGGGCGGATGAGATTAAGAAGTTTGCGGGTATGCAGAGGCCGCAGCTAGCAAAGGACAAGGTTAATTGGAGAGGCATGGGAGAGGCATTTGCCCTGCAGTGGGAGTAGTCAGGCTGATGATGATGATGATGATGACGGGTGTAGTTGTGTGGAGGGCGGAAGTGAGTGGATAGATGGTGGGTAAGGCCTTCTGAAGCAGGGTAGTGATGGGTGTCTGGTAGTAGGTGAAGCTTCTGCAGGGTGGAAGTTGGTTGGTTGGTGGTAGCCGGCGGCTTCTGGACGCTGGAAGTTGTTGGAGGCCAAAGGTGGGTCGACAGTCGGTGGAGGCCTTCCATAGAGTGCATGGAGGCGGCATCGCATAACGCCAGCCACATGGACAGATTTTGTGAAGATGATTATTACACGCTTCGTAGTACTGTTGACACGATAAAAAAAATTGAGGAAAATAATTTTGCCAGAAAGAGCGCTCCCTTCTTTACAACCCCAGAACCGCCTCATCCATGAAATGCCCTTAAATTCGCCCTTCATCCTCTGTGGTGGCTCAGTGTCGTTAGCGTTCGGCTGTGGCCCCAAAATTGCAGGTGCAATCCCGTTTCAATTGCAGGTTGAAAACTAAAAAAAAAGAAGATTACAGTGCAGTCATGAAACCAGATGCGAGAAAACTGCAATTGCAGTTGGATTTAGCGTCGATGATAACTTTGATGCTTTTACTGTAATTAATGCTTTCACTTAAGCCAAGGCTTCACACACCCGAAAATTTTTCTGGACACTGAAGGTGGCTGAAGATGATGTGGCCTGGCCACTTTCCACCCCCCCCCCCCCCCCCCCCCCCCCCCCCCAGCAAGGGGCGTAGGGTGGAAAGTGGCTGGTGGGTGACCCTCCTGGTGGGTAGCTGTCTTTCCCTCTGCGACTTTGAATTTTTTTCGCCCTCGCTTTATTGTTTACTGCTGGGTAGGCTTCTTGTGGGTGGAGGGGTGGGGTGACGTCTGTGGAGGGTATGGAGTTGGGCGGGTGTGCAGTGGAAGTCGCTTCTAGATGGTGAGGTAGTAGTTGGGTGCGAAGGTGGATCGAGGGTGTCGGTGAATGGGTGGGCATATTTCTAGCTTTAGGGTTGCGACGGGCAGGAGGCTGGTCAGTTGTATTTCTGAAGTGTGGAAGCTTTTCTCACTTAGGCTTCACACCAATAACGCCGACATGCTCGCCAAGTTCCACTGTTACTGCTGTCACAGTAAAACGTCCGTGTGCTGTGCTTTGTCAGCGCACATTAAAGAACTCCAATTGGTCGAAATTCGGACCCCCCCCCCCCCCCCATTACGGTGTCCCTCACAGCCTATGTGCCGCTTCAGTATGTTAAACTTTATAATTTACAAATCCCTCCTCATACGAAGTACTTCCTCGTTCCTTGCCACGGAGGAAAAAGTAAGTACAGTCGAGCGCGATTTGAAGGTTATCGTGCGAGCGTCGACCGGGAACATGAACAGCGCCATAGCCCAGAATTCGCTGCCGAGGCGAGGGAGGTATGAGGCCAGCTTCCCTCACTCTTTTTGCTGTTCCTTCAGCAGCCGTCACTCCCTGCTGGGCTATCAGTTTCTTTTTTGGTTCTGCGCACATGCAGTGACCGTAGTGCGCACGACGTATTCTTCGGTATTATCTGGTGAACAAAGGCTATATGACGAGGCGATGCTGCGTTGATATATTTTTTCCAACTTCAAAGTCGTCAAAATCAAGAAGTGCCAAGCGCTGGCTTTACCAGATCTTCCCCACCAATTTTGTTATCGCCTGCGAAGATACGAGGTAACCAAGTCCACACCTTATCGCAACAAATTGAAAGCATAGAATAGAGAGGAAGGGCGGTGGGTTCGTCGCGGGGGTGATGGTTGTTGTATGGAACAGCGAACGAGGGAGAGAAGAGTGCGAAATCATGATTTTTCCTGTTGCAAAACCGGCCGCCAGGTGCCTGGAGTGCTAGGCTGGTCGACGCTCGCGCGATAACCTTCAAATCGCGCTCGACTGCACATGCTTTAGTTCACATACGGAAAGAAGAAAAACTGTGGTCATTATCTTTAGCGCCGTCTTTCTATCCACAAAGGCGCTATCACCGTCGGTATACCATTCAACTGCAGATAACTATTACCGCAGCTCTCGACAACTGACGGCAACCACTTTCACTAACACCACTGTCACCGATACTAGGTGACCTACCCTAAATCGGGCACGTGTGTTACCCGCCTGTTATCTCTAACAACAATGCATGGTAGTCCTCGCAGGCACTTGACATTTACCGGCCTAACTACATCCCCTGCAGGATAAAGGCCTCTCCCATATCTCTCCAGGTCACTCAGTACTGAGCCCACTTTCGGCCTCGTTATCCCAGCAAACTTCCCAATCTCATCCTCCCTCCTGACTTTCTGCCATCCCCTGCTGCTCTCGCGTTCCATAGCAAATCACATCGTTACACTAAGGAACCATCGGTTATCTTCCCCTCGTATTGCATTCTGTACCCATGCCAGTTTTCTCTTCTCGAATTCATCGAGGGTATCATTAACTTGTAACAAGTGAAGGCGGGCTAGTTGGTTAATTGGTTGACAGGTTCGTTCCCTGCAAAACTGGGGTGGTGTACAAAATACCCCTCACATGTGGGAATTGCTGCCTAGGGCAAACTGGACGTTGCCTGAATGTTAGACTTCAGGAGCATCGCGCAGCCGTTGAATCATTGGGGGGGGGGGGGGGGGGGGGGGGGGGACTGGCAAAACATTGTCGCCATTGTCGTAACTGCACGCCCAGGTTCTGCGACACAATTGTCTTGAAAAAATTGACGACCTAGCTTAGCAGGGAAATTTTCGAAGCCTACTGCATAAAAAAAGAAAATGACCGTTGCATCAGCTCCACTTCAGTATCGTTATCCAAGAAAGAATTTAACTATCTAGATGCTAACTTGTGCCACGCGCGCCCACGTGCCTGTATAATGTGATGGTGTCGGCTGTTTATCAGGTGTGATTACGAATCCTGTATAAATCTGGTTTTCCTTGTAGTAAACCTTAGTTTAAGTTTCGCGTCTTGTCCTGTGCTTTCCTCTCTTCGTCCCTCGTCGTTTTGCGCGGTTGCAATATGCACTCCATTATCATTAATTTCTTGACGTTTTGTTCAGTCCTAATGGGATCTGCCTTCCTGGCATTCTACAGTTTTCTTTTGGGATGACTTAACTCTCTTCGATCGTTTCTAAGCGCAGTGTAGAAGCTCAATGTAGAAGCTCACTTTAGAAGCTCAGGAGGTACACCTGCTCCATTTGCTTCCTCCGACAACCTCGACCTGTCTGCTGCGGCGCTGTCTCCCGACCAAGCTCTTGACCTTATCTACGTGTCGGCGATGCTCTGCAGTAAACAGTGTCAACTGGTGCGATCGTACGAGCTAGACCCTCCTTCGTGCCAAGGCCAGTGAGCCGGTAGATAACCGAGTTCGTGATAAGGCCGGGTCAGCTCCCGAGTGCGGGGGAACCTTTTACCACGGTTTCTCGCGCAGTGAGGTAACTTAGACTTACTGGTTTATCATTACTAGCGAAAGTAGAAGAGTATAATAGACAGGAAGTGAAAAATGCGTAATGCTGTCTGTTTTCCGCATTAACGCACAGTGACCGAAAGCTCCGCGTGTGCTACCTTGGACGACTATCAGCAGGGCGCCCCACTCCAGCTGTAGTGTACATTGTGTCGTGCGCGCTTCCTCTTATTCCGCTTTGACTAATTTCATCAAACGCGCCCGAACTGTATATATGTTATAGTGTAAATATATTACTTCCATATAGTGCCTCTCTCCCCCTATCCTTTCTGACTGTCCCCTCACATCTTTCATTTCATTTCTCCAGTGTGCCTGCTATCCATTTATTTCCGCTGCCGCAGCTCAAGTGCTTCCCGAAGAGATGGCAGATGCCGAGGCTAGCAAAAGTCTTTTCCTTCCTTTTATTATTTTTTTTTCAAGACGGGGGTTTATTGATTTAATTTATTCATCTTAAGGGTCCCTTTCGGGGTATTACATAAGGGGTGGGGTAATAAAAGATTTTGTTACATTTTTTCACGATGACATATGAAGTTCAATGTTGGCGTTGAAGAATTACGGGCAGGTGACCGCAGCAACGGAGTGGGAGAGGCCGTTCTAGTCTGTCGCGGCTCGTGGAAAGAAGGAGGTGGATTAGGTTACGGTACGGGCCCGTGGACGAGTAACTTGAAGGGGGCGACCAGTGCGGTGTGATATGTGCGCCGGAGGTGCGCAGATGTATGGGTCTTGGCCGAGTGAGCTGTAATAAAGTTTATGAAAAAGAATTTATGAGAAAGGAACTGGGAAGACTGATGCAGCGGCGAATAAGACTCTCTCAAGTCAGCCAGGTCGAGCACGGACACACGTGGCGATAGCAATACGGCTGAAGAGGAGGGCCGTCTTCGTCTTTGCCATCAGTGTGCATCTTCTTCCTTACATTTTCAGTTCAGTTCAGTTCAGTTCAGTTTATTACCTTAAAAGTCCCCCGTAGGGGCATTACATAAGGGGTGGGTTTTTATGCACAGAGTAAGGATCATGGTAAACAGTTATTGAAAATAAGGTCAGATGCAAGTTGCAAAAGTGAAGATGGGCAGGTAGTAGAAGCGATTTCGTGGGGAAGGCCGTTCCAGTCTGTGGCAGCTCGGAAAAAAAATGAGGCAGTGAAGGTGGTGGTCCGGGCACGTGGGCGCGCAACTTGAAGTGGATGGTTGGTTCGATATGATATGCGTGCTGCTGCTGTGATCTATGGTGCTTGATTAAGGGACGCAAAAAAGAACTTGTGGTACAGTGAAAGGCTGGCAATGCGACGTCGACAGAAAAGCGGTGATAAACGAGATTCTGCTTTGAGAGATGAAACGCTGATATTATATGAGTACGATGAAGGATAAATCTAACAGCGCGATATTGAACTGATTCTAATGCGTCGGCGAAATATGCTTGGTGCGGATTCCAAATGGGCTATGCGTATTCGAGTTTTGGCCTGACAAGTGATTTATAAGCTAGTAATTTTCATGTTCCGGGGCGTTTCGCAGATTACGTTTCAGAAAGCCTAAGGTTTTGTTAGCTGCGGCAATAATGCGGCAATTAAACCACTATTGATAACATGGATGAGTATGTTTTACAGCGCAGCTGTTAAGCGTCCGTTCCTTGGGCTGAGCGTCGGTGTTGTCGGCGTATACCGGCAGAGTGTACATTGGTTTGATGAATGGCTATGGTGAGAGCGGAAAAATGTGGCGCCCTTCTTCTACGGCGGTTGCTGCGAAGCGCGACTCCCTGAGGAGAGGCTCAACGGAGAACTGGAGAGGTGCGCTAGTAGAAGAACGAGTGAGTGGCAAAAGTGGCCTTTATGCGTGAACCATGCATGCTTCACTCAAATTATTTTCCACAATAGAACGCAAAATCAAAATACTTCAAAATTTACGCTGAAAATTCTCGTTACCAAGTATCCTAATTGCCCTGCGAGTTTTTTTATTTCCTCTTTCTTATTTTCCCACCTCGGTGGTTATGGTGTTCGGCTACTGACCCGAAAGATGCAGGTTCGATCCCGGTCACGGCGCTCCCATTTCGATGGAGGCGAAATGCTACGGGCCCGTGTACTGTGCGATGTCAGTGCACGTTAATTAAAGAACCCCACGTGGTCGACATTATCCGGAGCCCTTCCCCACGGAGTCTCTCACAGAGTCGCCTTGAGGCTTTAAACCCCATAAACGAAACCAATCGAAGAGATTTCGCACTTCACCACTCATCTCCCGGCCAGAAGGCTATAGTAGTTGCGCTGAAATATACGATACACACATGTAGTAATTGTAGTCATCATCGCAAGGATATTACACACAACAACATATGCAGTAGCGACATCTGGCGCTGAAAATCAGGCCACTTTTAGTGATAACGGCCTTTATAATAACGGCACAAATCACTCGTTGGCGTCAACCCAAGCGCAGCCTTACGGTTAGAAAGGAAAGCTAAACAGTGTCCGCAGCTGTATAGGTGTGAAGCCTTCCTTTGTAGCCGTAAGGCTGCTCTTGGGTCGGTGCCAATGAGTAATTTGCTATCCATAGCGCAACATCGTCGAAGGTGAGGACAAACGAAAAACCAGACGACACGAGCGCTCGGGATTGGTTTTTTCGTTTTTCCTCGACTTCGGCCGTGTTACGCTGTGGATAGCAAATTACTCATTGGCGTCCACCAGAGCCCAGCCCTTACGGCTACAAAGCAAAGCTACACACCTTCGTAGCCATATAGCTGCGGAAGCTAAATAGCTTTCCTTCTATGGATCGTAACCAACTTTCCCAGCTTTCTGTCCTAAGTAATTTGCTCCCTTATTACAGATTTCCTCCACCTTGGAGCCGCCGAGGTGGCTCAGTGGTTATGGTGCTCGGCTGCTGACCTGAAAGACGCGGGTTCGATCCCGGCCGCGGCAGTTGAATTTCTTTGGAGGAGAAATTCTAGAGGCCCGTGTGCTGTGCGATGTCAGTGCACGTTGAAGAACCCCAGGTGTTCGAAATTTCCGGAGCCCTTCACTACGGCGTCCCTCATAGCCTGAGTCGCTTTGGGAAGTTAAACCCCACAAACCAAACCAAACCATCCTCCCCCTTGGGGGATTCCCTTAAACATTTGACCAATAACGCCTTTTTAATTTTTTGCCACGGCTCCCGCAATTTTGTTTATTCGGCTGCAACGCGTACGTGTAACCAACGGCATCTTCAACGACAGCGTGTCTGTGTTTCGGACGAGCATGTCTGGCTTTACTGCCGGCGGAACATTAGCAATATGTTTACCACGAGCGGCATGCCAAGTTCCCGGTGCATGTGACTTTGCGTCCTCAGAAGCTCGTTTGTGGCGAGATTGCTCGGCTATTAGGTTTCAAAACAAGCTCGAGCCCTCCGGTTGCACCAGAGCGGGATTCTGTTCCAACGCTTGCGTAACCTGCCTCTCAACTGAAATGAAGTCTGCGTTTTCTCAAAGCGAGTGATGGACACTATAAAATCATCATCATCAGCCTCACTACGACCACTACGGGGCAAAGGCCTCTCCCATGTCTCTCCAATTAACCCTGTCCTTCGCCAGTTGCGGCCACCGTATCCCCGCAAACTTCTTAATCTCATCCGCTCACCTAACTTTCTGCCGCCCCCTGCTACGCTTGCCTTCTCTTGGAATCCACTCCGTTACCTTTAAGGACCAGCGGTTATCTTGCCGTCGCATTACATGCCCTGCTGAAGCCCATTTTCCCTCTTGATTTCGGCTAGGATGTAATTAGTCCGTGTTTGATCCCTACCCCACTCTGTCCTCTTCCTGTCTCTGGGCCGCCGCGGTGGCTCAGTGGTGATGGTGCTCGGTTGCTGACCCGAAAGACGCCTGTTCGATCCCGGTCGCGGTGGCTGAATTTCTGTGGAGGCGAAATTCTAGAGGCCCGTGTACTGTGCGATATCAGTGCACGTTAAAGAACCCTAGGTGGTCGAAATATCCGGAGACCTTCACTACGGCGTCCCTCATAGCCTGAGTCGCTTTGGGAAGTTAAACCCCATAAGTCAACCAACCATCTTCCTGTCTCTTAACGTTACATCTATCACTTTCTTTTCATAGCTCGCTGCGCTGTCCTTTACTTTAGCTGAACCGTCTTTGTTAGGTTAAGAGAACTTCTTGCTGGGCTAGTTGGTAATTCATTGTAAAGTAAAGGCGCCAAAACCACACACACACACACAAGACAAGAGAACGGGACAGAGCGCCCTGTCAGCGCCCTGTCCCGTTCGCGTGTTCGCCAACTGCAGCCGGTACAGCCAGCGATGACAGCGCCGCCCACCGGTAGGTAGCAGCCACATTAAGGCTGGTTATAAATATTCATTCAGAACGACGGCTTGACATCGCCGCTATGGCGCAGTGGATTAGAGGCACGTGTTGCGTATGGAAGGTCGGCCGTTCGACTCCGCTCTCTGTACTGTAGTTCTATATTTTTAATTTCATTTTTTTTTCAACTTTTTCCCTTTTAGGTCGCAAATCGTGATGCATAGTGGCATATAACGCGTTTAAGAGGATTTATTATCCCTTTTAGGTAAGCCGTTGTGACAATCTTCAGTCACCGTGATCAATTCACCGTGGTTTCAAGCCTTGTGGCTGTACAGGCTGCAGTTGGCGAATACGCGTCCCGTTCTCTTGTCTTGTGCGTGCGTGTTTTTTGGCGCCTTTACTTTACAACCTCTTTGTTAGCCTCCACGTTTCTGCCCCATAGGTGTGTACCGGTAAGATGCAGCTGTTGTACACTTTTCTCTTGAGGGATATTGGTAAACTGTCAATGGGTTAACTCCCGTATATGCAGACGGTTACTCTCTACTTTACACTCATAGATCCCTGTGAGTCCTCATACCCCACCTGGCGCAGTGGTTCAGCGGTAAAGCGACGCGCCACTGCCCCGCAATTGCCTTTCCTCCCAGCGGTGGACCTTGTGCAATCCAGGTTGCTCTTCACGAGCGACAAATCATTCGTTTAACTGCCACCTGCCATGGTGGACAATTTGCTCACAATCCGATGGATGGATGGAAAAAATTTTATTGCTAATAAATTTCAAGTGCTCTTGACCCTTACTGGTCACTGGGCGCCGTGGTCGATCTTTGGTCCAGGATGCCGCACTTGACTGCTGCCATCGTGGCTCGGCGTAGGAGAAATCGTTGCGCTTCCTCGACCTCGCTGGCCAGCAAGTGCTCCCACTGCATCACACTGATGGTCAAGTTGTGATGACGCCGTAAGGTCACGTGACCTAACAACGCCGACACCGTATTTTTCTGGTGAACGGGGCGTTTAACGTTATCGCGTTCAAAGTTTGCGCAATTGTGCAGTTAGCATTTATTAAGTCGAGCGTTAGAAGAAGACTTGATCAGTGACAGTCGCGTATGTCCCAAGAAAACATCACCAGTAGTGACTAAAGTCAGCGGATAGCGAAAAGTGTCCCAGCAACATAATTCATAGCATACGTTTGTAGCGAAACTTCGGTAGCTCCAATGTAAAAAACAATACAACAACAAAATCTAAATTTTGATTTGACAATTTGTAGCGCCATCTGTGCATGCTTGGACAAACTGTTCTCGGTTAAGCAGACGTAGCTAAACGTGAAATGCTTATCTCTGCAATGCTCACAAGAGGTGCTCGCGTTACGTTGTTCCCGAGCAAGTTTTTCGCAGAAGACAACCTGACTTTGATGTGTGCCTTTTAAACCGGTGTTGTTGGCGTTCTGCCGAGGTGATAGGATGCGGTGTTCTCAGAAACGCGTCGCTATGGGACGAACTGCATGCCGGGCCTACGGCGGTGTTACTGGCGAATATTGCGAGTGTTATTGTTCTTCCCTGGTGGGCGTTTCCTGGGCGGACTTGATCGCAGCGCTTCAAGACACTGCGAGTATACCTGCGAGTTCCATTCGTCGAGGCGTAACAAGCTTTCGCTTACCACCAAGTCCTACCGCGCCGTTTTGAAAGACTCGTCTGCAGCTTGCGTTGTGCCCTGCGAAATAAGTTCGGGACAGCGATATCCCTGAGCCGTAGACAATGTGAGTTTTGCTTTAAAGTGCCCTAGTTTTGCATCCGTGGTTTAGTTCTGACAGACCTTTACTTCAGTCCGGCCGCCTGTAGTCAAGAAGTCCAGGAATTTCTGTCGTGATAACTGTGTATCAGATACGACTATTTAGCTTGCAGTCTGCAAAAGTTGAAGGCTTTGTGTTAGTCACCTACCTACGGTTTCGTGTTTCGTTCTTAGTAATTCGTAGCAACGCTGTTTTTTCTTGTACTTGCCACTAAAATTATCAGTCGGTGAATCCTTGCACTTGGTGTTGTGCGCTGCGTTTCACATGCGCGGTTTTGTCTTTTCAATTCCCTGCTTCACTCCATGCTCTTGAGGTCAGTTATCGCGCTTCCCCTGATAACGATCACGTACTTCTGCCAAGGAATTAACAGGGTAAAATCTACATTCTCTTCAGAACCAGAATCACTTTATTGAATAGAAAATATAAAATGAACAGATTTATACAGGAGGTGCCGTAGTCAACGACTGTACTGGGACCTCCGACCGCACGTCTTGCTTGCTTCATTTTCCTAGCACTTCCAGACGCCCAACGGTTAGAGTGTTGCGTGCCATCGCCTACCGTCTAAACACCAGCTGTATCAGTTTTACCGTGTATATTTCAAGATTACCATTTCCTCGTTGGACACTTCTATTTCGTGCCCGAGTTCCGTTGCTTAGCAGGTACTGACGACACGTCCCTTCTGGTTCTGCTTAGAGACAAACACGTCAAGCTCATAGCTCGTTGGCGTTTTTTACAGTGTTTGGTAATAACATTAGTTTTTAAACCATTCGAACTCGTTTAATCACCGTTCCGTTCAGAAGCGCCCGACGTCTTGTAGAGCTGGAAGTCCCTGCGTCACCCTAGTCTTCTGCGGCGGTCGTTCCGTCTTCCACGGTCTTCACCGCTTGGCCGCCGTCTGCTATACCGCTCTCGCGTCGTCTGCTCTTGGCCGCCTCGGGCATTTTCGCAGTCGTCCGCTGATTAGCGGTCGCCCATCTTATCGCCGTCTCGCGCCGACCCCTTGTTGTCGCAGCAGCGACGTCCGCCGTCGATCAGGCAGCGGACGCGTGCGTCGAGCAAGGAAGAGTCCTCCGGCGCCGTCGGCATCCCCAAGAAGCCCTCCGTCACCCGGGAGAAGTCCTGCGGGCGGCAGTTTTTTTTCCGGCACACCTATAACACCACAAAGACGTCGAGATGCAGCGGCTCCCCAGGATATCGGCGTCTTGCGCCGCTCAAGGCTTCCTGAGGGCTTCCGGGCGCTCCGAAGGCGCGGGCGATGTGGTTCACCGTTCTCTGTTGCTGCTCCGACGCGCCAAGTCGTCGTCACCAGCGCTGGATCGCCTTCTACCGACCCACGACGACTTCTGCAGTCGGCATCTGGGGCCCCGGACCAAGGACCAGAAAGCGATGCTCGATTACCTGGGACTCAAGGTAAGCGGTTGCGAAATGTCGGGGTGGTTTAGTAGTAGTAACTTTTTTTATTTAAGCAGAGGAGTTTGGGGACGTAGGGTCCTAGGACCCTGCAAGGCCCCAATACACTCAAAAGTTCATGTTCTTGATGTCCATGACGTCGGCAGCCAGGTCCTTGGTGGTCTTCTGCCGGACCGGGTTTCGGGGTGCACATTTCGGTGCTCTGATATGAATGATTGACAATGAGGAAAGGAAAAGCACAGTAACTCATTCAAGGTGGACACTCGAACCGCGGTTTGAAGAGGGGGCGAAAGGATGTGGAGAGAGTGTGTCGCTGAAGTGGAGGCCTCCGGGTTAATATCGATCACCTGGGACTCTTTAAAGTGCACTGAGATACCGCAGCGCAAAGGCGTATTATGCATTTCGCCTCACTTGAAATGCGACCATCGAGTCGATGCCCGACCTGCGACCTGCCTTCGCCAGCGTTTTAACACACACAGAACAGGAACTTTCGCGAGCACTTAGAGGCAAGTAAAAAAAAGAGGAGGCATAGCTTCCTGGCGTATGACTGAACGAGCATGGGCCACGTTGGGCATGTTCTTGTGTTTTCATGTACGTTAGCAATACCTGCTGCAGAGAGGAGGTTACAAAGATAAGGAAAGGAAGGTGCTTCAATGGTCGGTTAGTTCTTTTTTTTTTGCTCGAGTGTTCGTCTTTTTCTGGCGGCGTCTGAAGAAGCAAGTACGAAAACCTCAGGTGGCCCAAAATATTACCTTACTTTTTGCGTCGACAGTTGCACCAAAGATTCCGAGTTCATTTACCAAGTGCGTTTTATAATGTTCCGTCAATAATAAAAAGAGGGTCACATCAACTTTTTTTTTCGAACAATAGTTAGGGTTTTACCGTATTTCTGGTCACTGCATTGGCATGATCTTGCGACACAGAAAAAATAATTCGTGCAAATCTCCAGATTGTGAAGTCATTGCTGATAACTTTTGGGCAGAGAACTTTTGGGCAGAGAACTTTTGGGCAGAGAACTTTTGGGCAGAGAACTTTTGGGCAGAGAACTTTTGGGCAGAGAACTTTTGGGCAGAGAACTTTTGGGCAGAGAACTTTTGGGCAGAGAACTTTTGGGCAGAGAACTTTTGGGAAGAGAACTTTTGGGAAGAGAACTTTTGGGAAGAGAACTTTTGGGAAGAGAACTTTTGGGAAGAGAACTTTTGGGAAGAGAACTTTTGGGAAGAGAACTTTTTTGGGAAGAGAACTTTTTTGGGAAGAGAACTTTTTTGGGAAGAGAACTTTTTTGGGAAGAGAACTTTTGGGAAGAGAACTTTTGGGAAGAGAACTTTTGGGAAGAGAACTTTTGGGAAGAGAACTCTTGGAATGGGTACTCTTGGAATGGGTACTCTTGGAATGGGTACTCTTGGAATGGGTACTCTTGGAATGGGTACTCTTGGACTAAATACGTTTAGACATGACTGTTTTGAACTGGATTCTTTTCTACTAGATTCTTTTGTACTAAACTCCATTAAACTCTATTACCTTTATATTCTCTCGGACTATGATCTCTCAAACTATATTTTCTCGGACTTTATTTTCTCGGACTTTATTTTCCCGGACTATGTTACCTCGAGTTATGTTACCTCGAGCTATGTTACCTCGAGCTATGTTACCTCGAGCTATGTTACCTCGAGCTATGTTACCTCGAGCTATGTTACCTCGAACTATGTTCCCTCGAACTATGTTCCCTCGATCTATATTCCCTCGAACTATATTCCCTCGCCTCGAACTATATTCCGTCGCATCGAACTATATTCCCTCGCATCGAACTATATTCCGTCGCATCGAACTATATTCCGTCGCATCGAACTATATTCCCTCGCCTCGAACTATATTCCCTCGCCTCGAACTATATTCCCTCGCCTCGAACTATATTCCCTCGCCTCGAACTATATTCCCTCGCCTCGAACTATATTCCCTCGCCTCGAACTATATTCCCTCGCCTCGAACTATATTCCCTCGCCTCGAACTATATTCCCTCGCCTCGAACTATATTCCCTCGAACTAAAATCTTTTGAAACAAAATCTTTTGGAATAAAACTTGTTCCTAGTCCGGCTACTGGCCTTCGCACTTTTCTATCTTGCGTTTATGTTAATGCTTTTGCCAAACAACGGCACTCACGCGAGCTCTTACTCTCTTCCGAGAAAACACTGAAAACACATGACGACGACACAGGGTGATATTTATATGAAATGTTTTTGCGTTTATAAGAACTGCTGATGCTATCTAGTCATGAACTGCCGGTTTTCCTCTGGACACGATAAGGGCAAGCGTTGACGCAAACATGCTATATCGGAGTTGAATGGCACTTGACGAGCAGAGCCCGCCGTCCAGCGCGTGTGGAACCGCTGACGTTCTCCCGATATGCACGTGGATAAGGTGGCACTGTCGTGAACGATTGTTGAATCCTAAACGAGTCACGAGAAGGGGCATCGCCCTGGCTCGCGACTTGCCGAGTGCTGTAGCGACCGGCTTCGAGGAGCAGACAGACCCTGCGGGAAAAGGGGAAGTTTAGGTTTGGTTTGGTTTATGGGTGCCGAACATCCCAAAGCGACTCAGGCTATGAGGGACGCCGTAGTGAAGTGCTCCAGAAATTTAGACCACCTGGAGTTCTTTAACCTGCACTGACATCGCACAGTACGCGGGCCTCTAGAATTTCGCCTCCATCGAAATTCGACCGCCGTGGCCGAGATCGAATCCGCGCCTTTCGGGTGAGCAGCCGAAAGCCATAACCACTTAGCCATCGCGGCGGCAAGAGGGAAGTTTAGATGTTCAGACAACCATCCGTCCTTAATGCTGCTTCGTGGAATTCTTCTGTTGAGACACACACAATTTACACACAACTTCTTACTGACAAAACAAGAAAAACCTCTCTGCGAAATGTGTGATGGTGAACTCACAGTAAACAAAGTTTTAATTTATTGTATAAAACTTGAGCAACTAACAAAAATGTATTTTACATTTTACAATGAATATATGCCATTACATCCAATGCGGTTGAATTTCTTTGGAGGAGAAATTCTAGAGGCCCGTGTACTGTGCGATGTCAGTGCACGTTAAAGAACCCCAGGTGGTCGAAATTCCCGGAGCCCTCCACTATACGGCGTCTCTCATAGCCTTAGTTGCTTTGGGACGTTAAACCCCATAAACCAAACCAACCAAACCAATGTTGTTTTTAGGGGATCAAGCACTTGTTGATTTTTCATATATTTTTAAATTTCTCAAGGAAGCCAACTTCTTAAACAACAAACTATATGTGTATCAAAATCTTCACCTTGATCACAAGACACTTCAACCCTGTGTTTGGCTCATCATAGCCTTAGTTGCTTTTGCGCCAGTAAACTTTCATATAACTATCTATCCAGAGTTGAGAAACAGCCTTCATGAAAAGGTCTGCAGATACTGCAGCTTACCGCAGTTTTGCTTGTAATACATTCACTTGATATTTATCTCCGACTCTCATCCAAAGAGAAAATGCTGGCGTGTTGCTTATTCATTTTTCATATCCTCGATAAGGAAAACATTGAAGAATGGGATGGCTAAGTAGACACAAAAACTGATTACGGGGTGCTTGATGATATTATTGTTAGGTGCAAGAAGAAAGCCGAAGCTTCGATTCACAAATAGTTCTTGCGTTCACACAAATGATCATTTATCCACTTCAGAAGAATGTCGTAGCCTTTGTTGGTGCGTAGCTGTTGCCGCAGGCTGGGCACACACAGGAGATAAAAGCTGGGATGTTGACTTGAGCAGAGGGTTCGTGGCTCATGAAGTGCGTTTCCCCAAGAGCATCGACACGGTACTCTCCTGTGTGCAGCTACAACTGATACGGTAGGCAGCACCCGAGTGGCAGTCAGCAGCAGATCTTTTTCACTTCTGCAATGAACTTGAAAAGAAGATAAGGGGATAAATTGTGCAAAAAAAAGTATTCTACTCAGCCATATACCAGCACCGCTAGCTCAGTGGCTTTAGTGTTCGGTGCTGATCCCAAGGGCGCGGGTTCGATCCCGGCCGCGGCAGTTTTATTTTGGTGCCCCGCCGCGGTGGCTCAGTAGTTACGGTGCTCGGCTGCTGACCCGAAAGACGCGGGTTCGATCCCGGCCACGGCGGCTGAATTTCGATGGAGGCGAAATTCTAGAGACCCGTGTGCTGTGCATTGTCAGTGCACGTTAAAGGACCCCAGGTGGTCGAAATTTCCGGAGCCCTTCACTACGGCGTCCCTCATAGCCCGAGTCGCTTTGGGACGTTAAACCCGAATAAACCAAACCAGTTGTATTTTGTTAGAGGCGATAGACAAAAAGCGCCCAGTGCCGCTATGGTAGCTCAATGGTTATGGCGCTCGGCTGCTGTTCCGAAAGATGCGGGTTCGATTCCAACCACGGTCGTCGAATTTCGATGGAGGCGAAATTCTAGAGGCCCGTGTATTGTGCGATGTGAGTGCACGTTAAAGAACCCCAGTTGGTCGAAATTTCCGGAGCCCTGCACTACGGCGTCCTTCATAGCCTGAGTCGCATTGGGACATTAAACCCCCACAAACACAAACAAACACAATTTCTTACTGTGCGATGTCAGTGCAGGATAAAGAACCCCAGGTGGTCGAAATTTCCGGAGCCCTTCACTACGGCGTCTCTCGTAGCCTGAGTTGCTTTGGGACGTTAAACCCCAATAAACCAAACCAAACTAAACCTTTCACGTCGTTGCGTGCGTCCCTGGTTTTTGATTTCATACGCGCGCAGGAAGCCCACATCGAGAAAGTGAGCTGCGGTATTAGCGAAACGGTAGACATAGAGAAGGGAGCGGAGAAAGTACCGATAAGGACACGCAGATTATTGACGATGGCATGGGGCCAAGCTTGAGACACGTAGACCTCGCTGCCTCTTGCGTCAGCACACAGCCCCTGTGAAAGATATACAGGCCACGATAATTGTTGTAGTGTGGCTGGTCTCGTATCACCGCTTTTTTAGATCAATCTTGGACGCCAGCGCTGGCATAGTTTTACCAAATATTTAGGGGAATCCCCCAAGGAGGAGTAGATTTGTAATAAGGGAGTAATTACTCAACGAGTAATTACTCCCTTATTACAAATCTACTCCACCTTGGGGGATTCCCCTAAATATTTGGTAAAACAACACTGTTCCCACTTCGAGTTACTGATGAATTCGCTCTCGCCCTACCATAAGCTTGCCGTCCCGGTTAGCTCAATTGGTAGAGCGACTGCTCCGGTGTAGCGGTGGTCCCGGGTTCGAACCCCGGACCAGGACGAATTTTTCTTTAACTGCGGAGTTTCTGTGAAAGCTGTATAGCTTTCCTTTGGGGCCGTATGGCTGCGCTTGGGTGGACGTCAATGAGTAATTACTCCCTTATTACGCTGGCATAGTCGTTTGAGCATCCGCCTCGCATGTTGGAGGTGCGGGGTTCGATTCCCAGCGCCGCCGGGTACCCACCGGTGATGCTATGGGTACAAGCTGTCCCTTTGCCTGTAGCTGGGTTTCTATGGGGTGAAATGCTTGGGAAATGAGTCTTTGTCCCCACCTTGAGCAGACGAATAAACCTACGGAATCCCGCACCTTCTTTCCTTCTGGTCACCTACTAGCACGTCTAAAGCTCTTGGTCACGCTGGATCCCAACCATGTTTCTTTTCCTCCTTCTTAATTGTTAATCTTTTTGGGGTCTCTCGGCCCTACAAACCAGCTTTGCCCGGCCGTCATTTGAGCTTTTTTTTCTAACTGGCTTTTCTTAAATTTTCTCTTGGGCGTTGACCCCTTTTCTATTTTCAATCGGTATATTGCCTGCGATAACCTCTTGTTCGGGGCGGGCTTCCTCTCACATTTATTTTTGAGATTTTTAAATATATTGAGTTTCACAATAAAGGTGCTCTTTAGCCACGGGTGCCGTTGCGTCATAACAGATAATCACCGTCGTCATAAATTTATCGAGGGCGAGGGGAACTTCCCTCCTTATCAGTGCGCGTCATACGAGTGTAGCTAGTGCCCTAAGAGTCTCATTTCGAAACATGGAATTGAAGCCGATGACGTGTATGCCACAGGCGCCGGGCATGCCTGCATGTCGAAATAAGATGCTTGTCATTTCCTAACATATCATGCCGAGTTATTGATTCGCTAAACTGAACTGTCGCTAATAAGCTAGCACTAAAGTCTCCGATAAGGAAGCTAATACAATTAAGGAGGGCACTACATCAGTGCACTCAGTTTCATTTATAATCCATTGCTAAATCATCTTCGAGGACATCCCTGAAGCCAGCCAAATAATAGAACCACAATGATGAGCTTTTGCTCGGTTGTTTCTTCCTTTGGCTAACTTAGCTCCTAGCTAATTTTCAGCGTCGAAGATTATTTGTCTTCCACGTTAATTTTGTTTAGCGACTACTTTCTCACTTTCCCTCCTCCGAATTTCGGCTGCAGTGTGCAGACACCAAACCCGCTACCTCCAGCTCAGAAGCTGAACTCCGTAGCTGCGTAGTTGACAAGTCTTGTCCGAACATGTTCTTGTTCAGAGCCACACTTTAATTAAATGGACCGTTGTTGATAAGCGTTATCAGTTCTCATGAGAGGCGCCCCTCGATAGGCTTCGCTTCAGAGATACTGCTCTGTATTACGGTAGGCTGCGCTTCCAGTGAGGGTAAAATGTTTCTTGGCCGTACTGTGAGCGGCTTTCAAAGGGCAATGTGCAGTCTGATCCAATTCGAAGCGAACCGATTAAGTCCAGGTCAGAATCACCGCTGGTCCGTCATGCATAGCCGTATAAGATTGGGAAATGCAGCTCGCTAACGAATTCGAATTAATATCTCCTGTGGAAGACCAGGCAGGTTATTTGTTGGACATGCTAAACCCATTGACTGCCGTGCTAGTATCAGTACTAACGGTGAGCATGTCCGCGACGTGAGTACTCTGGGAACAAGTGCACATGTGGCGAAAAATGGTAAGCCTATATGCAGGCGCATCCTACACAGCCTACGCTTGCTGCTGTGAAGCGATTACGAGCAAAAACCAGTCAACACGGCTACTGATGAATGTATACATGTTATCCTTGACTTCCCGGTGGTGTCAGAGGAGTGAGGCTAGTTGACTTCCCGGTGGTGTCAGAGGAGTAAGGCCAGACCCAAGCAGTGCATGTAATCGGCACAATATTGGAAACGTATTGGCAGACGTAGGTCATATAAAGGACCACAGTGAAACCATTCATTTCGAATATTGAACCAATTACTTGTGGTAACTGGATATTGTAAGCAGATGCGACTAGCGATAGTAGGGAGAAGGGGGCAGAATAAGCCGTGCGCGCGTGTCATAATAAACAAAAGTTGACTATAATGTTCAGCGGGATGCCGGATACTAGTAATAAAGGTTAGTTTGAGCGGAAAATGTTTATTGAAGCTGTTGTTCCTCGATACCACATTGTTATCCAGCTAAATATACTGTAGTTAAATTTGAATGCTACAAACTTGTGTGCAGTCTGACAAAGTTAATACTGGACATAATTCGTCGACCATCTAGTCACACCCCCATTTCGCTCGTTTTTTTTTTTTGATAGTCGCACTTATAGCCTCATCAAATACTTGCGGGCATGCACCTACATTAACGAGGCCTGCGGAAAAGTTCACATAGAGCAATGGCCTAACAAGAGCAGAAACGTTTGTGCTAGAACACCTAGAGCTGCAAGAGATGTTGCACGAATCTCTATTGCATTACGCTGTCTAGGAGCAATCAAGAATAACTGATAATCAATGAATAACCCCCCTTAATTCTCTCCCGTCCTCGGACATTTTCACGCGTCATGCTTGTTTCATTGTACGCCAAGAGGCAGGCACTGTCTTCTGCTCGAAAAGTGAAAGGGACGTACTCAGAATAGGCACACATTTGCCCTTGCCTATCTCCTTCCCAAAGGTACACCCGTATTAGACCAGGATTAGAGCAGTGCGAAAGCGAAACGTCCACATACTATATCGACGTCCGTGGCTGTTCCGACGTCCATGTACTCTTATCGACTGCTGTTTTCACTCTAGGTTTATTTTTCGCGTTTAATTAACTAATGACACCTCATCAACGAAATTTTTTCCACGGCAACATTTTATCACACACTATCTATCACAGTCACACTTTCACACATTTATCTTCAGAGAACGACGTAATCGGGCGGACAAAATTTGCGGACGTGTTTTTGCGGACACATTTTACTGACGCGACGTAGCCATATATTGCTTTCGCATTTTAAAAAAATTGGAATTTTCATTTCAAAATTCACTGAAAATCGCAGCTGAAAAAAAAATCATTCAGCTGCGATTTTTTAGATAGATAATAGCAGCACCAGGGAAGAGAGGCCTCTGCGGTTAACTGATCTCGCTACAGGAAGACTCCGGAAGCTTCCTACATCCCATATATGCCCGCCTTGCGAGTTACAGCTAGAGTAAACCTGTCTGTTACTCCCACCCTATCAGTTTGCATCGGCGAAAAGACTTCGGCGCCGTTTGTCGTGACGACATACCTCATTCGCCCGTCGCAAAGCGCTTGAGTGGAGTCCGCGGCGTCAGGGAACCGCAGGCGATATAGTATACCGCCCCATTGTGTGATATACACCTTTCGGAGCGGTGCGCTTTATCGTCCACACTCTGTATAAGGGTAGTCGTCGAGTGATCGAGCTGCCCATCGTTTTATCAAGAGATGACGTGCTCAGAGCTAAAACACACTCATACTCTGTGGCCGTCCCCTTGAGGAACGCAGGCAGTGATGATAGTGTTTCCGTGGAAGGAGAGACAGTCGAGCGTGGCGTAGACATTTTGATGCAGGAATGCATTTAACGGGTAAATTGTCGCCTCTTTTTCCGCAGTTTCGCCCGTCTATCCAGACGCACCACTAGGAAACGCACGCAATAGGTGTAGGCTAGAATTGGATTAGAGTCCACAGCTCATAGGTGCCAGTCGGTGCTTCTAACCACTCGTCTATGACCACAAGGCGGCTTGTGATGTTTCTAGTAGCTATTTCATTTTTCATTTCGAAATAGCTATTTCATTTTTCATTTCGCCCGTTAAACAACCGCAGGTAGTCGAAATTTCCGGAGCCCTCCACTACGGCGTCCCTCATAGCCTTAGTCGCTTTGGGACGTTAAAACCCCATAAACCGAAACCATTTTTCATTTCATTTCACTTTTTAGACAATACAAGTATTGCCCACGAGGCAAGACTAAAGGAGACTCTCGATCTCCCGACCACGTCTTGGCCTCGGCGGGCGCAGCAGAAGCAGTAGTATATAACATTATCACCTTATAGTACATACATCCAAATCACGATGGGATCAGAATAGTACATACATCCAAATCACGATGGGATCAGATGATTAAATAATCCTACATGAAAGATACATAGTATGTAATGGCACTTCGCTTAGTGGCGACATGAAGAAACATTGCAATATTGAATAATAAAAACAAACAAATACAGAGGGGAAAACGCATGTCTAGAACACGTTCTGGGCGTGTTTCGCGATGAATGCGCAATATCTAGTTAGAACCTTTCGTTTAAAGTGGTCTGCATGTAAGCATGTGCAGCTAAACTCGTAGTATTTCATCGTCATTTTCTGCCTTCCTGGTCGCAGCGACTTTAGGAGCTTCGGAACACACAGTTTGGTTGTTCTAGACATGTGTTTTGCCCTCTGTACATCAATGACACAATAGGGCGCGTGTTCTTTGTCTAAACAGATACACAGATGTAACATTTTTTGCAATAGCCGCCGCGGTGGCTCAGTGGCTATGGTGCTCGGCTGCTGTCCCGAAAGACGCGGGTTCGATCCCGGCCGCGGCGGCTGAATTTCTTTGGAGGAGAAATTCGAGGCCCGTTTGCTGTGCGATGTCAGTGCACGTTGAAGAACCCCAGGTGGTCGAAATTTCCGGAGCCCTCCACTACGGCGTCTCTCATAGCCTTAGTGGCTTTGGGACGTTAAACCGCATAAACCAAACAACCAACCATTTTTTGCAATAGTGACTATATCTGAATAGTAATTACGGAAATTTGTAATTTGATGTTCGATAGTTTCTGTTCCGCTTACCTAAACGATCTGCCCTTCAGCGGGCTTTCTACATTGTATCTGCGCTTCAGCGGGCTTTCTACACTTTAACGCCGTAGCGATAAAGGCCCCGTTAAGAAGAAAATCCGGAGTAGGCGTTGTGAGCGAAAAATCTCGAGCACGATTCTGGCATTTGGTTCCCAGAGAGCAACCCAGGAGGCAAGTGGGCCACCTAGGTCACGTGACCTTGTGACGTCACAACAGCCTGTCCAACGCGGCAGGTGGCAGTTAATGATTGGTCGCTAGGGAACAGCAACGTAGGTCACACAACGCACGTCAAGGAACCCCAGGTGGTCTAAATTAATCTGGAGCCCTCCATCACGGCGTCCCTCATATTTCATATGTCGCTTACGGTCATTAAAACACTCAGTTTGCAAATATCAATTTTTTTTTTTCATGCATAGAGATCAACCATTTACTCACCAGATTCACAAATCATTTTGTTGAAGGTGATTATATGTGGTCGTTTGTTTATCAGGATCTCGACTTCAATAGGGGATATTCAAAATTCCGCAAGTGCGCTTTCCCGCATAACAATGTTGCCCAAGACAAGACGGTTGACCATGCACTTTCATGTTGTAAAAAGCAAGGACTAGTTTTTTGTTTGATTATTCCAAAATACGTTTCTTACATTCTGCCCACACCCTTAGCGCCTGTCCTGTAGCCCTTGCAGTTTTTTGTTGAGAAGTCGGCCATCTTGTCTTTGACAACATAGTTATGTGGGAAAGCGAGTTTTCGGATTTTGTATACCCCCTGTTGTCTGAAGACTTTTAGTGTGTTTTCAGTGAATCACTGTATTACCCACTTTAGTTCCTCATGCTTTCCAGCCACGACATTATGCAAAAGGCTCACACACCCCTGTTTTTGTTTTATTTTTTCAGAATCAAGTTTAAGGGAAAATGCACACGGCATATTGTGTTCCTTCACCGATGATTTTGTACTTTGACCAAAAACCATTCTGAGTTTTCCTTTATTGTCGGTTCCTGTGTTCCTCTCCTTTTTCATGCCGCATCGAAAGCAGGCTATCTTTACGAGAGCACGTTTCTGAACATTTGTTGCCACCTCTCAAAGATTACCTTCGAGTGTTCTAACGACTGCGCACTGCAATTAACAGTACAGTATAGAGACGAAGAAAGACCATCAGATGCGAAATAAAAATGTCTTAATTAGTTTCTAATTTTCTTTGTAATATTGATATATTTCGCGTCTAAAGTAATATAGTGAATGCATTACAGTGAGGTCTCTTTCCCTCCGTCCTCTATCGCAGAGCATCGGCGAGCTGATCGACAAGACGGTTCCCTCCGGTATCCTCCTCAACCGAGAGATGAAGATAGAGCCGCCTCTGCGTGAGTACTGGGCGATGCATCACTGCTCTTGCCATCACTTTCGCGCACTAGGGATCATCGACACATTTGCTCACGATGCCGACCGAGTGACTGAATGAAGTGAACTAGCCCTCTGCTTCTTGGACACAGGTTAAGCAAGAACACTAAAAAAATGAGTACTAGGCTCACTGGCTTAAGTCGTCAGCTTTCGCTGACGCCCTAACGAACATGTTAACGAACATGTTAACGAACATGTTAACGAACATGTTAACGAACATGTTAACGAACATTTAACGAACATGCTAACGACATGCTAACGAACATGTTAGCGAACTTTTTAAGGAACATTTTAACGGACTTTTTAACGAACATGTTAACGAACATGTTAACGAACATGTTAACGAACATGTTAACGAACATGTTAACGAACATGTTAAGTGTTCAGGATGACTCGCTAAGCAGTTTGGGAATGCACTTTGTACTCCTGAGGTATACCCTAAGCGCTCGTTTTCATTACGCAGTAAATGGACACGAACAACGTTACTGACGGTGGACCCGTTCGACGAAGTGATAAGACGGCGTGAGAAGAGAGGTGGGCACGGAGGATTCGTTGTTGAGAGTTGCTCAGATAAAAACGGCAAAATGCAAACATGTCCTGCTGACAGGGTAAAGCGAATTAAACTCAGACGTGTGTCTGAGATTCACAATGTACATTCGGGCACAAAAGTCTTTGTACATCTGCTCCGTAAACGAACCGGATAACTTTATTATTAACCGCCGGCTGGCGACCACGCTTGTGGAGGCGAGAGAACAGAATTTTAGCTTTCCCCTCCACAACTGTCGTCTCCATTCGGCATGTAATGATAGAAATATCTTGTTCTTTTACGGAGCACGTGGCGCAGAGACTTTTACCCACGATTGTCACTAGTGTCACGGGTAACTGAGGGAAGACAAGCGAATGCAATACATTTAATAGCTTTTCACACCGAGAGCTACACTACCCACATTCTCGCTATTTCGCCGTGCGTCTGGAAGGCCAGTTGTGCGCATGCGCGTGGAGCCGAGTGACGTCAGAGCACGCAGCTGGTGTGCCACGCTGCGCACCTCGCAGCCGCGTGACAGCGGAGCAGACGCCGTTCGCCTCGCTAGTTGTGCGCATGTGTGAGGAGCCGAGTGACGTCAGAGCTGGTGCGCCTTACTGCGCGTGCGCAAAGGGAGGGGAGACGGGTGTGATGCAGTAGTGGAGAGCCATTGCCGTGGAGAAGACAGCCGTTGTCGGCCTAGTTTGCTGATAATCATTTGCTGATAATAAACCAGCACTTGAAGTTACAGCACATGGAAGAAAATAATTCCGTAAGCTGTATGCAGGTCTAACCATTGATGGTTGGAGCTCTGCTCGTAGAAGCACAGTGACTAATTGTTTCCTAATCGCAGAAACGGAGAAATAAGGATATGGTGGTGGTGAAAACATTTATTAAGCATGAACAGGAGGTATGTGTGGATCACCCCGTAAAGGACTGATTCTTACAAACACTAGGTGGAGGTCCCTAGTATGGGACCCCAGTGGCGGTTGCCGCCGCCCGGGCGCGCCCGACTAAGGCTTGTTGGGCCTGAAAGTCGTGGCAGCCGAGCAGGGTCGCCTCCCAGTCCTCCCTGGTTGGGTTGGGGATGGGGGAATAGCGGGGTTGGAGGGGGATTTTCGCGCGCCAGAGGAACACTGTAAGCGGGGACGTGTGCGCAGTGAACGTGTCGAAGCTAATTTCGAATAAGCCGGGTTCTTTATGCGTCAGTGGATTCTCAATACGTGGTCGTTTCTGAATTTCAATTTCATAGACACGTGACCTGTGGAACGTACTCGTTACCTGTATAATGGTGCTCCTCAACCAAACGCCATAACCTACCCGCCGCGGTGGCTCAGTGGTTACGGCTCTCGGCTGCTGAAACAAAAGACGCGCGTTCGACCCCGGCCGCGGCGGCCGAATTTCGATGGAGGCGAAATTTTAGAGGGCCGTGTAGTGTGCGATGTCAGTGCGCGTTAAAGAACCCCAGGTGGTCGAAATTTTCGGAGCCCTCCACTACGGCGTCCCTCATAGCCCGAGTCGCTTTAGGAAGTTAAGCCATAATAAATCAAATCAAATCAAACGCCATAACCACTGAACCAAGGCAATTGATATAACCAGGCTAGATAATAAAGACAGGGGGAGGACATATGCAGAAGGCGAGGCATCTTTAAAGGCCTTTATTGAAGTTCTATCAAGCCCGTGCTTCTAAATTATATTGACACTCCCTGCATGCAACCCCATCCAAATTTTCTTCGTGGTAAAATCTGAATTTTTTTCGACGTTCGTTGACCTGTAAAAGGTATGTCTTAGTGTATTATTTCTCCCGTCATTCAGGAACTTAAACTCCTGGCGTCATGACGACGTCTCCAAAGTTGTGTATTCCGTGTTACATTATTGGAAATGGATGGCGGTGGGCTCTGTACTGCGAGATCGGCATGTGAAAAAAAATATTACGCCATCGCAATTTATGTATAAAAATTTCTTGTGGCGCCGATACCGGCATTGAATATTCGACACCTTCTAACTTGTGAAAGATTACTTTTCAGCTCAGGTAGCTTGTTTGTCATAAGAATGTAGTAATTAATCGATATTTATTAGCTTCGATTTGTCCTTAGTGTTCCTTCAAGGAGCAAAGGCACCTAACATTAGGCAGCGTGTTTTCTTCAACGTATTATTATACATGAATTACCACTTGGTATTCTCCTGCGACCGCTACAAAATTTATAATCGAATTTTTTGCTCTGCTGCTTCAGTTTCTGTTCCAACAGCCTAACGATGACTGTGACGTCAACGTGTGCTAATAGGTCACGTGATGCATGAAAAACTGCGATATAATGGCTACTTTGTCGTCTTAATTCACTACAATGCTAAAACCAGCCTGCCTCAAGCGACGCAATCTCAACAAATATAAATCACCGATTGTATTGCAGTTTTTCATGCCTCACGTGGCCTATAAGCACACGTTGACGTCACAGTCATCATTCGGCTGCAATATTATACGGAGATTGTCGAACATTATAGGTTACAGAGGAGACTGGCGCCATCACCGGATAAAAATCTAAACAATACGGAGGCAATAGCATGGCGGCACCTCCAAGCTGGGAACTTCGTAAGCCTGGTCTGGGCATATCAAGTTCAAAGAGATGAGAGACAAAACGATAAGTGCAAGCACTGTGGGTCGAGAAAGATCTTCGACCACATAATCTGGGAATGCGCTAGCTCCCCAGGGGCTAAAGGAAATATAAATTGAAGAGAAACCTGGGAAGCCCTGCTGCGGCGCGAGGCCCCTGCTCCACAGCAACAAGCCATCCGCCTGGCGGAAGAAGCCGCGAGGAGTCAAGACCTTTTTGCCTGCTTCGGATCGCGGAGGTCCCGTTACGAAGGCCTGCGTGCCGGGGACGGGGTCTTGGGGGCCTCCTTATCCGGTGGAAAATAGTCATCATCGGCTGTTGAGACCGAAACCGAAACAGGATGACGTAAAACTTCGATTATACTTTATTTAGCGGTCGTAGGCGAAAACCATGTGGTGATTCATGCATAGTGGCGTCTCCCGCACCACTGTAGAGAAGAAAGGTTGGTTGGTTTATTGGGGTTTAACATCCCGAAGCAACTCAGGCTATGAGGGACGCTGTAGTGAAGGGCTCCGGAAATTTCGACCACCTGGGGTTCTTTAACGTGCATTGACATCTGAATTTCGATGAAGGCGATATTCTATACTCCGTTTCATACATAGCTGTCAACGCAGCCAAGGCTACGGCGCCTGTTCGCGCTCCTCGTCCGCATCGTAATGTAGTGCGTCGAAAGTGAAAAGACTAATGAACTCAATATTAAAGTTATTGTTGGTTAATATTGCAGTATAATGATAATGGTGTATTATTTTGCAAAAAGATTGCTTTTTCTTTAATGTTCTTCAAAACAGAGTGCCTTAGTTTTCTGGGTTTTTTTTCGGCTCCTCCTGTATCAGGTTTTCGCAGCTAGGCCGGCCGGCGATGTCGTCTGCTTTCGTCTTTCGGTTTCCGAGTATGCGAAAATGGCACCGCTATCTCCTACTCGCTTGTTTTCTTCGCCCACTGCGGCTTTAAAAACATCTCCTGCTCGCATATTCTCCAAGCTGAAGCCTCCGAAAATTTCGAGAGACTGCAAGCAGGTGATTGTCAACGTTTACTGTAGCGTAAGGAAGCGCTTCCCGGAGAAGACTGCGCGTGAAGTTCTCGAAACTGTGGGCGAGGTGACCGGGGTGAGCCCTCGGACAGTTGCGAGGTTCAAGAAAGAAGGTATCTCTACTGGAATAAGGTCACCTTGTGTGCCGCATGCTAAAAAATCGCTCATTGCCCGAGAAAAGCACTTCGCAATCACGTCCGTCGCCAATAGACTACACTGCCTTTTCCCTTCGAAGCAAGTAAAGAGCGCTGTGTTTTTCAAGGTAGGCATTAGAGTTTGACAGTTTCGACTTTCTACCTAATGATGATTTTAATAAAAATAAAAAAAGAAATGAAAAAAAAAACCAGCCAAGCCGGGAGTCGAACCTTGGCATCTTGTAAAATGAACTCATAGGCGCGCGCTTCGTACCACTCAGCCACGACGCGAGGCGGACGGATACATTTTGCTTGTTTTTTGCAGCGGACTACTTTCGTACCTTTGGCAGCGTTGACAGCTATGTATGAAACGGAGTATAGAGGCCCGTGTGCTGTGCGATGTCAGTGCACGTTAAAGAACCCCAGGTGGTCGAAATTTCCGGAGCCCTCCACTACGACGTCCTTCATAGCCCGAGTTCCTTCGGGACGTTAAACCTCAATAATCGAATAATGTGCCCTCAGTTTCACCCTCAACTAAAGCAAACTATGGTGTGTATCCCCTCCTCGCACGCCTGTAATAGGGGCCGTGGCCAAAGAGTTTATCTATCTCTATGTTGGTGACGAACTTGGCTTCCAGGTAATCTGAGTGCGGGAGTTTGGCTAAAAACCAAAATAATACGATCACTCTTTGCCCATGACTCCGTCCTATCGTTTCTAAAACTGCCCACGAGGGGCTCTTGTTTCAAATGCCATCCGATTCGACAGGGGCAGTGCGACCAGACTAGCTGTCGTACAGCGCTGTTTTGAAATGAATGGTCGCGGTTGATTCCCGCACCTTAATTTTCAGGTGCGCTATTTTTGCAGCGCACAGAACTCTTTTACTTATTTGCTGAGGCTGAAATAAAAGGCAACGAATAGAATGCCATTAACAACTGTGATACCTTCCAAATTCCCCTGTGTCGGTCTCCCTGTAAAAAAAAAAAAAAGCGTTGCGGGAGCTATACTCGTTTTCTTCTTTCTCCCCCTCATTCCACCCTATTTAGTGGCGCAGTTCAGGTGTCTACCGAGAAGTGATAAAATTAACTGCGCCTTTCCTTTCCTCTAAACCACGTTCGAAGCGAAAAGCTTCACTAGGCTCGTCAACACCGCGCTTCACGTGAGCCGGAAGCCACATTTGCCATTTCTGCACATGCGCGAAACGAGAGTGACGTCACGCGCAGCGCAGGTGGCCGCTGAGTCCATAATAAAAAAAAGAATAAAAATAAGCACAGAAACGAGAATAAAGAAACGAAATAAAATATCAGAAATAAAAAAAATACATACATCCAGTGCGCCAGGAAACTCCCATATCTCGGTGGTCACTGGAACCGCGCCGTAAGGGAAGGAAAATGAACAGAAAATTGGTTTTAAGGAAAGGAAACGCCGCCTGTCTCTCTCATATATCGGTGGATACCCGAACCGCGCCGCAAGGGCCTTAAGGAAAATGAAATGAAATGAAAATTGGTTTCAAGGAAAGGAAATGCCTGTCTCTCATATCTTGGTGTACACCCGAAAGGAATGGACACCACAGTACATGTCTCTAAAGCAACCTTCTAAGACAGCACCGTATTCACTACACGTGCGTCTCCTCCTCCGCCTCCGTACAGGCAGTGTATGGACGGCCGCACGCCTCCACCGTTATCGTGCTGCTCCCAGTGCATTGTGCGCGAACTGCGACAGCCATGACGTCAAACCAAGCGCAAATGAACCTTTTCGCTTGTATATCCAGGCTTAACTACAACTAAGTCACTGCCAATTTTTATTGCGAAAGCCATACTACGCTCATGAACGGCCTTTCGTGTAGCGGCGGCCGGTAGCCACGTTTGACCTCTAGAATGACCTCTGACGTCATTCCAGGGTGAGAAATAGGCTACCAAGTCGAGTCGTCACGCAGCGGCGGCCGGTAGCCCACGCGTGACATTTAGAATGACCTATGACGTCATGGCATGACTAGTGACGTCATAGCGTGGCGTCATACAAGGGTGAGAGATGGGCTACCAAGTCGAATCGTCGCGCAGCGGCGGCCGGTAGCCACGCGTGATATTTGATGATGATGATGATGATATCAACTTTATTTTCCGCCAGATAAGGAAGACCCCTACTGCCCGTACACGGCATGCAGGCCTTGGTGTCGGGGGCTGGGACCTCCGCGATTAGAAGCAGGCGAAGAGGTCTTGATTCCTCGCTAGCTCCCCAGGGGCTAACGAAAACATAAATTGAAGAGAAACCTGGGAAGCCCTGCTGCGAAGCGAGGCCCCTGCTTCACAGCAACAAGCCATCCGCCTGGCGGAAGCAGCCGCGAGGAATCAAGACCTCTTCGCGTGACATTTAGAATGACCTCTGACGTCATGCCATGTCTAGTGACGTCATAGCGTGACGTCATACCAGTGTGAGAGATCGTAGCGTGACGTCATACCAGGGTGAGAGATGGTGGTGGTGGTGAAAACTTTTATTTTGTGAAAAAGAGTTTGGGAGCCACAGAGTGGCCCCGCTACATGGTCTGCGTCCCTAGTCCGGGACACCGCATGACGAGGCCCCGTCTCTCGCCCGTTTCACCAGAGCCCTTTGGGACTCAAGCGAGGAGCAGTTGAGGAGGGCAGTCTCCCATGCCTCTCTGGAAGGGGTAGGGGAAGGGGGGAGGTGGGGATTTTGAGTACATGCCCACACCATGTGGAAGATATCACAGGTCTCCCCACAGTGTGGGCATCGCCCATCGGTGTTAGGATCGTAATGTTTTATTATTGCAGGACAGAGTAGAGTACCTGTCTGCAGGCGCCTTAAAGTTCGCCCCTCCGTCTTACTCAGCCCTTTTGCAGGGGCCGGGGCCACCAAGTCGTGCCGTCGCGCACCGGCGGCCGGTAGCCACGCGTGACCTGTAGACGCGGCGCACTCCGTTCCTTGTTTAGACGCGGCGCACCGCGGTCTTTCCGTTAGAGGCGCTGCGCTCGCTGCGCTCGCTTTCGCAACCTACCAGGTTTAACCAAAGCTAAGCCCCCGCCAGTTTTTTTTTTTTTTAGAGCGCAGCTCTTTGGCGCCCGTTTATCCGTTTCGCGGCGTCGCCGTCGTCGTTGACGTCGCTATTGTCCGTCGTAACCAGCAGTGGACGCCTTAGTCGCGTTTTAAGCTGCGAAGCCAATGGAGCGGGAACTTGGAAAGGAAAGGAGAGGTGCATAACTGCCCTCTTGGAACAGTGGACACCTCAATCGGGCTTTAAGCTACTTAGTGACATATGTGCGCTGCATGCTTTGCCATTGACAACGTTGGACCATTTTAAGGAAAGGAAGTGCGCATAACTGGATCCCTGGGTCAGTGGACGCCTGAATCGCGCTTATAGGTGCGTGGGGTGATAAGAGTGAGAGATGTTTGGTTTGGTTTGGTTTATGGGGTTTAACGTCCCAAAGCGACTAAGGCTATGAGAGACGCCGTAGTGGAGGGCTCCGGAAATTTCGACCACCTTGGGTTCTTTAACGTGCACTGACATCGCACAGTACACGGGCCTCTAGAATTTCTCCTCCAAAGAAATTCAACAGATGTGGGCTGTAGGAATTGACAAAGTTGTACCAGAAACCTAGGCCGTCGGCATTTATTGCGTTCATTGGCGTTGGCGTTGACGTTTTACACTGCGATCGTTTTAAAGAAAGGAAGTGCGCATAACTGGCTCCCTGGGTCAGTGGACGCCTGAATCGCGCTTATACGTACGTGGGCTGGTGAGAGAGAGATATGGGCTGCATGCGTTAGCGCTGGCAACGTTGCGCGAACTCTTGCGATCAACCATTAACGGCCACGCAGGGTTGGTGGATAAACAGGAATTTCTTACCACTTATGCGGGAGGTGACAGCTGTGAACATATTTTGATGAAATTGTTTAGGAGGTTGTAGCGGCGGTTGGAGCTCTCATTCCGGAAACCCAGTGGCGCAGGCTGCAGTCTGCGCTCTTTCGATGAGTTCTTTTTGACTCGTTCCGTCCTAGTTGGTCAGAGTTGCCTCCCACCCCTCCTGCGTTGCCATGGTTATTGACAGTGACCGCCTGATTTCGTTGGCAGGCCCACACCATATGGTACAGGTCCGCCTTCTCCCCGCAGAATTTGTATTGTGAGTCAAATGACTCCGGGTCTATTGCGTGTAGTCTTTGTGGGTTGTTGTAAGTGTCGGTCTGTAGCTTTCGGAGGTGTAGTTCCTCCCCTTTGTCCAGTGTCTTAGCCGGCGGAGGGTAGACCCGACGAGATAATCTTAAGTGCTGAAGTATGTCGGTGTGTTAATAGTGGGGTAGGAGGTTCCACGGCATCCGTACTGGGTGCCCGGCGGAGAAATGCTCGGGCTGAGGCATGTGCGCTCTCGTTCCCTGGGATGCCCTGGTGACCTGGTACCCATATTAAGCGTTTGTGTGTGGGTTGGTAGCCACGTGTGTAGCCATCTTGCAGGATTTTAGCTGCTAGAGGTGCGACCCTGCCCCTGAGGTAATTGCGATACGCTCTCTGTGAATCTGTAAGAATGTATTCCGAGCTAGTGTGTGTTGCAGCTAAAGCAATTGCCACTTCTTCCGCAGCCAGTATGTCCTGGCTAGCCGGTACTAGTCCGTCCAGGTTTTATTTTGGTGCACTACTGCGACGGCCGTCATTCCCTGCTTGGTGGTGGTGAAAAACTTTTTTTTAATACTCAAAGAGAGTTTGGGGATCAGAAGACCCCGCTACATGGTCGGTATCCTCAGTCCGGGACACCGCACCTCGAGGCCCCGTCTCGCGCCCGCTTTACTAGAGTCCTTTGGGACTCCTGTCTGGAGCAGTTGAGGAGGGCAGTCTCCCATGCCTCTTGGGTGGGGGTGGGGGAAGGTGAGGATTCTGAGTACATGCCCACACCATGTGAAAGATGTCGCAGATCTCTCCACAGTGCGGGCAGCGCCCATCTGTGTTCGGATCAAAGTGTTTGGCGATGGCAGGACAGAGAAGAGTTCGCTCCTCCGCCTTACTCAGCCCCTTGGCAGGTGCTGCGTAGAGGTGGCGGCTGTCGTAATCAATTGAGATTTCGCGGAACGGCAGAAGTGGTTAATGAGCTTTTGAGCCAGGAGAGCTAGGATGAGGAGCCCGGTGTGCGAGCGCTCGGGCGGCCGCATCAGCGGCCTCATTGCCTCGTACACCCTGGTGGCCAGGAGCCCAGATTACCTTTGTGCGAGTTGGATCGGCGGGAGCTCGTCTTAGAATTTGGGAGGCAAAAGGTGATATTTCCCTTGCAAGATAGAGTTCACAGGCCCGGCACGAGTCTGTGATAATCGTTCTCGATTTTGGATCGGCGGCAGCGAGAGCTATTGCGACTTCCTCCGCTCGCGTTGAATTTGGGACCCGAAAAGATAGCCCATCGACATTCAATCCCCGCTGGACTAAGGCAGCCGTATAGAATCCCGCGGGCGACGGCCCTGTGATGTCCACGTAGTAGACTCCCTCTACGGGTCCATAATGCATCTCAAGCGCGCGAACCCGCGCTTGTCGTCTGCCTTCATGTGAAGTCATGTCCATGTTTCGCGGGGGCGGAGCGACCCAGAGCATATGGCGCCACAGCACCGGAATGATCGCCGTTCCCTCCGGTATGCATGTGTGTTGGACGTGTAAGCGGTTTAGCAGGCGGCACACAGGAGAGAGAGAGAGAGAGAGAGAGAGAGAAAACTTTATTTACACAGGAATTCGGGGCACGCCCCAGGGTCCCCGCACAACCCCACTGCACTCAAGTGTTTATGTTCCTAAGGTCCATAACACTGGCAGCACGGCCGGTGGCGATGGTCTGCACGGCCGAGTCCTCTAAGCGCAGCAGGGGCTCCCAGTCCTCCCAGGTCTTGGGGTTCTCTAGGTCCCGCGGGGGAGGGTCCGCCGGGCAGAGGGAAATGATGTGGAGGGAAGAGGCGAAGGGTTCTGGGCATAGAGTGCATGCCGGAGTGGGGAAGGAGGGATGATAGTGGGCTAGGTTAAGAGGTTAAGGGAGAGTGTGTGTCTGTAGTCTGCGCCAGAGTGTTGCGTGTTTGTTATCTAGGGAGGGGTGGGGCGGGGGGTAGAGCTGGCGTAAGACTCTGTACGCCTGGGTCAGCTCACTGAATGAGTGCATGCGCTCCTTCGTGAATCCCCGATCCGAGGCCACCTGAGCCCGGTTTAAAGAACCTCGGGCTAAAAGGTTGGCGGCCTCGTTTCCGGGATTCCCGGAGTGCGCGGGCACCCATATCAGCTCCACTTGGCGGGGCGGGGGTGCATCGGGCGAGTCCAGTATGCCAAAAGCAGGGACGTGGACTCGGCCTCGAGCAAAATTTAGAATCGCAGTTATAGAATCACTTAAAATGTACCGGGCTTCTGTGCGGGTGATAGCAAGTGCAATGGCGGCTTGCTCTGCAGCTTCTGGGGAGGTGTCTGGAGGGAGAGGTAGTGTGAGGAGGGCGGAAAAAGAGGAGCCCACCACAGCTGCTGTCGCTTCATCACCCGTGCAGGCAGCGTCCACCCATACGGCGTCCGGCTGGGAGCCGTACGCTCGATGGAGTGCCTTCGCACGGGCTCTGCGGCGCTGCTCATGGTGGGACGGGTGCATATTCCTCGGGAGCGGCCTGATTAGGAGCTCTCGGTGAAGGTGTCGTGGGATGGCGAGGAGGGTTGGGTCGTTGGCCGGTATTTTGATTCCGAGGGAATCCAGGATATACCGACCTGTGGAGGTTTGTGTGAGCCTGATGTATTGGGCCTGTCGGTGGGCCACCACCAGTTCCGCCTGCGAGAGCGACGTGTATTGGTTCACGATGTGGGCCTCCCGCAACTCCTGATAGGAGTTTACCACTCCCAACGCCTTCAGTTTGGCGTTGGAGATAGCCACCGGGAGGTCCAGTGCTCGTTTTGTTGCCTCCCTAATGATGGCGTCAATGCGCTCGTCGTCTTTTTTGTTGGTGCGTAGGTACGGCACGGCGTAGAGGATCCGCAGCATTCACATACAACACGCCCTCGCGCCCGCCGTAGTGCCTTTTCATAGCTTCGGCTCGTACTTGTCCTCTTGACTGGTGAAAATCGAGGTGCATATTCCTGGGTAGTGGAGCTGCCTTGAATTGTCTTCTCCGTGAGGCTGGAATGTCGTCTTTGGCGTCTAGCTGTCAGAGACAATTGATGTTTAAATCAGTGAGGACCTGTTGGTCAGTCCGAGTAGTGGACAGCCGTGCCACCTGCGCCGAACATCTCGTTCCTCTCTCTGGTAACGCCTCCCACGGCTGCGACAACCTCGCGAAATACTTGCGCAGACCTCGCGTTTGAGAACCAGGCATTGGTGCAGCAAGTCTAACATGTATCCATCTGTTTCTCCGCCGCATGATAATCAAGAACTTTTAGTTGAGTCTTTCTTGAAAAAGGAATACGTGTGAAAAATAACAAGTTGTCTGTAACTGTACATACATGTCTTGCTCGAATTCTTTGCCTCAGTCTATCGAAAAGCTGAAACAGCGGATGAGCTATGCTCAGGTTTCGCATTAGGAAGTAACATAATCGTCGGCAATTTTTTTTTCTCGTGCTGTTTCGGTTTAAACAGCTGTACAATGACTGTGACGTCAACGTGTGCTGATAGGTCAGTGGAGGCATAAAAAAAACTGCGATATAATCACTGGTTCGTCGTTTTAACTGACTGCGATGCTAAAGCCAGCCTGCCTCAAGCGACGGAATGGCAGCAAATGTAGAAGCTGCGAATATATTGCAGTTTTTTATGCCTCACGTGATCTATAAGCACACGTTGACGTCAGTCTTGATTCGGCTGTTGAGATCGAAACCGAAACTGCATGAAAGAACACTTCGATGATACGTTATTTAGCGGTCGTAGGCGAAAACCACGCGGTGATTCGTGCGTAGTGGCGTCTTACGCAACACTGTAGAGAAGAAAAAAATTCAGGGGGCACTTTGGCTCTCCAAAGTGCTGCAAGACGAAACCTTTTATGGCGCACTTTTTTTTTATTTTTCGTATTTCATTTTTATTTTTTATTTGTTTCCTTCCTTTTTATTTTCTTTTACTTTGTTTATGAAACCCGTGCATTCACTAGATGCGCCTTTATTCATGCTCAAACCCTGAGCCTTCGTGGCAGAGTGGTAGCGTCTACACTCCAAAGGCCCTGATTCGACAGTTTTTTTTCTTTTCGTGACGTCGAAACGCGGACACATCTGCCGACATGGCTGCTAACGACAGTGTGAGGCATTAAAGGCTTTCGCCTTAATATGCCACCAATGTTATGTGTTAGCTGACACGCAAAGTTTCATAACCGTTAAGGTACCCTCAGTTTCAACCTCAACTAAAGCAAACTATGGTGTGAGTGTTCCTGTAATAGGGGCCATGGCCAAAGAGTTTATCTCTATGTTGGTGACACACTCGGCTTCCAGCTAATCTGAGTGCGGGATATGCCCCACACCACGCCACAAGGAAGTTTGGCTTAAAAACCAAAACAAGACGATCGCTGTTTACTAAAATGTGCCCATGACTCCGTCCCATCGCTTCTAAAACCGCCCAAGAGGCGCTCTTGTTTCAAATGCCATCCGATTCCACGACGACAGTGTGACCGGACTAGCTTTCGTACTGCGCCGTTTTGAAATGAATGATCGCGGATGATTCAGTACCTTTTTTTCAGATGCGCTATTTTTGCAGCGCACAGAACTCTTTTACTATTCTGCTGAGGCTGAAATAAAAGGCAACGAATAGAATGTCATTAACAACTGTGATACCTTCCAAATTCCCCTGTGTCGGTGTCGCTGTAAGGAAAAAAAGCGTTGCGGCAGCTGTACTCGTTCCCTTCTTTCTCCCCCCCCCCCCCCCACATTCCTCCCTTATTCAGTGGCGCAGTTCAGGTGTCCACCGAGAAGTGATAAAATTAACTGCGCCTTTCCTTTCCTCAAAGCCACATTTTTTTACAGCGCAGCTCTTTGGCGCCCGTAAATTGTAAATTGGTTTTTTGAGGAATGGAAATGGCGCAGTATCTGTCTCACATTTATCGGCGGACACCTGAACCGCGCCGTAAGGGAAGGGAGGAAGGTAGGAGTGAAAGACGAAAGAGAGAAAGATGGGCTGTAGTGGAGGTCTCCGGAATAATTTCGACCAGCTGGGGATCTTTAAAGTGCACTGACATCGCACGTTAAAGATCCCCAGGTGGTCGAAATTATTCCGGAGACCTCCACTACGGCACATCTTTCTCTCTTTCGTCTTTCACTCCTACCTTCCTCCCTTCCCTTACGGCGCGGTTCAGGTGTCCGCCGAAGGGAAGGGACGCCCGTTAAAGCGTTTCGCGGCGCTGCCGTCGCCGTCGCTGTTGTCCGTCGTAACCAGCAGTGGAGGCATTGGAGGCAAGAAAAAACTGCGATATATAATCGCTGCTTCGTCGTTTTAATTGACTACAGTGCTAAAGCTAGCCTGCCTCAAGCGACAGAATGGCAGCAAATGTAGAAGCAGTGATTGTATTGCAGTTTTTCATGCCTCACGTTACCTGTAAGCACACGTTGACGTCAGTCATGATTCGGCTATTGAGATCGAAACCGAAACAGCATGAGAGAAAACTTCGATTATACGTTATTTAGCGGTCGTAGGCGAGAACCACGTGGTGATTTCTGCATAGTGGCGTCTTCCGCGCCACTGTAGAGAATAATTGGTTTATTGGTTTATTGAGGTTTAACGTCCCAAAGCGACTCAGGCTAGGAGGGACGCCGCAGTGAAGGGCTCCGGAAATTTCCACCACCTGGGATTCTTTAACGTGCACTGACATCGCAGAGAACACGGGCCTCTAGAATTTCACCTTCATCCACTGTAGAGAATAAGAAATGCCACCAATGTTATGTGTTAAACGACACGCAAACTTTCGTAACTGTTAATGTACCCCCAGTTTCACTCTGAACTACAGCAAACTTGGGTAGCACTAGCCGTATGTCCCCTCCTAGTGCGCTTTTGATAGGAGTCGCGGCCAAAGCGTTTATCTCATGCTGGTGACGCACTCGGCTCCAGTTAATCTGAGCGCGGGATATGCCCCGCACCACGCCACAAGGGAAGTAGGTGTGTGCCCCCCCCCCCCCCTTACGTGCATGTCCGTTTGTCCTCCACATATGACCACTCGAGGCGGTTGACCCCTTTCTCTCTGAAGGCGTCGCAAGATAAGGGCGAGTCATGAGGCCTGTGTTCTTCATATCAGAGCTCAGAGACGTGTGGAGTCAAGTCCGCATCGCCCCTTTACTTCTTTATCTTTACTGCCACACGGAAGCCACGAGGTCTACGTGGGGAGCTGCGTGATAAATTTATCAAAAATTCAGAGGGGAACTTTGTTGACCTAAAGTGGGGTGAGGTGAAAGCCTTAAATGCGGTGTTGCTGCTTGTGTCACTGATGTCTGGTTAAGATGTTAAGCTTCGCCTCTAAGAGTGGAACGTGACAGCGTCTTGGAACGCTGCCAGGGAGTCCATAGAACGCCATCGCCCGTCCAGTTCTAGACCTTGCTTTTGCGGAAAGGAAATGTATCTGTCTTCATATCTGGGTGGACACCTAAACCTCGCTGTAACGGGAAGGGAGGAAGATGGGAGTGAACGAAGACACCGTATTCACTATATAGACGCGCCTTTGTTCATTCCAAACCATCGAGCCGGCATGGCAGAGTGGTTAGCATGCTCGTCTCGCACTCCGGAGACCAGGGTCCGATTCCCGAGCACGACCAATTTCCTACTCGGTTTTATTTATCTGGCCTTGCTATAAAGGTTAATTAGGCTAATTGGGTAATTACGCAATTAACTAAACTCTGCCCCACTTACTTGGAGCATCACTATACGATCCCTTTGACTGGTTGCATGGTTACTAGCCAAAGTACAATTGCCCCGTTTGAAATTCGCGCATTGTGACGTCACGACCGTTTCGACCAACTGAAAAGCGTGACATTTCTGTCGACAACTCCTGCTTACAACGATGAGGCACTAAAGGCTTCCGCCTTGAAAGATAGCTGCGAAGAACCACGGCCTCCATTTGAAAACGACAGCGTTAAAGGCCCCGTTGCCCAGAAAATCCGGCGTCGGCGTTGCGAGCGAAAAATCACGAGCGTGACTCTGGCAGGAGGTCCCCAGAGAGAGCAACCTGGGAGGCAGGTGGGACACCCAGGTCACGTGAACTTGCGGCGTCATCACAACGTGTCCACCGGATAGTGAGCAAACTACCCACCATGGCAGGTGGCAGTTAAATTGATTGGTCGCTCGGGTGGTGGTGAAAAACATTTATAATGCAATAAATATTTACAGAGAGGTGATTGGGGTAGGCCCTATTGGCCCTTTCCCCTAACAATACTAGGTGGAGCCCCTATTCCGGGGCCCCATTGGCAAGCAACGCCGCCCGCGACCGGTGAACCAAGGCCAGAGCAACCTGGGTCTTACAATACCCACTGCTGGGAGCACCTGCCATCGCAGGGCCGTGGCGCACCGCTTAACCGCTGCACCACTGCGCCAGGACGGCTGTGAGGACTGCCAGGGCTCTATGAGTGTAAAGTAGAGAATAACCTTCTGCGTATATCAGAATTAACCTACTACGCTCTCGCGTCGTACCCTTAAGGCGGAGCTTACAGTGTCGTCTGCAATTTTTAGAGCATTAGCTCCAATACTCCATTACTCAAGATCGCGTTACTATGAAATACAAGGTCATTCAAGTGGGAACAGTGGGTGGTACCATTGGTACACAGATTGCGGACCGCCTAATTGGCGTTCAATAATCGGAGTGGTGGTATCAAACTATTCAGCGCGTTACGGAGCATAAGATTACTAGTCGAATCAAAGCGTAGCTTATCACAGGCATTCGCACCGATGACCTTTTGATCTCCAAACCGTGACTTCTTGAAACTTCAAACACCCATTACGACCAAAGGAATTCAAAGTGGTGTCAGACGATTTGTCTACTTGCGTTGTATACACTGGTATAAAATAAGCCCGGTAATTGCGAAAGCAATATCCGTACCTACGCCATGGTTCAGCTGGTAGTGTAGCTGATGGTGGTGCTTGTGGTTAGACTTGTGGTGATGCATCTGTTATACAATCCAATGTAATGTAATATAATCTAATGTAATGTAATTTAATATCATCTAATGTATTCTAATATAATCTAATGTGATGTAATCTAATTTAATCTAATACAATCCAATCAAATCCAATGTAGTCCAATCTAATCCAATGTAATCTAATGTAATGTAATCTAATCCAATCCAATCTAAGGCCGCCGGTGGTGGCACCGCCACTACTCGCCGACGGCGCGAGATGGTCGCCCAGCTCTTCGGCGTGACGTCACACAGAGGTCATGCGAAAGGTCATTTCATGTGCACCGCCGTCGCACGCAAAGGCTTGAAAGTGCAAGTAGTAAAGCTTTCGCTTTAAAACAAATTGGCTGTGGTTTGACCAATGGCCATCCCGAGTAGAACTGCGGAAGCAACGGCGCGGCAGTCGCAGCGGCGGCGGCATCTCAGGGGGCACTTTGACTGTCTAAAGTGCGTAGAGGCGAAAGCGTTTTCCGCACCACTTTCACTGCCTCTGTGGAACTGGATGACGTCACGCATAATTAAGTACTAATTACTAAGTAATGACAAATTACTGATTAATGGCTGAATACTTATTAATGATTAAATGCTAATTAACTGCTAATTAATGACGCTTGAGCTTCGCCTTTAGGAGTGGAACGCGACAGCGTGTTGTAGCGCTGCCAGGGAGCCCACGGAACGCCATCACCCGTTCGGCGCGATGCCTTGCCCTTTGAACGCAACGCTTTTTGAGGAAATGAAATGGCGCAGTAATTCTGTCATCTCGGTGGACACCTGAACTGCACCGTACAGGAAGGGAGGAAGTGGGAGTGAAAGAAGAAAGAGAAAGACGGGCCGTAGTGAAGAAAATGAAAGTTGTATTTGGGAAAAGGAAATTACGCAGTAACTGCCTTACACTCGCTCCTGGCGCACGCGCAGTTGGGGCTCTCCGGGGCTCCGCGAAATCACTCACACCTAGCGTCGTGTTACAAAAATACACATAACCGTGTACAACGAAAAATTTCCACCTTATTTATTTATTTATTTATTTTATTTTACCCTCAGGGCCTTGCAGGCATTGCAGAATGGAGTGGGCACAAAATATAGAACAAAAAATGGAGAAAAGGGAAACGGGTACCTAAAAGATTAATCCTGTGTAGCGAAGATGGCCAGTAACACAACATTCTGTCGATATCCGCAACGCTCAAAAAATATACACTGGCTCAACGTTTCGCTCTCTTTTTTTGTGCCGTCAGAGGGGAGTAAATGAGTGGATGGCCTACTGTGGACTCGCGTTGGGGGCCAATCTGCCGCTGTGCTCAGGCGCGCGAGATATGATCGCGTGACGTGGAAAGAAGGTGAAAGCTGCAAGCATCCACCCTCCTCACACTACCTCTCCCTCCAGACACGTCCCCAGAGGCTGCAGAGGAAGCCGCCATTGCACTTGCTATCACTCGCACGGAAGCCCGGTATATTTTAAGTGACTCTAAAACTACGATACAAAAGTTTGCTCGAGGCCGAGTTCATGTCCCTGCTTTTGGCATACTGGACTCGCCCTGATGCACCCCCGCCCCGCCATGTGGAGCTGATATGGGTGCCTGCGCACTCCGGGAATCCCGGAAACGAGGCCGCCAACCTTTTAGCCCGAGGTTCCTTAAACCGGGCTCGGGTGGCCTAGGATCGGGGATTCCCGAAGGAGCGCATGCACTCATTCAGTGAGCTGACCCAGGCATACAGAGCCTCACGCCAGCTCTGCCCCCCGCCCCACCCCTCCCTGGATAACAGACACGCAACACTCTGGCGCAGATTACAGACACACACTCTCCCCTAGCCCCTTACCCTAACCCACTATCATCCCTCCTTCCCCACTCCTGCTTGCGCCCTATGCCCAGAACCCTTCGCTTCTTCCCTCCACATCCTTTCCCTCTGCCCGGCGGACCCTCCCCCGCGGGACCTAGAGAACCTGAAGACCTGGGAGGACTGGGAGACCCTGCTGCGCTCGAAGGACCCGGCCGTGCAGGCCATCGCCACCGGCCGGGCTGCCAGTGTTATGGACCTTAGGAACATAAACACTTGAGTGCAGTGCGGTCGATCGGGGACCCTGGGGCGTGCCCCGAATTCCTGTTGAAATAAAGTTTTTCTCTCTCTCTCTCTAGTGAGAGATAGGCCTTCGGTCCTCAGTGACAGCGTAGCGTCACATCCGTCGCATTGCTCCTAAAACTGCACACGAGGCGCCCTTGCTTCAAATGCCATCCGATTCGACGGCGGCAGTGTGACCAGCTAGCTTTCGTATTGCGCCGTTTTGATAGAAAATATCGCGTATGATTCCGAGGCCTTTCTTTTCAGGCGCACTATTTTCGCAGCGCACAGAACTCCTTTACTAGTTCGCTCAGGCTGAAATAAAAGGCAACGAATAGAAAATCATTGAACACAGTTCTACCTTCCAAATCCCGTGTCCGTCTCGCTGCAAAAAAAACCTTGCGGCAGCTGTACTCATTCTCCCTCTTTTGCCCCCTCCTTCATCCCTTATTTCGTGGTGCATTTGAGGTGTCCATCGAGGTCAGACAGTTAAGTGCTCCTTTCCTTTCCTCTAAACTGCTTTTTTTTCGAGCAGGTCTGTATGCGGCCTTATCTGCGCTCGCAGGTTCACCCCATTGTCAACGGAAAGTAAATTGGTAAATTGGTTTTTGAGGAAAGGAAATCGCAGTATCTGTCTCGTATATCGGTGGACACCTGAACCAACCGTAAGGGAAGGGGGAAGTTGGGAGTGAGATAAGAAAGAGAGAAAGAGGTAAGATGTATTGGTTTTTGAGCAAATGAACGCCGCGCAGTGCTGTGTCACCTTTAGGTGGACACCTCAACCTCGCTTTGAGGGAAGGGAGGAAGGTTGGAGCGAAAAGTTAGGCAGCGATTCAACACTGCCGAACCGAGTTTGACGTAGCGAAACTACATAAGTATCATTAAACACGGTTTATCGGTAGTACATCTTTTATTGTTTCTTAATTCCCTCCACCACTTTACAACCGCTTATTCGTCCTCATTGATTGGCTGGATGGAGAAAGACAGAACGATGGTCAGTAACGCACAGCTCTTGTTATATATACTCCATATATACCCCATACCTTATGTCACAACTGTGAGTTGAATCACGCGGCACAACGTGATTACCACGTGGCCTTCTTGCTGCCTCTGCCGACAACTTGCAATGTCAAAATTCAATGTCGAAGTTCAAGGTCACAGGTTAATGTCAAAGTTCAGGTTCAAAGGTCAAGGTCAAAGGTGGCTCACTAAGTGGACCACACATGGTTAGGTATACTTGCATAGCAACACTAACCATGACATATCTCAAGGTCGTTTCAAGGTCGTTCGGAAGATCATGCCGAAATACGTTCAAGCTATAGTAGTGTATCTTTCGCTACAAAAAGAACAGAGTAGCCTACTCCGAAATAATTTCGAGAGAGAGAGAAAAACTTTGTTTCAAGAGGAATTCGGGGCACGCCCCAGGGTCCCCGAACGACCCCACTGCACTCAAGTGTTTATGTTCCGAAGGTCCATAACACTGGCAGCCCGGCCGGTGGCGATGGTCTGCACGGCCGGGTCCTCCGAGCGCAGCAGGGTCTCCCAGTCCTCCCAGGTCTGGAGGTTCTCTAGGTCCCGCGGAGGAGGGTCCGCCGGGCAGAGGGAAAGGATGTGGAGGGAAGAAGCGAAGGGTTCTGGGCATAGGGCGCATGCCGGAGTGCGGGAGGAGGGATGATAGTGGGCTTCGGTAAAGGAGAGAGTGTGTCTGTAGTCTGCGCCAGAGTGTTGCTTGTTTGTTGCGGCTTCTTGCGGCGACTACTCGAAATGATCTGCGGGGATGATGCTAGCTATATGACGCAGGGAGGTGGTTCCAGACATTCACAGTGCGAGGGATGAAGAAATTAATACGAAAGCTATGTCGGCAGTGTAGATCCCCCCCCCCTTGAATTTATGATCAATAGTGACAATACATTAGATGGAGTTAGGAATAACTGATCTCTGAGATTAAGATTAGCGGCATAAATCCTGTGAGAAAGGAATATGCTAAAATATTCACTACGCTGAGAAACAAGATCAAAGGTTAATTTTATTTTTGATATGCTTGCAGTTCAAGAGTCAACGAACTCTCAGGCGTCGTTAAAAATTTTTGTATTAGGATACTAAATAGAGGACGCGTAACATTATAGTTTCCACCTTTTGAGTGCTCTATACACATGAATCTTAAAGGAGGTGGTTGCAGCTGACAAGTGGGGGGCATACGAATTTGGGTGTGCAGTTACCTTCATTAGATACGTCGCAGCCCGCGTGCACATTCTAAGATAAATTGTGTGAAAGCGCAGATGTTTGTGTGACATAGCAGACGATAGCGGAGTTTCGTCAAGAAAACAGCGAGGGACCTTATCACGAGGGCGGCTATAAATACGCGTGTGCTTGCTCTCAGCAGTGGTAAGATTCGTCTGCCAGCCGCTGGAGCGTGAAAGCATTACGCTAAGGTCAATCCTCAAGTATGCTTCATCGCATTTATTGGTAAATGTACTGTACTCTGTGCTGCAATCTGCTGAAAATATTATATGGTACATTTTATTGTTTGTATGGTAACTAATACTAATATAAATTACGTGGCGGTCGAACTCGATGGAGGCGAAATTCCAGAGGTCCGTGTACTATGCGATGTCAGTGCGCGTTAAAGAACCCCAGGTGTTCGAAATTTCCGGAGCCCTTCACTACGGCGTCTCTCGTAGCCTGAGTTACTTTGAGACGCTAAACCCCATAAACCAACCAACCAACCTAATATAAATTAGGAAGAAAAGAGGCGTTTGCCCCTGACTCATTTCCTGCTGTTATTTAAACTGTATGCTCTTAATAATGACGACCATGTACTAGTATAGATTGAATGTTTTCGATTTAACCGGAGCCGCTACGCCTCCGTTAATAATTGTGAATTGTCTCCTACTTCCGTAACCTAGGGTGTGCCTCAAATGTTGCGCGTTAGTTCCTATTTTGTTTTGGTTTATTGGGGCTTATAACGTCCCAAAGCTATTCGGCCTGTGAGGGGCGCCGAAGTGAAAGGCTCCGGAAATTTCGACCACCTGGGGTTCCTTAAAGGGCTACTGAAGCGGTTTTAGAATTCGATGAGTTTAAGGTTGCGGAATGCTGGAAATGTGCTGGTAAAGCCTGCGAAATCGTTTTTCTCTAGCATTTTAAATGGTGACGTAATTGCCGAATAAAGTCGTCGTTCGAGTTCAGGCTTCTCTGAAGCGCACAGCGACGGACTGAGGCCCCGATAATGACGTCACGTATGACGGCCCCAGCGAAAAAACGGTTATTCCGTGGATGAAAACCGACGCCATCGAAGGTGAAGCTCATGGATGGATGGATGGATAGGAGCGCCCCCTTTGAAACGGGGTGGTGGCAATTGCCACCATGCTCCGCTTTTCTTTCTTTATTATTTTTTTGTTTACTTTGTTGTCAATTCTCATTAAGATTCGCCATCTTCTTTACCTACGGTTTCCTACACTTCTAACCTTATGCCACATCTCTGCTTTTCAGCCACCAATCCTCCAATCGCTTTTTGCTAACTTCTACTGGATTTATTTACATGACCATTGTTATCTTTAAACCCTAGGGCCTCAGAAAGAGTGACTGTGCCTGCATCGACATCCGGATGGATACCATCACATTTCATTATGAGGTGTTCAATTGTTTCCACAGATCTACCACACACTGCACATGTGTCATCTTCTTCGTTAAATTTCTTTTTGTAGCTGCGCGTTCTAAGACACCCTGATCTAGCCTCAAAAAGTAGGGCACTGCCTCTTGAGTTATCATAGAAATATTCTTTCCTGATCTGCCTTTTCCAGAAACGATATAGTTCTACACTGTTTCTTTTCCATTGAATTCATCCAATTTTTAACTTCCGCGTTTTTAACCTGTCGTTTAATGCTCTTTCTTTCTCCGTCCTCATGACCGGCATATTTACTGGTTAGTTTTCTAGTTCTTTTCCGCCACTGTGAGTCAACGTTCTTTCTGTACGAATATTTAAATACCTTAGCTGCCCATCTGTTATCGTCCAATTTCCTCAGGCGTTCTTCATATAGTATTTTACTCTTAGCTTCCCGTGCTTCGAACGATGCCCAGCCCATATCCCCTTGTACTGCCTCGTTTGTGGTTTTGCCGTGCGCACCTAGTGCTAATCTTCCAACAGCTCTCTGATTTACGTCTAATCTCGACTGAACTTCTGCCCTTAAGCACAGAACCGCGTTGCCGAAAGTAAGTCCCGGCACCATTATTCCTTTCCAAATACCTCTTAGTACTTCATATTTGTTGTACCCCCATAATGCCCTATGTTTCATTATCCCGGCGTCTCTTCGTCCTTTTGCCCTAAGAGCCTGTTCATGCTTTTCCGTGTATATCTACCCTTCGTTTAGCCATATCCCGAGGTATTTGTATTCGGCCACTTTGGGTATTTCGTGGCCTTTTATTGTAAGCACCTCATCAGTTGTATCGTTAAAAATCATCACACCTGATTTAGTTGCGCTAAAAGTAAATCCTAGAGCGTCTCCTTCGTCTCCACAGCAATTAACCAAAGTTTATAAATCTTCCTGGCTATCTGCTAACAGTACAATATCGTCCGCATACATTAAACCCGGGAGTCGCTGCTCAACTACATTTCCGCCGAATCTGTACGACACATTATAACCCAGATATATTTATCACGTAAAGCATGAACAGCAGCGGTGATAGAGGACAACCTTGCCTTAATCATTTGTGCACCCCCACAGTTGTGGTACTTTTTTTCCCTTCCCATGTAATTTCAACTTCATTATCTCGGTAGATTTCCTGTAGAAAATGAATTACCTCATCACCAATACCTAAATCTTTCAATATGCTCCACAGGAGTTCCCTGTTCACGTTATCGTATGCACCGCTTATGTCCAGAAAGGCTGTTTTCCGCCTTAGCTATTTCTATGCATTGGGTAAGCACGAGCAGGCTATCATCTAACCGCCTACCCCTTCTGAACCCATTCTGAAGTTCTCCGAGTATCCTATTCCCTTCTACCCATGACTGCATTTTTAATTTCACCGCCTGCATTGCCAGCCTGTACATAACAGATGTTATCGTAAGCGGACGGAAGGATTTTATGTTCATCTTATCTCCTTTCCCTTTATAAATCAAATTCATTTTACTCTGTCTCCAGCTGTGCGGAATTTGCTGATTTGTTATGACTGCCTCCAATGCTTTTATCAGCGCTTCCTTGCTTCTTGGGCCAAGTTCATTAATCAGCTTAATTGGAATTTCGTCTCTCCCTGCGGATGTGGTTTTAGGAATATTCGCTTCCGCCTTTTCCCAGTTAAGACTAGTCAGTTCTAAGCTGTTCTCTTTTGTGCTGTCCTGTGTTGCCGCCTCACTTGGGGAGATTACCCCATTGGCGTTGCTAAAAGACGCAGCTATAAATGACGTAATGTAGTCCACAGCATCGTCTCCCTCTAAACATTTTCCCTCAGCATCTATAATCTGTTCCTGCTTTCTTTGATTTGTTTTTCCCAACCAGCTTATATGGTTCCAGAATTTGCTTGGCCCCCCTTTATTTGCCTCGCGAACTTCAGCCAGCCATTTATCAGAGGACTGCTTTATTTTAGCCTGGACTAGGACCTGAACTTGATGTTTCTTTTGTCGATAAGATTCCCATTTTTTGCCTATTTCCTCTACAGATAACTGCGCCCTCTTTGCTTCTCTGTGTTCCCTTGAAGCCACCCGTCGTTGTTCGATGGCCTCCTTAATTTCCATATTCCACCAGCTTCGTGGCTTCCTCTTTCCTCTCCAGCGGTTAACTGCTTTCACTTGTTTCATTTTTGTAGCGATGAGCAGTTCCAACTGATTACAATCCCAATTTTCCATGTGGCGTTTCTCAATTACTTCTTCTATATCGGCTGATATTAGCGCTATTTGTTCATCATTTAATTTTGCGTTGTCTTTTGGACTTCGTTGCATTTCTCTTTTGACTAGGGCTCCCAACTGTAGACTAATACGTTTATGATCACTTCCTAGGCTGTCCTTCCCCTCTTCGTCTATTTCCATTATTGCGAGCTTGCTATAGATGCCCTGCGACATTAGACAGTAGTCAATCGTTGTTTGCGTGTTACGGGATTCCCACGTGACTTGTCCCTCACATTTAGTTTCTCTATTGACAATAACTAGGTTGTGCCGCTCACACAAGTCTAGCATTAACTTCCCGTTACAATCTGTGTATCCATCCAGATCCTCGATGTGGCCGTTCATGTCTCCAAGCAAAATAATATCGACACCGTCTCCAATCTGCTTTATATCGTCATTGAGGCACTTAACTAGATCCTTGTTTTCTTGCCTGCATTTGTCCCCGGTCCCTAAATAAACTACCCCTAGCCATGTCCTTTTGCCAGCAATTGTACCTGATACCCAGACATGCTCTTTGCAAGTTGATTTTATTCTTTGCCAATTTGTTCCTTGATGTATCAGCATACCTACTCCTCCTCCCTTCTTCTCCGTTGTTGTTCTGTTGCACCCTTCCCAGACATAGCCATCGATGAAAGGTGGATCTTCTAGATCCTTCATATGTGTCTCGCATAGAGCGTACACACCTATTGCTTCGTCCTTTAACTGCTGTTCTATTTCTAGCCATTTCGCTCTCTTTCTACCCCCTTGCATGTTTATGTAACTGATCCTGGCGTTAAATTTCTTTTTCGTAGTTTTCTTTCTGGGCCTCCTAGTGGCCATTTTGTTGGGATCAGCCGCCATTGTTACATTTACATCGCTTCTACCTACACCTACGCCCTGAGCCACCGTGGACCCCCTAAAAAAGCTACCGCTCGGCCTCCCAGGCGCCTGCCTATCTCTTCTCCTACCCTTCCACTGAAATGGATGCCATCTCGTCCAAAGTCTCTGCCCGAACCTGCTCTATGCACTTCCTTGTTTATGTCTACCACCTCAAAGCCTTTCTCGAGGCCTAACTGCCTTATCTCGCGATTAAGATTCACAACGTCTTTAGCAACCTCTACATTCCTTCCTTGTACCTCCGGCACTGTACACACCACGATCTGCGCTTGCTGTGCTATCGCCCTTATACCGTCAACTCCCTCAGTTAATGTTTTCCCTACTTGTGCGGCGTTACCATTCAGGACATCATTTAGCCCCGCCGCTACCACTACCAAGTTACGCCTTGCAGCCTTCTCGGAAAGTTCAATTTTAGTCGCTCTCAGAACATCGTCCATTGTCTTTCCTGGAAACACCCCGACTGCTACCCGCCTATCACCCTTCACCCGGTCCAGAATAGCTCTTTTGCAGCGCCCCATGTTTGAGTAACCAGCAATAAGCACTAGGGTACTCTGGCACTCCCTCCTAACTTCCGGATCTTGCTGCCTCTTATCAGCGACTGTGACCTCATTTCCTGGAAATACCTCGTGCCCCTTCTCAGTATCGCCTCTCGAATTCCCAGCTGCCAAATGTGCGTAGCTGTTCCTGCCTGAACATGTCTGACCTACTGGCCTCTCGCTGTCCATGCCAGTGCAAGCCCCATCCACGTGGCTGGCGCTGGAATGCCCGCCATTATGGCTTCCAATGGCGGTGTCAGCCGTTTTTGACTCGATCTGACAAAGCTGTACTTGAAGCTTACGCTTCTCTGCCCTCTCTATCTGTAACTCTGTTTCTAGAGCATCCATCCTTAGCACTAGTTCGCCTGTTCAGCCCTGTCCAGGCGTGCACCTAATACGCAGAATTTGCACATAAAATCTGCGCCTTCGGCCTCCTCCACTGAATCGAACCGCGTTTCTTTCAAATTCACCGATTCCTCACACTCCATACATCTAACCTTCAGTAGCTTAACCATCGTAGCAACACTCGATTATTGCTTGCACCAAATGCCAAGATATCTACACGCTCAAGACAAAAACACTTGAAAACACGTGCAAAATTAAAATAAAATTCTGGCTACCGCTAATGCCGATCGATCACTTAGAAAAAAATAGCTATCTCTCTAAAAGTTAACGCACAAAAAAAGCTCACAATGCATTGTTGGGCGCCATCTGACGACGCACAGCAGCATGCAGGCGTAAGCAGTGGATATCTGAAATTTCGGCAACAATGACGTCATTGCCGAGTTTCCCCGCACTCCTCCAACGTAGTGAGAAGCCTATACATTGTCGCGGTTTTAATCGATGATTATGACATCATTTTAAATGCTAGTGCAAAAATACTTTTCATACTTTATCTAGATGCTTGATCGATTCGAATTCTTGAAAGAGAGAGAGAGAGAAAAAAAACTTTATTTAGAGAGGAGTTCGGGCCACGCCCCAGGGTCCCCGCACGACCCCACTGCACTCAAGTGTTTTGAATAACCTCGAATTCTCAAAAAAGCGTTCCATCTTCCCTTTAACGTGCACTGGCATCGCACAGTACAGTTACACGGCTTCCCTCTGGTTCAGGTGTCCACCGAGGTGTGGACACCTCGCCCTCACCTCACGCTACCTATATCCTGGCATAGCAGGGCTAAGCCAATGCCAGTTTTATATACACCACAACTGCGCAGATGGCGATGCGCAATCGCTACTGCGCATAGGGAGAGAGGGAGAGGGGGGAGGAGACTGTCGGCGAGGCGATATAGAGCGCGGGGCGTCCGCGTCAGCTGTGCGCCTTGTGACGTCACACGCTCCTCGCGCATGCGCAGCTTGGCCTTTCCAGAGGAGCGCGAAATGGCTCGGCGTCTAGCGGCGTCTTACTTTCACAACAAAAAAAAACGCGCTTGACCTAAATACCAGAACGAGAGAGAGAGAAAAAAAACTTTATTGCACAAGGAATTCGGGGCACGCCCCAGGGTCCCCGCACGACCCCACTGCACTCAAGTGTTTATGTTCCTAAGGTCCATAAAACTGGCAGCCCGGCCGGTTGCGATGGTCTGCACGGCCGGGTCCTCCGAGCGCAGCAGGGTCTCCCAGTCCTCCCAGGTCTTGAGGTTCTCTATAGTCCCGCGGGGGAGGGTCCGCCGGGCAGAGGGAAAGGATGTGGAGGGAAGAGGCGAAGGGCTCTGGGCATAGGGCACATGCGGGAGTGGGAAAGGATGGATGATAGTGGGCTAGGGTAAGGGGTGAGGGGAGAGAGTGTGTCTGTAGTCTGCGCCAGAGCGTTGCGTGTTTGTTATCTAGGGAGGGGTGGGGCGGGGGGTAGAGCTGACGTGAGGCTCTGTAGGCCTGCGTCAGATCGCTGAATGAGTGCATGCGCTCCTTCGTGAATCCCCGATCCGAGGGCACCCGAGCCCGGTTTAAAGAACCTCGGGCTAAAAGGTTGGCGGCCTCGTTTCCGGGATTCCCGGAGTGCGCGGGCACCCATATCAGCTCCACTTGGCGGGGCGGGGTTGCATCGGGCGAGTCTAGTATGCCAAAAGCAGGGACATGAACTCGGCCTTTTTGTATCGCAGTTTTGTATCGCAGTTTTAGAGTCACTTAAAATATACCGGGCTTCCGTGCGAGTGATTGCAAGTGCAATGGCGGCTTCCTCTCCAGCCTCTGGGGACGTGTCTGGAGAGAGAGGTAGTGTGAGGAGGGCGGATAAAGAGGAGTCCACGACAGTTGCTGTCGCTTCATCAGCCGCGCAGGCAGCGTCCACCCATACGGCGTCCGGCTCGGGGCCGTACGCTCGATGGAGTGCCTTCGCACGGGCTCTGCGGCGCTGCTCATGGTGGGACGGGTGCATATTGCCGCCAGGTGTCCCCGGGCGGCGCCGAAAGGACGAAGAAGTGAGGAACTCGCGTGCTCTCGGAGCTGGGACTCTGCTTCTCTGTTGGCGGCTTGCGCCTAGCCTGTGTGATTAAGGACCCATCCGTGACATTTCTGGTGGAGTGCGCTGGGTACATCGCCCTGGAATATGTCGCACACCCCTCCTAACACCGAGGACCCCAGACCTCTCCCTATCGACACGCCAGTGCATCGGGTCAGTCGCGGCAATCTAGGACTGCCCCCTGAGCATAGGCTGTTGGAGACTACCTCGGCACCTGACCGGCTGCCTCCTGAGCTCAGGCCATTTGGCACTACCTCGGCGCCTGCCCCTCAACCAGTCATGCAAGGCGCCGCGTACTACACCCTCCAAAACCCACGGCTACCAAAATCCTTTCACGGGACTCAGCTGGAGGACGTGGAAGATTGGCTCCTCCAGTTTGAACGGGTCGCCGCGTTTAACCAGTGGGATGACGCCGCCAAACTGAGGAACGTTTTCTTCAGCTTGGAGGACGGTGCTCGGACGTGGTACGAAAACCGTGAGGACGCTCTTTTGTCATGGCATGAGTTCCGACGTCAATTGCTCGCCACGTATGTCAGCGCTGATCGTCGGGAGCGAGCTGAACGCGCCCTACAGTCCCGCATGCAGATGCCCAATGAAACGGTTACCATGTACGTCGAAGACATGACGCGTCTCTTCCGGCGGGCTGACCCAGCCATGTCGGAAGCCAAAAAGCTGCGCCACCTAATGCGTGGTGTGAAAGAACAGCTTTTCGCCGGCCTCGTGCGCAGCCCCCCAAGCACTGTTGCCGAGTTTCTAGCAGAGGCTGTCACGATGGAGCAGGTCCTCCGGCAGCGTTCCACCGCGTACGACCGGCCAGTCCTTGCTGCTTCTATAACGGAGCCTCTCCCGGCGTTCAACACCAATACCGACTTCCTCCGTGACATGATCCGCACTGTCGTCCGTGAGGAGCTGCAGAAGATCTGTGGTACGTCGCAGACCACGGCCAGCTCCTTTATGGGCGTTATCCGCGACGAGGTGCAGCAGGCTGTCAGGCCACAGTTACTACGCGGCGAACCACAGCCAGTACAGCCAGATTACTACCGCCCGACGTACGCTGAAGCTCTGCGACGCCCTGCCCCGACTCCAGCGGCATTTACACAGCCTATCCAGACGGACTACTGCCGCCCGACGTATGCTGACGCTTTACGACGCCCTCCCCCAAATGCAACGGCGTTTGTTCAAGCCCATAGCGACGTCCCGCTACCCTCCGTGCAGCCAGTGCAGCACATCCCGAGTGACCGACGATCCCTGCGCAGAGCGGACGTCTGGCGTGGCCCAGACCGACGACGTTTGTGTTTCCATTGTGGGGAGCCCGGTCACCTGTTCCGGCGGTGCCCATATCGTGAACTTGGCCTGCAGGGTTTTTCCCCCGATGCGCCAAGACCCCGGTTTGGTCAACGGCCCCCTGCGATTGAAGAGTACGTAACGCAGCAACCCCTGTGGTCCACGGCGCGCCGTCAGTCCCGATCGCCGTCCCCTCGCCGGTCGTCATTTTCACAGAATCCGCAGAACTTTTCGCGAGCGACAGCGGACCGCTCGCCCAGTCCTCGCCGGGAAAACTGAAGACAGCGACCTCCGGGGGCGTGGTCGCTGGATATTCGATGCTGTAAGGACCCCCTGACGACGCCGACATTCGATGATAGAGCTTTGTCGACGTCGACGACAGCAGGTGACCTAAAGGAGCGATTCTCACTCGACATACCCGTGCTTCTCGACGGTCACAGCATTAGCGCGTTGGTGGACACAGGAGCAGAGTTTTCAATTATTAGTGGCAAATTGGCAGCGCTTCTGAAGAAAGTCACGACTCCCTGCTCTGGCATGCAGATCCGGACGGCGGGGGGCCATATCATTACTCCGCTTGGACAGTGCACGGCTAGGGTCCAGATCATCGATTCGACGTTCGTAGTGAGCTGCCTGGTGCTCCGCGACTGTTCTCGTGACCTGATTTTGGGCGTAGATTTTCTCCGTGAGAATGGTGCCGTTATCGACCTGCGGAACAGAACCGTTACGTTTTCTAGAGCGAAAGCCGACGACACCTCCGATGTTCGTCAACGCAGCTCCGCCCTTCGTATTTCCACTGAGAGTGTTTTGATCCCGCCGCGCGCCAGTGTTTTTGCAAGAGTTGAATGCGATGATAGGCTACGTGATGGACCTGCAGTCGCCGAGGGCAACCTTTCCTTGCTACTGACACACGGCATTTGCTCGGCCCGAAGCCTTGTCCACCTCCATAACGGTCGGTCGGAGCTCCTGATTACTAATTTTACCAACGAACCTCGTCGCCTTTTCCGAGCTACTGCCATAGCGTGGGCCGACCAATTGGCAGGTGTTACTGAGTGTTTTGCGTCCGAGGGCATGGTACAACCGGAGACGTCCCTGGATCGCATCGATATTAGCTCCGGGCTATCAGCGACTCAACAGCGCGACCTACGCGCCCTACTGCTTCAATACCAAACCTGCTTCGCATCCTCCTCGAAAGTGCGGCAAACGGCGGTCACAAAGCATCGAATCATCACTTCCGATGATGCTCGCCCCATACGACAGCAGCCGTACCGCATTTCCCCGAAGGAACGCGACGCCATCCAAACGCAGGTGAAGGAGATGCTTACAGACGGCATAATTCAGCCTTCTAAGAGCCCGTGGTCGTCGCCTGTTGTTCTGGTAAAGAAGAAGGATGGGAGTTTGCGCTTTTGCGTCGATTACCGTAAGCTGAACGCCATAACGAAAAAGGACGTCTACCCGCTGCCTCGCATCGACGACTCACTCGACAGACTTCGCCGCGCCAAGTATTTTTCATCGATCGACCTAAAGAGCGGATATTGGCAGATTGAGGTTGATGAACGTGACCGCGAAAAAACTGCCTTCATCACACCCGACGGCCTATATGAATTTAAGGTGTTGCCCTTCGTCCTTTGTTCAGCGCCTGCGACGTTTCAGCGCATGATGGACACTGTCCTGGCTGGCCTCAAATGGCAAACCTGTTTAGTTTATCTAGATGACGTGGTGGTGTTTTCAGAAACCTTCGACCAACACCTTGAACGACTGCGGACCGTGCTGGATGCCCTGCGGTTGGCCGACTTGACACTTAAACCCGAGAAGTGCCACTTTGGCTACAAAGAGCTCAAGTTTCTTGGCCATGTTGTGAGCGCCGACGGTGTAAAACCCGACCCCGAGAAAACTGCCGCCGTAGCCGAGTTTCCCCGTCCTACTACAAAGAAAGCGCTCAAGCGCTTCTTGGGTTTGTGCGCCTACTACCGCCGTTTTATCGCAGACTTCTCCAACATCGCTGAACCTTTGACCCGCTTAACGCGTGAAGATACACCGTTCGTCTGGACTGCCGCGCAAGAGGCTGCTTTCACAGAGCTGCGACAACGGCTGCACACTACCCCTGTGCTTGCTCACTTTGATGAGGAGGCTGCTACCGAGATACACACCGACGCTAGCAATATTGGGCTTGGTGCCGTCCTCGTTCAGCATCAAGAAGGCGTAGAACGTGTGATCGCGTATGCGAGTCGCACACTCTCGCGCACCGAAATCAACTATTCCACCTCAGAAAAGGAGTGCCTCGCCGTCATCTGGGCCACGATGAAATTTCGGCCCTATATCTACGGTCGCCCTTTCAAAGTCGTCACAGACCACCATTCTTTGTGCTGGCTGACCAATCTCCGGGACCCATCAGGCCGCCTGGCCCGCTGGAGCCTTCGCCTTCAGGAATTTGATTATACAATTGTCTATAAGTCCGGACGTAAACACGAAGATGCCGACACGCTCTCGCGCGCACCCGTTGAGCAAGCTGATGACAGCGCAGAGGACGACCATCGTTTCCTAGGTGTGGTCAGCAGTTCGGACTTGGTGGCAAGGCAGCGTGCTGACGCTGACCTGCGGTCTGTCATGGATCACCTAGAGGGCCATGCTTCCAACATACCTCGACCCTTTTCCCGCCACCTGTCCTCTTTTTGTATTCGCAATGGCGTACTCTACAAGAAAAACTCACGTAACGGTGACCGGACCTACCTCCTAGTCGTGCCATCAGACCTCCGCGACGACATCCTTTCAGCGTGTCATGATGAGCCCACATCTGGCCACTTGGGATTTGCACGCACGCTCGCCCGAGTGCGTCAGGCCTATTATTGGCCTAAACTTGCAGCGACCATCCATCGCTACGTCAGAGGTTGCCGTGAGTGCCAGCGTCGTAAGTCGCCACCGCTAAAGCCAGCAGGTTTGCTCCATCCAATTGAACCACCTCGCACACCTTTTGACCAAGTCGGCATTGATCTTCTGGGCCCATTTCCTGTATCAGCATCTGGCAATAAGTGGATTATAGTTGCGACTGATTATTTGACGCGCTATGCGGAAACCAAGGCGGTGCCGCGCAGTACATCCTCGGAAATCGCGCATTTCTTCATACACCACATCGTTTTACGACACGGCGCCCCGTCTTCCGTAATCACCGACAGAGGCACTGCGTTTACTGCACAGCTCTTGCACGAGGTGTTCCAGCTGAGTCACACGACCCACCGCAAGACTACTGCATACCACCCGCAGTCAAACGGGCTCACGGAGCGCCTCAACAAAACCTTAGCGGACATGCTCGCCATGTACGTCGATGTACAGCACAAGACCTGGGACGAGATCCTCCCATACGTGACGTTTGCCTATAACACGGCGCTTCAGGAAACGACTCGCTTTACGCCGTTTCGCCTCGTCTACGGGCGTGACGTACAGACAATGCTCGACGCCATGCTTCCGTGCGCCCCTGACGACCAGGAGCTCACGTCGGACGCTGAGGAGTTTACCCGGCACGCAGAGGAAGCCCGGCAACTGGCCCGTATGCACATCCGACGGCAGCAGGCCACGGATGCACAACGCTACAACCAACGACATCGACACGTAGAGTACCACCCCGACGACAAAGTGTGGGTATGGACCCCAGTACGTCGCCCAGGCCTGTCGGAGAAGCTCCTAAGCCGCTACTTTGGACCGTACACAGTGTTGCGCCGTATCACGGATGTGACGTATGAAGTCCTCCCCGATGGCACTCTACCGAGTTCGCGCCGTCGACCTCAGCCTGAGGTCGTGCACGTACTGCGCATGAAGCCTTACTGTACACAGTAAGGGACGTAGCCTCTTCCGCGTGTTCTTTTTATTAGTGCCTGCAGCCGTTGAGCGGCATGTGACCGTTTGTTCACTTGCTTACTTCCTCCCGTTCACTCAATGTGCGCCCACGTTTTTGCTTTCTTTTTTGGGGAGGGGGAATAATGCCGCCAGGTGTCCCCGGGCGGCGCCGAAAGGACGAAGAAGTGAGGAACTCGCGTGCTCTCGGAGCTGGGACTCTGCTTCTCTGTTGGCGGCTTGCGCCTAGCCTGTGTGATTAAGGACCCATCCGTGACAATATTCATCGGGAGCGGCCTGATGAGGAGCTCCTGGTGAAGGGGTCGTGGGATGGCGAGGAGGGTTGGGTCGTTGGCCGGTATTCTGATTTCGAGGGAGTCCAGGATATAACGACCTGTGGAGGTTTGTGTGAGCCTGATGTATTGGGCCTTTCGATGGGCCTCCATCAGTTCCCCGATCGTGTTGTGGAGGCCCAGGCCTAGTAATCTGTCTGTGGGTGTGTTGAGGGGAAGATGAAGTGCTATCTTGAATGCCTTGCGAATCAAAGCATCCAAAGCATTTGTCATGTTTGGATAGTTGTAAGTATGGGGTAGTGTACAGCACACGGCTGAGGACAAAGGCAACGAGAAGAAACAAACAATTTAAAACACACGCGCCACTGTTAGCCACTTTGACTAGCTAGCAAGAGCGAAAACAAGCACAGCGTCAGTCCATCCGAGCCGTCCTGTCGTCGTCTCGTGTTTAGAACCGACTTCCGAGAAGAAACCAAGTTCTCTCTCTCTCTCCACTCGCTGGGGCCGAGAAGCACGACACTTGCACGCGACGCCGTTTCCAGTCCTTCCCTTTTTGTCTGCGCATTCCCCTGCTCCCTTCGGCGGCACTCCTCACACTTTACCACGACGCACGCTAGTTGCGGCGTGACAGCCACTAACACAACATTCGGTCGGTATTGCTAACGCTCAATACCTATACACTGGCTCGACTTTTTTTTTTTTTCGCTCTCACTGTCAATCCGTCGAACTGCTTCTAAAACTGCCCACGAAACGCTCTTGCTTCAAATGCCATCCGATTCGACGGCGGCAGTGCGACCAGCTAGCTGTCGTACCGCGCCGTTTTGAAAGAAATATGCCGCGTATTATTCCGAGGCCTTTCTTTTCAGGCGCACTATTTTTGCAGCGCACAGAACTCTTTTACTAGTTTGCTCAGGTTGAAATAAAAGGCAACGAATAGAAAGTCATTGACCACAGTTCTACCTTCCAAATCCCGTGTCCGTCTCGCTGCAAAAAAAAAACGTTGCGGCAGCTGTACTCGTTCCCCCTCTTTCTCCCCCTTCTTCTTCCCTTATTTCGTGGCGCATTTGAGGTGTCCACCGGGGTCAGACAGTCAACTGCGCCTTTCCTTTCCTCAACTACTTTTTTTCGAGCAGGTCGGTACGCATCCTCCATTGTGGTCGCAGGTTCACCCCATGGTCAAATTGGTAAATTGGTTTTTGAGGAAAGGAACTGGAGCAGTATCTGTCTCACATATCTCGGCGGCCACCTGAACCGCACCCAAACCTGCGCAAGAAGCCCCATCGGTCCTCTCTACATATCACCAAATTACCACATTTTACAAATTCAGCCGCATGACACTGCCACCACCCCGCAGTACCTTGTCGCCCTTATCCAGCGCCACATGGCGGTAATTACAGACAGGCTGCTTTATTTCACCCCACCGTCTCTCATGCTTTCATCCCACCTTTCCTCCTGATTGTAACACCTGTGGCGTGCCCAAATCCACACTTTTCCATTACCTTTGGGAATGTCCTTCCCCAAAGGCAGTATCCCCCATCCCCAATCCCACTCATTCTTCCTGGGAGGCTGCTTTACGGACCGCTCAGCCCGCCGGCCAGAAATGGCTAGTGGATCGGGCTTTACGTGAAGCGCAAGCCCGTGGACTCCTGGACCAGTAGGGGACCACCCTGGAAGATTTGTGTGTGTGTGTGTGTGTGTGTGTGTGTGTGTGTGTGTAATAAAGTTGTTTCCATCCATCCATCCAACCGCGCCGTAAGGAAGGGAGGGAGGTGGGAGTGAAAGATGAAAGAGTGAAAGAGGTGCCGTAGTGGAGGTCTCCGGAATAATTTCGACCACCTGGGGATCTTTGACGGGCACTGACATTGCACAGCACACGGGCGCCTCTTGCCAACGGAAAGTAAATTGGTAAATTGGTTTTTGAGAAAAGCAAATCGCAGTATCTGTCTCGTATATCTCGGTGGTCACTTGAACCGGCCGTAAGTGAAGGGGGGAAGTTGGGAGTGAGAGAAGAAAGAGAGAAAGAGGTAAGATGTATTGGTTTTAGAGCAAATGAACGCGGCGCAGTAGCTGCGTCACCTTTAGGTGGACACCTCAACCTCGCTTTAAGGGAAGGGAGGCAGGTGGGTGTGAAAAGTTAGGCAGCGATTCAACACTGCAGAACCGAATTTCACGCAGCGAAAACTACACAAGCATGATTAAACGTGGTTTATCTGTGGTACATCTTTTGTTTCTTAATTCCCCCCACTACTTCACAGCCGCTTATTCGTCTTCATTGATTGGCTGGATGGAGACAAAGACAGAAGGATGGTCAGTAGCGCACAGCTCTTGTTATATATATCCCATATACGAGGGGGTACCCAAAAGAGTCCGAACTAATTTTTTTGGTCGGCAGAGCTTCTGCGGTACCGCGTTTTGACACTAGGAGCGCATAGAAAGAACATTCCAGAGTCAGTAAGCCGAGTATACCGTCGCTGCAGGAGGTCAGACTAGTTTAGGCCAGTTTAGGCAGAGTTTTAGAGTGATGACTGTTTTGTGTGAATGTCGTTTTTGCAATGGTTGATTTTCGTGAACAGCGTGCGCCGGTGAAATTTTGATTTTTGCTCGGAAGAAGTGGAACGGAAACTCTTGAAATATTCAGAACGACTTACAAGGACAATGCTACGGGGACAACTCAAGTGTTCCTTAATCATATCTTGAATCAAAGCAACAATCATGCCAATGGAAAACTTCAAATTCACCTCGCCTCAAGAAAGCTCGTCAGGTGAAACGAAACCTCAAAACAATGCTTTGTTTTTTCGACGTGAGAGGAGTCGTCCATTCAGAATTTGTTCCGCAGGGTCAGACAGTTACCCAGGCTTTCTACTTGGATGCTTTAAAAAGATTGGGCAGCAGTGCGCGGTGGAAGCGGCCTGATTTGTGGCAGTCGGGTGACTGGTCTTTCCATCATGGCAATGCCCCTGCTCACACAACCCTGTCTCTACGACAATTTTGGACCAAAAATGGCATAACCCCCGTTCCTCAACCCTCATACTCTGAGTACCCGACGTTGCCCCGTGCTACTTTCTTTGTTTCCAAGAATGAAAAGACAGGTGAATGGAAAGCGTTTCGCTAATGTTGCTGAGGTGAAGAGAAAAACGACGGAGGCACTGTCAGGCATCACAAAAGATGAATTTAAACAGTGTTTTAAAAAATGGAATCAAAGATTCCTCAAATGCATTAGAGCAAGTGGAGAGTACATTGAAGGAGATTGAAGGTCTGTGCTTAAAATGTGAACAAATAAGTTCAAACAAAATAAGTTCGGTTTCTTTTGGGTACCCCCTCGTATATGTCATACCTGATGTCACAACTGTGAATTGAATCACGCGGCACAACGTGATTACCAAGTGGCCTTCTTACTGCCTCTGCTGACAACTTGCAATGTCAAAATTGAATGTCGAAGTTCAAGGTCAGAGGTCAAGGTCAAAGTTCAGGTTCAAAGGTCCAGGTCAAGGGTGGTTCACTAAATGGACCACGCATGGTTAGGTATATTTGCATAGCAACACTAACCATGACATATCTCAAGGTCGTTTCAAGGTCGTTCGGAGGCTCGCGCCGAAATACGTCCCAGCTATAGTAGTGTAGCTTTCGCTACAAAGGAAAGAACAGAGTAGCCCGCTCCGAAATAATTTCGACCACCTTCTCGAAATGCGGCTTCTTGCGGCGACTTCTTGAAATGATCTTCGTGGATGATGCTAGCTATGACGCAGGGATGAAGAAATTAATACGAAAGCTATGTCGGCAGTGTGGATCCCCACCTTGAATTTTTGATCAATAATGATAATACATGAGATGGAGAAAGGAATAACTGGACTTATCGGCTAGGGAAGATTAAGACTCCAATGAGATTAAATTGAGCCTGAAGCTCAAAGTAAGACTGGTCTAAAGAGTTTTGTGCAAGCGGGCCCTGATCTTTGAGATTACGATTAGCGGCATAAATCCTGTGCAAAAGGAATATGCTAAAATATTCACTACGCTGAGAAACAAGATCAAAGGTTGATTTTATTTCTGGTATGCTTGCTGTTCAAGAGTCATCTGACAAAATAAAGCAGACGGTACAGTTCGCAACGAACTCTCAGGCGTCGTTAAAATTTTTTGCATTATGATACAAAATACAGGACGCGTAACATTATAGTTTCCACCTTATGAGTGTTTTATACATATGAATCTTAAAGTGGGTGGTTGCAGATGACAAGTGGGGAGGGGGGGGGGGGGGGGGGCGTACGAATTTGAGTGTGCAGTTATCTTCGTTATATACGTCGCAGCCCGCGTGCACATTCTAAGACATATTGTTTGTTATGTGAACGTCTAGATGTTTGTATGACATAGCAGGCGATAGCGGAGTGTCAAGAAAACGGCGAGGGATCTTATCACGAGGGCGGCTAGAAATACGTGTGTGCTTGCTCTCAGCAGTGGTGATTCGTCTGCCAGCCGCTGGAGCGCGAAAGTATTGCGCTAAGGTCAATCTTCAAGTATGCTTCGTCACAAGGATTCATAAATGTACCGTACACTGTGCTGCAATCTGCTGAAAATATTATACGGTACATTTCATTGTTTGTATCGTAACTAGTACTAATATAAGTTACGTGGCGGTCGAATTCGATGGGGGCGAAATTCCAGAGGTCCGTGTACTATGCGATGTCAGTGCGCGTTAAAGAACCCCAGGTGGTCGAAATTTCCGGAGCCCTTCACTACGGCGTCTCTCATAGCCTGAGTCACTTTGAGACGTTAAACCCCATAAACCAACCAACCAACCTAATATAAATTAGGAAGAAAAGAGGCGTTTGCCCCTGACTCATTTCCTGCTGTTATTTAAACTGTATGCTCTTAATAATGACGACCATGTACTAGAATTGATTGAATGTTTTCGATTTAACCGGAACCGCTACGCCTCCATTAATAATTGTGAATTGTCTCCCACTTCCGTAACCTCGGGTGTGCCTCAAATGTTGCGCGTTAGTTCCTATATTGGTTTGGTTTATTTGGGTTTAACGTCCCAAAGCTACTCGGGCTATGAGAGGCGCCGTAGTGGAGGGCTCCGGAAATTTCGACCACCTGGGGTTGCTTAACGTGCACTGACAGCGCACAGTACAGTTACGCGCCTTCCCTCTGGTTCAGGCGTCCACCGAGATGTGGACACCTCGCCCTCACCTCACGGTACGTATATCCTGGCATAGCAGGGCTAAGCCAATGCCAATTTTATATACACCACAAACCACGCAGATGGCGATGCGCAATCGCTACGGCACATCAGAGAGGAAGAGAGAGAGAGAGGGAGACTGGCGGCGAGGCGATGGAGGGCGCTGCGGCGGTGGCCCCGGCGCGTCAGCCTTGTGACGTCACCCGCTCCTCGCGCATGCGCAGCTCGGCCTTTCCAGAAGAGCGCGAAATGGCTCGGCGTCTAGCTGCGTCTTACTTTCACAACAAAAAAAAAACACCTTTGCGCAAGCTTGACCTAAAAACCAAAACGACACAGCAGTTGTTTGCAGATATGAATAGGCAAGACCATATTAGCACATATAAGAGAAGTTTACTCGGACTCTCGATCAAAAAGGGACATCCGTCCCTGTGCAAAAACAAAGATACATTAGCCTTGAAGAGAAGTTTATTGGACTCATTAGTATACAAAGGGACCATAGTCCCTCACAAAGACAAAAACAACAAGGCAGCGACTAGTGTCGCTCGGTACAAACAAGTACAAAGCTATGAAACAAGTACACGACGGCGACTGCTGTCGCCGTTCACACAAAATCAATCACAGCACAGAATGTTCAAAGGGTCCATAATGTCCAGGCATCGCGGGGCGAAACACGCTCACTAAGTACGATGAACGCGGACCGACACCGTGCACCACACACTCAATACGGCAGGAGCCGCACCATGACGCGGCATAAGTGTACCATCGATCGCTTTTAAGACTGCGCACGAGGTGCTCCTGCTTCAGATGCCATCGGATGCGACGACGCCAGTGTGACCAGCTAGCTTTCGACTTGCGCCTTTTTGAACGAAACTTCGCGGAGATTTCTGTGCCTTTATTTTCAGATGCACAGTTTTCTCAGCGCACTGAACTCTTTTGCTAATTTAAAAGGTAACGAATAGAGTGTCATTGACCTCAGTCATACCTTCCAAATTCCCCTGCGTCCGTCTCGCCGCAAAAAAAATAATAAAAAAGTAAAGCGTTTCGGCAGCTGTACTAGTTCACTTTTCTCCCCTTCCTTCATCCCCTATTTCGTGGCGCAGTTCAGGTGTCCACCGAGAAGTGATACTATTAACTGCGCCTTTCCTTTCCTCAAAACCTCTTTTTTTTTTAGCAGGTCTCTATGCGTCCTCTGCTGTGCTCGCAGGTTAACTCCATTGTGAACGGAGAGAGAGATAGAGAGAGAGAAAAAACTTTATTTACACAGGAATTCGGGGCACGCCCCAGGGTCCCCGCACGACCCCACTGCACTCAACTGTTTATGTTCCGAAGGTCCATAACACTGGCAGCACGGCCGGTGGCGATGGTCTGCACGGCCGGGTCCTCCGAGCGCAGCAGGGTCTCCCAGTCCTCCCAGGTCTTGAGGTTCTCTAGGTCCCGCGGGGGAGGGTCCGCCGGGCAGAGGGAAAGGATGTGGAAGGAAGAAGCGAAGGGGCCGAAGTGAAAGGCTCCAGAAATTTCGACCACCTGGGGCTCCTTAACGTGCACTGGCATCGCACAGTACAGTTACGCGCCTTCCCTCTGGTTCAGGTGTCCACCGAGATGTGGACACCTCGACCCCACCTCACGCTACGTATATCTTAGCATAGCAGAGCTAAGCCAATGCCAATTTTGTATCACAACCGCACAGATGGCAATGCGCAATCGCTACTGCGCATCAGAGAGGAAGAGAGAGAGAGAGGGAGACAGTCGGCGAGGCGATGGAGAGCGCGCGGCGGCTCCGGCGCGTCAGCTGTGCGCCTTGCGACGTCACCGTTCCTCGCACATGCGCAGCGTCGCCTTCCCAGCAGATCGCGAAATGGCTTGGCGACTAGCGTAGTCTTGCTTTCACATAAAAAAGAATACCTTTGTGCAAGCTTGACCTCAAAACCAGAGCAGGACAGCAGTTGTTTACGGAAATGAATGGGCATACACAGAAAGAGAAGTTTATTGTGTACAAATGCAAAGAGTCAGAGCGCTCACCCTTGGAAGGGGATGTTACAATCGTGCTGACAAGGCATCAGGCGCCGAAGAGGACTGAAAATACTCAAAGAAAGGGCATAGATACGCTAGACAAAAGGCAACACTCTAGCCTAAAGGGAACAAAGGGAACACTCAAAGGCAAATACACAAATGCAAGACGAAATGCAGCACTCAAACGCACAGCAAAGCCAGCCTTACACTCACTTCAAGGTGAAATCACTTCAAAAGGCACTGGGAAGGGGCTAATACTTCAAGGCTGGCACTCCCAGCATGCCTTCTCGCACAACAAAGAAGCGGGTGTGCCAGCGCTGCCGAAAGAGCGCTTCTGCATCCTGGTCCAGCCGGTCAGGCATAAATGTCCACAGGAGGAGGCGCAGGTTCTGCAGCGCCGGGTGCATTGCTCGGGCAGGCTGCCTGCGGGCCTCGGCTAAGCAGCGTCGCCGCCACAAAACCTAATACACACAAGCGACGATAAGTCGCGCAGAAAGACCGCGCTGGCGCCGGGCTCCGGGGTCATCGCGCACTGAGAAATTGCGCCAAACCAGGCGCCACATAACACGAGCGACCGGACACTCGAAAAATACATGGTGGGTCGTCTCCGGCGCGCTGCAATTGGGGCACTGGTCGTTAGGTACAACGCCCCACGCCGCAAGGTCGCAGCGTGTTGGCAGCACCCCCACCGTCGCTTCCAATCGAGGTCGCGAACTTCACTGGGAAGTGAGCTTGCGGCCCAAACCCTCCATTTCTGCGGCGCGGTCCGCCTAACCTCCTCAGGGCTGAGGCGCGCGCACGCTATAAGCTCGCTTATGCGCTTGGCTGGCGTGTCAGCCACGTCAACACCGGGGGGCGGCCTCAAGAGCCATTCGGAAGCCCGCGGCGGCGCGGTAGAACGGTAGCGGTTGCTCGGCCTGCGGGCCCGTATGCCGGCCCGGGACGAACGCTCGGCGAGCAGTGCTCAACCAATAGAGCAGCAGCGAACGGCCCGGGTAAGACGTATTGGCGACTAGCGCGCCCACCCACTTCGCGCTGAGGGCCCGTGCCACCGTGGCAACACACGGCAGCCCGAGTCCTCCTCTGTTGCATGGGGGTGCAGCATGTGACGCGTAACGAGCGCCGTGCCACCGTCCCAAACGAACGCGCCGACCAGGGACGCGAGACGACCCGCGGTACGGCGCGGCATCGTGGCCACTAGAGCTACGCAAAGAGCGAAGGCGTAGGCTCGAGACCGCTACCTTTGCCTGCAGGGAAAGCTCAAACTGAGCCGCCCCTGACAAAGCGCTTGTCGTTCGGGCCACGACGACATCCCACGTTCGTGGTGAGACGCCGCTCTGCTCAAACAGCACGCCGAACACTCTTATGGCGTCCACAAAAGGTACCGGGATCGGCAGTGGGTCGCGAAACGATCCGAACCAGAGGGCGTGGCTCTTAGAGGCGTTAAGCTCGCCCCGTAAAGCGCCGCGTATGCGGCAAAGGTGTTCAAAAAGTGCCGGAAGCTTTCGCTGTCTCGAACGAAAAGTGAAATGTCGTCTGCATAGGCAGAGCCGACTACCGCCTCTTGTCCCATCATCGGAAAGCCGCGGATGCGTGGGTGTGAGGCAGCACCTCGCAAGAGCGGGTCCAACGACAGGAAGAACAGTGCCGGCTACAGGGGACACCCCTGGCGAACACCTCGCGTCACTGGAAAAGGCGACAGAGCCGTGCCGTTCACTAAGAGCTCGCTGGTTAAGAATAGGGCGATGCGGTCGATGAATGTTTCGGGAAGACCGAAACACTAACACTGACAACAGGTAGGCGTGCTCAAACCTGTCAAAGGCATTTGCCTGGTCCAGCGATACGAAGACCCCGCCAAGTCCCTTCCAATGCGCGTACGCGAAGACGTCGCGCGTCAACGTCAGTGACGCAAAGACGGACCGTCCCGGCACGGCGCACGAATGGAAAGGGCTGACGAGGCTCTCCAAGGACGGTCGCAAGCGTTTCACAAGCAGCGATGCGAGGATCTTGTAATCGCTGTTCAGCAGTGTGATCGGCCGCCACGCATCGGGGCGCGACGGCGCCGCGCCGTCTTTTGGAATGAGGATAATGCGGCCCCTGCTAAAAGAGGGAGGCTTCACGCCCTCCTCCAAGAAGGAGTGCACCATATCAGTCAGAAATGAGTGCAGTGGGGTCGTGCGGGGACCCTGGGGCGTGCCCCGAATTCCTGTGTAAAGATTTTTCTCTCTCTCTCTCTCCCTCTCCGCCAAGGATGTCGAAAAAGTTTCGGTAAAAAGGCCACGACTAAGCCATCTGGCCCCGACACAATATCAGTGTAGCAATCATCGCTTTTAAAACAGCCCTCGAGGCGCTCTTGCTTCCAATGCCATCCGATTTGACGACCGCAGTGTGACCAGATACCTTTCGTCTTGCGCCGGTTTGGAACGAAACGTCGCGGCGATTCCGGTGCCTTTATTTTCAAATGCACTACTTTTTCAGCCCACAGAACTCTTTTGTTAATTTTGCTAATTTAAAAGGTAACAAGCCGCCGCGGTGGCTCAGCGGTTATGGTGCTCGGCTGCTGACCCAAAAGACGCGGGTTCGATCCCGGCCGCGGCGGCTAGAATTTCTTTGGAGGAGAAATTCTAGAGGCCCGTGTACTGTGCGATGTCAGTGCACGTTAAAGAATCCCAGTTGGTCGAAATTTCCGGAGCCCTCCACTACGGCGTCTCTCATAGCCTTAGTCGCTTTGGGACGTTAAACCCCATAAACCAAACCAAACCTAAAAGGTAACAAATAGTGCCATTGACAACAGTCATACCTTCCAAATTCCCCTGTGTCCGTCTTGCTGCAAAAAAAAATTAAAAATAAAGCGTTTCGGCAGCTGTACCACTTCACTTCTTTCTCCCCCTCCTTAATCCCTTATTTCTTGACTCAGTTCAGGTGTCCACCGAGAAGTGATACATGCGCCTTTCCTTTCCTCAAAACCCCTTTTTCGAGCAGGTCTGTATGCGTCCTCTGCTGTGCTAGCAGGTTCTCCATTGTGAACGGAAAGATGTATTGGTTTTTGAGAAAATGAACGCGGCGCTGTAACTCACATTTGGGTGGACACCTCAACCTCGCTTTGAGGGAAGGGAGGAAGGTGGGAGTGAAAAGTTACAAAATTGGCAATTTGGTTATTGAGGAAAGGAAGTGGCGCAGTATCTTTCTCATATATCTCGGCGGACACCTGAACCACGCCGTAAGCGAAGGGAGGAAGGTGGGAGTGAAAGAAGGGAGAAAGAGGTGCCGCAGTGGAGGGCTCCGGAATAATTTCGACCACCTGGGGATCTTTACCGTGCACTGACATGGTGGTGGTGAAAAACATTTATAATGCAATAAATATTTACAGAGAGGTGATTGGGGTAGGCCCTATTGGCCCTTTCCCCTAACAATACTAGGTGGAGCCCCTATTCCGGGGCCCCATTGGCAAGCAACGCCGCCCGCGTCCGGTGAACCAAGGCCTTTTGGGTCTTTAGGTCCTGACAGCCGAGCAGGGCCGCCTCCCAGTCCTCTCTGGTGGGGTTGGGGTTGGGGGGGATAGATGGGTTTGACTGACACGCCCAAACCATGTGGAAGGTGTCAGCCACCTCCCCACAGAACTGGCACGCACCATCAAAGGATGGATTGAAATGTTTAAGCACCGCCGGGCACAGTACAGTGTTGGTAAGAATTTTGATGAGGAGGCGCTCGTCAGCGCGATCCAGACCCTTACAAGGGGCCGGGTAGCGCCGGTGCTCCTCCTTGTAGTAATCGGTGATTTGTTTGAATGTAATGGCCAGATTGTCTGATTGGGAGTACCCTTCCAAGGACAGGGAGATAGCCCGGGGAGAGAGTGCGCGGGCGGCCTGATCGGCCTGTTCGTTTCCCTGGAGTCCCTGGTGTCCGGGGGCCCAAATCAGGTTGCGTGGAGTTGGATCTTCAGATCGACAGCTATATTCCAGTATGCGCCAGGCAAGCGGGGGAGCCCAGCCCAACTCGTAGTTCCGACAGGCCCCTCGCGAGTCGGTGATGATGTGTTTCGACTTGGGAGTAGTGAGAGCAAGAGCAATGGCAATCTCCTCCGCGTGTGTTGCGCTGTAGGCTTTGAAAGTGAGCCCGTTGACTGTGTTTGTGTTGTGTACGACTGCGGCCGTGTACCACACCCCGTGGTGTGGGCCGGCAACGTCCACGTAATACACATGTTGTTGGTTACCATAGTATCGCGCCAACGCTTCCGCGCGCGCCTGGCGACGACCGCTATGGTCTTCTCTGGACATGTTGCGGGGAAGGGGTCGGACCCGGAGGGCGCGTCTCCAGGGTGCTGGCACTCTCTCCCTTTCCTCAATATGGTAGTCATGTTTGATGTGTAGCCGGTCCAAGAGGCGGCGACCGGACGTGGTCTGTGCAAGACGCGTGTATTGGTTGAGTAAGTGGGCCTCTCGAAGCTCCCGAAATGTGTTCACCACGCCTAAGGCCAGAAGTCGCTGGTTGGACGTGGTGACCGGGAGGTCGAGAGCCCGCTTGATGACTTTCCGGTGGATGACCTCCAGTTGGTCATCATCATGTTTGCGCAGGTGCAAGTAGGGGGTTGAGTAGAGGATTCTACTCGTCACGAAAGCATGGGCAAGCCGCAGTGCATCCTTGCTTCGTAATCCGCCCCGCTTGTTGGAGACCCGGCGGACCATGCGGCCCACCTGGTCTCCCACCGTGCGAAGTTTGGCTAGGGTGGTGTCGACTCTGCGTTGGTGGTGTATGAAGAGACCAAGGACGCGGATCTCCTTGGACTCCCGGATCGGTCCCGAGGGGAGACTGATGCAAAGCGGAGTTGTGTCCCGAGGGGAGGGACGTATGTGCACAAATTCTGATTTAGACGGGGCGCACTGGAGTCCGCAGTAGGCCGCGTAGTCGTCGACTAGGGTCGCCGCTGCTTGCAGGCAGGATTCCATGTGGCCCAGGTTACCTTGCGTGGCCCAGATTGTAATGTCATCCGCATAAAGAGCGTGATGTATCCCGGGCAAAGAGGACAATTTGGAGGGAAGATGAAGCATTGCCAAATTGAAGAGGAGGGGAGACAGAACCGCGCCTTGAGGTGTTCCCCTCGAGCCGATGGTGTATGGCCCGTGTTCCGCATCTTGTATGCGTATGTAGGCTTGACGGTCTGTAAGAAATTGTTTTATGTAGTTGAATGTTTTGTGGCCACAGTTGGTGTTACTGAGGTGGTCCAGGATTACTTCGTGTTTGACGTTGTCGAATGCGCCTTTAAGATCCAAGGCCAGGACCACCTTGTCGTTGTGGGGACATTCGACAGGATCTAAGATGTCGTGGTGAAGCTGCAGAAGTATATCCTGTGCAGACTTGTGAGGGCGAAAACCGAACATGGTGTCCGCGAAAGTGTGCTGTGTTTCGAGAAAATCGGAGAGTCTGTCGCGCACCATCGTCTCCATCAGCTTGCCGACACAAGACGTGAGGGAGATGGGGCGAAGGTTCTCCACATCAATAGGTTTGCCGGCTTTCGGAATAAAGGTCACGAGAGCCGATTTCCAATCGAGAGGGAGAGGAGTCTCTCCGTCCCAAATGCTATTGATGTATTTGAGGAGCGCGGCGTAGGCTGCGTCGGGAAGGTTGGCCAAGAGCTTGACCGTAACCTTGTCGCGCCCGGGTGCAGTGCCCCGCTTCATTTTGCTCAAGGCCGCCCGGAGGTCGTGGAGCTGGAACGGCTTGTCCAGCTCCGTGTTCTCTTCGCCTGCATACGAGTACGCCGCCTGCCGGGGGTCCTTAGTGGTGCACAGGTAGCGATCCCTGAGCGTGTGCGCTAGTTGTTTTGTCGTTCCTGTAAAGTTGTGCAAGGCCCTATGTAATTGGCGTTGGGTTTCCGTGCGTGTTTGTATTGGATCGATGAGAGCGCGGAACAGGCGCCACGTGTTGCGGCCAGACATCTGGCGAGCAGCCGCGTTGCACCGGTCCACCCAGTTAGTGTCGGCTAGCTGAGTAGCATATTCCGCTGCCTGTTGTGTGAGTTCGAGGATGCGGTTCTTTAGGCGTCTGTTATGTTTCTGTTTCTTCCATCGCTTCGTGAGGCTGCGACGGGCCTCCCAAAGGTGGAGAAGGTGGTTGTCCACGTCTGTTTGTGTTTCTGTAAGCTGTATCTGCTGTTCGTGTTGTGTGAGTGTAGAAGTGAGCGATCTGGACCAGGCGTCGTATCCCGACTGGAGGGGGTCTACAATAGGTAGAGAGGTGCGGAAAGTCGTCCAGTCAGGGATACGAGCTTGTTTTAGTGGGCGTTTCAGGGGACGCATGTAAATGGTTGTGTTGATTATACAGTGATCACTACCTAGAGTGTCCTCTGTATTCAGCCAGTCGGCATGTCGTATGTTGCGTGTAAATTTGAGGTCCGGGCAAGTATCTCGTTGAATGGAATTGCCGACACGTGTTGGGTTGGCGGGGTCAGTGTGCAGGGTGAGTCCAAGTGTGGAAAGAAGTTCCGCAAGCTTCCTCCCACGCCTGTCCTCCCGGGGGTATCCCCATAGCCTGCTCGGGGCGTTGAAATCGCCGACGATTAGGAGGGGATCCCTACCCGCCACCTGCATAGCTTGAGTGAAAATTTCATTGAACGTGACGTTGTTAAGTTTCGGTGGGCAGTAAATATTTAGAATGTGTACAGGTGGGTCAGACCGCTTTAGGGGCAGCACTGAAACCATCGTGTATGGGAAAGACGGTGTTGTGGGAAGTGTGACCTCCTGCGCAGTGTATTGCTTGTGAACAAGTATACATGTCTGCGGGTTGTGTTGAAATGTAGTGTAGTTTGTTAGTTTGGCACCGGCGCCGGGTTCCTGAAGGGCAACCACGGCGACGAGGAACTCAAGGTTCTCAAGATAGAGGCGGAGATGAGTCCGCTTCTTGTGGTCCTTGAGACCTCGGCAGTTCCACTGCGTTAGTGTAAGCGGCTGAGTTGTTCCTGCTAGCGACTTAGGGTTGGGGGCCATGGTCGGAGGCGGAGGGTGGGGTCACGTTGTTAAGACTCCCCAGTCCGCTAGTGCCCGGCGCAGACGTGCAGGAGTCTTCCGAAAAGCCAAACTCATCGGGAATAGCTCTATTGAATTTTGAGGGGCGGTTAGCGTCCCTGATGGGTCCTACGCGTTTAAGGACGCGCGGATTATCTTTTATCCATTTTTGGATAATGTGCGTTACGGCTTGTGTCACCTGTGCGATGACACTCTCCACCTGACGCGCGATGGTGTCATGGATAATTTTGGGGAGGTCAGCCAATTGTGTTTCAATTGCGGTCACCCGGGTCTCCAGGGCCGCGGCGCGACTCTCCACAGGAGGAGGGATCTCCCTGTCTGTTATGTTTTCTGCCTCGTCGCTCGACGCGGGCGGAGTATGGAATTGGGATTTGAGCGAGTTAAGCTCGCTGGCTAGTTTTTCGTTTTGAGCTCGCAAGAGGGCGAGCTCGCGCTTGAGTTCCTGTGTCTCGGCGGTGCTGGTGGGGGAGGAGGGAGGAGGGGAAGGAGAGGAGGCGACCCTCGCCCAGCTGCCTACCTTGGGTTGGTTGCAGGCGGCGCCGCCAGATGAAGCGCTGAGAGCTGGGAACTCCGCTGCTCCGGGTGGTGGCGTTACTGTTGCTGTCTTGCCAGGGGGAGGCATCACGCCACGCCGTGGCGTCTTCTGGTTGTTTCGCTGCCGCCCTCCCCGTGTAGCGCCGGCATTGGCTCCCTTGGGTGGCGTCCTGGGCCTTTGCTGCGGCAACTTGATGAATTTCGCGGTGCATTCGCGGGAGCTGGTGAGGTGCGGGCCCCCGCAGATTAAACAGATAGGATTGCAGACGTGGGGGGCCATCCCCTCAGTACCAAGCCCCACGTTTTGGCCACAAAGGCCGCATCTTTCCTTGACCGGGGTGGGACAGTTGTCCACCCGGTGCCCCAGTGTGCCGCAACGGTAGCACGCTGGCACTGTTTTTTTGTACTCCTTGACGGGAGTCAGTTCTGCGTTATAGTGGACGTAACGCGGAACAGTGCGTCCCTCGAAAGTCAGCACAGCTACGTTTGATTGTCCCAGCTTGCGCACATGAACTAGTTCACCACCGCGCCACTGCACATTATCTTTTAGTGACTCACTGGTTTCTAAGTTGTGAACAGATATCACACCGCGACACACATCACCGGTGAGCTTGAGGTGGCCGTGAAATGCGAGCGATCCTCTGCTGGTGTTAAGTTGAATGTCCGTGAGGAGCTTTTTAACCACTTCTGGGTTCTGCGTGCCACAGACGATGATGTTCTGTTCCCAATTTGGTGAAATGGTGATTGTGTTCATGTGCTGCCTACCGATGAGTTGCGAAATGGCAGCGCCGAGCTCACCTTGCTGGAAGGCCGTCTTGAGGGAGACCGTACTGCGTGGCTGCAGCACGACCACGTAGTCGTCAGGGTCCATCCTGACCGTTGGCTTGGGAGTCCACTTCGAGACTGGTGAAGTCTTCTGTGGAGGTGCAGAAGACGGAGCGCGAGCGTCTCCCGTTGTTGAATTGTTGAGAGGAGTCTTGGGTGTTGCCGCTCCTCGTGCGTTCTGCCGGCGGCGGCGCCGGCTCTCGACAACTTGGAAAAGGGCAGCTTGCTGCGCCGAAATGGTGGATGGGCCGTCCTCTGGCTGGCTTACAGGGACAGATGACCACGACAGAGTCGTGGGGTCTTATCCGCGTTGTTCAGGTAGAGCCATGTTGAGAGGTTGGCCGGCAGGCGTCTCCGCAGCCAGCGGCGGAGGAGCCGGAGCCGTTAGGCTTAGCTCGACCGCTACGTGGTGATGCGGAGGGTTGCTCGAAATGGCCGAAAATTCAGCGTACCTGGGTGTGATCGGGTTCTCCAGGATCCTGCTGACTTCACGGTAGCAGTCGCACAGGTTTGATAGGCGGTAGACAGGCGCCTTACCACTGTGCCACCGCGGCGGGTGAAAAAGTTATGCAGCGGTTCAACTCTGCCGAACCGAGTTTCACGTAGCCAAAATTACATAAGCATGATTGAACATGGTTTATTGGTGGTACATCTTTCACTGTTTCTTAATTCCCCGACCACTTTACTGCCGCTTATTCGTCTTCATTGATTGGCTGGATGGAGACAAAGACAGAACGGTGGTCAGTAGCGCACAGCTCTGGTTATATGTACCCCATACCTGACGTCACAGCTGTGAATTGAATAACGTGACACAACGTGATTACCACGTGGCCTTCTTACTGCCTCTGCCGACAACTTGCAATGTCAAAATTCAATGTCGAAGTCCAAGGTCACAGGTCAAGATCAAAGTTCAGGTTCAAAGGTCAAGGCCAAAGGTAGTCCACTAAGTGGACCGCACATAGGTATATTTTCATAGCAACACTAACCATGACATATCTCAAGGTCGTTTCAAGGTCGTTCGCAGGGTCATGCCGAAATACGTCCTAGCTATAGTAGTGTAGGTATAAAAGAAAGGAGTAGGATACTGCGAAATAATTTTCACCACCTTCTTGAAATGCGGCTTCTTGCGGTGACTTCTTGAAATGATCCGCGTGGATGATGCTAGCTATGACGCAGGTAGGTGGTTCCAGACATTCACAGTGCAAGGGATGAAGAATTTAATACGAAAGCTATGTCGGCAGTGTGGATCCCCACCTTGAATTTTTGATCATTAATGTTAATACATGAGATGGAGAAAGGAATAACTGATCTTTCAGATTACGATTAGTGACATAAACCCTGTGCAAAAGGAATATGCTAAAATATTCACTACGCTGAGAAACAACATCAAAGGTTGATTTTATTCTTGATATGCTTGCTGTTCAAGATTCATCTGACAAAATAAAGCAGACGGTAAAGTTCGCAACGAACTCTCAGGCGTCGTTAAAATTTTTTGGTTTAGGATACTAAATAGAGGGTGCGTAACAGTATAGTTTCCATCTTTTGAGTGTTTTATACGCATGAATCTTAAATGAGGTGGTTGAAGTTGACAAGTGGGGGCATACGAATTTGGGTGTGCAGTTACCTTCATTAGATACGTCGCAGCCCGCGTGCACATTCTAAGATATATTGTGTGAAAGCGCAGATGTTTGTGCGACATAGCAGGCGATAGCGGAGTCTCGTCAGGAAAACAGCGAGGGATCTTATCACGAGGGCGGTTAGAAATACGTGTGTGCTTGCTCTCAGCAGTGGTAAGATTCGTCTGCCAGCCGCTGGAGCGTTAAAGTATTACGCTAAGGTCAATCTTCAAGTATGCTTCGTCGCATTTATTGGTAAATGTACTGTACTCTGTGCTGCAATCTGCTGAAAATATTATATGGTACATTTCATTGTTTGTATGGTAACTAATACTAATATAAATTACGTGGCGGTCGAATTCGATGGAGGCGAAATTCCAGAGGTCCGTGTACTATGCGATGTCAGTGCACGTTAAAGAACCCCAGGTGGTCGAAATTTCCGGAGCCCTTCACTACGGCGTCTCTCATAGCCTGAGCCACTTTGAGACGTTAAACCCCATAAAGAAACCAACCAACCTAATATAAATTAGGAACAAAATAGGCGTTTGCCACTGTCTCATGGCCTGCTGTTATTTAAACTCTATGCTCTTAATAATGACGACCATCTACTAGAATGGATTGAATGTTTTCGATTTAACCGGAGCCGCTACGCTTCCGTTAATAATTGTGAATTATCTCCTACTTCCGTAACCTCGGGTGTGCCTCAAATGTTGCGCGTTAGTTCCTATTTTGGTTTGGTTTATAGGGGCTTAACGTCCCAAAGCTACTCGGGCTGTGAGAGGCGCCGTAGTGGAGGGCTCCGGAAATTTCGACCACCTGGGGTTCTTTAACCTGCACTGACATCGCACAGTAAAGTTATGCGCCTTCCCTCTGGTTCAGGTGTCCACCGAGGTGTGGACACCTCGCCCTCACCTCACGCTACGTATATCCTGGCATAGCAGAGCTGTTGTTCTTGTTGTTGTTGTTGTTGTGACTGAGAGAAGGATGAAAAGGAAATTGCACGGGCCTCCCTACTGGGTTGAGTGGAGTATCTGTTCTCGCTTCGGCGAGCACGGCTTCGGCCGCTTATTTGTTTTTTTAGCAGTGTCCGCTCCGGCGGACGCAGTTGTTGCTGCGACGCGCGTCTTTTCTTTCCTTTTTCTCTTTCCTCTGATCTTTTAACTCTCCTCTATCTGCACATGGCAGCGGTGGTGGCTTGGCAGAGCTAAACCACTGCCAATTTTATATACGCCACAAACCACGCAGATGGCGATGCGCAATCGCTACTGCACATCAGAGAGGAAGAGAGAGGGGGGGGGGGAGACTGGCGGCGAGGCGATGGAGAGCGGGCGGCGGCCGCGCCAGCTGGGCGCCTTGTGACGTCACCCGCTCCTCGCGCATGCGCAGCTCGACCTTTCCAGAGGAGCGCGAAATGGCTCGGCGTCTAGCGGCGTCTTACTTTCACAAGAAAAAAAAACACCTTTGCGCAAGCTTGACCTAAAAACCAAGAACGACACAGCAGTTGTTTACAGATATGAATAGGCATGACCATATTAGCACACATAAGAGAAGTTTACTCGGACTCTCGATCAAAAAGGGACATCCGTCCCTCTGCAAAAACAAAGATACATTAGCCTTTAAGAGAAGTTTATTGGACTCATTATTCATACAAAGGGACCATAGTCCCTCACAAAGACAAAAACAACAAGGCAGCGACTAGTGTCGCTCGGTACAGAGAGAGAGAGAGAGAGAGAAAATTTCATTTACACAGGAATTCGGGGCACGCCCCAGGGTCCCCGCACGACCCCACTGCACTCAAGTGTTTATGTTTCTGAGGTCCATAACACTGGCAGCACGGCCGGTGGCGATGGTCTGCACGGCCGGGTCCTCCGAGCCCAGCAGGGTCTCCCAGTCTTCCCAGGTCTTGAGGTTCTCTAGGTCCCGCGGGGGAGGGTCCGCCGGGCAGAGGGAAAGGATGTGGAGGGAAGAGGCGAAGGGTTCTGGGCATAGGGCACATGCGGGAGTGGGAAAGGATGGATGATAGTGGGCTAGGTTAAGGGGTGAGGGGAGAGTGTGTGTCTGTAGTCTGCGCCAGAGTGTTGCGTGCTTGTTATCTAGGGAGGGGTGGGGCGGGGGGTAGAGCTGGCATGAGGCTCTGTATGCCTGGGTCAGCTCACTGAATGTGTGCATGCGCTCCTTCGTGAATCCCCGATCCGAGGCCACCTGGGCCCGGTTTAAAGAACCTCGGTCTAAAAGGTTGGCAGCCTCGTTTCCGGGATTCCCGGAGTGCGCGGGCACCCATATCAGCTCCACATGGCGGGGCGGGGGTGCATCGGGCGAGTCCAGTATGCCAAAAGCAGGGACATGAACTCGGCCTCAAGCAAAATTTACAATCGCAGTTTTGGAGTCACTTAATATATACCGGGCTTCCGTGCGAGTGATAGCTAGTGCAATGGCGGCTTCCTCTCCAGCCTCTGGGGACGTGTCTGGAGGGAGAGGTAGTGTGAGGAGGGCGGATAAAGAGGAGTCCACCGCAGCTGCTGTCCCTTCATCACCCGTGCAGGCAGCGTCCACCCATACGGCGTCCGGCTCGGGGCCGTACGCTCGATGGAGTGCCTTCGCACGGGCTCTGCGGCGCTGCTCATGGTGGGACGGGTGCATATTCCTCGGAAGCGGCCTAATGAGAAGCTCCTGGTGAAGGGGTCGTGGAATGGCGAGGAGGGTTGGGTCGTTGGCCGGTATTCTGATGCCGAGGGAGTCCAGGATATACCGACCTGTGGAAGTTTGTGTGAGCCTGATGTATTGGACCTGTCGGTGGGCCTCCACCGGTTCCCCGATCGTGTTGTGGAGGCCCAGGCCTAGTAATCTTTCTGTGGGTGTGTTGAGGAGAAGATTAAGTGCTACTTTGAATGCCTTGCGAATCAAAGCATCCAAAGCGTTTATGTCATGTTTGGATAGTTGTAAGTATGGGGTAGTGTACAGCACACGGCTGAGGACAAAGGCATGAATGAGGCGACATAGGTCGCGCTCCTTCATGCCTCTATGACGTCCCGAAACCCTGCGGATGAGGTGCGATATCGCGCCTGCAACCTGCTTGAGTTTCTTGAGGGTAGTGGTGCTTTTGCCATCGTTCTGGATGTGCAGGCCCAATACACGAAGGGTGCCAACCTCAGGTACCGGGTCACCATTCAGTTCAATGGCAATGGGGGAGCGGGGACAGCGGTGGCTCTTAGGACGGATGAGTAGCAGTTCGGACTTCTCTGGGGAGCAAGACAGTCCGATGGTCCGTGCGTAATTTTGGGTGAGGGTGGCTGCTTCCTGTAAGGTGCTCTCTACGTCGCCGTCACTGCCGTGAGTGGTCCACAGGGTGATATCGTCGGTATAGAGAGTGTGCTTCAGGTGGGGAATAGTTGCCAATTTTCGGGCAAGGGGGATGAGGGTAATGTTAAAGAGAAAGGGGGAAAGGACGGACCCTTGAGGGGTGCCGATACTCTGAGGAGGAGGAGGAAAACTTTTATTCGTATTTACAGTGAGAGGTCGATGGGGCGAGCCGGAAGGGCCCGCCCCTTACAAACACTAGGAGGGATCCCTAGTCCGGGATCCCTGTAGCTTCCGCAGCGGCCCGGGCTCTAGCTACCAATGCCTGTTGGGCTTGGAGTTCGGAGCAGCCGCGCAGGGCAGCTTCCCAGTCCTCTCGAGTGGGGTGGAGGTGGGGTGGGTAGGCAGGATTGGAAGGGCATGCCCACACCATGTGGTAGGTGTCCGAAAACTCCTCCTCACAGTGTGGGCACGCGCCCGAGAAAGAAGAATTGAAGTGCTTAAGTACTGCCGGGCACAGTACAGTATTGGTATAGAGGCGGAGAAGCCAGCGCTCCTCCACCCTGGTGAGGCCTTTACAGGGAGGGGGATAGAGACCATGAAAATTTTGATAAAGAGAGGTGATCTCTTTAAAGGTGATGGCCGGATTGAAATTGAATTCCGGATCAGGCTGCGGATGAGGCGACGCCCGGTGAGTAAGCGCGCGGGCGGCAGCGTCTGCTGCCTCGTTCCCCTCAAGACCCGCATGAGCCGGAGCCCACACGATGGTACGATGGGTCGGAAACCCTGTGTATTCGCATGCGTGGAGAATTTGAAGCGTGTAGGAGGTGGAAGACAGAGGCCCGAAGTGTATCTCAGCCGTGCGGTCAGTGAGGAATGCTTGAATGTAGGCGTACGTGCGCACACCCACATTCAATGGGGATAGAGCAGTGATGTTCGCCTGATGTTCAATGCGATCAAAAGCTTTGGAGAGATCCAAAGCTAAGACGGCCTTGGTGTGACCTGGAAGAAGCGGGTCGAAAATGTCATGTGTGAGTTGCAGCATGGCGTCCTGTGCTCTCTCTCTCAAAGGGTCCATAATGTCCAGGCATCGCGGGGGGAAGCATGCTCACTAAATACGATGAACGCGCTCCGACACCGCGCTCCACACTCTCAGTAGGGCAGGAGCCGCACCGTCACGCGGCGTAAGTGTACCACCTATCGCTTTTAAAACTGCGCACGAGGTGCTCCTGCTTCAGATGCCATTCGATGCGACGACGCCAGTGCGACCAGCTAGCTTTCGACTTGCGCCTTTTTGAACGAAACGTCGCGGAGATTTCTGTGCCTTTATTTTCAGACGCACAGTTTTCTCAGCGCACAGAACTTTTTTTTAATTTAAAAGGAAACTAATAGTGTCATTGACCACAGTCATACCTTCCAAATTCCCGTGTTTCCGTCTCACTGCAAAAAAAAATAGAAATAAAGCGGTTTCGGCAGCTGTACTAGTTCACTTCTTTCTCCCCTTCCTTCATTCCTTATTTAGTGGCGCAGTTCAGGTGTCCACCGAGAAGTGAGACAATTAACTGCGCCTTTCCTTTCCTCAAAACCCCCTTTTTTCAGCAGCTCTGTATGCGTCCTCTGCTGTGCTCGCAGGTTAACTCCATTGTGCAAGGAAAGATGTATTGGTTTTTGAGAAAATGAACGCGGCGCTGTAGCTTAGGGATTCGAAAATCGCTACAGCAGTGCACGTGTTAACGTTTCCCTTTGTTAATCAATTTAGAAAGCTTATCATTTCGTATTGCGATTGGCTTTTCGCTCAGGTAACAAGAACAGCCTTAATTAACAACCTACTGTTTCCTTGCATGCGAAGGAGCAGGGTACGGTGGTCATGAATCTAGGCGGAGCTTCACTGCATGCTTATATTGTACTTGTGTATAAGGCTTCTACGGTATGCCGAAATTCTCAACTACGCTGGACGGGGTGTTAGCTTCTCATCGCGAACCGTGGGCGAGTCTCAGCGCCGTTCTGTGGTTGTCCACGCGCAGGCGAGGAAGAGCTCCTGGAGCGCGCCCGCGAGCTGGCGTCGCGCAACGCCCTGTGGCGCTCGTACATCGGCATGGGCTACTACGGCTGCCTGCCGCCGGCCACCATTGTGCGCAACGTGTTCGAGAACCCGGGCTGGACGACGCAGTACACGCCCTACCAGGCCGAGATCGCCCAGGGCCGCCTCGAGAACCTGCTCAACTACCAGACCATGGTGGCCGACCTCACGGGCCTGGACCTGGCCAACGCCTCGCTCCTGGACGAAGGCACGGCGGCCGCCGAGGCCATGGGTCTATGCACCAGGTGGGTTGCACGGTCGCAGTAATGGGAAACCTCCGAAAAATGTGCATTCGCATACTATCATCATCAGCCTAACTACGCCTACTTCAGGGCAAAGCCCTCTCCCAACACCCCACCATTTAACCCTATCGTGTCTCCAGCTGCGGCCACCTTACCGCCCCCCCCCCCAGACTTATTGATCTTATCCACCTACCTGACTCTCTGCCGCCCCCCTTCGTTTGGCGGCAAAAAATGTATTAATGGCTGGGAAATTTGAAGCCGAACATAAGTATCTTCTTCCGCGCTTCGATGGAGGCGAAACTCAAGAGGCGCCCGTGTGCTGTGCGATGTCAGTCCGCGTTAAGGATCCCCAGGTGGTCGAAGCTATTCCGGAGACCTCCACTACTGCACCCCTTTTCCTCTTTCTTATTTCACTCCCACCTTCCTCCCTTTCCTTACGGCGCGGTTCAGGTGTCCGCCGAGATATGCGAGACGGATACGGCGCCATTTCCTTTCCGCAAATATTTATTTACCAAAAACCAATTTTATCACTCAGTGCAAACTCTCGACGTTAATGATGACGACGATACTATTAGAGGCTTTGTTTTCGTGGAATTTAGCCTTTATGATATTATGTAGTGTTAATAAATAGGTGCAGGTCAATTTGACTTTATCGTCAATGTCCCTCTGAATGCTGAGCAAATACCATCTTTTTTCCCGGCTTTTTACGTGGTTGAAATTATTCTTGAGCTCTTCGCTACTTTGTCTCCCAGATAACAAGGGCAGCTTCAGCTCGTGAAGCCACTTCATTTTATTCTATATCATATAGCATCATTTGGGCCTGAACAGTTATGCCAATTGCAGTACAACACTATTACTAACGGTTGGCTAAAACTATTTAAGTGCATTAATAGCCGTAACCAACAGCCAGGACGATGGCTCTCAGAAGTTCACTTAACCTCGTCACAGAGTAGTAACGCTTGCTTTCTGACGTCCGCCACCGTTGGCACTGCTATTCTGAAGAAACTATCCTTTTGCATTAGAAGCTTGTTCTGAAAATAAAAAGTTCACTAAAACACGAGTTACGTGGTAACGCCCACCAGAAAGCGACGTACACTATGGATAACATACGTAATGTTGCTTCACATATTCTCTAAAAATAGTGCTCAAGTCTAATGCTGCCTACTTTCGGTGATAGGGCAAGAACAAGCTTACCTTGCATGTTTACGATGGATGGAGAAAAGGAACATTACGCTTGTAAGATTTATGCCATATTGTTAGATCAACAGCCGCAATAAAAGTTACGCTGTATTACTGGTTGCCCCTGATCGCTTTTCTGCACTGGAAAGGACTAAAAGCCTGCCCCCTTTGTGAAAAACGCCGCCGCGGTGGCTCAGTGGTCGTGCCGCTCGGCTGCTGACCCGAAAGACGCGGGTTCGATCCCGGCCGCGGCGGTCGAATTTCGATGGAGACGAAATTATAGAGGTCTGTGCAGAGGTCTGTGCATGATGTCAGTGCACGGTCGAATTTTCCGGAGGCCTCCACTACGGCGTCCCTCATAGCCCGAGTCGTTTTGGGACGTTAAACTCCCATAAACTAAACCAAACCAAACCTCTGTAAAGAACATAAATTTCTTTGAACAACTTATGACTGGAAGGGGCTGCCCCAAATGGCCACAGGGCACGTTATTTGAGGACCACAGACAAGTGTCGCCGCCCTGGTGGTCAAGGGCGTCCGCAGAATTTTTTGCAGGGGGGGGGGGGGCCCGTTGGTGCCCCGGGGGGGGGGGGGGGGGGGGGGTATGTTCGTAGCAAAAAGGCGCTATTTGCGGAGTAAATTTATTTATTTATATATAAATAAAAATTAAACAAAATGCACACATGAAAGAAAAATTACAAACAGCAAATTAAAGCGCGGCTAGGAGAGGTACATTGGAGTTTATCAACGAAGAAACAACTAAAATTAATAAAATATGCAAAAAGATGCTATATCACTTCGTGGAGAAGAGTGCTCAGTCTTCCTGCATACGGGTTCTCGACTCACCCGGATTGATGACCAGCACACAGCACAATATGTTCGCAAACACGCAACTACAGTCACTCAGTCAGTCTTCCTTGAACAGCAACTGTAGGCGCCTCGGATTTTTCTGGGCGAATTGCGTAATTACACGTGTGATAAATTCACTTCTGTGCTTCATTACACGCTCTCGGTGCACACTCATCATACACATTGATTGGAAAAACTGTTGAACGCGTACGTTGAAAACAAAAGATGACTATATATACAACGAAAACTTATTTACAAGATAAATGCACGCTCGCAGCTTCATACACCTCGCTCCATCTTGCTTGCGCATCCGCACAGTCGAGCAACCCCACACACACTGCTCGCCGCTCGTCGTTTTCTCGTCCGCTGTCTTGGTTGTTCTCAGCTTCGCTGACAACCGGCCACTAAAAACACCCAAGCACAAACACAGAGGCGCGCACACGTGCGAGGGCTTACTTGCCGCAGTATCCCCGAATGCGCACTTTGGGGGTGAAAGGAACGCCGCGCAAATTCCGAGGGGAAGGGACACTCGCCACTCCGCTCGGAAAATTTGTTTTTGTGTTTTTATGGGGTTCAGAGCCCCAAAACGACTCAGGCTATGAGGGATGGAGTAGTACAGAGTTCCGGGTAATGTCGACCACCTGGGTCTCTTTACCATGCACTGACACGCACAGTACATGGGCGCTGTTGTGATTTGAGGCCCAGCCAGAGGTGACAGGCGAGCCAGGCAGGCGCCATCGGGCTGCGTTGACCAAAGGCGCTGGTTTTCACAGAAGACGCAAAGAACGCTGGTGTGGGGGCGCCTCGGGAGACTGCGTCGCCGTGAACAAAAGCAGCTAATCCCCTTTGCCGGAGATTCTGAAAGCGGCGCTTCTACCGAACTGCGCTACACGTGGATCGGAGGAGACAGCGAGCGGCGGCGGCGCCAACTCATCGCCCGCTTGCCCCTGAGCAGCCCGACAAAGCGGGGGTGGACACGGCTGATTTGTCCTTCCCTCCTTAAGAATTCATCGGTGACCGGCGTAACGACATAGGCGAAAACAAGATGCCCCGTGCACTGTCTGCCTCCGTGTCGCTATCTCTCTAGAGATCAAAGAAACAGACACCCATCTCAAGGCGGCTCGAAACACATGCTCGCCGGTGCCGCTGTATGTCTGGAACAGGTCGCCCTTCAGTAGAGCTAACGATGGCGTGGTTTGAAAACGGCGGAACGACGCACGCCCGGACGCGGCATTTCGCAGATGTGACCATGCGGGGCTGCTTTTACCCTTTTGACTGAGCGCACCACCGCCCCTGGTGTGCGGCCATCACTCACGGTTCGAGTGAGTGATTTTCCAGGGGGGTGCAACCGCCCCCCCTTGCCCCCCCCCCTCCGGACGCCCATGCTGGTGGTTGAACCTCAAGATGGCCGCCTTGAGATCAGAGATTTGTGGTCAAACCAGTTCTGAAACCCTTTACAGAGGCCATGTATTGAATTCAGGCGCTCTGTGCCAAAACTAGTTGGTTAATTAAGTGTTCCTCCACCTTTGGTATTCAGGCGAACTGTGCCCATAACGTAGACTTAGTAGAAAAATATACGTCGCAGCGGTCGCCTCGGATAGCGCATAGCGTAGCTCATAGGCGGCGCCGTAGTCGGTTAACCTTCGTTAAGTGGCCAATGGGTAACCGGTAAGTAACCGGTACGATGAACGAGCTCTGAACTGCGACTTCTCCCCTCTCTTCTTGTGCAGGTTCACCAAGAAGAAGACGATGCTCGTCTCCGACAAGGTGCACCCGCAGACTCTCGCTGTGGTCCAGACTCGAGCAGAGTAAGTCTGCCTATAAGGCCAGGCCTAAACTAGACTGCGCCTAACGTGCCTAAACTAAGCCACAGCCAACCATACGAAGAGTGCGCGTAAAGTTCAGGGACGAAAGGATCAGTGCAAAGTAGAGAATTTGCTCGTAAGCTGTGTTTATGTAGGCACGCTGTCAACAAAGGGAACCTTTCAAGCATGTAGCCTGCACGGACAGGCCAGGAAGAGAAAACTGACGCTACCACACACGAACTTAATGTAACCTTCCTGTGAGGTTCTATGTGTTGCTGCATCTATTTCGTAAAAGCACTGTTAATTCGTAAGAATAAATACGACCGTCTGTGAGCTACACAGCATTTCAAGAAGCACTCAACGTTCGCCGCCTTGTTGACGTTTGCTTGCGGAGAACATTGCGGCAGCCTGAGGCGTCAGGCGTAGGTGTGATTCGCACTACATGTGTGCCTGCAGCCTTGTTGCCTTGTGAACAGCTTACTTTCGCCTTATAAAAATGGTCTGTAGACAGTCTGTAGACTTCTTATAGACTCTATTGACTTCCTATAAATATTTCTTTGTGTCTATTTGTAGTCTATAGACTGTCTATAAACAAGTCTACTAAAAGTGTTTGGCCATAAATCTATAGATTGTCTATAGACTATCTATAACATTTGTATTGCCTACAGACTGTTCTCTAGGACTTGTCTATAGATTTTATGGACCGAAGTCTGTGGACAGTCTATTGACTGTCTAAATTTTTTTTTGTACGGGCGGAGACTTGGGAAATGAGGATCCCTTTCTCTAAGTCTGAAAACCTAAGTCTTTCGTCCCTTTCCCAGCGCCCTGGACATCAACGTGGTGGTGTCCGACTGTGCCAGCATGGACTTCTCCAAGGGCGACGTGTGCGGCGTCCTTTACCAGTACCCGGACACCGAGGGCTCGGTGGAGGACTTCAAGGACGTCATCAAGGCGTGTCACGACGCCAAGGTAAGCAGGTAGCATGTTAATGGCACGCTGGGAGCATCTCCATCCAATTATTCTTCTCTGTATAAATTCATTCTCTAGCTCTTCCTAGTTCTGTTGACGTTTGTCCGGGAGCAAAAGACGCGTTTTTGCAGCGACAAAATTGGAATAAAAGAATCTTCTCGCCTCTCGAGTCAAACTCGTGACGTCCTCACCGAAAAGGACTCCGTGATCCCCGTTTTGAAGTAAATGGCGGTGTAGCGTAGCCTCTGGGACTCTCACCCGAAAATTGGTGTGAACGGATTTTACTTGCGAAATCGGCCGGTGGTGGCGACACGCGTATTTCGTTTTTTTTTTTCTAGCTTATAAAAGCTCTGTTTTTGGCGAGAGTGGTCTCTGTGATTAGAATCAATACAAGCCAACTTCTATTTGTCCTTAATGTCCATTTAAAGGCTTGTTGTGCACAGGTGCACAAAATGACGTCGCCATCAGTTAACTATAATTTAACCTGGGGTGCAACAACAGCAGGCAATCTTCAGAAACTACACTTGTTACAGAAAAAATTTCTAAGAATTGTTGAAAATGTTTCGCATACCTACCATACGGCCGCACTTTTCTTAAAGTATAACTTACTTCCAATTACTAAGCTTTATGACTATCGTCTGAGCAAGTGTGTGAAAAGCGAGGTGTTGAAGAATATATCTTTTCTATCCAAATTAGCTGGTTTAGAAAAACGAGATGCAATGTACAACACAAGAAATATAGTACAATGGAACGTAAAAACATACAGAACTGTCTATGGTAATCAAACATTAGAAAATAAACTACCACGACTTCTTAACAAACTCGCACAAAACGATATTGATCTCCAAAACACAACACGCCACAAACTGTTCGAGTGTTTTTTACACTAAACCTAACCTTTTTTTTCTGTGATTTGTTTACCTAATTCTTCTTTCTTTCACCATCACTGTAAGTTTTCTTTCCAGCCAAGACAATGCTGTTGATTTTATGCTGACTACTGTAACCTGATAACAGCTCTGCTATATGTATTTTTTTTTCCTTTGTTATCTGTATTTCCTGTATTTTCTTTTTTTTTCGTGTGTGTGAAAAAGAAAAAAAAACACTGCATTGCTGTCAAAGTGGGGGCCCGTGGCCTTGTCAAGCTGTCAAACGGCAGCTTTTACTACGGGTCCCCGCCATCATCTGTACCATGGTGGCAAAATAAAATTTGAATTTGAATTTGAGACGCCATCAGAGGAACGTCAACAGCGCGAAGAAACAGTTCGTTGGACAGTTTGCTGAAGTTTCTGGAAGGCATCCGCGAAATGATGAAGCAAAGTTAACACACGGGTGCACTGTGCGTGTCCGCGCCTGGACCATTCAGATGCTTATTAATGCAACAGCATTAGAGTTCACATCGGTAGCAATATCCGTCGCCCAATGCGGCGAAATTCGCTGATTGGTCGAGACATATCACGTAACCTTGTGACGTCGTCACAACCTGCCCTGATGGGCCATCCTGGTTGGGCGAGAGAGATCGCGTGACCTTGCAACGTCATCACAACCTGCTCACCGTGGCAGGTGGCAACCAGGCCACCGGTTGAGTGCTATTCCATTGAGTGCTATTTCATTCCACTTTACCCTCCCCATAGTGACAGCACGTTCGTTTTGTTTCGAACATAGGCAAGACCCCTGTTGTTCCGAACGTATGATCTCAATACCGCGTTGTCTATTCTTTCCCGTGTTTTCTTCTGCTCATCAGGCGAGTGCACCTCTCAAATGTTGTCAAGTTTAACTCTTGGAAGAGGCACAATAATGTGACCACTGATCATGGCTGCAGGATGTTAGTAAGCTTCGGAGGCCACTTTAGACTACTCTGTTAAACTATAGTGCTGTTCTCTCAGTAAACTTTGGCAGTACAAAACGCACACGGGCACGCCACTGGCGCTTGGGAGATGGGATGCATTGAGTGCAAAAACCAGTCGAGGCATGCAAGAAGACACACAACACATACATCAGCCCTCGTAAATGTCTTGTCTTCTCTTGCGTCCTTCGTCTGGTTTTTGCGCTGAATTGATCCAATCATGCAGCACCAACTAGCCCGGCAGCATGCTCTCTTGAATGGCGCTTGCGAACAGGTCTGTGCTCGACGTTGTAAGTTGACCCGTGTTTTTTTGAATTAGCTATTTGGTATCTTCAACGTCAAGCATATTACAGAAGCTCTTCTCATATAATTCAAAATCCGCGTAACTGCCGCTAATTTTCTGTCGCTTTCTATTTCGAATTATCGAGGGACAGCGCAACATGTTCTAATTACGGTCACGTTGACCATTGAACTTTGTTAAACTAGACGCAATTTTAACGAAACACAGTTGGTACCAACATACGACGGCCCGCAGTGCGCTGTATTACCATTTTAATGTTGCACTCTAATAATCAAGCAACAGATGCCAAAATTTTTAGTCGTATAATTCTATTTTGTGATCAACTTTTCGTTCTAGTAATGCAGCTGATGCTGTTGAAGGGTTCAACAATGGTCTGCTTCTTTCCCGCATAGCAACAGTAGGATTATGGGTGTTTAACGTCCCAAAGCGACGCAGGCTTTGAGGGGCGCCGTAGTGAAGGGCTCCACAAATTTCGACCACCTGGGTCAGTCTTCCGGGTCAGCAGCCGAGCGCCATAACCACTCTAAGCCACTGTGGCTGGCCGCGTAGTAACAATGCGTGCCGGTCATGAATGTCGGCGGAGTTTCACCGCGGACTTGATTTGTATCCGACTGCACTAATCACTTATCTGATCGCAGGCGCTGGTGGTGTGCGCCACGGACCTGCTGGCGCTGACGGTGATGAGGCCTCCGGGCGAGCTGGGCGCCGACATCGCCATCGGCACCAGCCAGCGGCTGGGAGTGCCACTCAACTACGGAGGTCCGCACGCGGGCTTCTTCGCGGTGCGCAACTCTCTCATGCGCCTCATGCCCGGCCGGGTGGTGGGCGTCACCAGGTGATTAAAACAGAATACAACCGCCCACTAACAACGGAGTGGTCGCGTGTTGATTTGTGCCTAATTTGTGGCTCCATATTCCTTGCTCAACCTCAACAAACACTTATGTATACACAGGAGAAGCAATTATAAACGCAAACACTTGGTCAGTTCATTGTTTCGACTTGGCACAAGAGATGCAGGGCGCAATTGCGGCAGGGCGGCGGCATGCTTTTGAGGCAGGTCATGCATTTTGACCTGTGCACAGGCTGTCAGCGCCGAAGTGCTTGTGCCGCGTTGTTGATCCTGTGTCGACAGTTTATCTTTTTAATGTCGCGTAAGATCTGCAGGTTTCAACTCTCGCCCACTGCTGCTGCTAACTTCCGTGCTGTATCTGACGAGTCAGTTAGTCACTCTTCTGATCCAGCCACATTAAAGAAACGTTGGCACAGCTAGCTCTATCAAAAATTCAACAGGCAATGTTCTGTTGTCACAACAAATTTTCCTCTAGTATTTTGGGACCTGACAACAGGAATTCTTGTAGTAACAACGGGATTTTGTGTAGTATTGAGCAGACTCCTGTCATAACGACCGAGCCAGTTCTGTCGCAACAAAAAACTTCACAATACTTCAAAACTTCACAATTTGGCGGTTTTGTCAAGCGTAAAACACGCGCTAAAGGCTCAAAACGCGTTTCATGGACAACTACCGTCATCTAATATTGAAAATTGTAACCAGCGCCATTGCCGACCGTAACTCGTATGTCAGTGGGAGCAACTCAGCACCGGGCTGGACGAGTGTAACTCGTCATTGCGATACTAGTACAATCTCCCATGACGAGTACAGCTCGGGGTTGGTGGTTAAAGGGTTAAGTTGCGTTAAGTGTCCCCAAAGTTTGCTGTTTTTACTTCAACAGCCTACTGAGATTTCGGTGCACTCGAGGTGACAGAGTGCTAGACCGGGTGTGTGTCCCCGTGTGCGTGTCGCAGGGACGCGACCGGTGGCCGGGCCTACCGGCTGGCGTTGCAGACCCGCGAGCAGCACATCCGACGCGACAAGGCAACCAGCAACATCTGCACGGCGCAGGCGCTGCTCGCCAACATGTCGGCGCTCTACGCCATCTACCACGGGCCGCACGGGCTGCGAGACATCGCCACCAGGGTGCACAACGCCACCGTGCTGCTCGCCAGAGGTGCGCGTGGTCGCCTACTCTTTGCCATCCTTTCATTTCTGCAGCGCAGTCGGCATGTCAGTCGGGCGTTCTGTCTGCCTCTGTGCGTGAGATCTGCAGTAAAAGGCCTAGCAGGCAGTAAAAGGCCTAGCAGGCAGTAAAAGGCCTAGCAGGCAGTAAAAGGCCTAGCAGGCAGTAAAAGGCCTAGCAGGCAGTAAAAGGCCTAGCAGGCAGTAAAAGGCCTACCAGGCAGTAAAAGGCCTACCAGGCAGCAAAAGGCCTACCAGGCAGTGTTGCAGTTCTTGAGGGTGGAGTATAAATTATACAGTGTCGAGTTATACATTAGTGAGAAACGGTTGGAGGATTGGCGGCTTAAAAGCAGGGCAGTAACATAAAGTTTCAAATTCAGTTTAACGCTGCAGTCAATGGAATTTCTATTTAAAATGGGTGGGTTCCTAGAGAGTGCGTTTTCAGCTTGAAAGGTTGCTTAAAGAAATATAAATTAGGCATTGAAGGCCTTCCAAGCAGTGAAGGCCTTCCAGGCAGTAAAGGCCTACCGGGCAGTAAAATGCCTACCAGGCAGTGTTGCAGTTCTTGAGGGTGGAGTATAAATTAGTGTCGAGTTATACGTTAGAAACGGTTGGAGGATTGGCGGCTAAAAAGCAGGGCAGTAACATAAAGTTTCAAATTCAGAACTTAGTTTAACGCTGCAGTCAATAGAATTTCTATTTAAAACGGGTGGGTTCCTAGAAAGTGCGTTTTAAGCTTGAAAGGTTGCTTAAAGAAATATGAGTTAGAGAGAAAATGCAGAGTCTGGTGGCTGCGGTACAAATTCATTTTAAAGGGGACGCTTTTAACATCCCTCCATTAAGATATGGAGTCGTGGTCGCAATAGAGGCCATGGCATATCCTCACTTCCTCATTTGACACTTTCATTTCTAGCTTTCATTTCTTCTCTTTTTATCTATTATTCCCCTTCCTGCAATGCAGGTTAACAAACCAGTGCCTTATTTTTGTTAATCTTCCTGGCTTTCCTTCTCTACGTCCTCTCTCTCTTCTTTTAAGAAAGACTTTGGTTGTTGCCAGTTTAATTTAAGAAGCGGTTAACCGTTGTTAAGAGGCGGGAAAACTGCAAATCAGCGCTGTTTTTCTATTAAGGTAAAGAGAAACGAAGTTGGACGACATGTCATTATTCGGGGGCAAGCTCAAGATTTCTTTGCAGTGAGGCATCATTGAGCTGTGCTTGTTTGCCACCTCTTTCGGCGGATTTTCCCACTGGTTTTACTTATACTTTTGTCAAAATTAAAGAACCCAATTAGTTTCTAAGCTGTGTAATGGTCCTCTCTAGCACCGGCGGAAGTCCTAAGCTTAGGAGGTGTGAGGGCGATAGTTCCTTTCGCTTTAAGAGACTTTAAACTCTGCCGATCCGTAATTGGGCGCACTGTATATTTTCGATAAATAACTGCACATTTGCTATATAAGTGGAACATAAATTCAGTGTAATCTTTGCATTGCAGTCCAGTCCGCAGAATTACGATGCTGGTGCTTTTAATGCTGGGACGATTTCGATTTATCTGCTAAGTATTGTTTGTGAATGTGCATAGGTATAAAACCTATAGGTTAGTGGCCGGGGCTTTCTATGCCTACATCATTTTTGAATAATAAATGAGGAGCGTTTATTTTGTTCATTCGGAAGCTGTTCACCCTGTGCATTGTCTGTCATTGTTTGCCATAATTTAGGGTGCAGTTCCTAAATGAATGTCTTAATGGCCATGTTCTCGTTGCTAAAATGATTCCTAAAGAAGCGCGTATTTCGTGCTTCCTAGAACCCTTTCGTCTTCTCACATCCAACTGTAGTAATTATCTTGACACTGCGGATTGCTTTAATCACACAGAAACTGACCACGAGAACCAATAGCATTGATATTGTTGTTCACTTCATCCCAATACTCGAGTGTAGGTAGCCAATACACAGTCGGCCCGTGACGTCTAAGAGACGCTGTTAAGCTTCGCAACGCTGGAGTGGAGAGTTTCTTGAATGCGAAGTAGTTACTAAATGGGTGAATGGCTGCTATCGTGCAACTGGTCCTTTCCTCTATGCTCAAGTCAGGATTAAAAAGAACGAAAAAATTTGTCTTGTAGTTTTGCCTTTCGTGGCAAACGTACAGTCGTCCATGCACTCATCAGAGCACCCTAATGGCGCGCTCTGCTGTGATTTTGTGACAATCCCCGCTGCCTGACGTTCCCGATACAGTTTTAAAGACGTGGAGTTAAACACAATTCATGGGAATGTGCCTGCATGATAAGGGGGGCTTTCGAGCGTTAGGCCACTCATAAATGACAGGAATACTCCTTGGTGCACCGTTAAATTACTCTAGATAGGTATGTTGACGACTATACTTAACACTGTAGACACGAATTTTTCCGTTACATGCTGTCTCTTATGTAATGATGCATATTAGTCTTTGTATACATGGATCACAACATGGGACTCGCATGTATGAGGTAAATAATTTATTCTTTTTTAACCACATGGTTTCGGTTTCGAAGTTAATGGCAGTTTTGACATCAGAGTTAATCTTAGATGGTGGGAGGCTTCAAAAATTGCGATATAATCGCTCCTTGTTTGTTTAAGTTAACTGCGACTTTTACTCGAGCCTCCCGCAAAAGCTGGAGTGGCAACGGAGGAAGTAGCAGTTAAAATATCACTGCTTTCCGATCTTATCTTTGACGTCACTGCCGCTTCTCTGTTTCTGAAACTGGTACAGAAACAAAATAAGAGGAAAAGTTCTGCTATTATATATTTACCGACCTTAGCCGAATTCCACGCCGCGATTTGTTTACAGATGTCGTGCGCATCATTATAAAAAGAGAATGCGTAATCAAATTTCGGTGTCAATACTTCTTTAACTGCAATATACTTTCTCCTGCGTACAAAGTTTCGAGCCTATTGTAGCCACTTATCATCTGATAAAACCGAAGGGTTAACTTCAAGTTATGCCTTGTTCTCCAGGAGTGATAACCGGCGGCCATCACGTCCAACACCCGAAGTTCTTCGACACCCTTAAGATAAAGCCTTCCAGTTCGCAGGACGCCGTCAAGAAGCGGGCGGCCGAAAAAGAGATCAACCTACGCTACTTCGCTGACGGCACGGTACGCTTTTATTAGCGCGTAATGCTTGCAGGCCTCATTCTTCGACGAACTTCGTTTCAATTCGCAGCGAATCTTTTTCGTGAGCATGTTTTATGACGAATATCAAGCATATCGTATGCGACGGTGTTATGCCCATGTGCTATGCCCAGCTATGCCCATGTGTTACGTTTGACTTGAGGTTTGATGTGTTGAGGTTTGATGTGTTGAGGTTTGATGTGTTGAGGTTTGATGCGCAGAGGTTTGATGCGCAGAGGTTTGATGCGCAGAGGTCCGACACGTTGAGGTCCGACACGTTGAGGTCCGACACGTTGAGGTCCGACACGTTGAGGTCCGACACGTTGAGGTCCGACACGTTGAGGTCCGACACGTTGAGGTCCGACACGTTGCGGTTCGGCACGTTGCGGTTCGGCGCGTTGCGGTTCGACGCGTTGAGGTTCGACGCGTTGAGGTTCGACGCGTTGAGGTTCGACGCGTTGAGGTTCGACGCGTTGAGGTTCGACGCGTTGAGGTTCGACACGTTGAGGTTCGACACGTTGAGGTTCGACACGTTGAGGTTCGACACGTTGAGGTTCGACACGTTGAGGTTCGACACGTTGAGGTTCGACACGTTGAGGTTCTATGTGTCCTCTTGATGAAGGGGCTAGAACTGTGTAAATTATCAAGACGCTGAATTTTTTTGCAACAATGGAAAAGTGTAATAGTTCAGAGCTCTAAGGTTTCCTGCATTCTAGAACTCGGTAATTTTTTGATCTCAAGTGTACCGATACAGTCGCGAATAACGATCTATTTACAAGGGACAAGGCTACAGAAATGTGACATATGTGTACGCTACCAAGTTTCTAGAACTGTGACATCACTGCGATTTCTTTATGTTTCAGGTCGGCGTCTCCCTCGACGAGACCGTGACGGAGAAAGACCTCGACGATCTGCTCTGGATATTCGAGAGCAAGAAGACGGCGGTCAGTGAAAAATTATCGCTGTTCATTTCTCTGCCGTCACAACAGACGCGCATTCGTCTACGGAAATGTTCGTTTTGCGGCTGACGATGCCATTCAGGTTTGGCTGTAGCTTCTTTGTGAAGCGGAACCATTATGTGCTATTGAGAGCCACCTGTTATTACGTAAAGCACGTGTGCAATCAGCTGACTCCTTCGGCTCAGTTCCACTAGCCTTCTACTCGTGTAAAGCGCTACTGCTAGCCTAGGGCATAGTGCTGTCTTCACTTGGGACACTAACCTGCTGGTGTATGCTAGGGCTAGTGTTATTTGCTAGGGCACACTAGGGCCCTAAGCTTTGACTAAAAGGTGCCGTTTTTGTTGTCATTAATTTTTCTCTACCGAAACACATCCTGGCATTGAAAACGAAGACAGAAATTGTTGGGTGCATCTCAGTGAAATTTGTAAATAATAAAGACTCTGGCCTCGTTGGCTGCCTATTTAGATTTGTAAATCTCGTAAATAGACAGTAAATATAACTCGGCGCCTCTTGAACAATTTTTCATACTTTTTTGAGCAGCTCATCGACTACATGATGCGTGGTTCAAAGCTCCTTCGCTAAAGCGCCCTGCAGTGCAACTGCATATAGTGTGGATCTGCATTTCTTTGCAGATTAATTCTTTTTATGTCGCATGTAGTGTGCATCTGCACATGTAACGTGTCCGAAATGTGCGTACTGATTGTCCGGACGCATGTGGTGCCGCTGTCAAGTGAACTACAGAGGAATAAACTGGATAAACAAACGCAGACAGGAATATCGCGGCTGATTGGAAGACATGAACGAATTTAATCATATAGAAAGGCAGCCGCCATCCTTATTAAGCTTAAACTAAATTGTTCCGTCCTCCTGTATTTGATAATGAGCTTCCCCGTTCATTTTTACATTTATTCACAGCATAGCATAGGTTTCGAAAATTAGAATTAGAGAAAAACTAGCGCCAAACCATGCACACCACAAGAGGAGAACGAAGACGAGACACAAGCGCTTGTGTCTCGTCTTCGTTCTCCTCTTGTGGTGTGCATGGTTTGGCGCTAGTTTTTCTCTAATTCAACTATGCGCGAACTAGCCCAAAAAGAGGTGTTAATGCAGTATCTTTTGAAAATTAGCTTTCCCGTTCATTTTTACATTTGTTTATGGCAGAGCACGGATTTCGTACATTCGTGTGTGTGAATCTTATTTTCTCTTTGCTTCTGATTGCTCTGCTGTGAGAAATCAAACCAATAAAACGGATGGAGCTAAACCAATAGGCTACACTTTAATCAATCAATCAATCAATCAATCAACTTTATTCAGCATTTTTTGTCCTGAACAGGATTCTCTCAGAATTTCCCTGCACCTCGCATCTGTCCATGTAGGCGCAGCTCGCCAGCGACGTGCCCGAGGAGCCCAAGGAGAGCCTGCTGTACAGCGAGCACAAGAGAACCAGTCCCTTCCTCACGCACCCCATCTTCAACACGTGAGCTCCGAGGGCGATCCCCTCTTACTGTTTACTCTAAATTATAGTTCATTTATTATAGTGCGAGACCACTACTTAACTCGGCCCCTACAAAAATCTTGTGTAAAGCCTCGGAGAAATTCGGGTAAGTTCGGGTTAGTTCGGAGGAGCGTCACGCCAGCTGCAGCCAATGGGAGGGTGACCTTGAGGGTGACCTTGACATCCTCAACGTCGCTTGCTTCGTACCTTTCAAACAGCGTTTACTCGGTTTAACTACATTAAAACTCTAACCACTTTTTTTGTACTTTTTCTAGCTAATATGAACAGTTTTCAGCAAGAGAAGCCCTTTCGTCATTAGAATACCCACTTTAACAATACAAGCCAACTTCAATTTATTCTTAATGTGTCTATTTAACAAATAGTTCGCTGCACTTTTTTTTCTCCATTAAAGCGCCGACTACAAGTTTCAAGAAACAAATTAAAGTAAAGCAACAAAGTAACACCGTCTATCGCTGTGCTGAGGCAATAATCTTGTCTTGTTTTGCTTTTTTTCCTTTTCGCAGGTACCACTCCGAGACGCAGATAGTGCGCTTCATGAAGCAGCTCGAGAACAAAGACATCTCTCTCGTCCACTCGATGATTCCTCTGGTGAGGCCGCTTGTCTAGTGCTGCTGCTTCGTGCATGGCTAGCTCTGAACAAGTTTATTAAAACATTCAAGTGCACGCCTAAACATTCAACCTATGGTTGTTTTGATTGCGCTGTGCGAAGATGAATGAAAGCGCGGGCAGTAGGGAAAAACGACCCCTATCTCGATACTTAGTTTCGCCTTAACGTCGAGCTTGCTGCAATTTCAACTGAAGAACCGGCGCTTTGAGACAAGTGTTTTCCTGTTGCTTCTGTAGCTTGTCCTGCTCATGGGGAAAGACTGCTGCTGGAATAGGAGTCTGCACACTTTTTTTTTTACTTTACATAAGCAAACAGCTATCTGCAGATAAGTGCAACTTCACGTGAAACTACCGAACATGCTATATATTCTTACAAGCGTTTTATGCTGGCGACGTCATTGCACCAGTTTTGCATGTCCGGTACTAAATGTGGTGTTCAAGCTAAAAGACACGTGTGCATGTGTTGTGGCACTGAAAATTGGTTTGCTGCTGCGGAATTATTAGAGCCAGCTTTGTAAAAGATGACACGTTTGTAAAACTCTAGCCGTACGCGGGATTTCCTGCAAATTAGACAGTGATGATAGAAAACTGCAATCTCGGCCAGTGTTCAGCAATCGCTCAGCGTTTTCCGCTCAGTTGGCGTTGATCAAATTTCGGTAAGTGTTCGCCTTCCCGTGAGCGTGCGCCCAAATTCAGTCAACGTTCACCTGCTTACCGAAAAGAATGTCACCTGTGACTCCAAGCCACCGCGGTATGGCTCAGTGGTTATGGCGTTCGGCTGCTGACCCGAAATACGCGGGTTCGATCCCGGCCGAAGTGGTCGCATTTCGATGGAGGCGAAATCCTAGAGGCCCGTGTACTGTGCGATGTCAGTGCACGTTAAAGAACCCCGGGTGGTCGGAATTTCCGGAGCCCTTCACTACGGCGTCCCTCATAGCACGAATGCTTTGGGACCTTAAACCCCCATAAACCAAAATCAAATGAGTCAACTGTGGCTCCTTGTCATAAGGACCACATGAGCGAAGGAATTGGCGTCGTTGACAGTTTTCCACCTGTTGTGTGGTTCCGGTGGGCTGAGTAAAGCAGAAATTTGGGCAAGTTGGTACGCATTCATTTTTGAAACAGCCCAACAAAGACGGGACGTGGAAACTGAGGGGTAAAGACAAACAGGCGCTGTTTGTCTTTACCCCTCAGTTTCCACGTCCCGTCTGTGTTGCGCTCTTTCAAAAATGAATCCCGTGGGCTGGGGTGTTCGCGCATTGCCGCGGAAAGGTATCGTGTGTGGTATATATCGTCGCTGCTGTCCGAAACACTGAATATTTCTGACGTCACGGAATAAGAGATGACTTACGTTGACTTTGCCTTCCTTACTTCCTCTCCACAGGGCTCTTGCACCATGAAGCTCAACAGCACGGTAGAAATGATGGTGAGCACATTTTGATTGCTACATTACGGATGCCTAGCGGTGGGAGCCTGTGCGAAGACTTTCTCGTTTGATGCGATGTCCCGCTTAATGTGTTCCTTCTTTGCACCACGTTTATTATGAAGCCATTGATAATATCTGGTGTTGTTAATTTTAACCAATTCACTGGCCGATAAATAGTTCATAGGTGCATTATAGAGTACGCTGGAACACTTTGTCATGCACCTCTGTTCTACCAGGGACAATAAAAATGGCAGAAAGAACAGGATCAGCTTGGTTGAAAATAAAGACCACGGTACGTTTGTGTTGTCAAACAATTTGAGCTTGATTTGAGCTAGTTGGTTGTAGCATGACATGTTTACGCAAAAAGCGTACTGCCGCTAAAAGACGAAGACAATACACACAACAAGACAGGACTGGCGCCAGTCCTGTCTTGTTGTGCGTATTGTCTTCGTCTTTTAGCGCCAGTACGCTTTTTGCGTAAACATGTCATAATAAGGAGTACTTCGAGGAGTCCGCCCGAAAGCCCTTGGATGAAATGAGCCTAATCTTTCTGAATACTTCCTTTATTTTTCTTCTTGAGCTGTTCAGTTTTGGCTATATTTGAAACGAGTCGGATTTCCGTTTAATTGCAGCGTAAAATAGCTATCTACTAGAAAAAGCGTTCCGGGTTGCACAAGATGAAAAAGAAGGTTAACCGAAACAGAGCTAACGCAAGAAGTGTTAAATTTAAAAAAGACATGATGCGATCTAGAAAATGAGAAACGAGGTGGTAATGTTCGAAAGATTAAGTACTGTTGTTGGTGGGTCATGGTAAGAATCCAAGACAGACAGACAATAGTGAGCAGACGAAAAGGAGTGTGCTTTCTGTCGTCTGTGTATTCTTGTGCTACAATTTTGAACCTAAGTTCATCAAGTTTTTTTCTTTTTGTCACATGAATATATATTCAAGACTGCTTGTAAACTTTTATTCGTTGAAAAAAGTTTATTTCTCTCTCTCTCTCTCTCTCTCTCTCTCTCTTTCTCTCTGGTTATTTCGTCACTCAGCCGTGCTCGATGCCGGAGTTCGCCAACATCCACCCGTTCGTGCCCCTGGAGCAGGCCAAGGGCTACCACCAGCTGTTCGACGAGCTCGAGCGGGACCTGTGCGAGATCACCGGCTACGACAAGGTGTCGCTGCAACCCAACAGGTCTGCGCCTCTGCACGCCGCCTCCGAGCAGGCTCCGCGTATTGCTAAGAAACACAAAACTCGCTTAACCCGGCAAACGCGAACTTCCCGGAAGGATTTAAGGGGGAGCACTCCTGCGTTAATGCCCCTCCGCGGTGGCTCAGTGGTTACGTATATAGTGAAATAGTTACGGCGCTCCGCTGCTGACCCGAAAGACGCGGGTTCGATCTCGGCCGCGGCGGTCGAATTTCGATGGAGGCGAAATTCCAGAGGCCCGTGTACTGTGCGATGTCAGTGCACCTTAAAGAACCCCAGGCGGTCGAAATTTCCGGAGCCCTCCACTACGGCGTCCCTCATAGCCTGAGTTGCATTGGGACGCTAAACCCCATAGACTAAACCAATAAACCAAACTCGTGCGTTAATCCTCAATCATGTAACCCTTTTCACGACCCTCGGTACAGCAGATTTTCACGCGATATCGTTAAAGGCCCCGTTACCAAGAAAATCTGACATCGGTATTGTGAGTGAAAATTCACGAGCATGACTCTGGCAGGTGCTGCCCAGAAAGCAAGCTTACGAGGCAGGTGGTGTGGCCACCTAGGTCACGTGACTTTGCGGCGTCATCGCTACCTGCCCAACGGAAAGTGAGCAACCTGCCCACCGTGGCAGCTGGCAGTTAAACTAATGATCAGTCGCTCGGGACCTGGGTCGCACAAGGCCCACCGCTGGCAGCACCTGCCATCGCTGGGCAGTGGCGCATCGCTTAACCGCTGCACCACTGCGCCAGGAGGGGTATTAGGACTCCCAGGGATCTGTGAATGTAAAGTAGAGGATGACCTTCAGCATATATGGGAATTAACCCGTTACGCTGTCGCGTCACACCCTGAAGGCGGAGCTTTGAGGGTCCCTTCTAATTTTTCGGACTGTGGGGAGAGTATTGAAGCGCTTCGTGCGTCAACTGTTTCCAGTGCTTGCCTGTAGGTCTCTTCCGCAGCCCAGTGTCGAATATGGCAGAACTATTTCACATATCCGTGAAACGCTTATAGGAGAGACGTTTATACGTCTCGCGCCCCATTGCCTTGGAGATGAGTCAATCTAGTTACGTATTACAGCTAGGGGGGGGGGGGGGGGGGGAGCCTAAATATTGTATTCTGTTCGGTTCATGGGCTCTTTATTGTAGGCCGTGGTTCACCGTGACCCAAAAATACATTTTTGCAAGCAACTTAGTTGCGCATTCAGTTTGATTTCTGCACTAGCTACAAATACGAAGTGCGTTACAGAACGTAGCGCTGGAAGTAAAAGGTTCCACTATAAACGCGGAACGTATTCAAGATGCCAGTGTTGATATTAGGTAGCTAAAACAATGCCTCATCTTCCATTCTTCAGCGTCATTCTCAGTTCTTTCAGTTAGAAACAGGCGAGTCTTTACACCAGGGTGTCGCTTTGGCAACAATATCTGTGACTGAGAGCCTTCTAGGGGTGAAGTCGCTTGGCTCAACACTCGGCCGTCGAAACAATTTCACTATTCCACCAGTGCAAACCTTTTTTCACATTCCATGTTCGCCGCCATTAAAGCACTGCTTGTAATCTTCCCCTTCCTCATCATCGCTTAGGTGATGTCTCGGGTTGCATTGTGCGACTCTTAATCTACGCTGGCCCTCTGATGGAGTGTGTCCATAACAGCCCTACTGCGTGCCAAGCCGTACTTACGAATAAGGTAATTGTTAGTGGAGTTGAAATTTTCCGGAAGAACAGGTTATATCGCCAGTCGTTCGCGTTAAGCGCTGAAGTTAAGCGGTGTATAGTTGCGAGTTATAAATATAGGTCGTGATTGAATACGGGCTTGCAGTCTTCTAGTGCGCGTGCTTGCTTGCAATTGTTAATTCCTCTTTGTTCCTTCCGTGGACGTGACTTTTCTTTTGTTTTGCTTTTCTGTGCTTGCAGTGGCGCACAGGGGGAGTACGCAGGCCTCAGAGTCATCTCATCTTACTTTGCCTCTAAAGGAGAGAAGCAGAGGAAGGTGAGCAAGACGCATATATCCGGCCTTGGGGAAACCGCGGGAGCTACGCTTCTGAACTACACTAGAAGAAATACATTCAAGTTTTGTTCGCGCCTTTCACGCAAAGTAGAAAGCTCCGGTTGCCAACGAAACCTGTGCTCGCTGGCGACGTTGAGGGGCGTACAAACTCTCCAACTTCCAAATATCCAAATATAAATAGAGGAAACTCACAGGGGCCCCTAATTTCATTGTGTGGGCAATGGGATAGCATTAGCGGATATTGATTCCCTTAAAGAAAGTGATCACTTCCGGTCTAGTGACGTAACTTCCCTCTAGCCAACCAGCCAATGGGAATGCTCCCTTGTGACATCACTTCCTTTCAGCCAGAGAGAATGCTCTGGTCTAGTGACGTAACTTCCCTCTAGCCAACCAGCCAATGGGAATGCTCCCTTGTGACATCACTTCCTTTCAGCCAGTGAGAATGCTCTGGTCTAGTGACGTAACTTCCCTCTAGCCAACCAGCCAATGGGAATGCTCCCTTGTGACATCACTTCCTTTCAGCCAGTGAGAATGCTCTGGTCTAGTGACGTAACTTCCCTCTACCCAACCAGCCAATGGGAATGCTCCCTTCTTGTGACGTCACTTTCTCCCAGCCAGTGAGAATCCTCCGGTCTCGTGACGTAACTTCCCTCTAGCCAAGCATCTAATGGGAATGCTCTGTTCTGGTGACGTCACTTACAATTCCAGCCAATCAGCTAATTTAGCTTCAGACGACGCGTTTCTTTCCTGATGAGACTTTTAATGCTATCGCATTAATAACTCCAAGTCACCCCAGCTGACGGGTAATCCGATTTGTTATGTTGGCGCTGTGAGCGGATACAGAGCGCCAGTAGCCTACAGCGAAACCTAGGAGCACAAGGCGACATCTCCGATAGGCCTGTGCGGTTGGCTCGCGAGCGCGTGAGAACAGCATGCTTGCGAACCCGTCGCCTCGCGCTCGAAGCTTCCACTTCAATGTGAGAAGCTGCGAAACGCCACACGCATGCGCATTTCGTTCCTGGGTCAATAACTGTATCGGTGGTGGGGGGACTGTAAATTGTATGAACTCTTCCTTGCTCTTCTGTGGTTCCCAACTGGGCGCGCACTCTGGCGTCAAGATTCAGTTGTCGTCCCTTCCCCCGTCTACCCTGGTGCTCAGGTGTGCCTGATTCCCATGTCTGCGCACGGCACCAACCCGGCGAGCGCTCACATGGCCGGCATGGCCGTGGACCCGGTGAACATTAAGAAGGACGGCAGCGTGGACGTCGCCCACCTCAAGGCAAAGGTATGAGCACGCGCATGATGGACTGTCCATAACCGTCTTCGACATCACATCATGGCTTTAGAGATCACTGCGAGCAGTAGCACAGGCGTGTGCTACTTCATGCTTATCAGCTGGTTTCTTCAGCTCAGCCGATAATAGGTCTTACTGCCCTCACTGGTTGGAACATCTGCCTCGCATACGGGAGGTGTAGTCGGATCCCCAATGCTGTCGAGTGTACACCGACCTTCCGATGGGCATGAACTTTCCTCTGGCCTCGTGTTGGACTTCACTGCAATGAACTGCTTGTAAAAATGGACCTTTGACCACACGCAAACTACGTTTTCTATGTTAGTCATGGCACTGTTTTGCCAGGCAGTCGTTGCGCCATTAAAACAACATCATCATCAAAAAGTGGTTTCAGGAGGCTTTAGGAAGACGTTCACTGCGAAATGGGTTTCGGGTTAATTTTTTATTTACTCACGAAAATGATACAAAATGAAGTACAAAGGGAGTATTTTAACAAGAGGTTCTGAAGTACAGGACTGCGATGGAACCTCCTGTACTTAAATAAAACAAGGTGTGGCATGACCGCAGGGTATCAGTTACATAACAGATTGATAAAATATAAATGGTACGTGTAACAACCGACGAACACTACAACCAATTTACAAACGACAATAAGTTGCGAGACACATGCATTCAAAAGAAACTTACTTGAACCGTAATAGCTCACTGAATTTATGTCACGGTAGCCGTTTTCATAATGTATAGAATATAAACCAGGGTTAGTTTGATACAGAAAAGGAATACTGTCAGCTTCATTACTTCGCATTACTATTTCATCCACATTGCAAATGTTACGGGAATGTCAACATCGGATTAGCGACTGTTTCCCCACATGTGAACGACATTGTATGTTTGGATTGACGTATGTGTAAGCATCGTTTCCTCACCGACCTGTATAGATTGCAGTTCCAAGGTAATCAAACCGCATCGATAACGGCGAGATTTTGTGAACATTTCTTTAAAGGAAGACACGTGACAAGAAAGCAAAACTGACTTCACCAAGACATTGAAACAAAACACCCGTGCATCAGGATAAGAGTTGACCCATGTTTTTATCTAACCAAACATAGCAAGTTCGCGGCTGCACCTCTGCGGCTCCCTTTGGCGTACCTCTGATCATGATAGCGATTACTGCAGCGGTACCAAAAGCATGCATAAAAATATTCGTGTACCTCTTGCCTCTCATCAGATCACAATTGTTCGTTTATGGTGGTATTACCGACCTTCGTAGAAAATATGGCGCGAAGGAAACGCGTTTAGCAGCTCTTCAAATTGAATCTTTTTCCATGTTTTTCAGTTGGACCAGCATGGAGACAAGGTTGCCTGCATCATGATCACTTACCCGTCCACGAATGGAATCTACGAGGAGACCATCTGGTGCGAACTTTCAAAATTACATCTCTCTGCTGCCACTAGCCATACGCCATGCTGCATAATATAGTTGAAGCTATAGGATTGGATCCATTTCCTTTTTCCTTCTTAATTATTTTCATCGGAACTACCTCTGAGCGACTTAATGAAATCGCCAGCAAACTCATCGCCGGCACGTTTCGCTCCGTTGTAGATCCTATGTTAGGTTGTAGTGTATTTTAAAAGGTCTAATTTGACTGACAAAACATGATGTAAAGTTTTGTGCGTTAATTTAAGTTTGCGCACTTAACGCTGTCACTGTAAAACGAGGACAGTGGAATAGAGATCATTGTGCGGTCTGTGCGCCCTTTCATTGGCATCTTGTTCAGTACCATGGTACTGTAACACGAAATTACGTATTACAGCAGCTGACACAAAGGATAAGTCCATTAGAACAACTAGCACAAAAAAGGAATCTTTTGATAAAAATCTGTTGAAAACTTTTCTACACCTTGTGGTTGGCGCATGATGGCCTTAGTTTATTATGTGCCATTAAACCCCACACACCAACACAACAAAAAGAAAACGGGACGAGAGAAGGACACTCCCGTTTCTTGCGCTAGCTGTTTTCTTGAAGAACCAATAGCCCGAATTCACGCCTTAGCGATGATAATTCGTTGTTCTGGTAATTCTTCATTGTGGTCGGAATACTAAAGAGTTTATTCCTATCTCATAATTTTGCTCTGCAGCTGGCTAGGAAACAATGACCGTTAGTCCTACCTGCTTCTTCCCGAATCGCTTCGAAACACTTTAGTATTGCCAGTATGGCTAGCGCATTCACAACCACTTGAGGTGAACAAAGCTCCGGCGATTTTGTTATCCTGTGCTCGGTAAGCGCGGCTTAAAGGTGAAACTGCTCAAATACAAAATATCCATGTCGCGCTACCATCCCTAAGGATACGTTCCATATTAGCCGCTCGTATGCAATTACGGGAATATGGAGTCCATAAAATATGGGCAAATATATAGAAATCACTGTCTTTCGTGCGGAGGCCAGAAGCATTTCACATAATTCCATAAAATATCCATACAGTGCGCACGACGTCATATGAAATCCCCAAGATTCCGTATATGCTTTCTATATAGTCCATATCGACTCTATATGATCCATACTGGACTCTATATAATCCTTGTGGAAGCATATGGGACTCGTATATGGAAACATTCAGTAGGGATGGCTGCGCCGGGTAAACAAAATCTAAAGTACATACGCTTATCTCATTTGCTGCTCTATTTATACGTGACGAAAACCTTAAAGGTGCACTGAAGAGGAATCTGAACTCGTCTTTTTTGCCGCGGGAACTCAATCTGCACGTTCCGAGCATTTTTAGAAACTTCGATTCATTGCCCTGTGTGGTTGATTTCCCTAATTAAATCGAATTAACGTCCGGCTCCCGCCTTTTTTTTTAATTCTCCCCCGTACGGTGGGCGGAGTCGACCAACGCGTGGGGTGCCTTTCAGCCAGTCCCGCGGCGGCTTGCCGCTCTGCCATCGGAGGAGTAATACGTAGTAGTCCGTAGAAGTAAATAGTCCGCGCGTATTTTTATTTCTGCGGGCTTATTTTGCGGCTATATTATCTGCTAATGAAACTATTTATTCACGGAAACCTAAAAAACAAAATAAAGCGAAAGCAAAGCCTCCACAGAGCTGGCTGCAAGGCACTCCACGCGTTGGTCGACTCCGCCCACCGTACGAGGGAGAATTCAAAAAAAAAAAGGCGGGAGCCGGACGTTAAAGGGACCATGAAAAGAATTAAAAGACGCTTGTAAATGTTAGAAGTTATGCTCAGAAGCACTGACACCAAGTATGAGTCTTCGGAACTGAGCCGGCAATTTATTATGGCTTTTTAAAAATCGCGTTTTTTAAAATTCGCGGGCCGATTGGTGTCTTCGTAGGGAGCGATTTTGAAACCAAAACCGGGAAAACAGACGTCACTAGTCCCATGACGTCGGTAGGCCACCACACGCTGTCATTCGCTCGAGCCGCGGCAGCTACGACGTCACGGGCACACTTCCGGTAGCGGTGAAAATCGTCTGCTCGAGGCGCCGCGCGACCCCCTCGGGCAAGCGCGGGCCAGGGCATTGCCTTCACGCATATGTTTCCAATTTACCTCTGCCGCCTCTTTCTGCCGGTAGTTCGGGAGCAAAGAAAGCGCCGAGACCGGAGAGACGCTGCCGACGCACGCTGCTCCTCGGGAGTGCGACAACCGGAAGCCGTAAACCGAACGTCAGCGAATGACGTATTCATGGGCGGAGCCCAGTCCCGGAGCTGTTTTCTTTATTTTTTCTTGGTGCTCCGCGCGTATGAGTTGAGGGGGGAGAGGAGGAGCGTGATTTTTAATCGTCTATAACTTCGTTGTTATTCATGCTAGCTCGAAAATTCTTTCGCTGGGGTGACGAGTGATGAATTGCCTATCTTTACGTAATCTCAATTAATTTGTTTCATAGTCCCTTTAATTCTATTTAATTAGGAAAATTAGCCACACAAGGCAATAAATCGAAGTTTCTAAGAATGCTGGGAACGTGTAGATCGAGTTCCCGCGGCAAAAAGACGAGTTCAGATTCCTCTTCAGTGCACCTTTAACACAGCAGACCCACAGTTCCTTCCCTGCACCTAACTTCTTTCGCTGCCGTTTCTCAGCGGGGTCGCACGAACCGCAAAGCAGCTTTCTTTGCCAAAGTCGCGGTACAGCATACTAAGAGGAATGGTGTTCTATTCAGTGTTGCTGTTAAGCTTCGCCTGTAAGAGTGGAGCGCGACAGCGTCTTGCAGCGCTGCCAGGGAGTCCATAGAACGCCATCGCCCGTTCGGTTCTACGCCTTGCCCGTTGGAGAAATGGAAAATTGTTTGTTTTTTGAGCAAAGGAAATGACGCAGTAATAGTCGCCCGTTCCCACGATTATAGGTCGCTGGTTCGAATCTCTGCCGTGCGATAGGCTCTAACTTAATGCAGTAATTTTATTCTGCACGAAACGCTGAATCGTATGGCACCATCCGGAACATTCTCCGGCAAACGGTTGGCATGGTACGATTTTTTCGGACGAGCGGTGTCGACAACTAGAACTACGTCGCCGACGACTTTTACCCGCCGCGGTGGCTCAGTGGTAAGGCGCTCGTCTACCGAGCCGGAGTACCCGGGTTCGAACCCGACCGCGGCGGCCGCGTCTCGATGGATGTGAAACGCAAGAGGCGCCCGTGTGCTGTGCGTTGTCAGTGCACGTTCAAGATCCCCAGGTGGTCGAAACTATTCCGGAGACCTCCACTATATGGCACCTTTCTCTCTTTCTTCTTTCACTCCTACCTTCCTCCCTTCCCTTACGGCGCTGTTAAGGTGTCCGCCGATATATATGAGACAGATACTGTGTCATTTCCTTTCCTCAAAAACCAATTCACCAATTCACGGCTTTTCGACCGAACGAGCTGTATACGCTCTCGCTTAAAAAGGAAGTATGAATCAGCAGGAAATCGTTTCATGTGTGTTGTGCATATCGCAGCGACGTCTGTGACCTGGTGCACAGCGCGGGTGCCCAGGTGTACCTGGACGGCGCCAACATGAACGCTCAGGTAGGCGTCTGCCGGCCGGGAGACTACGGCTCGGACGTCTCTCACCTGAACCTGCACAAGACCTTCTGCATACCGCACGGAGGCGGAGGGCCTGGTATGGGGCCCATCGGAGTGTGAGTGAGCTGGCTGTTGTTACGGAACCATTTTTGTCCAGAAGCCGTACCCTTAAACCAGGTACGAACTGAGGTGGCATGATTTTCGGACCGAGCCACGTTTAACGATTTGAAAAGGTTTCATGTTAAGTAGTTACCTGCTGTTCAGTTACGCAACAACTGACCACAGAACGTCTTACTAAAGACCTGGGCTTCATTTCTCGAAGGCTCCGGACTCTATACAGAAGGACTTAACGGTAAAACTGCCGGTTTTTTTCGTTGACTCATCTGTCCGCGGGGATGATACGTTTGCATTTAGGTAGGCACAAAGGCGCTCGGCCGCATCATGTTTGACGTCATCGCCATGATCATTTAAGGACTTCTCTGCGCTCTTTTCTAGATAAACCATTTCACGCCTGAAAGATCCTGCCCCGCTGGCCGCCACTGTCAGGCTCTACTTCTATGAACGTTTTCTTCACCGCAGGGTGACCACTCTTGCAACAAAAAGGCCGTTAGTTACCCTTAGGTTCACTTCCGTTCGTCATAAATGAGCGCAATGCCACCTGTAAGCTTTTAATGCTTTCAGTAGTCTCATAGCTGCAGCATCTTGTTTCTTAATAAAACATGGTGAAATGGTCTTTGTCTTACATGGTTGCTCGTCAAAGACACTGCAGATGAACACAACGGACAATAAAACTGAAGAAAAGGCACAAGGCGTTGTTCCATGGCATTTGATTTTTCCTTGTTTCCCTCTTATGGTCCTCTGTGTGCCTGAGCTTTCAGTTCGAAGTAGCGGGATCGGGCGTGGAGCTGTGTACGTCATTGGCAGTGTTGCTCGTGATGTTCCACGAACTCGAGACCTCTGATGCACGGCGCCGTACTTGTTCCCCCGCAGGAAGGCCCACTTGGCTCCGTTCCTTCCGTCGCACCCCGTGGTGGACCCGTGGTCCTTAGGGGGAGCCGGCCAGAACTCGTTCGGCGCCGTGTGCGCCGCCCCGTGGGGCTCGTCGGCCATCCTGCCCATCTCGTGGGCCTACATCAAGATGATGGGCGCCGAGGGGCTGCGCAGGGCCACCGAGGTGGCCATGCTCAACGCAAACTACATGCGCAAGCGACTCGAGGACCACTACAAGGTGCTCTACCTCGGAAAGAACGGTACGCTCTTTGCCCCAAAGCCTGTACCTCATGGACTTGGCAGCACAATCTTTGTTGTGGTTCAAGGTGGTGGCTGTCTCGCCCGCTTTGTCCATGTTTCCTCAAGAACACGAAACCGCGCTTAGAGACGAGACAAGCAAGTAGACATCGTAAGGAGCTGGCCGAAGTGCTGTAAGAAACAAATGGACAGAACACAAGGGGCAAGGATGAGGCGTACAGCACCTGCCATCTGTCCTCATGCGGTCTCAATGGGCTTAAGACTGGAGGCTTGCCTAGGCGATGTGGTGTGCTACCGCTGTCGCTTGGTTCTTGAGGATAGCAAAAGCCTAAGAATTTTTTTTGCATGTTTCTTCTACGCAGTAGACTCGGCCCTTAGTTGCATACTGCTAATTGCACAAAAATCGGAAAAAATTGACGCTGTACTACAGAGCTGCTTCATGTGCTACCCTCCGCTGTGATGCCTGCGAACCATGGACCGCATATCACGGAGGCTGTCTACATGAATCGTGGCACAGTCACCCGCTAAGAACTTAGAGCAGCTATAACACTCTCGCTAGCATGTCCAATCTCGTATTTTTTTTTTTTTGGGGGGGGGGGGGTGCTGTTCTGTTCAGTGTTCTGATATCTTGCTCTTAACTTATGGCGAATGGTTGAGGCTAACGTTGTTTTGAACAGGCCTGGTCATCAGCCGCGTTACATTTCCGCAAGATTCGCTCGCTGGTTGATTTGGCTCGACGCAGGTTGCCTTTTCATTGCGGAAATCTTTCATGGCTGCAAAGACAATGTGCCGCAGGTTTTCAAACTAAATGATAGCTTTTCTAGGAGCAGGACTGAATTTCCCAGGGCTGATTAGAGAAGCGTCATTCCTAATAGATCCTTTCTTTTCCATGCCTCTCGCTGCCGAAGGCTTCGTCGCCCACGAGTTCATCCTGGATATGCGGGACTTTAAGAAGACCACCGGCGTGGAAGCCATGGACATCGCCAAGAGGCTACAGGACTACGGTATGCGAAGTGCCGCTTGGTCTCGCAGAATCGACCTATACACGACGAAAACGTCAGTTGGTAATATCTTAGATGGAATTTCTAGCAGGAAGTGAACTTCACAGGTGGTACGAACGTACCAAGGGGATAACCAGTGGCCTGCTAGCGTCGCAAAGTGGATTAGTGATGAAGGAAAACACTGTGATGATGGCACAGGCCCAGGTATATCGAGAAGGTTAGCAAGCTTGTTGGTATCAAGCTTGTTGGTTTGTTTTGCCAGAAGCGCTTTCGTAGAACGAAAGCGCTTAAGAAAAGGCATGGCTTAAGGATTAATAAAGAACTTCGAACTGTTCAACAGTTAACCATCCTGTTAGGAAGAAACACGGGGAAAACTTTTGCTATTCGGTGCTGTCAAATAGCATGCATCACGCAATCTTAAAATTCTCGTTTATGGTTGTTGGGTTTAACGTCCCAAAGCGACTCATGCTACACATTCTATTGCTATCATTCGTTACACAAGATCGGGGCGACTCGAGTCATTATTGCTTGCACGCGATGAAGTTCACATGTAACAATATTATTTTTTGTATTACTCCGACGCTAAAAGGCAGTCCCAGTGTACGTGTTTCAGGAATGTCGTTTAGTGGCCTTAGGTGTATACCGGTTTAGGCTGGCAGCACGTATACGATATGTGTGGGATGCTGCCAACATCTGAAAGCGTTTATTCTGGACGTTAACTTAATTTATCCGTCTTTCTTTCTCCGAAGGCTTCCACGCCCCTACGGTGTCCTTCCCCGTCAGCGGCTGCCTGATGGTGGAACCCACGGAGTCCGAGGATAAGCAGGAGCTCGACCGGTTCTGCGACGCCATGATCTGTGAGTAATTCACTTTGCATTCAGCGGGACAGTGCAGAAGCCAGCAGGAATGAGGAGCGGAGGTTGCAGAGAAGAAATACACGACATGGGATTCTGTCATACCTTCTCTTTTCTTCGTACTTTATTTCGTTCATGTCAGTCTTCATAACCAGTGGTAATCTGACGACCTAGTCTGGCACATTTACAGCCTGACCCGCTTCACTCACTTTGTCTTTGCAATTCCTGAAGCGAACCTGCTCGTTTTAAGTCTAGTTGCCTGAAGCCCCGACGCGGTGGCTCAGTGGTTATGGCGCTCGTCTGCTGGCCCGAAAGACGCGGGTTCGATCCCGGCCGCGGTGGCCGAATTTTGATGGGGGCGAAATTCTAGAGGCCCGTGTGCTGTGCGATGTCAGTGCGTGTTAAAGAACCCCAGGTGGTCGAAATTTCCGGAGCCCTTCACCACGGCGTCTCTCATAGCCTGTGTCGCTTTGGGACGTTGAACCCTCCTAAACCTAAACCTCTAGTTGCCTGAAGTTAGGTTTCTCTCCCTGCATTGCACTTATAATTAAAGTGTGCAGCTTATATATAACGTTCTCGCAATCACAGGCAGTAGCAATCTACAAGTAGCTTAATTTTTTATGTATTAGTACATTAAACTGTGATGGCTCTCAGCCACTTAGTTTCAAATGCCGATGGACAATGAGAGGAGGCCTTGACGTTATGTGATCAAACTGCATTTTGCTCACGATTTAAAACTCCTTGCTCTGCTAATGCATGATCCAGCACACATTCGTGGAGTTTTAACTGGTAAAAGTTGAGAACCCGGCAAAAGCGCAGAGTACCGCTGGATTGCAGTACTAGAAAATGTTCGTTTCTAATAGTGTTAGTTGTTAATGCCAGTCCCCACCCGCGTCCGCCTCTTCGAATATCATGGTCGGCGTCACGTGACTCGCTGTCGCAGTATACTCATTTAAATTTGCCAGTTAAAGGGCCATGCTACGTATTAATATCAACTAGTCACGCGATCTAATTAAAGCGTCACATGATGGTCACTCTTTGCGCATGCATGACCCCCCCCCCCACCTTACCCCATTAAAGCTGGCTGTGGAACTGATGTCACAAGATGCGAACTCCCCCTCAACCTTTTTTTTTTCTTTAACTCCTGCCGTACGCGCTGAATTAATCGTCCGAATAAATTTCGAGTGACACCTTCGGTACCTGGAACCTGAAAGAAGTTGGCGCTGAGCGAGAACGTGACAGAGTGCGTAGCAGACCCGCTGACAGGTGAACCTGCATTTGTGACAGTCGGCTTCTCTGTCGGGTCTGGTTTACCATTGTGCGAATAGCGTTGCAGACGTCACCCCCATAAATTTACCAACTCTGGCCGTTGTCGTCAAGTTACTGTTCTTTCTTCCGTTCCGCCAATGATTGTAACCTGCGTATCAGTCGGCAGCGAACTATTTGAAACGCTAACCAACGGCTGTCTTCTGTGCAGTGATTCGGCAAGAAATTCAAGACATCGAGAACGGCAAATTCGACATGAAGGCCAACCCTCTCAAGGTAAACGCATGGATTAGTAAAACGTTACAACCTCTAAAGCATAGCAAAAATATCCAGCCTTTTGACAATCAAGGCAAGGGAGTGTGACTTCTCGCGTCCGTCGTAGTTTCAGAAGACCGCTTTATCGATGCTTTTTTTCTCTCTCCTCGTTCGCCGCGGCGTTTCCAGATGGCGCCGCATCCCCAGAAGGTTGTCATCAGCTCCAAGTGGGACCTTCCCTACACGAGGGAACAGGCGGCGTTCCCAGCGGTGAGTGATGGACCCACGTGCAAGCTCTTTCATTTTCACCTTCGCGCGAGCACTTGGGTTGCTTGCCTGAGCGGAAATGACCATTGAAGCTAACAGCAATCAACCACTATCCCCGCTAAACTCGATTATTCGGCGTTAACTTTCTGTGACCCTTAAATGAAATTAAATGACCTGTCGTTGTGTAAATCGTCTCAAGCTACCCGGTTGTAGCAGTTAAGAAAACACGAAGACGCCCTTCGGTGCGACAGCGTTAAGTGACGGCGACAATAGGAAGTTTTGTCCCAACCTTACGGTAAGCACGGTAACTGCAACAACTGTTATACCGTACGGTAAACTTGGCTACGCAACCCTGGCAACGGTAGCAACGGCAACGCGTTACCGATTTGCCGTACGGCTGTCCGGCTATGCTAAAACGGTCTGCTTTCTAATGCCGTGGCGTTTCAAAACTGTGATTGTTTTATGCCGTCATGAAGACCTGAAAAAAAAACACTACGGTAGTGACATCTAATCTTCCTTCTGTCCTGTTCCCACGCCCTTCGAAGTTGTTTTCTGTGCCATTTCATGGCTCGACGGTAGCGGCACTTGGACCGCTGTTCTAGTAACAATACGAAGATGCAGGATGCGTAGTATTTTTTTTAATTTCACGCGCCCCTGACTGCACCCCGCTTCTGCTCGCTTCGCGCAATCTTTGACGTCATCGGCTGGTGTTCGAAATCGTGAAGACGACCCAAACGTTTCGAAACGTCTCTCAGACGTCACGAAGACATGCGGCTGGTCTATCATATGTGGCGTGCGCTTGGGACACTGCCTACGGAAGCGCTGCCCGATAGCATCCGCAGGTCTTTACGTACAAACTTGATGGACAGAATTTGATAGCGTGTATGCCAGCTGGCGAATATGCAAATGTTGCAAAAAGAAAGAAAGAGACAGGAACATTTGCATTGGTTGCCAAATGCATGCAGGCTTTAGTTGTTTATTTTTATTTCATGGAACTTCAAAGCAGTTGTCATTACTTCTGTTTTATTGATTTCAACATTTTCTTTTTTCATGCGAAAAGACTCCACGAACACTTGCTGTGACAAGACCCAAAATAGGTCCCTTTACCAGTAATAATGCAGTCCTTAAATAAGTCTACAGTAAGCATTATTGCTACCATGTCTTCCACATTCATCGTACTTTATGCAAAAACAAATTTCGAAGCAAGGCCTGTTTTGAAGAAAAATTACATTTAGTTTCACGTGTACCAATTGTGGACATTGGTAATTGAAAGATTAATGCGGCCTTTGTAACTCTTCATCTACTTAATGTCGACTTGCATATCCGATATGTGATGTGTTTGGTTTAGATTAATGCTTTTACCGATATCTATACGACCATAAGAATTTTCAGACTGTAGCTTCTGCGCCGGATAGACAGTCTTCCAGCCAATAATGTCGCGAATTCCCGAGCTCTTCATAGTAATCTTCTAACACCCAGTTACAAACCTTGCAGCGCATTTCCGTGCCTTTTCCAAACTGGAAGGAATACATTGTTCGGCTCTCCTTACTCTACAGCTGAATTTGGAAGATGGGGATGATGAATAAAAAGGAAAATGCAGCACGCGAAGGTCAAGTTCTTGATAAAATTCAGGGGATTGTTTTGGCATTCGGTGAGAAGTCGTTTCTACAGCAATATCACCCAGTGTTTCGAGAGTATATTGCATTTAATTTGTAGCGAAAGCTACACTAGGACAGCTAATACACATTTCGCTGTGAGCCTCCGAACGACCTTGAAATGACCTAATTCGCCGTGGGCCTCCGAATGTCCTTGAAACGACCTTGAGGTAGGTAATGGTTGTACATCTGCCTTACCATGTAAGGTCCACCCTGGTGCTGCACCACTTAACCTTGACCTTTGATCCTTCAAGTTGTCAGTAGACGGCGGTAAGAAGCCACGTGGTAATTGCGTGGTGTCACGTGATTCAGTTTATAGCTGTGACGTCAGGGTATGGGGTATATATACCGGAGCAATGCGTTCTTCTTTCGCTACGTGGAAACTCGGTTCAGCAGAGTTGAACCACTCGTCTTTTTAACGAGCATTAGAAACCTCAATGGGCCGAAATGCTTTGTCGGTCATGAAATTCGCCCATTGACTGGAAGGAAGTGGCGTCACCAGACCGGAAATAACGTGACTTCCGGTAAAGGCATTCACAACTGGTGATGCTATCGCACTGCCAACTCATAATGGATTGTCACTGCGATTTTTTTTTCGTCTGTTTCGTGCAGAAGTTCGTCACGCCCGAGACGAAGGTATGGCCGACGGTTGGTCGCATCGACGACATCTACGGCGACACCAACCTGATGTGCAGCTGTCCACCCATGGAGACGTACGAATCGCTCTAGTCACCCCCGAGAGTCAGTGTGCCCATCCCCTCCTTATTTGACAATTCTTTCAAGGTGTTATCTCGACGTAAGCGCCACCGCAGTGCCGCATGGTGCGAGCAAGAGACTTTATATTCTCCGCACGCAGCCCACCAAGTCGTCCGGCGGAGTGAACGGTTGAAGGTCTTCGCTGACTGTGCGACGGCGACACTAAATTCGTGCTTTTTATTTTCATCTATAACGGAGAGTAATGAGAGTCATCTTCAATGACTGTTCTTCATTTCGTGGCCAAGAAGAGACTACGCTTATCTTTGCGGCACGGTGATGGAATCTTCCAGGCCTGGTTCAAACATGATAGCGCAGTTGTTGCTTATCAGCGCTATGCAATCTATTTGCGAGCCCATGGCTTATAGTGGCACGCTGATGTGATGATACAAGAGAAATTATTTCGATAGAACTCGAAACGTTTTTGTGGACATACGCTGCGCCTCTAAATGATCGACTATCTTCTGCGCTTAATTTTGTAAAGTGAAAGAACCGCCATGCTTCCTACTGCGCGGAGCAAACTGCGCGCCGATTTCTTCACGTGAATCTGTAAATTATAATTGTTGTAAATAAACCGTATTCCAGTGGTCTGACGTATACGGGACTGCGTGTGTGCCTGATTACGAGGCAAAACCATGGTGTCCACTTTGTCGCGTTTCAGACGTGCCTACTTGATGCTGATACGATGCGTTAGCCAAACGCTATTGCTGGGGGTGCATTCACGCTGTCCGTCTATCACGTGTGGTTTAACTAGGTACGGACTCCATTCCAGCCTGTCCTGTGAGAAAATGTAAAAAAAAAACTGAGATCATTGCCGCGACCCGCATTGGAGCAATGCGAAAGCAAAGTGTCCGCATACTATGTCGACGTCCGTGGCTGTTCTGACGTCCGTGTACTATATCGACGACCATGGCTATTTTGACTTCTGTGTTTTTTCGCGTTTCTTTAACTCTTTATACCTCACCAACCAAATTTCTCCCACGGCAACATTTCATCACACACTATCTCTCACAATCGCACTTTCATACATTTATCTTCAGACAACGACGCAGTCGTGGGGACAAAACTGCGCACACTTTTTACTGATGCGGCAGAGCCACATAATGCTCTGGTATTAGTGTATGTGTTACTACTACTATCCCTACAGTTCCTCAATATACACTGTCGATTTTGTGTGACCGCAAGTCAATGTCACACCAAATTTAGTAGCCTAGTCCGGCCGACGCAAGAGTGATCGAGCTTCACATATCACTTCGAAGCGCATATAAATTCTTGCACGTGGCACATATACCTTGTAAGAAACGGTCGAGGGTATTGGTATTGAATGGTATTGCGTACGAGATCCATTTGTCTCGTACGCAAAATTCACTCTTTATACGCCTGCTAGGGCATATCTGTAAAGTGATCGAGTCACACCTTCGTCTCCCAACTGCCCGGAATACCACGCCAACCTTCCCCACTCTCTCTCTCTCTGAATGTCATACAGTCACCACATTACCCCTACCCATCCCCTAGTTCATGAAGTGTGCATGGCTCGCCTCGGACAAGTCGCACATCAATTGGCCCTCGAGCGGCAAACCCGCTACAAACTTAGCGGCTGACGGCTGACACAAAGCTGCATATTAAAGTGTATGCTCACTCTCGGTATTGTTGCTTCCGGCCTTTGAGGTGAGGTGCCACCCACGTAGTACCTGCCGCGGTGACTCAGTGGTTACAGCGCTTATCTCCTGAGCCAGAGGACGCAGGTTGAATCCCGACCGCTGCTGCCGTGTTTCGATGGCGGTGAAATCCAAGGTGCCCGTATTCAGTGGGATTCGAGTTGGCGTTTGAGGAATCACCCGGTGGTCTGTTCTCTCATCAGGACACACGCTTGCGCAAGAGATAACCCTCACGTGGGTTCGTGGGCATGCCTCGATCCCTGGCAATCAGCGCGTTCATGCGCTGCCTCGAAAACTATCCCTCCGGGCCCCGGAAGATCGTACGCCCAAACCCACGCAGGAAACCTTGCGGGCTCTACTTGCGTAGCATCAAATCTCCATTACAAAAACATCCGCGTCACCCTCTTACCGCCTCACCATACACTAGATTCAAAACACACTTTGGCTGGCAGCAGCTGCAGACAGACTGCTACATCTAACCTTACCTCCGTCATCGACACCACCCTAACTTGACCATCCCACTCCCCTCAACATGTGAGGTGGCCAAGGTCACCCTCATGCAGTACATGGGGGAAAGCCCCCAACCCATGACAGTTCCCCCGATACCCAAACCATCGCCCTCCTCATAGGAGGCCGCTCTGTGGACTGCTCAACCAGCTGGCCAAACATGGCTAGCGGACAGAGCTGTCCATTAGGCTTAGGCCCGTGGACTCTTGGACAAGCAGGAGCGCACCGTTTGTGACCTTTTGTTCTTTTCCTAAAATAAAGTTGTTCCTCCTCCTCCTCATCCAGGTGGTCTAAATTATTCTGGAGCCCCCCACTACGGCGCTCTTCCTCTTTCTTTCACTTAATCCTTCATTCCTAGCCTCGCGGCGCAATTGAGAGTGAAGTGAAACCGTTACTGCACATTTCCTTTCTTCAAATAATTTTCATTCCCATCCGCAGTGCTACAACAGTTCCTTCATGGCAGACGGTGTTTATGCTTCGGCTGTTGGCTCTTGTGAATTGCCCTTACGCATATGGCTGCGGGTAAAGGCAACGCACTTAAGCTCAAAACAATCAATACAGGAAGTGTCGAGACATTTTTACCAGCTAACCAAAATAGTTATTACGTCGCTTCTGTTTGAACACTTAATTAAAACATGTTGCACGTTCCTCAAATAAGAGATACCCACGCTTTCGGTTTAAGTTCGTGCTTCTTCAGAGCTGAGGCGTGGCATAGTTCTTAGATTATTTGAAGACTAATCAGCGTAACAGCATGGAGTGTCCCCATCCACCTTGGTCGTTGCCTGCCAGAACTTTGTACGGCCTTGCACTCTTCCACTTTCAGAGACAAGCAAGGGCTCTTTTTTATCAGCAAATGACCTTGCATGGACGGCTCCCAAGCTAGCGAGTGTTATGGAAACACGGCTTTTGAATAATTCGTTCCTCTCTTTTAAAGTTAAGCGACGACCCTTAAGCCTCCATTGTACGGGAGGAGTATGTTTGAATGTTCGTGTGTGTGTGTGTGTGTGTGTGTGTGTGTGTGTGTGTGTGTGTGTGTGTGTGTGTGTGTGTGTGTGTGTGTGTGTGTGTGTGTGTGTGTGTGTGTGTGTGTGTGTGTGTGTGTGTGTGTGTGTGTGTGTGTGTGTGTGTGTGTGTGTGTGTGTGTGTGTGTGTGTGTGTGTGTGTGTGTGTGTGTGTGTGTGTGTGTGTGTGTGTGTGTGTGTGTGTGTGTGTGTGTGTGTGTGTGTGTGTGTGTGTGTGTGTGTGTGTGTGTGTGTGTGTGTGTGTGTGTGTGTGTGTGTGTGTGTGTGTGTGTGTGTGTGTGTGTGTGTGTGTGTGTGTGTGTGTGTGTGTGTGTGTGTGTGTGTGTGTGTGTGTGTGTGTGTGTGTGTGTGTGTGTGTGTGTGTGTGTGTGTGTGTGTGTGTGTGTGTGTGTGTGTGTGTGTGTGTGTGTGTGTGTGTGTGTGTGTGTGTGTGTGTGTGTGTGTGTGTGTGTGTGTGTGTGTGTGTGTGTGTGTGTGTGTGTGTGTGTGTGTGTGTGTGTGTGTGTGTGTGTGTGTGTGTGTGTGTGTGTGTGTGTGTGTGTGTGTGTGTGTGTGTGTGTGTGTGTGTGTGTGTGTGTGTGTGTGTGTGTGTGTGTGTGTGTGTGTGTGTGTGTGTGTGTGTGTGTGTGTGTGTGTGTGTGTGTGTGTGTGTGTGTGTGTGTGTGTGTGTGTGTGTGTGTGTGTGTGTGTGTGTGTGTGTGTGTGTGTGTGTGTGTGTGTGTGTGTGTGTGTGTGTGTGTGTGTGTGTGTGTGTGTGTGTGTGTGTGTGTGTGTGTGTGTGTGTGTGTGTGTAAGCAACCTCTCGGCAATCTCGCAGTTGGCACCAATAAAAAAAAATGCGCTTAATTTTACAAACAGCTTGTTTTTTTTTTCATCCTATAGTCTAGTAGTCGTTGCGCACGTCTTGGCAGTAACTCCTTCGGATTCCAGGCTGTCTGCAAAACGAGCGGCCACTTCCTGAATGCCGGTGGTCCGCTACACACGCACACGTTCGTTCCCTCACTCCGTGCCTGTCTTGCTATCGCCATGCAAAGCTCGCTTTCACAGTGAATGACGTGATGAAAACACAGCAAGTATGAGCAAAAAAGGAACCCCAGATGAGATAGAAGAAAGATCTCTGTGCTGCGGGCGTGCCTCCGCACACGCCCGCGCGCCGAGCTTCGATAAGACCGCGCCTTCGTCTCTTCAGTGAACTTGGCCTTCCGTCAGCGTCGAGGAAAGAACGTTAACCCGCCGATGCGAGGGGACAGGCGAGGTCGGGGAGGGGGTTGTGGACGCTGCTGTTGACGAGGCGTGCAGGGGTGATAACTGTACCAAGATATGCGTCAGCCATCGACTTTATCTCCTTGAAAGACAGAACAGCCTACCCTCTACAGCAGTGACCAGTTGGGTTTGCTTTTCTACGCACCCTATTGCGCACGAGAACAACCCTTGCAGCTAATCTCAAGAAAATTACATAAAGCGCAAGAAACGGACAGCAGATAAGACGCAAACAGATGAGCCACCAACTAGCCCCTACCAAAATTTTGATCGCTTACAGCTAAGTTGGTTGACAACCGTGCATCTTTCCGTATTACCGCAGAATGCTTTCTTTCAAGAATATATTCATTCTGTAAGCATTTCTACTTTTCTAGAATGCTGGGTTGTCCTGTCGGTCCCTTTGCATTTAAAAACCATCTGAAAAGAAGAACGCACATGACCAGAGTAAAAACGGCGTTCAAAGCGGCTTGAAGCATGCAGGCACTGGTCGATACCAACGAGCGTTTTCAGCCTATACACACGTATCGGCTTTGGAGTTTGCCGACACATCAGTACCAATTTCTTCACTCACTCGACCCACATCTTAGATCAAGACTCTCACCCAGAATTCCTCGCCATCTGGAAACACTTTATCACCGACTTCGTCTGACTGGTGCATATGGTTTTGGACAAATGAACAGTCCGCACTGTGACAACTGTGCCTCGATAGAAACTGTGGAACATATCCTGTTTGAGTGCCCTGCGTGTGCTAACGAGCGTGCGTACTATGAACATTGCATGCAGAAGCTCTGCCCAGTGCCCCTAACAATGGACAAAGTTTTAGGTCCCTTAGCCTGCCTTAGGCAACAGAGACTTGCAATGAACTTTCTTTTTACATATTTAAAAGACATTGGACATCTCGATAAGCTCTAAATTCGCTTGCACGTTACCTTCATGCATTCTTCATGCAGTGAACTTCGTCAGACCATTCGTCGGGCTATGCACTGCATTATTCCATAGGTTACATCAATACTCGCCGTTGCATCCTTGATACCCATTTCATGGCTGCATTTTATCTTCGTTTTTTTTACCTTTTTCAAACTGCTCTCCTTCTGTCTTTATCTCCCAAATTCCCCTCCCTACGCAGAGTAGCATGCCTGCGATTTTTTAACGCCGGCTAAATTCTCTGCTCTTCATTAAAGAGTTTCTCTCTCTCTCTCTCTTTCAGCCTATACACATAAGCTCTCAGCAGGAAATGCATCCCTCATTTTCCGCATCGGGTCCAAATGGAGAGAGTTACGTGTAGAAGGCGTACACTGCTGCAGAAACAGCTGCCACAGCTGTTTGGTGGCCGCTGCATTTCGTCGGATGCGAAATGCACAAGACACCCAGGTGGTTTGCGATGTCAGTGCACGTAAAAAAAACCATAGGCAGCTCTCCACTATGGCGTCCCTCGTAGCCCACTTGCCGCTACGGGACGTTGTTAAAACCCCGGTGCATATGCTACGACCATTCCTGTGGGAACGACTGCAGTTCTATAGTTCCGCTTCGCTGCTTTTTATTTCCGCACAAACCATGTCGGTCCTCCAGCAGGGAGTATCCGGCAAGCTTGTCTGAAGAGCACGCCGGGAGTGCTTTCTTTCCTTCATGACGTCGGGCGATATAAATTAGAATGTTTTATTAACATGCAAGCACTCATTGCCTCCCCATTAACGTCGCACAAGCATACCTTTCATTTTCAGTTTCCACGGAAAAGCAGTACATAACTTTGGTTCTCAAGTGATAGCTAAGTGTTTCTTTTATGTTCCTCAGACCTGTACATTCAACGTCATGGTTTTCATGGCGCTTATCAGCCCTGACTGGTGTCTGACCATTGGTCATGGCTGCCGGAAATAGACAGCAGAGTAGAAGATAAACTCTATCCAGAAAAAAGAGGCGTTACGAGTATGCTGCTGTACATGACAGTGATAGTAAGAAACTTAGTCTGAGTCGTGCAGTAGGATGTGAAGGCAAGCAACCGGCGTCACCCAATCCGCTAGCTCCGAACAAAACAGTGACAAGTTACCCACAGACTAAGGTACAGCCTTAAGGTCCGCCTTAAGAGTACGACGCGAAAGCGCAGTGGGTTAATTCCCATATATTCACAAGGTCATACTCTACTTTACACTCAAAGATCCCTGGGAGTCATCATACCCCTCCTGACGCAGTGGTGCGGCGGTTAAGCGATGCGCCACTGCCCTGCTATGGCAGGTGCTCCCAGCGGTGTTCCTTGTGCGAGCCAGGTTGCCCATCCCGAGCGACCAATCATTTAACTGCCACCTACCACGATGAGCAGTTTGCTCACTATTCTGTGGGCAGGTTGTGAGGACGCTGCAAGGTCACGTGACCGAGGTGGGCCATTTGCCTCCTATAGGTTGCTCTCTGAGAACCAGACAACAGATCCATGCTCGTGATTTTTCGCTCATAAGGCCAACGACGACAACGTCGACACCGAATTTTCCGATGAACGGACCTTTAAGGCTATCGTTTTAATATACAGTCCAAGATGTCAGCTTTTCAGCCGTGTAGTGCCGCTCCCAAGCACCGCTTTAAGTCGTAAGCTCCGGAGCGGCGAGTACGGGAGCTTATCTTACCTTCAAGAGATTCCGAATGTCACCGACGCAAACAATCAGCACAGCAAGTCCAAGCAGCAAACTTAATTGGCTGTGCATTTTTGACAAAAGATGTCCACCTATCGCTGCCGGAATTTGTTTTAAATTATCTACGATTCGGTGTAAATTCGATAGGTTTAAATGAGTGGTGCGTCGTTGAGCAGACTTGAATCTGAATCCTTAAAGGATTTGAGTAATGTGAAATCGCGCTTATATTAAGTTTAACCTTTAAGGCGATGCTGAATAGTGGATCGATTAAGTTTGAAGACAATCTGAAGTGAGGGATAACATACTGTGAGCCGATCCCCAGTGCTTCTACACTTAGCATGATTGTGTAGGTCAGTGTGCCAATGCCTCATAGTTCCACGCCCGTCGATGTCCCGCGTCATTAGCCAAAGGCGAAGACATAGCCGTAGCAAGCACAACGTCGCCGGACGCACAAACACTTCGAAGCGTTGGCGTGAGCCCTTGCGTTTAGCCGAAGTCGCCCCTTCCACGAGCAATTTCCCCCTACTGCAAATGGATCAATGCGGCTAATAGCTCTACCCTAGAGTACATGTATTTTCTGTGTGCTTAGGCTGTGCCCAAAGGGAACAATAGAAACACCCTTTGTTTGCTTCGAATCTCTTCTACGTGACTGCGGTTTTGCTGCGGAAAAGATGCACGCGTTCTTAACGGTTACACCCTGACGTTCGGCGATTCCGCGCAAATTCGCAAGTCGATTTTCTCGCACTCGTAAACAGGTGTGCGTTGCAAACAGGAGACTGACACTTCACGTCATGAGTCGATCTGGCCAGCTTGGTCGGCAGTTGCCTTGACCCTTTGGATCATATTTGTTTGTAGAGTGCTTTGTGAAGTACACTCTAAACACGAATACACCTATATGGGAGTAAAAAGGGAGTAGTCGGTCCTCTAGCGCACTCACCTTTGTAAAATGGAGTGCACTGGGCAGCTTAGTCTGTTTTACTCCTTTCTGCTTGGAGCGTAGCTACAGGCTTAGCTTAGCTTTCGTTAGGCTTAGGCTTAGGCTTAGCTTTCGTTCGCTCAGTCATCTAGGAAATTCAATGTCTGTCAGTTTCAGTTAATTTCAGTTCAGGCGCGGCGAAAAAATATTAATCAAGAACGGCAGCGCGAAGTAAACACGACGAATCGAGGAACAGAAAGACACGGACAGACGCTACAGTTCATCATGAACGTAACGGACTCGCTCAACTTTCGGTATTTAAAAAATAATCGTGTGCACAGAGGTCGATGTGCATGAAGAGTTTTCACATGATCGAAAACAGTCCACAGCCCTGTACTGTACGGTAGTGCACTGCACGGGCTCGGGCCGGCCCGAAAGCCCGGGCCGGGACATGATTTGTTTTGCCGGGCTTGGGCCGGGCCCGGGCCTGAAGTTGCGGGCCCGGGCCGGGCTTAAAGCGGCGGACCCGAGTCGGGCTTGGGTCCGTACAGAAACTGCTGGCGTCCGACTCTTCATTCACTATTGCAGAGTGAAGTACACAACTGCGGCATTGGAGCAGGGACACGGATCAGCTATGGGTTATAGCACGCGCTGAGAAAAAAACAACTAAGGTTTACTACTTGACTTATTTATTTCCTTATTTCCACGCCGTGGTGGCTTAATGGTCAAGGCGCTTGATTACTGAGCCGGGGAACCAGGGTTTGCTCCTAGCCTCGGCGGCCGCATTTCAATCCGGGCGGGCAGCATGACAGCCACGTACTTTGCAGTATCATTTCTCGTTGAAGAAACCCAGATGGTCGAAATGATCCGGAGCCTTCTGCTTCGGTGTCTCTCACAGCCTGACTTCCCTTGGGCCCTTCAGCCCCAAAAACATAGCATTTATGTTAGAGCTATATTTTTCTCATGTGAGAAAATTCACAAAGTAAAGCGCATTTGGGTTTTATTTTGATCAGCTGATCGGAATGTCTCGTAAATGGAATAGCCACAAAAGCTCGCGACAGTTTGTAAATCTCATCTCATATCCACGTCTATCCCTCCTCGCTTCTTCAGCCTGGTTGTCATGACAAGTTTTTTGCCGTCTAAGTTATCACGTGGTTCGCGCGTTATCTTCTTCTCCACCAGTAAGAGTAAAATTCAACCGGTCTTAATTTCCCACTGATCATTCGTCCTCCCAAAACATACCTATACACTATTAGAAATGCATTCGGGAAGAACATATTAGTTTACGACGCTTATAGTCTTCAAAACACACACCGTGAAATGCTCAGGCCTTTTAGCTTTTCGTTTCTGCTGAAAGGCGACCAGTTCGGTTATGAGTTCCACCTGTGAGATCGCGTTCACTAAAATTGTCATCCCACTGTTTGCTAGGCAGCTTTAATGTTTATACTTCCGGGCGGCAAAATATAACTGATTAAAATCATGGGGGAATGCAAAGTAGTCTATTACGCGCGTATGCAGCCCTTTTTATTTGGCTCTCGGAACTTCCTAGTTTTTGCGCACCAACACGAGATCACTGTCCAAAAGACAGGCCTGGCGAGCACTACTCTTAATCACTTCCTTCTGGGTTAAAAAGAACCAACTTTCTGCAAGCCAAACTGTTTTCAGAACCTTTGTCGGCCAGTTTCTTATCGGTCTAGTAGCAGTCTACTTGCCCAGAGTAAGCAGTATATCTCAAGCGTAACTGTGAAACGGGCGGGCCGGGCCCGGGCTGGGCTTCACTCGAGGATTCACGGGCCGGGCCGGGCTCGCTAGAGCGATAATTTAGCGGGCCTGGGCCGGGCTCGGGCTCCAGGTCTCGGGCCCGGGCTGGGCTCGGGCCTCAGATTGAGGCCCGTGCAGTACTCTACTGTGCGGTGTCCTTATTGGGACAACGCGGCTTTAGGTAAATAAAAATAAAGTGGCAGGGTTTTAACGTAGCTAAACTGAGTAGATATGCGAAAGCGTGTGTTTAGCCTGGTTGGTTGGCTCATGGTTTTGCTTTGCTGGGTCGTCAACACGTCTGGCGACGATATTAGACTCAGGTTAAGCTCTGATAAAGGTTAACCCGCGTAAAAATGGTCTATAGACTTTTTATGGACTTTATTGCCTTTCTATAGATTTTTCTTTTTGTCTATTCATAGTCTATAGAAAAGAGTCTGTTAAAAGTGCACGGCCATAAATCTATAGATTGTCTATAGACTGCCTATAGCGATTGTACTGCCTATAGACTGTATCTAGAATTTGTCTATAGAGAGTCTAGAGACTTTATAGACAGAAGTCTATGGACAGTCTATAGACTGGCTAAAAAATCCAAGTCGCGGCAATATTTATTAATTTATTGTTTGGCCAAGGTCACTTTTAAGGTCAAACTTCCCACAAACTCGGTGAGCCGGTTACACCTCGTGACGTAGTGTTTTCGTACTAAAAGGTTTAATATAGTACCAATCTGTGAACAGCCCTGATTGAAGTCACATTTTTTGAACAGCGTTGCCGACGTGTTTCTCGAACCGCACGTAATGAGGCGCCGAAAGGAAAAAAAGAAATTAGAGGACTGGCTTAAGAACACTCTGATGCTTGGTGTCTCCGAAAGCTTGTCTACCAAGGGCAGTAGAGAGGGGGGATTCTCGGCGAGGCAGCCAGAGAAGGAACAACACCAACACGCGCACAACACTCGTCATCATGTTCATATCAGGTGACCCCTCAACCCTGCTCCCACTATCCGCACCCACTCTCATCCAAACCCTAGCCGCGCGTATCTCGTGTCTTCCGCACCGCAATTACAGAGGGCGCCCTCCGCGCCGGCTCAGCAGCGACGCCTGTCGGTGACTCCCGGAAAAGCATCGGCGCTTCCTCTGTGACACGGGACACGCGGCCACTTCTCCACGATGCGGAAGCGGCGGCGAGGAGATCGCCCTCAAGCGGACACGCCGCGCACTTGACCCCTGTCTCGCACACACCCCGCCCTGCCAGGAACTCGCGTGCATGTCGCGTGCACGGCCATGGCAGTGGAAGCGGCAGCGGCGTCGGGTGTTCAAGTCGCCGACGAGGCAGCCGCGGCGGCGTGGGTGGCGCGGTTAGTTCAAGGCTGTGCTGAGCGCAGCAGCGCGGCGCTATCAGTACTGACGAGCTCTTGGGTGAGCGCTGGAACGTCACCGCACTTCTTGGAGCCGCCGGCCGTGTGCGGAGTCACAAATGCCGTGGTTCTGGAAGGTTGTCGTCATCAGTGTGGCGCACTGGAAATTACTCGATTCCCTTGCTCGCTAAGCCTACACTGACGGTTCATTGTACGTGTGTGAAGGGAACCTACAGTGGAACGTTACATATTGGCGGGGAAAGTTTTTATCGCTATATTTTACACCTCCACTCCCGAAAGTGGGCGGATCAATGGCAATGACTAAAAGGGTTAAAGGGCAATATAGTAAAAAAAATTTAAACCTTACTCTGTCTCCTCTTTGACATTATGGACTCCGTTCTAGCTTGGCCCCCTTAAGCAGGGATGGAGGCCACTGAACGACGCCTGGAAGCTTAAATAGATGCATTTACGCCAACGTTTGTCATCATCATCATCATCAGCCTGACTACACCCACTGCAGGGCAAGGGCCTCTCCCATGTCTCTCCAATTAATCTTCTCCTGTGCCTGCTGCGGCCACCCTGTCCCCGCAAACGTCTTGATCTCATCCGCCCACCTAACTTTCTGCCGTCCCCTGCTACGCTTGCCTTCTCTTGTAGTCCACTCCATTACCCTCAAGGACCAGCGGTTATCTTGCCTTCGCATTACATGCCCTGCCCAAGTCTATTTCTTTCTCTTGATTTCAACTAGGATGTCGTTAACCCGCGTTTGTTCCCTCACCCACACGGCCCGCTTCGATTTCTTTACGTTACACCTGTCATTTATTTTTTACATAGCTCGCTGCAAGTTAAGCTGAACCCTCTTTGTTAGCCTCCACGTTGCTGCCCCATATGTGAGTACCGGTAAGATACAGCTCTTGAAGACTTTTCTCTTAAAGGATATTGGCAAACTGCCATTCATGATCTGAGAGAAACTGCCGTATGCGCTCCACCCCATTCTTATTCTTCTAGTTATTTCCCTCTCATGATCCGGATCAGCAGTCGCTACCTGCCCTAAGTAGGCATATTCTCTGATCAATGAGTTAGGCACAGCAGAACGGTGGGGTTAAAAATTAACATGCATAAAACCAAAGTAATGTTCAACAGTCTAGCAAGGGAACAGCAGTTCGCAACTGGTAGCACCTCGCTACCAATTGCGAACTGCTGTTCCCTTGCTAGACTGTTGAACATTACTTTGGTTTTATGCATGTTAATTTTTAACCCCACCGTTCTGCTGTGCCTAACTCATTGATCATACTTTGCAGTTCATGTCCTGAGTGGCGTACGCCAACGTTATCTGCATTGTATCCATGGTTCCGCAATGTTATTTGACAACATATCCCTTTTTTGCTGTATAGCGTGACCCTCTTCGCGTACACCTTTAGTAGAAAGTCTTCAGGCCACAAGGTCTGGCTTTAAGCCATCTAACGGGGCGCTCACGTCATATGTAAGGCCATGAAAGTTATATAGTACTCACCCTCCAGAGATTTCGAGCTTCGGGAGTATCGCTAACGCTCCACTATAGTCCTCAAAAGCGGACCCTGTGGCCTAAAGACTTTTGACTAAGGCTGTAGTAAGGCGGTCGGATGGTTCGACAGGATACCGGGAAGCAATCTCTGGAGACTAAAGATCTGATTAAGAAACGGCAAAGCATGAGGACGTCTAACTCCATAGATAGAATAGAACTAGTAGAGCTGTCGAAGCTAATAAATAAGCGCAAGGTAGCCGACATCAGGAAGTTTAATACGGAGAAAATCGAGCATGCTCTAAAGAGCGGAGGTAGCCTAAAATCAGTGAAGAGAAAACTGGGCATAGGTAAAAACCAGATGTATGCGATAAGAGACAAAGAGGGCAATGTAATGAGCAATATGGATAAGATAGTTAAAGTAGCCGAAGAGTTCTACACAAATCTATAGAGTAGCGAATGTAATAATCAAGTTACTGAGAGAGGCAGTCGAGCACAGCAATGGGACATCCCGCCAGTAACGAAGGAGGAAGTAAAGAAAGCCTTAGGAGCAGTGCAAAAGGAGAAAGCAGCTGGTGAGGATCAATAACAGCAGATTTGTTGAAGGACGGAGGCGAGATTGTGCTACAAAAACTAGGCACCCTGTATACGCAATGCCTTGTGACCTCGAGCGTGCCTAGAGCTTGGAAAAACACTGACATTGTCTTAATTCATAAGAAAGGAGACGTCAAGGACTTGAAGAATTACAGACCGATTAGCTTACTGTCTGTTGCCCACAACGTATTTACTAAGGTAATCGCTAATAGGGTCAGGACAACCTTAGACTTTCATCAGCCTAATGATCAGGCAGGCTTTCGTAAAGGATACTCAGCAATAGACCATATTCACGCAATCAGCACGCAATCAATCAGCTGATAGAGAAATGTGCAGAATATAGCCAGCCCCGATATATAGCGTTCATTGATTACGAGAAAGCATTCGACTCAGTAGAAACTTCAGCAGTTATGCAGGAATTGTGGAATCAGGGTGTAGAAGAGTGTTATGTGAAAATATTGGGAGATATTTATAACGATTGCGCAGCTACCATAGTTCTCCATAAAGTCAGCAATAAAATTCCAGTAAGGAAAGGTGTCAGGCAGGGAGACACGATCTCGCCTATGCTATTCACTGCCTGTTTACAAGAGGTATTCCGGGGCCTGAATTGGGAACAGTTGGGGATAAGAGTTAACGGAGAATACCTAAGTAATCTGCGATTTGGTGATGATATTGCCTTGCTAAGTCACTCAGGACATGAACTGCAAAGCATGATCAATCAGCTAGACAGGCAGAGTAGAACGGTGGGGCTAAGAATTAACATGCAGAAAACCAAATTAATGTTCAACAACCTAAAAAGGGAGCAGCAGTTAGCATTTGGTAGCCAGGTGCTGGAAGTAGTAAGAGAATATGTCTACTTAGGGCAGGTAGTGACCGCAGATCCCGATTATGAGAGGGAAATAACTAGAAGAATAAGAATGGGGTGGAGCGCATATGGCAGGTTCTCTCAGATCATGAATGGCAGTTTACCAATATCCCTCAAGAGAAAAGTATACAACAGCTGTATCTTACCAGTACTCACCTATGCGGCAGAAACGTGGAGGCTAACAAAGAGGGTTCAGCTTAAGTTAAGAACAACGCAGCGAGCTATGGAAAGAAAAATGATAGGTGTAACGTTAAGAGATCGGAAGCGGGCGGAGTGGGTGAGAGAACAAACGCGTGTTAATGATATCCTAGCTCAAATCAAGAGGAAGAAGTGGGCTTGGGCAGGGCATGTAATGCGAAGGCAAGATAACCGCTGCTCCTTAAAGGTTCGACAGTTTCAGAAGCGCTAAAACAACAAGGACGCAGAGGGAACAGACAGGGACGAGCGCTCGTCCCTGTCTGTTCCCTCTGCGTCCTTGTTGTTTTAGCGCTTCTGAAAATGTCAAATCTGCACCAACTAGCCCGATCCGCTACCCTTCTGTCCTTAAAGGTGCACTGAAGAGGAATCTGAACTCGTCTTTTTGCCGCGGGAACTCGATCTGCACGCTCCTAGCATTCTTAGAAACTGCGACTTATTGCCCTGTGTGACCGATTTCCCTAATTAAATCGAATTAACGCCCGGCTCCCACCTTTTTTTTTTAATTCTCCCTCGTACGGTGGGCGGAGTCGACCAACGCGGGGAGTGCCTTTCAGCCAGCTCCGTGGAGGCTTTGCTTTCGCTTCATTTTGTTTTTTAGATTTCCGCGAATAAATAGTTTCATTTGCAGATAATATAACCGCAAAATAAGCCCGCGTAAATAAAAATACGCGCGGACTATTTGCTTCTACGAACTACTACGTATTACTCCGCCGATGGCACAGCGGCAAGCCGCCACGGGACTGGGTGAAAGGCACTCCCCGCGTTGGTCGACTCCGCCCACCGTACAAGGGAGAATTAAAAAAAAGGCGGGAGCCGGGCGTTAATTCGATTTAATTAGGGAAATCGGCCACACAAGGCAATAAATCGAAGTTTCTAAGAATGGTCGGAACGTGTAGATTGAGTTCCCGCGGCAAACACACGAGTTCAGATTCCTCTTCAGTGCACCTTTAAGGGTAACGGGGTGGATTCCAAGATAAGGCAAGCGTAGCAGGGGGCGGCAGAAAGTTATGTGGGCAGATGTGATTAAGAAATTTGGCGGCTGCAACTGGCGAAGGACAGGGTTAATGGGAGAGACATGGGAGAGGCATTTGCCCTGCAGTGGGCGTAGTCAGGCTGATGATGATTATGTAGCAGCTGGATTTTTCTTTTCCTGTAACCAATTTGCTCTTCTCAAACGCAGCCGTTGCCTAATGTTTTGAGCATCCGCCTCGCATGTGGGAGGTGCGGGGTTCGAACCCCAGTGCCACTTGGTACCCACCGGTGATTCAACGGGTACAAGCAGCTTTCCCCTGGCTTTGTAGTCGTCTTATCATCTGGGGTCAAATGCTTGGAAAATGGGTTTTTCACCCTACCTTATGACGAAAACAAATTGTGCCATGGCGCTCTTTGACCACAGATGGCATTGCGTCATAAAAATTCACCACCACCATCATCATCATCATCACCACCACCAGTATGCTGTTCTTTAACATCTCTCCCGCCACAGGAACTCCCAATCGGAGGAATGCTGCCCTGCTAAGCAGACATACAGGCAGCTCTCTCCGCAAGCATCCAACGTTATCTAATAGCAGGTGGTAACGAAATGTATTACTGCAGTGACGTTTCAGCACATTCGAACCTGCTAAGAAAATTGCGACACGCAAATTTACCGGTGTGCGAACACCAGCAAGAACAGCGCTGAAGAAAACACTGTTCAGCGATAAACAACTCTGTGACGTAGCAGGACTTTGCACACGGCCTCAGAGTGTCTCATGCTTGTTTATGACACAGTGAAGTTATCGGCGCCTGCTAAGCTGATTTCATTTCACATCGGCAGATTATGCCATTTGTTACTTGAGCGCGTGAAGTAAAAAAAAATTGGCGGGGGCTTAGCTTTGGTTAAGCCTGGTAGGTTGCGAAAGCAAAATCGCAGCGCCTCCAACTGAAGGAACGCAGTGCGCCGCGTCTACAGGTCACGCGTGGCTACCGGCCGCCGCTGCGCGACGACTCGACTTGGTAGCCCATCTCTCACCCTGGTATGACGTCACGCTATGACGTCACTAGGCATGGCATGACGTCAGAGGTCATTCTAAATGTCACGCGTGGCTACCGGCCGCCGCTGCGCGAAAGGCCGTTCATGAGCGTAGTATTGCTTTCGCAATAAAAAGGGCCATGTTACGTCCCACCAAAACTTAAAAAATCCAGTACCTCTTCACAGCCATTCGAAAGAAATAATATCTTTAATGTGCAAAAAAGTTTTAAATGTGGTAAGAATGAAGTGAGGTGAACAATACGCGATAACCACTGTAGCAGAAGCACATGGAGGAACTACAGTTTGTGATGCGCACAGAGAAAGTCTATCTACAGCGCTCTCATCCTCACCATCGTTGTATAAACTGCACACACTCAACACCACCGGCCCCCGAGCCGTCGCCATGCAACTATTCGTCGTAGCCGTACTGCGCCCGGCTGCTGATTTCCAGGCGCTTCCAGCTGTTCCTCGGAGGTTTCTTCGCCTGCAGGAGGTCGCTGGCGTGCCTCCTAGGCCTGTCGTCTGCGTACGGCTTGGTACCGGCGTAGAGGCGAGAGCGCATGGGCCATTTCTGCGTTGAAAGGAACAAAATGCCTTAGTACGAGCTCGCATACTTACGTTCACAGTCATAGGTACAGCATTTGTAGAAAAAATTATTATGAGGACGCTCAAGTCACCTTAAAAGTGGAATGCGAGAGCATTAAAACCAACGTTGCTGCTACGTGTTTAGGTGTCTGTGTCCGTTTTTTCACTACTTACGCAATGCTGTCACTGTCGTCGTATTTTTATTAAGGCGAAAGCCTTTAATGGCTCATACAGCCGTTCGTTAGCAGAGGGTGTCACACCTTTGACAACGTTTAACTCGAGATAACTCGGGAACTAGAAACGTTAGGAGAAAATGAATGGTGTCTTCAGATAGAGGAGGAAACATTGAACCTAGAAGCCAAGTTTAATTACTTTATATTAATTAGTTAATTAACTAACGACAAAAATGTCGAAATTCTGTCGAAATAGCATGGACATCGATATAGCCACGGGAACGGTGGGGCGTCACATCCACCGGAAGTCATCACGGCATAGTGAAAATTGTCACAGAATGGTCGGAAAAACGATGGATTTGTGTCAAATTAGATGGATAAATGTGTAATTAAGCGAAATTAACACTTAAGATCCCTGAAAGATGTATAATTTGGGTATCGATATAGCCATGGGCGCGGTGTGACGTCACATCCACCGGAAGTCGTCACGGCATAGTGTCCTCGGCTTTTGCTTCTGAACACTTTAGTTGCTAAAGTGCCCTCGCAATTTTTTGCGTTCTCAGGCGCAGTAGGTCACTGAAAAGATGGTTTGGTTGATTGGGGTTTAACGTCCCAAAGCGACTGAGGCTATGAGAGACGCCGTAGTGAAGGGCTCCGGAAATTTCCACCACCTGGGGTTCTTTTACGTGCACTGACATCGCACAGCACACAGGCCTCTAGAATTTCGCCTTCAAGAAATTCAGCCACTGAAAAGAGCAGCACGAGGAAACATGCATGTTCCATGCGCTGGAACATATACCAGTTGCCTGTCTAGCGAGGTAACGCAGAAATAAATTTATTTCCGCAAATCAGCGTCCCGCAAACGTTTGTCCATCATTATGCATCGTAAGAGGCTTGAGAGAGAGAATTGCACTAAGCAATAATTGCACTGCAACTCCCTATCGACGTGCTTAACTTACTTGCTTTGTTATTTTGTAATTTTTTTTCTCAGTTTCCTACTACTGAGTTTTTTTAAGTAACCTTGTTTCGTTCGTGGTTCCAGAGGATCTGTAGACAATGGGTGCCAAAGCAGTGCTTTGGTCATTTAATACCCGTCTTGCTATACATATGTTGAGCTTTTGTGCAGAAAAGTAACACGACTTCTGCAAAAATTTACATACAGCATTTAGGGCTACTTACGCGCTTGGAATGTGAAAGCATTGTTTTCTATATTTATTTCCTTTTTATTTTTATTTATTCACTTACCTTTCCATTCTGCCCCACCGCGGTGGCTCAGTGGTTACGGCACTCGGCTTCTGACCCGAAAGACGCGGGTTCGATCCCGCGTCGATGGAGGCGAAATTCTAGAGGCCCGTTTACTGTGCGATGTCAGTACACGTTAGAGAACCCCAGGTGGTCGACATTTCCGAAGCCCTTCACTACGGCGTCCCTCATAGCCTGAGTCGCTTTGAGACGTTAGACCCCAATAAACCAACCAACCTTTCCTTTCTAATCACACGCCTAGTCATTAGCATGCAGTCGTAAGGCAACGCATATACCGGGTTCACCTCTGTTCCCCAAGAAACAGCTGTTTTGTGGCCTATCTTTATCAATTATATATCGTTTGATTTGCGGAACGTCGAAGTCGGCAATAAAGAAAAAAATTTTTGTGACCAGGGAGGTGTGTGCCCGTCTCGCAATTGAAAGTCCTGGGTAAAATTCCCCGCACCTTCGGGAAAAAAATGTATGTATTTTCCTTTGATACCACGTGGACGGCATATGGCGATTTTCGAGACCATTGTTGCTGGTCTGCGTTGACACCGTCTTTCGTTGCTGATGCGCCATACTTCACTTCATCATCATCATCATCGTCTTCACTTCACCTTAATACATTAAACACCCTGGTTAGAGGGTATTACATAAGATGTCGGGTGCACAGAAATGAAAAACAGAATAAGTACAGATAATTTTCAAGCAAGTTATACAAAGAAAATATTTTCATCGTGCAAGTGCATGTGAAATTCATCCAAGAAACACAGATGAGCAGGTTTCACCTAAGTAGTCTATTCAAGCCTCAAGAAAGGTAATTTGTTAGTTTTCGAACGTGAAAGACCAGCAGGTAAAATTTTACAACGATGTAGACAATTCCGTACAAAGTGTCAGATTTGTCGGAAATAACAACATCTGAAGGTTCTCGTGCGTCAGGTAAACATCCTAGGGATCGTGGAATCACTTTGTGTTTCGAAGATTCACACTACACTCGAAAGTGAGCAAAAACAATCGATCTTTTCACTTGCGGCAAAACCTTCCTGCACAAACACGGCGGACAAAGTGCTACCTAGCTCACTCTTATGTGAAATATTATTGACTGCATTCGCTAAGTGATACAAAAAAGCAACTTATTGACAAGAAGAAGGGTGCTCAATCTGACTCAAATAATGAAATCACTGTTAAGTGCTCCAGTTTGCCAGACCAAGCTGTAAGTTTGCAGCTTACACAATTGTGTACAAAGCGCCTGAAAGGGTTAAAACATCTATTTCTGTCTTGCTTCGTGTCTGTTTTCCTTTTCATGTATTTTTCTCCTTCTCGCCCAAGCGTGCTGTTTATTTCCCTTCCATTCCAAAGTTCCATTGTGCTTTCTTCCCGTTTGCCATGCATTTCCTAGATTACACGGCCCTCGCGGACATGCGTGTTTTGTTTTTTGTTTTTTTGCAAAAAGAAAACAATGCGAGGGCTACGTTTTTCCTCACCACACTCGCGTGCAAGTTCCTCCATAACGACACAGTGTTTCGACTCTCGCGTGTTTCCGCCGAATCCCTTGTCGCTGCAAAATGCGCGTCCTTAGCACCCCATAATCACAGATGTTGCCGCTGCTGTCGCACTTTTCACTGCGAACCGCTTAGTTGTCGATCGACGGCTGGCCCACTGCGCTCGTATCTGCATGCTTTGCGCCAATAAATTCGTGCGGTGTCGGGAAAACTGGACGCCGTTGTCAGGCGACACTATTTATGGGAAAACAATACTTTGCTATGTCGACGCTTTCGTGTCCGCAAGACGCGTGGTCGGCTATTTCTCCGTACGTCTGAGAGTTGAACGAAAAAGAGTGATTGTGTGTGTAGAGGATGATGTGAGGATGACTCGCGTCAAAGTTTGTCGATTTGGAGTAATTAGTTAATTAATTAGAGCCAAAAATGTCACTTAGACGTCAAAGTAGTATCGGACGTCGGCATAGAGTGAGGACGTGAAAACAGTGATGTCAAAATTGCGGGGAAAACGCAACCACGTGTCAGAGGATGATAAAATGTCGTTGTGCACCAGATTTGAATGATCTGGAGTAAATAGTTAATTAATTAGAGGCCAAAATGTCATTTAGACGTCGAAATAGCTCCGGATGTGCATATAGTGCGATGACGTGAAAATAGCCGTAGAGCTCAAAATTGCAAGAACTAAAAAGAGAGGGAAACAGAGGGACTGTTTGCCTCCTTTTCTCTCTTTTGTCTGTTTCCCTCTCTTTTTACTTCTTCCAATTTTGAGCTCTACGGCTATTTTTCACGTCCTCGCACTATATGCACGTACGGGGCTATTTAGACATCTAAATGACCTTTTGTCCTCTAATTAATTAACTATTTACTCCAGATCAATCAAATCTGGTGTATAACGACATTTTATCATCCCCTGTCACGTGGTTGCGTTTTCCCCCGCAATTTTGACATCTATCACTGTTCTCACGTCTTCGAAAAAACGAACTGGTGAACATATTAGTTTTGGCACGGTATTCCAAAATCTCAACACGGTGATCAGCGCGAACAGAGACTTGGTGTGGCCTGTGCAAGTACATTTCTTTTCGAATGCCGATTTGGTCGTGATATATTCGTTACGAGAGTTTAAGTCGTAACTTAAGCTTAAGCTAAGAACAACGCAGCGAGCTATGGAAAGGAAAATGATAGGCGTAACGTTAAGAGATCGGAAGAGGGCGGAGTGGGTGAGGGAACAAACGCGGGTTAATGACATCTTAGTTGAAATCAAGAGAAAGAAATGGGCTTGGGCAGGGCATGTAATGCGAAGGCAAGATAACCGCAAGTCCTTAAGGGTAACAAAGTGGATGCCAAGAGAAAGCAAACGTAGCAGGGGACGGCAGAAAGTTAGGTGGGCGGATGAGATTAAGAAGTTTGCGGGGATACAGTGGCGGCAACTGACAAAGGACAGGGTTAATTGGAGAGACATGGGAGAGGCCTTTGCCCTGCAGTGGGTGTAGTCAGGCTGATGATGATGATGATGATGAAGTCGTAACTTGCTTCGTAGAGAGGGAAGAGTTTCCCATCCTAATTCATTCAACTGTGAAACCTTTCAGTGGAAGAAAAAAATCGATGGCCTGCTTAGACGGTCATTCTTATTGACTTTGGCATTGTGTGTGACTCTGTATAGCAATCTTCAGACATGTGCTGAAAACTCGCAACACTGCTTAAAGTTTACAGTGGACCTTAATTTTGAAATAACAGTTTTATCCACTCTTCTGTTCTCTGAACAAGTGCTTTCCCTCATCCTTTTTTTCTCTGAAAAAACACCAGCTTATATCGACCACATACGTTCTGCATTGTCGCTTGAGAATGTATCTGGAACATAGAATGCGACATAAAATAATGTTTTATTGCAGAAACAAATGTGTATAAATATTGTACGAATTAATAAGGAATACTTCCGTGAGTGAAAATTGTCGGGCTTCCTTTTCTGAGAACTGACGAGCCAGTAGCCAGTGTGAAAAATCGTCAGGGGTATGTTAATGATAATAATAACATATATTTGCATGTCAAAGGCATTATAGCTTGCACGAAGCGGTAGAGAGCTCGGAAAAAATTTCAACCACCCGGGATCCTATAACGGGCACAGATATCGCACATCACTTGGGCATCTTTTGCAATCTGCCTGGATTCGAATGCGAACCCTGTGTCCTGTACTTGGTCCCGCGGCCTCGCGCAAAACAGTTGATCCCATATGAAAATGGTCTATAGACTATCTATATACTTCTCATAGACTCTGTTGCCTTCCTATAGATATGTCCTTTTGTCTAATCGTAGCCTAGTGACTGTCTATAGAAAAAAAAGTCGACTAAAATTGTATTGCCATAAATCTATGGATCGTCTATAGACTTTCCATAGGATTTTTATTGCCTGTAGACTAGTCTATACGACTTGTCTAAAGAAAGTCTATAAACTTCATAGACAAAAGTGCACGGAAAATTTATAGACTGTGTAAAGACACCTTCGTAAGAGGATCGCCTTAGCCACTGAGTCACGGCGGCAGGTACATCTCGCTTCCATCGAGGACGGTCTCGCTAGTTGCGCTCCGCTAGTTGCAACCGCTAGTTGCGCTCAGCGCCAGAACGCCACAACCGTTGCGACACCACAGCCAACAGTTTGCCTACCCGAAAGGTTCTGAAACTACAGTTAATATTCTTGGGAAAGTTAGGTCTTCCGCTTGCGTAAGCACCGCATGAAAGAACGACGAACCATTGATGTCCAGAACCACACGAGGCCTGCTGTAACATCTGGCATGCTGCACGATTGTAGCCGGGCAAAGCTTAGTCCCGCGTCCCCGAAGTCGGCGACCGAGGAGATGGCCTCGTGCGTGTGTGGACCGCCCAGTCGAGTCACGTCAAAAGACGCTCTTCTCCGCAACGGGTCGATGGAAGAGTGGGCTGCAGTAAAGCTAATGCAGCGGGCATATGTCCCCGAACTGCAGCTCAGCTAAAACTGTCTAATATCCTGGGACGACTTCGAACGACGCTGCCGGTGAACTAATCAATGCTTGAAATGATTCTAGACAGCCGCAACCGCACAGCAACCGGACGTTAAAAATGCGCAAGAAATGCTTCATAGAACCACGTGGTTAAAGGAAAGTTCCTTGCTTTCATGTGTATGTATACGATCACCCTGCGTTCAGGAGCTGGTTAGGTCCCGGTCGACCCACAGCACACAGCGAAACAACGCGATGCGAAGATTAAGTATCGACGTCCCAGCCCCGTCCGCGCCCGTTCGATGTGTTTTCCTGGCCTCCGTCCGCCCGTTCGGGGTCATCATCATCATCGCCATCAACATCACCCCCACCAAATATGGCCGGAGTCAGTGCTGCAGCTTTGCGTATTGTGCGTTTAGCTCCAAAACGCAGTAAAGCGGAAGCAAATGGCCAATTCATATGCAAGAGGGGTTGCATAAATCTGAACTCCTGGGCGGTAGCTTTGTCAGAAGATGTTATATTATCGCTAGCCGTCGAGGTCATTACAATGCTAATTTTTGGTTACGAGGGACGCCGTAGTGGAGGGCTCCGGCATAATTTCGACTACCTAGACTGATATTGGACAGGACAGTGGCATCTATTATCGTTTCGCCTTCACCGAAATGCGACCGCTGAGTCCGGGATTGAGCCCTGGTCCTGCGGCTCAGTAGCCGAACGCTGTAACCACCGAATCACAGTGGCGGGTGATTCGAACCTGTAATATTCCACTTGTGTTTTTAACTAAAAAGAGCCATGAAACGTTGTTGCATGTTTCGGAGGAGGTAGAGACGGTTATAGCCCATAGCATTGAAAAAGACCATAGGGAAAGAACTGTTGAATATACTGCTAAATATTTTTGGTGTACGTTGGTGAGAACAGCAAGACTTCAGAAATATATTTTGATTAACAAAAGTAAAGTATTGCTCAAATCTGGAAGGGATATTGAAATGAAAGTATGGAGGGCAGTCTCTCATAACAGCACCTCAGTTTCCGATATAGTCCGCACACCAGCGTGGAAGGTCTTCCGCTACTGATGCAGAAGTCTCTGCGTGTCATCGCCAAACAGTGAGGGCGGCTGTAGATGACACAGCGACGCACTTTACTGGTGACCTCTCCTTGACAAGCTGTACTGGCACTTTTAAGATGTTCCTTCAAGTTGGGCAGCAGCCGTGAGTCTGATGACGTGAGGTCGGTGGTGCAAGGTTAGTGATGCTGAACAGTCTCTCTGAAGACTTCTGCGATGATACGCAGGGACTGCAGTGTACCGGTGATGGAAGGTAATTGCCACCAGTGATGATTATATCAAAAACTGATGTGCTTCCGAACAAAAAGTGCACTCCACACTTTGATTCGCATAAAAGTGCTTCACTTTTGTCCCTTAAAAATATAAATAAAAAAGCAAAACCTTTTCAAAAAAATTTGAGGGGACACATAGGCTCAGCCTTAAGGGTATGACGACCTCGCCGCGGTGGCTCACTGGTTACGGCGCTCGGCTGCTGAGCCGAAAAACACGAGTTCGATCCTGGCCGCGGCAGCCGAATTTCGATGCAGGCGAGATGCTATAGAGGCCCGTGTGCTGTGCGATGTCGGTGCACGGTAAGGAAACCCAGGTGGTCGAAATTTCCGGAGCCCTCCACTACGGCGTCCCTCATAGCCTGAGTTGCTTGCGGACGTTAAACCCCAATAAACTAAACTAAACTATTAAGGGTATGACGCGGTAGCGTAATTGGTTAATTGCCACAAATGCAGAAGGTCATTCTCCCCTTTACATTCTAGATCCCTGGCAGTCCTCATACCACTCCTGGTGCAGTGGTGCAGCGGTTAAGCGGTGCGCCACTGCCCTGCGATGGAAGGTGCTCCCAGCGGTGGCCCCTGCGCCGCCCAGGTTGCTCTTCCCGAGCAAGCATTAATTTAACTGTGCACGGTGGGCAGTTTGCTCACTATCCGGTTGGCAGGTTGTGATGACGCTGCAAGGTCACGTGACCTAGTTAACCCACCCGCCTCCAAGGTTGCTCTTTGGGCACAACCTGCCAGAATGGTCTTCGTTATGTTTCGCACGCAACGACGACAACGCCGACGGCGGATTTTCAGGGTAACAGGGCCTTTAACGCTCACGCGTTAAAATATTTCGTTTGTTTCTCACGCCGCTGCTTCAGACCACAGACTGAGAAATCGTGACGCCTGGCGCACAATAAGGCAACAGCTTCTGTGTCACAAAGAGAAGAACCGGCGACGCCCTCTGGAATATTTTGTATTAATGACGAGAGTCGCGCCTTTTTTTCTGTCTTTTTTCAACCTCCGTGAGCAGTTTTGTTTTGTGGTACGGAAACTGCGCATTGATATTGTATTCAACAACGCAGTGTATTTAATCTTGACGCCCTAATTAAAATCGGGCTGATGTCGCTAATAATGGTTTCAAAGCGATATCGAGGCGCTTTCATTCTTTCCCTCCTAGAAGACGTTTAATTAGCGAACGAAACATTTCGGCGGCGTACTAGCAAAGAAAGAGAGCCCGCCGCGGTGGCCCAGTGGTTACGGCGCTCGGCTGCTGGCCCGAAAGACGCGGGTTCGATCCCGGCAGCGGCGGCTGAATTTCTTGAAGGCGAAATTCTAGAGGCCCGTGTGCTGTGCGATGTCAGTGCACGTTAAAGAACCCCAGGTGGTCGAAATTTCCGGAGACCTTCACTACGGCGTCCCTCATAGCCTCAGTCGCTTTGGGACGTTAAACCCCAATAAACCAAACCAAAGAAAAAGAGCGACAAATTAAGGAACAACCTCAGAGCATCATCATTTATTGATTTGCCCTTATTTCCGTCCCTACATCACTAAGGCAATTAGCCTTCTTGAGGGGCGTATCCTGTGGTGACTGATTTCACGGTACGCGGTTACTATGCCTGCATGAATCCGAGGACGCAGGATCGAATTCCCACCTCTACGGCCGCGTTTCAATGGAGGCGAAACGCACGAGGCGCCAGTGTGCTGTGCTATCTGAGTGCATGTTAAAGATCCCCACGTGGTCGAAATTAGACCGGAGCCCTTCAGTGCGGCACCTCTTTCCTCTTTCGACCCCGCACAGCGTGATTCGAGTGTCCACCGAGTGAGAAAGTGACTGTGCATTTCCGTTTTTACCAACCTATTAGTAGTAGTAGTAGTAGTGTTGGTAGCAGTATTAGTAGTATTAGTAGTAGTAGTACCAGTAGTAGTAGTAGTAGCAGTAGTAGTAGCAGTAGTAGTAGTAGTAGTAGTAGTAGTAGTAGCAGTAGTAGTAGTAGTAGTAGTAGTAGTAGTAGTAGTAGTAGTAGTAGTAGTAGTAGTAGTAGTTTAGTCGTAATAGTGGTAGTAGTAGTAGTGGTAGTAGTAGGGGTAGTGGTAGTAGTAATAGTAGTAGTAGTACTATTATTAGTGCGAAATCCCTATTCCAGACGTACCATCCCCGAGTAAGAATCTTGTATTGTGTGAAACATCGGAGTAACTCGGGTAAGCTCGGGCAAGCAAGCTGCAGCCAATGGGAGAAAGCTCGGGAAAGTTCGGAGGAGCATTGCAGCCAATGGGAGGAAGCTCGGGTTAGTTCGGCGGAGCGTCGCGCCAGCTGCAGCTAATGGAAGGAGGGCGTCCCGCAGCTGCCGCCGAGTGGAGAGAGGGTGTGAAGATGAAGAGTGAGAAATGCGGTTGTGTGCACATGCAACTACTACTACTACTACTACTACTACTACTACTACTACTACTACTACTGCTACTACTACTACTACTACTACTACTACTACTACTACTACTACTACTACTACTACTACTACTACTACCGTTATATTTTTATTCATTTTTATTTAACATTTTGAGCACCTGTCAGTCGCCGCCTGTGTCCTGGCCAATCCCCCGCAGTGGGTACGCGCCATTATTTACAGGACGACAACAACAACAGATGCCAGAAAGAAGAGGCGAAGAACGAACACATGATTTCGCACGTCTACTCGGTTTAACTACGTTAAACCCCTACCACTTTTTTTCTTTACTTCGTCAACCACGCCTCCGATAGTTTAGCCAGTGAGCGACATCGCTCGCTAGCTTGTATCAACCGTGGCTTCGTGTACTGAGGCTGCCTCCGATTTGGATGGAAAGAATAAATCGTACAACGAATCCTTACAAAATTTCCGGCTCCTGCAGTCCTTCGCCGCACGCGAATTCTGGCGTTTTGCGCTCCGTCGTGACCAGCGCACACGCACGCAGCGTCCGGTCCTCATCGATTGAAGCCACGCGCCAGACAAGAGATCGAAACACGCTTGCGTGCCTCGCGGAATCATGCCGCCGTTCGGTGTTTGTAGTCGAGAAACAATAACGGCGTACGCGACCCCGCGTTTAATAACAAAATGGGACAGTAAACGGGGGCTCCACTAACGCGCACCGCAATCAAGAAGTTGACTTAGGATAGCGAGCTCGGCAAATTCGTGTGCATTCATTGTCACTGATGGTGCGTCGGTGACGGCACTACGTCGGCAGTAGAGAGAAAGTTTTAGCCAAGACCTTACACCGTGGCCAAGACCTATTGAACTACAGACCTGCACAAATGGCCCTGCTCCAGCGCGCATGTTCTAGTTCATGCCTTTTGCCGCTAGGATAGAAACACTACGGGCAGCGTGGCGCTAGTATGTACAGTCTTTGTCAAAAGTAACCAGGCTGCAGGGTTTGCTTCTAGCTCATACAGTGGAGCCCTTGCAGCTTCCCTGAAGCTGATATGGTCGTTAAAGGTAAGGACTGGGGGTCTTCTTACCTTCCAACACGTTTTGATCTTTAGGAAAGCAATAAGGGCTCCACTATACAAGCTAGAAGCAAACCATGCAGCCTGGTTACTTTTGGCAAAGACCTGTAGAGAAAATGCCTCGTCCACCATTTTATTATAAACAAGGCAGTTTTGTCGTTTGTCCACGTAACCATTATCATCCATTTATCTATACTAGGCACGGTGGTGCCGACGAAAAGAAAGCGGACAAAAAGAAAGACGTTTTTTATACTCTTCCAGAGCGAAAAGAAGACGTTATTATGGCTATTTTCATTGCTGATGTTAAGATAGCAGAGAAAGACAAAACAAATGTATTAAATATCGTGCACAAAATGGCAAACGATGATGATGATCATAGCATATACGAACAGGTTAACCGAGCGCTCTCAACGGCGAAAAAAATAACGAAAGCTCGGGCACGCTGCTCCATAGGACCCCGCCATATGTGCACGTCTGTAGTTCAGTAGGTCTTGGTTTTGACGCAGCGTGTACCGTCTACCGTCACCGCTTAACGCTGCCGCCGTTCGGCAGTGCGCATGCGCAGGTAGCGTAGACTGGTCAGGTGCAGGCATGTGGCGCCATCTGGGTGTGCGCACTGGTGGCTGCCGGCCGCGGTAAGCGGCGACGATAGATGGTTCACGCTATGCTAAAAACAAAGTACGGGAAGGCGCTGACAGATATCTCATGTTACTTTAGAAGCCCAGCTATGGTGCTTCTAGCCACCATAGCCCAGCATGCTTAGGAGGAGGAGGAGGAAAGGCGAGGAGGTTAACCGGTGGGGGAAAGGGATGACAGGTGAGAGAGAAAAGGGAGAGAGAAGAAAAAGCAGAAGGCTAAAAGGCTTCGGCAAAGTCACAGCCATCGTACAGGCCCGACACATTTTAAGAACCGCAGGAGGGCCTGGCAGGCCCTCAACGCCGATGATCGCCGCGGCCAGTGTCTAAGAATCTGGAACTCCGTTAGTGGACGTGAATCGACGTGTTCCAGCGCACGGCGGAGAGAATCTCTTACATGTACTCATAAAAAGCGAATGGCAAATTATATGGAATTTAAACCCGAAATACACACGCTCCTTCCGGCGATTATTCAACCCTATTGAAAACGAACCATTTTTGGTGACTGTTGACAAAGACACCGTACTATATATAGGAGCCGAAGCATCAAGAAAGATTTTTTTTTACTGATCGGCGTCGCTGTTTGTTTTCAAGGGAACATTCTACAAGCCCATTGCTTTTCTCAGTATTCGTTACGAACAAACAACTAACAAATAAAAACAAATAAAGAATTGAAATTGAATTGAAACTGCAACCAAAGCCCGAATTTTTGCAAGCACTGATAAAAGCAGTACAGTTGTCCTGATCTGTGCTGAGAGAGAAATGAGAATGAGGCGAAAACGAGAGCAGCTGGAATTACATTTAGCACGCTTACCTTGACAGGATGCAGGTAGCTCCTGCTGTTGGTGGAATCAAGCTCCCTTCCAGGAGAGTCGTCTGGGGAGCTCTGCGAATAGTTAATAGTAAATGCATCACCTAATCAATAATATTCTTTTTAATAATCCTGATTATTAAAAACAATCAGTTAGTAATGCATGTTTGACATGGTAATTTGGTGTGTGAGTGAGTGAGTGAGTTTATGAGTGGGTGAGTGAGTTTGTGAGTGAGTGAGTGAGTGAGTGAGTGAGTGAGTTTGTGAGTGAGTGAGTGAGTGAGTGAGTGAGTGAGTGAGTGAGTGAGTGAGTGAGTGAATGAGTGAGTGAGTGAGTGAGTGACTGAGTGAGTGAGTGAGTGAGTGAGTGAGTGAGTGAGTGAGTGAGTGAGTGAGTGAGTGAGTGAGTGAGTGAGTGAGTGAGTGAGTGAGTGAGTGAGTGAGTGAGTGAGTGAGTGAGTGAGTGAGTGAGTGAGTGAGTGAGCGAGCGAGCGAGTGGAAGCGAGAGCTCATATGCAGCCAAAGGTACCCCACCGTGCCGCCGTCATCGCCACGCTGCTGCTGCTCGTCGTCCGATAGTAGCGCCCCCAGGTGGGCGATGTAGTTCGAAGCCAGCACCAAGATGTCCAGCTTAGACAGCTTCGTGTCCGGAGGGACTGAGGGCAGCGAGCTCTGCAGCGCTTGGAATGCGCTGCGAAGGCTCCTCACGCGGCTGCGTTCCCGGGCGGCGTTTCGCGATGTGGCTTTGGCTTGGCTTCTGGCTGCGGACGGCGAGGGAGGCGCGTTGCAGACCTCGGCCGAGAGTAACGCCGCCTCGTGGGCGTCAGCGTCTGTACTGGCGTCGGGCAGGACTCCCTGCAATAGCTGCTCGCAGCAGTCACTCGTGGGTACGGGGGCAACTTCCAGAAGAGGAGACAAGCCTGCGTTGAAAATATGCGTTCGTAGTAAGAGTACTTACGGAGATTTAATTGCTTTTTATTGCCGTCATCATCATCAGCTTGTTTAAGACTACTGCAAGGCAAAGGCCTCTCCCATGCCTCTCCAATTAACGCTGTCCTTTGCCAGCTGCGGCCACCTCATCCCCTCAAATTTCTTAATCTCATCCGCCCACCTAATTTTCTGACGCCCCCTGCTAAGCTTGCCTTCTCATGGAATCCACTCTGTTACCCTTAAGGACAAGCCGCTATCTTGCCCTCGCATTGCATGCCCTGCCCAAGCCCATTTCTTCCTCTTCATTTCCACTAGGATGTCATCAACCCGCGTTCGTTACCTCATCCACTCTGCCCTCTCCCGTCTCTTAATTTTTCTTTCCGTAATTCGTTGCGTTCTCCTTAACCTAAGCTGAACCCTCCTCGTAAGCCTCCACGTGTCTGCCCCATCGGTGAGTACCGGTAAGATACAGCTGTTGTGTACTTTTCTCTTGAGGGATATTGGTAAACTGTCATTCATGATCTGAGATAACCTGCCAAAATGCCCTCCACCATATTCTTATTCTTCTAGTTATTTCGCTTTAGTTATTCGGATCTGCAGTCGCTACCTGCCGTAAGTAGTATTTCCTTACCACTGGCAGCACCTCGCTCACTGTTTCTCAACAAAGATTTCTCCTCACCTAGTTGTAGCCGTGTGGCCACAAAGGAAACACACTTTTCTCCTTTCCTGGTTTTCCGACTACTCACGATCAGCTACGATAACCACAGGAGTCGTATCCGGCCACGTGACACAGCTTGAATCGCCAACTCGAAGCAGTGGGAATGTGTTAACAGTGAACTTTGAAAATTTGAAAACTGAAAGACACTGTTACGGAAATAATGAAGGTAATGTTCCATTCTTCTGATACGTAGCAAAATATTTCTTTTAGAGCGCATTCATCGATCGCAACCAACATTTCAGACTGCCGTTGAAAACCAATGAAGAACGGTTTTTACGATAGCAAGAACGTTAACAAAAAAATAAATTCAAGACTGCCGTCGGATGATATCCAGATATATTGATTTTTGTAGTGAAATCTTACACTGTATGAAAAAATTGCGTTTATAAAAGCAACCAATTTTTTTCATCAACGGCATCGCTGATCCTAAGGCTAAGGCCATCGGAGGGCGGGTCGCGAATGCCCCTTCGCGCCACAATCAAAGAGCACAGCAGCGCTCACCGCATCGACCGTAAACTCTACCCCGACCCTCATCATAGCCTTTCTGTGCGGTAGGCTCACATCCTTCGACGCATACAACTTAACACACTTGTCACACCTACACGGCTTTATCTGTACACATTCCGTCGCGATCCTTCATGTCCTAACTGCCCTGCTCCTTATGTCAACCTCTCCCGCTGTTTATTCGCCTGCCAGGATGCTCTGCAATCGGGTTTCTTTCCCGCCCTCTCCCAAACTGTCGGGACCTGGCTGGACAAGCTTGGAGTTAAAGGTGGAGACGAACAGCGCCTGCTTGTGCAGCAGACCATCTACGTCTTAGGCGCCTAAGTGTTGTGCCTGAGCAATGTCTCGTACTACTATAGTACTACGAGACTTTATTCAGGCACTTTAGTAGTAGTATACTACTGCTAAAAAGGGGACTTCGTTCACGGTTGTGTCAGGGGAGCGGAGTACTGCAGGACGCCGCGGTCCATGGCCCACTGTTACCAACTGCGTTTTTTTTTAAGGTGTATCCTACTATATTACTGGTTAACCGTTCGTGTTATGGCGACTTTTATGACGTCACACCTTATCGACCAATCGCATTCGCGGTTGCTCAGTGGTTACGCTCGACTACTGACCCGAAAGACGCGGGTTCGATCCCGGCCGTGGCGGTCGAATTTCGATGGAGGCGAAATTCTAGAGGCCCGTGTACTGTGCGATGTCAAGAACCCCAGGTGGTCGAAATTTCCGGAGTCCTTCACTACGGCGTCTCTCATAGCCTGAGTCGCTTTGGGACGTTAAACCCCCATAAATCAAATCAATCGACCAAGCGTGAGTTTTGTAACGTCGCCACTTTTGGGCGACTCCCGGTTTTCGACTCGATGAGCCATCTAATCCTCGGTTTTTGGTTTTAGGAGAAAGGAAATGGGCCGTTATTGTCTCACATACCTCGGTGGACACTTGAACCGCGCTTTAAAGAAGGGAGTGAAAGAAGAAAGCGAGAAAGAGGTGCCGTAGTGGAGGTCTCCGGAATAATTTCGACCACCTGGGGTTCTTTAACGTGCATTGACATCGCACAGCACACGGGCGCCTTTTGCGTTCCGCCTACAACGAAACACGGCCGCCGCGGTCGAGTTCGAACCCGGGTACTCCGGCTAGGTAGACGAGCGCCTTAACCACTGAGTTACCGCGGCGGATCCGAACGCCTTTAAAGACGCTGTCACGGCGTCAGGGAGTTCGTATAATGCGGTCGAAAATCTACCCCGAACAATTGGACTTGATGTTTAAAAACAAGACCTTCGTAGTGTCGACCACGCAAATTTAAACACATTGCAGTTAACAAAACATATTATATGCGGAAAATTATCCAGGGCGCTTAAGGAACACAAGTCGATTAAGGCGAGCAATGCGAAATAATTCCGATTCCGTTCCAAATCTATTCCAGTTCTATTTTAATTCTACTCCAATTCTGTTCCAGTTTTGTTTGAATTCAATGTCAATTCTATTTCAATTCTATTCCATTTTTTTCTCATTCTATTTCGATCCTATTACAGTCATAATCTATTCCTTTGCATTTGGTGCAGTTGTAACTACTAATATTCGCTATAACTGGTTAACAATTCGTATTTTCCCGCCTGTGATGACTGCACACTGTTTCAACCACTATGAAACAACAGCGCGAATAAGGATGGGGACGAAAGTGAAGACGACACATCGAGAGCTACATTCGTCCACGGCCTTATTCGCGCTGTTGTTTCATAATGGACATATATCAACTCGCCCAAGTCGCTATACAACGGGTTATTCGACCAATCGCGAGTTTTGTAACGCCGCTACCTTTTGGGAGACGCCAGTTTTTCGTGTCAATGAGCCCCCTAATGCCTTCACATTAATAAATTTCGAATAGTGCTGGAAGATGTGTAGCTACAGTGTAACTGTGCATAGACGGTGAACATCAGAGCCTACCGCAGAACGTGCCGAGCATCGGCTGTCGCCCTATTCCTCTAAAGGATACGGCAAGGCACCGAAAATTTTTTTGTGTTGTATAGAGGAACTATGCGTACTAAACAGCCCTTGACAAAATAGCGCTTTCTGAGAGAGAATTAACCACTGAGGTACTAAATCTGTATCAACTGAAGTCGTCTCATTAAGCTGTTCCCGTTTGAATCGCTCGTTTGAAATGTTCGTTCAGTGCGATAGTTCAGGGGCTTTATGCGACCCCCTCATACCACATATGGCAGCAGTGCTGCATTACACTGTTTAAGGGACCAGAGCAATTTTTAACGCAAAAGCATCTCTAGCCGCACTCCCGGGGTTTCAGCGGTACGTTTCTGTGTATGTGTGTGAAGCCTTTGAGTAGCAAGTGTAACTGGCTCACTGGGTCAGTGGACGTCTCAGTCGCGCTGTGAGTAACGGTTGGAATCCACCAAAAAAACTGAGACAGTTACGCGTCTTTCCTTTTCTCAAATTAAGGGGAAGGTATGCACTCCGTTAATTTTGAAAAAAAAAAAAAGAAAGGAGCACAACTCGCTCCCTGGGTCAGGGTTTTGCGTGTACACAATCGTGTTTTGCGGTACGCGGCGGTTGTGTCCATCAGCAAAAATTTTCACAATAGCTTCCTTTCCACAGCGTCAGAGGTTACGGAAAAGTCGGCTGATCAAGTCGTTCGCAGAAAACCAACTAATTAAATGGTCTTAACTATTTAAAACCGCTGTGTGGCTTTAAATACAGCCCCCGCTAATATGGGCAACTCCAAGTATGGACAGTCTTCTTTGGGACCAAACTTGTTCAGTGTATTTACGCCCCATTGATATGCAAACTCGGAGTCTGGTCTATGGACAAGGAGAAATTGCACACTGTTCATTACGGCGCATGGTATTTTTGTCTCGTTAATATGGACGGCATTGAGAACAAAATCTCTACTACCCTAACCAGGTGTCTCAATTTCTGCATCTTGACCGCAGTACACCAGAGGAATGCAGAGATAAAATCCAAATGGTTGAGTGATGGGCCTTTCCCTTCATGGTTTCATGCTTTACAGTGCAAAGTTGCCCAATCGATGCGCCTCAACATTTTCCATATTGCACAAATGACTGGGACGAAAACTCCCTCTGCAAATTGTGCAACGTGGAAAGCCGTATTTCAGCAGCTGTCAGCTGGCTGAGTGCTTTGAATTGCCCTATAGACGCATACAACTCAAGAAAGAAGCTGCTCTTCTCCGTCAAAGGATCCCCTTCCATCCAATGGCGTCGGCCGATTCTTATGAACCTGCTAGAATGACAATACAAGGAGCGGCGTGAAGACGCACGGAGGGCACTATCCCGGTCCATGAAAGGAGGGGGCTGTGCACTTTCAACTGCCGCCCCCAGCATTGTCACCCTAGCAGGGTCAGGAGAATCGGCCAACGCCATTGGCTGGAGGGGGGGTCCTCCTTTGACGAGGGAAAAGCAGCTTCGTTGCTGAGTTGTATCCGACTGCAGTAGTAATTACCACATTTAGCCGTGAGACGCCATCAAGCATGTTATAGACCACTAGGCGCGTCAAGCTGCACCACATTACTTCAAGCACAATGGCGACCAGGAAAATGGGCTTGGAGCTGGCCAAAATGTCCAATTTCTACTTCTCTGGCTACCAGTATGGACAGAGGCACACCTTAATCATAGCATATTTTTTTTTTCTTCGCGATTCGTTAACTGACGACTCGTTTTAGGGACAGTTTTCTTCGGGAACCAAAGTGTCCATTTTAACGAGGCTTGAGTGTATGTGAGTTTTAGTGCACTGCCACTTATAGTGGCCATTCTCTGCATTTAGCCGTTGTGTGCTTCTCTGTATGCCCGTCTGCCTCTCTGAAGTCAGTTTTGTGGCAAGTGTTCATGCATCTGCCGACCGATCAAGCGGCAGCTCAATTAATCGTGAGAGGCTGCTCGGGAACAGCGACCTGGGTCGCATTCGAACAAGTTTGGCTTTTTTGGATAAAAATTTTGAATATTGGAACATTGTAACATATGGTTACAGAAATAATGAAGGTAATGGTGCATTCTTCTTATGTGTAGCGAAATATTTCTTTTAAAGTATTTCCATCGATCGCATCGAACAGTTAAGACTGCCATAAAAGACCAGTGGGGAACGCTTTTCAGAATAGCAAATTCGTTACTAGAAAAAAAATAAATACAACACTGCCGTCGGTTGATCTGCGCATATATTGATGGCTATGGTGAAATTTTACATTATATGAAAAAAAAGCGTTCATAAACGGTTTCCGGTTGATAAATGCTTTTGTCCAGAATTTCTGGTTATGCTTAACCGCTGCACCACCGCACAGTCATCCATGAAGGGAGAGAATGACCAATTCCGCATATATGCACATTATCCCAGTATCGCTATACGAACTACTTCCATCCGTGAACACTGGATCTAAACACCGCAACCGAAGGGAAAACCGAACTACTAGAGCGCCTATAGTTCGCATTTGGCCCAGCTACGCAAATCGTCTATCATTTTTTTTCTTCCCGTCTTTGGGGCCAGTAAACCTGGTGAACAGCAAAGCCAGTCCGTTCACTCACCTAGAGATGCGTCGTCAGAGGAGGAAGTGCTGAGGCCGAGGTCAGACGCGAAGTCCAACTCCAGGAGCCCGTCGAAATAGCACGGCTCGGCCTCGATGCCTTCCCACAACTTCCAGGAGCAGTCTGCCGTGTCAAAGTCCAAACTGAGGAAGTCTTCCATCGCTGGTCAGGTGCGGTCGTCCCGTGTACGAGGCAAAATAACGTCTCAAAAACAGCGTTAAACGCTTTAATTCCCTGTGGTTTTAATGCGACTTAGCCTCAGAAGTCGTCGATGAATCAAACTTGTAATTTACAACCGACAAAGGCGAAAAAGAAGAAACGTGAAAAATTCCTTTAAGCTTGAAAGCCTCTAGTATTCAAAGGGCGCAGGGAACGGCGAACACAAAGCGCTCTTCTGACGTCGTGTACTGTTTCATATCTTTCTCAGCTGCAACATGCGATGACCGTAAGAGAATGGTACTCCTTGAAGGAACGTACGTAGTAATCCGCCCTCATGACTCTAATTCATCATTCAGTTAGTTGATCTAACACCTCGCATGATACTGCAGCCGCTTAAAGATCTGCACCAATGTGGTTAGTACACAAGTTTACCACTCGCACCGTTACTGAAAAGCTTGTTGAGCAGAGCGCCACCTAGTAGAGTCCAGAAGATGCAGAAAGGCTCAATATCCTGCTGCAGGGCGACAGCTTCGCTTGTCGCCCTTGGTAACAACTTCGCTTGTCGCCTTGGTAATTATACGGCAGAAGCATCCGTTCTTTTCATCTACCGAAGAGTCAGGTTTCTCTGTGGACGTATGACGCACATACTGTTTGCAACGGTGACTCAATAGTAGGCGTTATTCCCTCGTTGATGCCGCCAAACCACCGCGCCTGCTACAACCTTTCTTCTCCAGCACAGACACTGCTCTTGCAGCTACCACGAGGTGTCAGGTTGAAAAAAGCCACGTCATCGGTATCGTCATCACCTGCTCCCAGGGGGCGTCAGCTGAACTTGGAGCTGCTGTCTCAACCGCATAGAGTGTCAAAAAGTCCGACCCGAATTTCACAAGCGCAGGAACTTTTCTGAGGAGAAAACTGGACAGTCGTCAGTCGCGAGCGAAAGAAGTCACACCGCTGTTCGAACTCGTCTCGAAGCATAAAAGATAGCGGTGCAAACTCGGGGGTCCTGATGCCTCCTTTAAAAGCTCGCAGCGACAAAGAGGAGGAGGAGGTTAAAGCCGGTATCTTTTTTCTCGCGGACCCTTGGAGAGTGGTTGCCCGTGGCGGCCGAGCAATGAGCACCGCCCACCGAAGAGGTATCCAGTTACGCTCCGCCCCCTCGACAAGGGGGAGAAGCGGATAGATAACGACGAGCGGAGAGAGTAATCGAGAGAGTAGAAAGTACGATATCGCTATGGCGGGCAGGACTTCCTTATCACCTGGACTCAGTTCGGTTTGTGCGCATGCAGTACGGTCTGCGTCACCCTTGTGTAGAACGCTCGAGCAATTAGCATCAAACAACAAAAACCGAAATTATACAGTAGCCCACCGTATGCGAGCAAAATTCTCGTGCCCACAGCGCTTGTAGGTCTATATGACTCAACTTCAAACCAATAGTTGTATCTACAGTCTAGCAGATGCGGCGAGGTGTCGCTTTTTTTGCAGGGCAGTGTCCCATTTGGGCGCTCTATAAAAGGGTGACGCAAACTGCACATCACTAGGGGGAGCAGCGCGAAAAGACGAGGATAAACACAGACTCTGATAGGACGGGCGCCGAACTTCTGTGTTCGTTCTCATCTTTTCGCCCTGCTTCCTTTGGTTTTGAATCCAGACTAACAAGCTCAAATCACTACTCTAATGCGCAGTACGTTTGAAGGGGACCTACCGGCTGACCGGAAAACTGTTGTCTCGAATCCGAAGCGATTAAGTTTCGTGTGCGCAACGCACATGGTAGTAGCTTTTTCTTTCGCATGCGTTAAATTGCAGTAGACAGAAGCTGCTCAAACGCCGAAGGAGTCGTGCTCTGTGTAAATGTGTCCTATTTCCGACAAAGTACTGTCTAGTACACAGAATTAACGTTGTTCGTTCTTGGTGCATAGTGACACGACCACACATGGGCACTCTGACGAAGGCTTGCCCCCGTGACCCAGTGACAACACCCGAGCACAGGTATATCCGAACCATAGCTGAATATCCGAACACCTTTGAGTTTTTGCGAGGCATGTCCGTGGGAAGTCTTTGCTTTAGATGTGCTGAAACGTTATCCGGTGGATATCCCGTTCGGGTCATATTATGGACACTAACTTGATATGATTATTCTTTCTGCGGAGATGTGCACAATGTTCGCGAAAAACTTGGCAAGGTGGACTTTTATGCTTTTTCCGATAGAAGATACCTGCAACATAGTCCACTCAACTTCATTTCTTTTTAATTAATAACTGAATAAAATAATATTGCTGCTTTCAAAAGGACAATAATATTGCTGAATGAATAGTATTGCTCAACGAATAATATAGCTGCTTTCAAAAGGAGGGTCCTTGATTTGCAGTGTACGCGTATAAGCTCGTGGAATTTCTTCGTTCCGTGGATGCTACCTCAATTTTTTGGTGCTGCATGACCTCTAGTCTAGTTGGTAGCGTTTCTCCAGCCTGATCTGTGTTTTACATGTGCTTGTTGTTCGACATCTTCGTCGTGACAGCGTGTGATGCTACGGAAATTTTACCCCTCAAAATTTCACCGTTGGTCCAAGCAACTCTAATCAGCTGTAGTCGTATCTTTCTTTACGTTTAAATCACAGAAAATGTAAATTAGGCTTTGCGAATATTTTTCACATGGCCCGAGCAAGTTTTCTCTCTTGAGCTTATAAAAATCACTCGGTAAATTTAACGCTTATGTCCTTGTTAAGGCCTATGAAAATCCTCTTCCTACGGACCTTTGTTGGATACAGGCCGCCGCAGTGACTCAGTGGTTATCGTGTTCGGCTGCTGACTCGAAAGACGCGGGTTCGATCCCGGCCTAGGCGGTCGAATTTCGGTGGAGGCGAAATTCTAGCGGCCCTGTACTGTGCAATGTCAGTGCAAGGTAAAGAACCCAGGGTGGTCGAAATTTCCAGAGCCCTTAACTACGGCGTCCCTCGTAGACTGAGCCGCAATGGGGCGCTAAACCCCATAAAACCAAACCAAACCTTGGATATACAAAATGCGATCAAAAAGATATGTGAGGAATGTCCGCGGGAGTTTCCCCGCACTTCCTGGGGATATCCGCATGTACTTTCAAGATTTCGCAGCGACATCCTATGGATATCAACATTGCCACTGAGGAGGACGACTTCACCCCTATGTGCCCTATTAACCACATGGTGAGATGAGGGTAAGATGTCAAGGGCTTGAAAAATTACAGACCGATCAGCTTACTGTCCATTGCCTACTAGGTGTTTACAAAGTTAATCGCGAATAGAATCAGGGCAACCTTAGACTTCAATAAACCAAAGCTTCAAGTAGGCTTTCGTAAAGGATACTCGCCAATAGACCATATTGATACTGTCAATCAGGCGATAGATAAATGCGCAGAATATAACCAACACCTATATATAGCCTTCATTGATTTCGAGAAGGAATTTGACTCAGTGGAAACCTCAGCAGTCATGCAGGCATTGCGGAATCAGAGTGTAGAGGTGTCATATGTGAAAATACTAGAAGATATCTATAACGATTGCACAGCTGCCATAGTTCTCCATAAAGTCAGCGATAAAATTCCAATAAAGAAAGGCGTCCGGCAGGGAGACACGATCTCGCCAATGCTATCCACCGCCTGTTTACAGGCGGTATTCCGGGGCCTCAAACGTGAACAGTTGGGGATTGGAGTTAATTGAGAATACCTAAGTAATCTGCGATTCGCTGATGACACTGCCTTGCTAAGTCACTGAGGAGACCAAGTGCAAAGCATGTTCAATGAGTTAGACAAGCAGAGCGGAACGGTGAGGCTAAAAATTAACATGCAGAAAACCAACGTAATGTTCAACAGTCCACCAAGGGACAGCAGTTCGCAATTAGTAGCGAAGTGCTGGAAGTGGCAAGGAAGTATACGTCTACTTAGAGTAGGTAGTGACCGCTGATCCGGATCATGAGAGGGAAATAACTAGAAGAATAAGAATGGTAGGCTCTCTCAGATCATGAATATAGCAGGCTATCATGAATATGGCATAAGAATCATGATCATGAATATGGCGTAAGAATATGGCAGGCTCTCTCAGATCATGAATAGCAGTTTACAGTATCCCTCAAGAGAAAAGAATACAACAGCTGTATTTTACCGGTACTCACCTATGGGGCAGAAACGTGGAGGTTAACAAAGAGGGTTCAGCATAAGTTAAGGACAACGCAGCTAGCTATGGAAAGAAAAATGGCACGTGAAACGTTAAGAGACCGGAAGCGGGCGGAGTGGGTGAGAGAACAAACGCGGGCTAATGACATCCTATTCGAAATCAAGAGGAAGAAGTGGGCTTGGGCCGGGCATGTAATACAAAGGTAAGATAACCGCTGGTCCTTAAGGGTAACGAAGTGGATTCCATGAGAAGGCAAGCATGGCACGGGGCGGCAGAATGTTAGGTGGGCGGATGAGATTAAGAAGTTTGCGGGGATACAGTGGCCGCAACTGGCAAAGGACAGGCCTTTGCCCTGAAATGTGCATAGTCGGACTGGTAATGATCGGGCTGGCGCAGTCGGGCTGGCACAGTACACGGGCATCTAGCATTTCGCCCTCTATCGAAATGCGACCGCCGCGGCCGGGATGGAGCCAGCGCCCTCCGGATCAGGAGCCAAGCACCATAACCACTGAGCCAGCACGGCTGTTCGCTCAAGACACGTGGGAACCAAGCACACCTAACAGCTTACGTACAACATTAGTCAAAATTCTTCACGCCATAGGGTTTGCTGTCGAGCTGGTTAGCGGGGCATCCACCGCAGCCCCGATGATCAAAATTCATGAAAGGTGAGAAGAATTACCGTCGTCATTCTGCGCAGCCTTTTGAGGTTCGGTGGATCCGTGCCACTCTAATGGGCTCACGACCAAAGACTACAGCCTAAAGACGTTTGACCATTACGGTGCACATGCATAAGCTCGTTGTTCGTACTGCGGCCTGCATAATGAATGATACGTCATGACCTGGGCTTCAAACACCCTCAAGCTTCATGTTTGTATTTTTGGTCGAGGGTCGTCTATTGTAAACGAAGTCCCCAACGCCATGAAGGCGCCACTGCGTAGCATGACTATAGATAACAGCCTTCTCGGCCAGCAGTTGTGAATACGACTAAGGAATTATCGGACGTGCCGTGCCAACAACTCTGTTAATCCTGAAGAGGGTCATCGCTATCACTATCATGTAGAAAGAAAGCCACAAACTTTTTTCGTGACCATCGGAGGCTCAGCACCAGGTAAGAGGATTCGATCCCGGCCGCGGCGGCCGAATTTCAATGAAGGCGAAATTCCAGAGGCCCGTGTACTGTGCGATGTCAGTGCAAGTTGACCCCAGGTGGTCAAAATTTCCGGAGCCCTTCACTACGGCGTCCCTCATAGTCTGAGTTGCATTGGGACGTTAAACCCCAATAAACCAAACCAACCTCGCGCGGATGAAGTCGCGCGAACTGCTCACGACGACGGCGATTTTGTGTCGATCCCCATTTCGAGATCAGACGCAGCGAGCAGGCTTCGCGCACTTGCGCGGGACATCACGCTTGCCGCGTGGAATTCAGGACAATTTTGCAATTCCCGTTTAAAATCCTTGGACCCAGATCTGAAACTCCGGCTACCATCAGGCCTACCACGATGAGAAGAAACTTTGCTGTGTCGCCTCTGGTTTTCTGCAGCTTTCACCAACCATTACTCATTCTTAATCGGTATGGCTGATAGCCCTGCATGTGCTACCTGCGGGCATGACGAGACTATAACCCACATTATTTGTGACTGCCCTGCCTACAGCGTCGAAAGGCAGTCTTTCAGCCGTGCGCTGGAGCGCCTAGATCCGCGCCCACTGATGGAAATGAAGATTCTCGGCCACTGGCCGCGGCGGTCGTCGGCGGTGAAGGCCTCCAAGGCACTGCTCCGCTTCTTGAGAACTTCTGGTCTGCACCACAGGCTGTGACTTAAACGAACACTGGCTTTTCACAGTGACTTCAATTTCCTGTTACTCTCCTTTCTCTCTTTTTTTATCCCCTCGCTCCTTTCCCCCCGTGTAGGGTAGCAAACCGATTATTATTCTTTCGGTTAACCTCCCTGCCTTTCCTCTTCTACCTCCTCCTCTCCCTCCTTTTTTTCTCTTTATAATAATACTATTAATTCGTTTTCAGGGAAGAGAGAGAGAGAGAAAACTTTATTTACAAAGGAATTCGGGGCACGCCCCAGGGTCCCCGCACGACCCCACTGCACTCAAGTGTTTATGTTCCTGAGGTCCATAACACTGGCAGCACGGCCGGTGGCGATGGTCTGCACGGCCGGGTCCTCCGAATGCAGCAGGGTCTCCCAGTCCTCCCAGGTCTTGAGGTTCTCTAGGTCACACGGGGGAGGGTCCGCCGGGCAGAGGGAAAGGATGTGGAGGGAAGAAGCGAAGGGTTCTGGGCATAGGGCGCAAGCAGGAGTGGGGAAGGAGGGATGATAGTGGGTTAGGGTAAGGGGCGAAAACCGCAGTATCTCCCTGCCACACTGTGGGAGAAGAAAGGAGGAGGGACTGATAAAAGCTAGAGGAAAAGAGGCGCCATAGTGGAGAGCTCCGGATTAGTTTCGACCAGCCAGGGTTCTTTAACTATGGGATAACTACCGCTGCGCAATGCCTGCAACACCGCAAACTGCCATGCCCACCTAGACCGCGCTAACACAGGTGGCGCATTCAAATGTCACACGGGCTGCGGCAATTACTGCGTCTTCTCTTTCGCCGCAAAGCGCTTGTATCTTTAACGCGATAGCGTGAGAGGACCCGTTCTCCAGAAATTCCGGTGTTGGCGTTGTCGGCGTCGGCGTTGCGAGCGAAAAATCACGGGCAGGACTCCGGCAGGTGTTCCCCAGAGAGCAACCTTAGTGGCAGGTGGGTCACCTAGGTCACGAGACATTGTGACGTCATCACAACCTTCCCACCGGATAGTGAGCCAACTGTCCACCGTCGTAGGCGGCAGTTCAGTTAATGATTGCTCATTCGGAAAGAGCAACCTGGACCGCACAAGGACCACCGCTGGGAGCACCTTCCATCGCAGGGCAGTGGCGCATCGCTTAACCACTGCGCAACTGCGTCAGGAGGGGTATGAGGGCTCCCAGGGATCTGTGAACGTGAAGTGCAGAGTTACCTTCTGCATGTATGGGAATTAACCCATCACGCTACCGCGTCTCTGAACAACTGCCATCCGCGAAGACTGGATCTGAACATCGGAACCGAAGCGAAAACCAAACTGCTAGCACTCCTAATTCGCATTTGGCCTAACTTCTCAAATCGACTATCATTTTTTTCGTAACTTCAAGCGAAATGTTCATCATCGGGGTAGAAATTATTTGCACTGTCCTTCGGATGTTTACCTGATAAGCGGCAGCATTTCGATGCTCCCGTTTTCATCAATTGTGACACTTTGTATGAAATTTTGTACATCCCTGTAAAACATCAACCCTTGGTATTTTGAGCTGAAAAAGTAACAAATTGTCTGTTAAGGCCTTTTTAAAGGCGAAAATTATTTAATTTCAATAAAAACAAACATTAGCCGCCGTGGTGGCTCAGTGCTTATGGTGCTCGGCTGCTGACCCGAAAGACGCGGGTTCGACTCCGGCTGCGGCGGTTCAATTTCGATGGAGCCGAAATTCTAGAGGCCCGTGTACTGTGCGATGTCAAACACCGGGTGGTCGAAATTTCCGGAGCCCTTCACTACGGCGTCCCTCATAGCCTGAGTCGCTTTGGGACGTTAAACCCCATAAACAAACCAAACCAACCAAAAACAAACATCAGGATGTCAAAGGGTTAACCGATATAAAGGATATTTCACTCAATATTTCAAGTATACGTCTCTTTTCAGAGGACTGACTGCGTTCTGTATACGAAACAGACTCAATGTTTGTCCATGCTTGGTGTTCGAAATGGAAAATGTTTTTTTAATACGTAAAAGTGCGTTCACAGTTGTATTTCACCCCAAAAAAATAGATAAAAATTCAAGCTCAGCATCGCATGAATAATAACTGGTTAGCGAGAGCTGTACTTAGGCTTACTTAGGTACAATAATGTCGAATTACTGTTCATAGAATGCACATCTGGATCACGTGGTTACAAAAGCTCGCAGGACGCTGAATTTAATTCAAGTGAATCTAAAATCTTCACCGCGAAACCAAAAGATAACAGATTTCCCCTACCGTGTTAGATCCGCCGCGGAATATGCCTGCATTGTATGGGGACCTGCGCATAAATCATTTGACAAACTGAAGGAAATTCACAACAGAGCAATGGGGTTCCGAGGTATTGGCGAGAAGGTAGCTGTAAAGCAATAAAAAAGGATTTGCAGAGGTAACCTCTTGTTTCTCGTAGAAGAAAGTTTAGACTAAAGTTGTTGCACTCAGTATTTCCTGAAGAGAGCGAGATTAATCACGAATTTTATTTTGAACAATCCTTTTACGTTTCTGAACGGAATGATTATTCTTGTGAAATTCGGGAGTACCGTACCAGGACCAACTTGTTCGCGATCTCATTTTGTTTCGGAAGCAACACTACGCTAGGTGTCAGCGGTTTCGCGGAGCCCCGCAGAGCCCCAACTGCGCATGCGCGAGGAGCGAGTGTGAGACAGTTCCTGCGCAATTTCCTTTCCTCAAATACAATTTTCATTTTCTTCATTACGGCCCCTCTTTCTTATTTCACTCTTCCTCCCATACTGTGCGGTGCGGTTCAGGTGTCCACCGAGATGACAGAGAATTACTGCGCCATTTCCTTTCCTCCAAAAGCGTCGCGTTCAAAGGGCAAGGCATCGCTGCGAACGGTTGGTGGCGTTCCGTGGACTCCCTGGCAGCGCTACAACACGCTGTCGCGTTCCACTTCTAAAGGCGAAGCTTAAGCGCCATTAATTAGCAGTTAATTAGTATTCAGGCATTAATCATTAATTAACCCTTAATAAGTGTTTTGTCATCACTTACTAATTAATACTCAATTACATGTGACACCACCAGTGCCACAGAAGCAGTTAAAGTGGTGTGGAAAACGCTTTCACCTCTACGCCCTTTAGACAGTCTAAATGCCCCCTGAGATGCCGCCGCCGCTGCGATTTCCGCGCCGTTGCTTCCGCAGTTCTACTCGGGATTGCCACTGGTCAAACCACAGCCAATTTTTTGTTATTGTTGTTGAAGGAATACAACAGCAAAAATCGGCTCTCGGAAATACAAGTATGGTCTCTAAATGGAGGTTGGTTTATTGCCAAGCTGTAATGCAGGATTGTTCTGGAACAAATAAAATTAGCTCTGGTTTGTTCTCTGACCCGCTCTGCTCTCCTCCCGACTCTTAACATCGTCCCTATCACTTATTTTTCCGTCATTCGCTGCGTTGCCCTCAGTTTAAATTTCAAGCCTCTCAATGCGTCCACTTTTCTGCCTCATAGGTAAAAAGAGTACCAGTATGGCGCCGCTATTATATACCTTCCTCTGGAGAGAGCCCCTACCAAATGCACACAGCTTCATTCTTATTCTCTTGGGTATTTCCCTCTCATTGGCCGGATCTGCTGTCGCTACTTTCTTTAGGACCGTTTCCAATACCTTTCCATTCGTGGTTAACTGTTCGTCCCTCTCCTTACTGTGGAACATTAGTTTCCTACTTATTAATGTTTAGTATTCCGACCCCTTTGGATGTTGTGGTAACTAATGATCAAATAAAAAATCCGCACACGCGATCATACGATGTGATCGGACAAGTAATCTCCATTAGCAGTCATACCCAAAAATCCTGGACAAAAACATTTTTAAGCGAGAAACCATTTATGAATGCAATGTTTTCATATAATGTAAGATTTCACTATAAGAATCAATATATCCGAAAATCACTTGACGTCAGTCTTGAATTGCCTTTTTCTATCGACATTTTTGCTATCGTCAAAAGCGTTCCCCATTGGTTTTCTATGGCAGTCTTAATTGTTCGATGCGATCGATGGAAACAGTTGAAAGATTTTGCAACATATCAGAGGAATGGACCATTACCTTCCATATTTCTGTAACGGTTTCTTACAACGTTCTAATTTTAACATTTTTTGCCCGAGAATGTTTGCCATGATTTGTTGTACATTTAGTTTTTGCACTGATGGCGTTCCCATTGTGCCTTCGAATTTGATTTCGCTGCCGCTCTTTGGCTTAGATGCTACGTGTGCTTCTGTAGGGCGAAGGCTTCTGAAGGGTATTCTGGAGGGTGTAAGTGGGTGGGAAGAACAATATAGGACAGAAAATTTATAGGTGTAACGTTAAGAGATCGGGAGAGGGCGGAGCGGGTGAGGAAGCAAACACGGGTTAATGACATCCTAGTCGAAATCAAGAGGAAGAAATGGGCTTGGGCAGGGCATGTAATGCGAATGCAAGATAACCGCTGGTCCTTACGGGTAAAGGAGTGGATTCCAAGAGAAGGCAAGCGTAGCAGGGGACGACAGAAAGTTAGGTGGGCGGATGAGATTAGCAAGTTTGCGGGGATACGGTGGCCGCAACTGGCAAAGGACGGGGTTAATTGGAGAGACATGGGAGAGGCCTTTGCCCTGCAGTGGGCGTAGTCAGGCTGATGACGAAGTGGGTGGGGATGATGATGGGTGCTTGTTGGAGAGCGGATGCTCGTAGATGAGAGATGCATTTCGAGGCGATAGCTTCACTCGGCTAGGTAACGCCGGGCATCGCCGTGTGTACAACATGACCTTCGGGACATCTGCGGGGGCTCTGGTCTGACGTCACGACAGGCCGTATATGAGCATAACTCTGGCAGGTGGGGCAAAAACCTAAAAGGCAGGTGGGCCACCCAGGTCATGTGACCTTGTAGTATCATCACAACCTACCCACTGGATAGTGGGCAAACTCCCCACCGTGGCGTTTCTTAGTTTTTCTAAGGGACGCGGGTTTAGTGGACATACTTCGATAATCATGTGTGTTTGTGAGTGCGTGAGTGTTGAGTATGTTTGATGTCACCTTTTTTTTCTTACTCTCTCTCTCTCTTTAACCCTCTTCTTTCACCCTCATCTGGAGTAGCATGCCAGGCCCATAACCAGGCAGACCTCTTCATTATTCATTAAAGTCTCTTTCTCTCTCTCCCCACCGTGGCAGGTTGGAGTTAAATAGAGCAACCGGGGCCTCACAAGGCTCACCGGTGGGAGCACCTGTCATCGCAGGGTAAACTTGTAGTAGTAGTAGTAGTAGTAGTAGTAGTAGTAGTAGTAGCAGTATGTTTATTTGGCCATATTATATACAATATGCCCTCGAGGTGAGGCTAAAGGAGGTAGACCAAGCATGCCTCCTGACAAGGCCTACACCCCGATCACACATCATGGAAACGGGGGCCGAATGGACAAAAGATAAAAAACAATGAGCAAACACGATCACAATAGAAAATAGTTAATGATAGACAATAATAAATATCAATTAACAATAAACAAAACATTTCATAATATGCACATTCAGAAAAAAGCAGAACACAAATACACACTGAAAAAAAAAACTAAGTATACAGAATTAGCTAAATTTAACCCGGGGGGAAAAGAATCGTCAGTTTTTTCTTGAATACAGACACACTATAACTTTCTAAAGCAATCTGAATAAGAGACTGGTAGGCATTACACAATGTTATAATTTGATAATCGGTTGTTTGTTTACCATAATTTGTTCTGGGTCTTGCAGTAGATAGGGCAACGGAACGTAGACCATACGCAACGTTTCTTGAGTTATAAGTATTAGAAAAAGAGCTAAAGTCATGCTTGACTTTATAAAAAATGTGAAGAGCCAAACTATAATTGTATGAATGAAAGAAATTGCGAACATGAAATGTTTCGAAAAGATTTGCTTCAACAGATGAACTTGAACCTAATAAACGTAGAGCTCTTTTCTGGAGAGAAAGCAATTTGTATGAATCAGTTTTGTTGCATGTACCCCAAACTAGGTTGCAATACACCAGGTGAGAATGAACAAGAGCAAAATATAACTGTTTTTTAACTTGTAGTGGGAGGAGATGTCTAACACGATAAATAACATAAATAGATCTGGCCATTTTTAGTCTAATGTAGTTTATATGATCAGTCCAACCCAAATCGCTACGAAAAAACACACCAAAGGAACCGGCAACTATGAAACTTGCTCGATGTTAAAGTCATTAAAAAATAGTTTGATGTGATGATCTAATGGTTTGTTTTTTGGATGGAAGAGCATAAACTTTGTTTTGTTTACGTTTAATTGAAGTTGATTAACATAGAGCCAAACCGTTAACTCCTCAAGCCAGGCATTACATTGGTGTTCAATTACTTGGAGACTAGAGCCGGAAAAAAAGACATTAGTATCGTCGGCATACATCATGATATTAGGAGTTAATGGAATGTTTACAATGTCATTAATATAGAGCATAAATAAAAGTGGTCCCAAAATTGAACCCTGAGGGACACCGACCTCTCTTAACCGCTGCCCCACTCTGTCGAGAGAGCTATTCGAGGACTCCCAGGAATCTATGAATGTAAAGAACAGAATGACAATCTGCACATATGGGAATTGCCTTATTACGCCATCGCGTCATACCGTTAAAGCGGGGCGTAAGTGTCCCCCCTAATTATTACCGGTGGGCGCCCGGTTGTGCACTCACCGGAAGAGTGGAGGCCTCACACATACACACGCAGCGGGTTTCCCGCCGAAAGGCTATAATGCTAACGCAATAAAAAAAATGGCTGAGGCTTAACTTGGTTAAGCCTGGAGAATGCGAAGCATCATCGTGTCGCGTAATTTGGAGGCGCACAACCACAGCGACGGCGCGAGGTGGGCCCCCGTTTCTCCACTGTCGTGACGTCATCGTGTCACGTGGTGTGACGTCATGTATCATGTGATTTGGAGGCGCACAACCACAGCGACGGCGCGAGGTGGGCCCCCGTTTCTCCACTGTCGTGACGTCATCGTGTCACGTGATTTGGAGGCGCACAACCACAGCGACGGCGCGAGGTGGGCCCCCGTTTCTCCACTGTCGTGACGTCATCGTGTCACGTGGTGTGACGTCATCGTGTCACGTGATTTGGAGGCGCACAACCACAGCGACGGCGCGAGGTGGGCCCCCGTTTCTCCACTGTCGTGACGTCATCATGTCACGTGGTGTGACGTCATGTATCACGTGATTTGGAGGCGCACAACCACAGCGACGGCGCGAGGTGGGCCCCCGTTTCTCCTCTGCCGTGACGTCATCGTGTCACGTGGTGTGGCATCATCGTGTCACGTGATTTGGAGGCGCACAACCACAGCGACGGCGCGAGGTGGGCCCCCGTTTCTCCACTGTCGTGACGTCATCGTGCCACGTGGTGTGACGTCATGTATCACGTGATTTGGAGGCGCACAACCACAGCGACGGCGCCCCTTCGGTTCAGTTAGAACGGCCGCTTCCTGGTCGCCTGCGCACGCCGTCACACGCGACCGCGAGCTCGTCTCCGCGTCGCCCGGCACGTGTCCGCTGTTCAAAAACATATCGACCGCCGTCGCAGATAAGAGGAGAGAGAGGAACCGCGCACGCGGTCTCCGGGTGCCGCAACGTATCGGGTCTCGGCGCAGGAGGAAACCGTTAACAAGAAGGGACACGCGACGCTCCCTGGCGGCGACGCAACAGGCGGCCTCCGACCCCGCCCCCTCGCCTGTCTCGGGCGCGTGCCGCCACTCAGGCGGTGTCCAATGTCCGGCGGGCGCAACCGTGACGTCACAGGCCGACCGCTCACGTCCATAAGCTCGGAGCAGCAGCAACACCGCGGACGGACAAACACGGGGTCGAGAGCGCGCTATGAGCCTGCTGTTTGCGGCCAGACCGATGTTAGAAAGGTTAGCGTGGGCCGTTGCCCTTTGCGTCTGCACTGAGTAGGACTTGGGCTTGGGCCAGGTGTGTGGATGAATAAACTAAACAAAGGCTAGTGGTTTTATGGGGCTTAACGTCCCAAAGCGACACAAAATATGAGCGACGCAGTAGTGAAGGGCTCCGGAAATTTCGACCACCTGGGGTTCTTTATCGTGCACTGACATCGCACAGTACACGGGCCTCTAGAATTTCGCCTCCGTAGATATTCGACAGCCGCAGTAGGGAGCGAACCCGCGTCTTTCGGTTCAGCAGCCGAGCGCCATAACCACTTAGTCACAAAGAAAGGAATAGGCTGTGTCTGGTTTAGAGAAGGGAGTGGGGGTTAGGCATTCTCTCTAGGTACTCTCTTTCTCAAGGTATTGTATACAATATCTTTATTGAGTGAGTGAGTGAGTGAGTGAGTGAGTGAGTGAGTGAGTGAGTGAGTGAGTGAGTGAGTGAGTGAGTGAGTGAGTGAGTGAGTGAGTGAGTGAGTGAGTGAGTGAGTGAGTGAGTGAGTGAGTGAGTGAGTGAGTGAGTGAGTGAGTGAGGGTGGTAAACCTAGTTCTACGCGGCTCTGCTGGCTGCTTCAGACTTGCTTGAGTGGAACCTAAAATTTTTTTATGCATGTTTCAATTCCGCAAAGTCGTAATCTACAAGCCATTCCATCCACTTAAGCGTGTTTCGACGCATCCTCTTAATCTTTTTTAGAACAGCTTTTCGTAATGGGCCGTTTGTATCTGCTATGCTCTCGTTTGCATCTCAATCGGTGACATCGTAGACAACTGGAAAAGCAGATACTGATGCCAAGCTCAATGTAGAATAAAAGTTTCATGGTGGCGCTTCTTGTTGAAAAGTTAGCTGAGCAAACTGACACTCCCCCTTGGACTCTTCTTCACTGCGCTTTGTGTTCTGAAGGCTAGGTTACACTCAACATAAATACCCATGAAAATAGAAGATTGGACAGCCGCCATAGCAACTCAGTTAGTATAGCCTCGCACACGACTTGCGAAGGGCTTGGGCTCGATTCCCACTCACGGCAATTCTCATTGATTAACACTACAATTAAAAAAAAATGGCAGTCGATTTGGATGATCAGTCCTAATGCGGTTATATGCGCTAGCATGACGTAAATTATTGGTTAGAGCTACGACATCCTAGGTGGTGCCAGGCTACCACCTAATTACCCCCCCCCCCCCCCAACTTCTTCATCCGTGTAGCTACTGTGCAAGCATCATTCTATTCACGTACTTCTCCTAAACGCTGCTGTTCATTCCGCTTAGCTCGGTACCATAAGGGGCGGTGCTGCCTAATTAGCTGCCCAGGTTATCGCCTGGTGTTACCACCGGCTACACCTTGGCAAGTAATCCACCCAGTGTACAGGTGACCAGTGGCGCAGTGGCACAGGGCAGGTGCTGTGGCAGGTTTTGCAATCGGTAGGACTTGGGTTGCGACCCAAGTTGCTCTTACCGAACAGCCTCTCCGATAAATGGGTTCCTTGATCCCGACATGGTGGGCAGGTGAACAGCTTGCCACAGAACTGACAGAACAGGCTTCAGACAAACAGACAGACAAAGAAGAATGGCCTGAGGGGCGAGTTGGTGCACGAAGAAATGAACGGCGGCGCAACAAGGACACTAACAAGAGAGGGGACACCACATGCGCACACTACCAACTGTTTATTACATGGAAAGGTGGCATATTTAAACATACAGCTCAGGCATGACACTCATCGCATCATCGCTCCGAACCCAACACGTGGAAAAAAAGCAGCAAGATCAGGATAACAGACAAGAAAAATTTAACCTCTGCAGAAAAAACTAAGATTCTGATAGCAGAAATTAGAGGGGGCCATCTCGTAGCAAAAGTAGTGTCAAACAATCGTAGCAAAAGCAGTGTCAAACATGAGAAGCAAAAGCAGTCAGAAACCAAACACCAAAAATAAAAATAAAAAGTAAAAACGGTAAAAAAAATAACAATCGTAGCAAAGGCAGAGTAAAACGCATTAAGCAAAATTACAGAACCCGAAAAAACAACAAAAAGGAAAAGGCAAAAACAATAGCAAAATTAACAACCCGCATAAGCAAACAACAGACGGCCGCTAGAAATGCAGGGCTGAAAAGATGCACAGTACATGACGACACAAAAAACTGTCAAGAGAGGACACTTCAGACAAACAACGCCCAAATGCTGGGAATTGCCACTATGAGTGCGAACGCATTATAAAAAGGAAGTTGCCTGGTTTCAGTGACTGTTTGCTTTCTTTATGTGTGTCGTCACGAGCATCCCATTTCCCTTTCCTTGTTTGCTAAATGAAATGCGAAATATTACAAGGCCCGCACAAGTCCACATGATTTTCGGCGCAGGTCACCATCGTCGCCAGATGTCTTCTCTAGACCTGCTCCTTACAAATTTCTCTTGAGCTCCAATGGGAAGTTATATAGTTGTCTTTACGCTATAAACATCTCTACATCAAGACGAACTACCAACTCACCCAACAGGAAGTTTTAATATAACGTGTACTAATCACAGTAAGCGGTATAAAAGCCACAAATTCAAAAAAAAATTTGAAAGAAACAATGAGCTGCAACAATAACGATCACATACATCAGAAGCATAACAGAAACACATATAAATGATTTCCAGGACATTAGGGAGCAGCAACGATAACAATATCACATAAATCAGGTTCATAATAGACACATATGATTTCCAGGACACTGGACAGTAAGTACATGCCGATGCGAACAATCACAGAATTTGCACAAGCAATGTCTAGGACTTCCGAGGATGTCACTGCCCTTGAGGAAGGCCTATTGTACGATGCCATTGTCCAAACGTATCGATAAATTTTCATATAACCGTCCAGTCTTGCTTTCGCAACTAATTTAGGCATATCGGTGACCCGTACTAAATAGCCATGAAGAAGGAATTCTCGAAAACGTCTTTCAGTGGGTGCTTGGATACAAAATTTGCACCCGTGTTCCTTCGGGGATAGCGCATTGTTGGATTTTTTTTGTTCGCGATTTGTCGGTCATTCGCAATAGTGGCGAAGCTTAAGAAGGTTACAATTTGTTGGACTTTTTTACAGGAATTAGAGTACAAGGAAATTTTTCCTGGAATTTCTTTTCGCTGAAAGTCGCGTTACGTTTCGATAATTTTGATTATGTTTGTTGACCCATTGCGCATGCTCTCTGCTCGCTACAAGAGATTGTCTTCATTTGAGTACTGCTATTCTGAAACTTAGTTTTAGGCAATTGCTTTGCACTTGTACAGCCCTAGCCTTCAATCATTTCTGCAACTCTCCATTTGCAGAGGTCGTGACGTACGGAGCGTTCGGAGAAGAGGTATACCTGCAACCCTCGAGCCCCCTCCCCTCTGACTTTTTTTTTTGTCTCGCTGAATGAACGCGCTATGTTCGTTTATAGTCAAAGAAATGTTAAGCTGGGGAAATTACGTTGCCCACCGTTCGATTGTAAAGTTTTAATGAACAAGGAGGAAACTGAGAAATCAGTGAAATAAAACCTGATTAGACGTAACCCCTGTGGGACTTCAGTAGGGAACAGATATAAGGGATAAAAATATGGCACGGAGGCAGTGTCGCACCTATAAAGCGCCTACACAAAAGCGTACTCACGAAGCCTTAGTGGTACCCAGTGCTGTCTCATTCGGACAATTTTCCCGGCTTCAGGGGTTTAGAGAAAATTTGGCGACCAATCAGCGCGTGCTCACCAGCGGTGGGCGGGCTTCCGGTACTCCGGTAACGGTAACACGGTACACGGTATGCCAAAGGTGTCTAATGAGAGTGAATGAATGAATAATTGAGAGAGTGTGTGAGAGTGAATGTGTGAGAAAGTGAATTAATGAGAGAGAGAGTGCTAACATACCGGAGGGAGAAAATGAGTGAGCGAGCTACGAGCCACCTGATGCTAGATGGCGCACAGCTGACTTGGAAGAAGAATTGACGAAGTGCCCGCGCATTCCCGTACGGTCTTCTTAAGTGACGCACTCGCCTCTTGCCGGGTTTTAAATCAATCACTTATTCCTTTGAATAAGTGATTTATTAAACTGAATAAGTGAGAGTAAATGAATGAATAAGAGAGAGAGAGAGTCAATGAAAGAGAGAGTATGAGATAATGTGGTTGCGAATAAGAGAGTGAATGAATGAGTGAGTGTTAAGTCAAAACATGAAAGTAAATATGTGAAATAGGACGAGTGATTGCTTGACCAAGCCGGTCCACATTGCGCACTGCGGGGCCAACAACTCGCGCAAGCGCGCTCACAAAACTTTTGTTGTGCGCATGTTTCAAGGCTTCCAAGACAAGACGGCCGCAGCAGCAGCAGCTTATCTTCAACCAAGGGTAACGGGAGAAACGGGAAACTCTACCCGTTAGCAGCCGCTGTCTCTCTGATTGAAAATTCTGACAACTAACGCGTGGCTCGGGGCAGGGGTGAACGGCGATACAGTTGCAGACGACGCGTTCGATAACCCCGTGGCAGACGTTACGGGCAGCCCACTGAGCAGAGACGACCGCAGTTGCGTACTTAAACTTTGAAATCTTAAAATAAAAAGCAGACGGTTATGTCATGCGTACACTGCGAAGAACAAGTGAAGCATACACTCGCTTTTTTTCTCTCTCTATACATCTCTCTTCAAGATTCTGTTGGCGATATATACCATGTAGCGAGCAGACGACTAAGATAACTGCACTGATAAACATGTTACGGTCGATTAGACAGCGTCGCTGACACTTCCTGGGGCAACGGAGGTCCAGGGGGCTTTTAAGGGCGCTCGCTGACAGACTGCTATCAACAGGATTCGTACAGCCTTCCCAAGACGGCCGACTCTCAGGTCGTCAGCGTAGAAGACGAGCCCCCTTCGTCACCCTATCTAGTCGAAGCAGTCATGCGTCCCGCCTCTACGCTAATGGCCGCACACAGTTTTTTTTTTGTTTTTTTTTTCGGCAGCCTTATAGTCTTGCAAGATGCGTAACATCGACTAAAGACCCGGCCATTTTCAAAGTGTCCTTTTCACTCGAAAAAATTTTTTTAAAAAGCTGCAAAATCTATCAGTCACCTATTGGCAGCATATACACATATATATCCTCTCTAAAGGCCTGGGAAAGCCGTTCACTTTGTGCAAGTTAATCGAAATGTAGTTCTCGACCCTGTGTGTTCCCATGAACGTAAACACAAGTATCGCATCCATACAATGTCCACCATTTACGCCTCTACCGCCTTTCTTTGTGCTCTGCGCTACGGAAATATGCAATACTGTCTGGCGATGCGTATTTAGCTGGATAAATTCACGTGGCAGAATGCATACTTAAATAAAAATTACAAAAAATATCCCTGTGAGGCACGATAAACTTCGGGCTTACTTTACAGCTGGGAGCAAGAATTTGTTTTCGACAAAGCAACCAACTTGGAAGTCCCGTCGTGGTGCTCCTGTTGCTACAAAGTTATTGGATAGATGACTGCACGTATGCTCACTTCCAGTGGTATTTATTATGCAAAACTGATGCGTTTTTCTTGTAAAAAAAAATACTGTGTAAAAAACAGAGGAGAACTTTCATGTATACGCGGGTTCTGACGAAGAGATACGAGTCGGGCGTCAGCTGCCTACTAAGAGCTATGAGTAGCTCGCTGAAGCTCTCCGCCAGCTGAGGCGACTCTGCGACGAAATATAATTTATTTGCACCCAGGGCGCCCTCATTAACATATTATGGTGTGAGGGGTAATTCTAACCCTCCAGGCTGCGTGCAAAAATGGCGCTGAGGTTTGCTTTTCTTTGTTTTTGCTAGTAATGAGTTTCACAATCATTTGATAGCGGGTGTACACTTATAATTCCTCTACACACAAAAAAAAGAAAGAAAACAAAACATACGAAGTACAGTTTCCTGTTCTTCTCCTGTGCGATGTCTTTTGCACTGGTACAATATTTGATAATTCGAGCCCCAATCAGCACAGCTCTCTGCTTTGATTGAAGTCCTTTCTAATACACTGGTTTTTGTGTTTTATCTGTTTTTGTAGTAAGCGCCACCACTACGTGCAGCGTAAGAATGTACACCTTCGCCAGTGGTCTCACTGCTTGCCTCTTCTCCTGCGTCCAATATTATGCGTCGCTACAATGATTTAAAACTCTAATATCGAAATATCGAACTATCCCGCCCCTTTCATCTCACGGGTTGTGAGGCGGGAACCTCAAATTCTTAGCCCAGGAACGGGTGGTTCGCCGAGATGTGAACATCGTGTAGGGTTCCACGAAAGGGTATACAAACAGGTACGTACACCCTCAATCACTTGTTCGAATACGACGTTGACAAGAACGACCAAGTCCACCGAACTTAACATAAATTGGTCTGTTGTGTAGCTGTAGTATACCATACTGATTTCTACAGATTTAAATTGGTAAATTGGTTTTTGAGGAAAGGTAATGGCGCAGTATCTGTCTCGCATACCTCGGCGGACACCCGAACCGCGCCGTAAGGGAAGGGAGGAAGGTGTTAGTGAAAGAAGAAACAGAGAAAGAGGTGCCGTAGTGGATGTCTCCGGAATAATTTCGACCACCTGGGGATCTTTAACGTGCTCTGACATCACACAGCACACGGGCGCCTTTTGCTTTCCGCCTCCACCGAAACGCGGCCGCTGCGACCGAGCCACCGCGGCGGGTTGGCTGTTCGCGCAGTCCGTGTGCTTTTGCCAGCATTTCTGCCCGCCGCGGTGGCTCAGTGGCTATGGTGCTCGGCTGCTGGCCCGAAAGACGCGGGTTCGATCCCGGCCGCGGCCGTTGCATTTCGATGGAGGAGAAATTCTAGAGGCCCGTGTACTGTACGATGTCAGTGCACGTTAAAGAACCCCAGGTAGTCGAAATTTCCGGAGCCCTCCACTACGGCGTCTCTCATAGCCTCAGTCGCTTTGGGTCGTTAAACCCCATAAACCAAACCAAACCATCTGTGCCCGCCTCATTCCAGAGCCTGTAAATAATGGTCCAGAATAGTCATTCACCACTCTGATGAAGACTGGCCCTCAGTTGAAGCTTCAGTAAAGCATTGTCTGTGTCTGTCTACCTTGTAACAGAGCGTGTGTGTGAGGAGGGGACGGGGAGGGAAGAGGGGTGGTGCGGCGCATTGTTTCCTCGTTAATTAATCATTAGCGTCGCGTGTCGGGCTCACGGGGCTCCCTCGACGCTGCACTCTCTACTCTGACCCGATAGCCTTGACGTTAAGCGAAGCGCGAACGCGATGACGCATGAGCGTGCAACCAGACGTGGGCTCTTGAATGACGCCGCAGAAGGCTGACGAGAAGTCAAACTAGGTAATTCACACTTTTGGTTAATTCAAACACGTTTTTAAAATCTTCGTGTGGTCTGTTATATTCCCAACCCATTTAAAGCCGCTTAATTCGAACAGCAATTGCTTAATCAAAGCTTTTTGTCTCACTCCAACGTATATACAGCGTGCGAGGGAGCGGCGGCCGAGGTCGGATACAGCGTGTTGGCGGCCCCTGTGGAAGGGATTCTCGAAGCGGGGCCGTGAAGAGATACTGACCGGCACGGCGTGGGATCGTTCCAGTATCTCTCCTGAAGCCTTATCTGCATGCTACATACCGTTGCCCGGTAAGCTCGAACGTGTAAGCTCCGACGTGCGCGCAACGGCAGGCTTGAAGACGCCGCGGGGTCACGTGACCGAAGTGGACCACCTGCATCCTGGAGCACTTGCCAGAGCCACGCCCGTGAATTCTCGCTCACAACGCGGACACCGTACTTTAAGGCGAAAGCCTTTAATGGCTCATACTGTCGTGACCAAGGAATGTCAGCAAATTTGTCCGCGTTTCAGATTGGTCGAAATGGTCGTGACGTCACTGCGCGCGAATTTTGACGGGTGTCCACCGAAATATGGGAGACAGTTACTGCGCAATTTCCTTTCCTCAAATACAATTTTCGACTGGTGTCCACCGAGATATGTGAGACAGGTACTGCGTAATTTCCTTTCCTCAAATACAATTTTCAGTTTCTTCATTACGGGCCCCTCTTTCTTCTTTCACTCCTACTTCCTCCCTTCCTGTACAGTGTGGTTCAGATGTCCACCGAGATGACAGAGAATTACAGCGCTATTTCCTTTCCTCAAAAAGGTTGCGTTCAAAGGGCAACGCATCGCGCCGAACGGGTGGTGGCGCTCCGTGGGCTCCCTGGCAGCGCTACAACACGCTGTCGCGTTCCACTCCTAAAGGCAAAGATTAGGCGTCATTAATTGGCACTTAATTAATGCACCAACAGAATGTGAAGTGAACAATCGCGTAGCAGAATGCAGCACTCAGGCCTTCGCCTTTCACCACTTTAGCCGCTAAAGTTCCTCGTAACTTTTCTGGATAACAGGGACTTTAACGCTATCGCTTTAAAGTACGGTACAGTATATTCCTGCGTCGCCTTCAGCAGCGAAGCAGGCCGCGCATAGAAGTCACGATTGACCCTTCGGGCCGCAAGCTGGCTTCACCGCAAGAAAACCGGCGCCTCCAACGCTGGCTTTACTGCATGACAGAAGTGTCGCGTTGAAAGTAAGCATGCCAGGCTGAAGGCATTTTTAAGCACACCCCACGCTCACCTCGTCATGCGGTTTCATAGCGCCAGCGTTGCCAGTAGGTGCCCAGAGCGACACGGGCCTGTGCGTGAAAAGCGATCACGTGTGTGTCCTTAGGAGAACCACCACTTGCAGGGGCATGGCGCGCAGTTCTGTATATCGAGTATTTACCAAACGAGAATTCGTTGAACGCGAACATTGGTACACTTTGCAAGGGATTTTAAAGGGGATACGGTGACAGTTCGATATCCGGGATCGACTGTATAACGATTGTGCTCACAAACATGCATTGAATGTAAAAGAAAACCTAAGGGGTATTTAGTCAAACATTGTAAAAGTAACTTCAGTATGTGGGCCATTGTTCAAGAGCATGGTGTTCTCAAACGAGCCAAAGACAAGAGACAGCGAGATCAACGAAGGCTACTTAAAAAGGAAAGTATAAAGCATATACAGCTTCCCTCAACTCTCTTCATAAAGTGATATTTTTGGATGGACATGTGTGATATGACGAAGAAAGGAAAAGTGATATGGCTATAAGAAGGCCTGTGGCAAAACAAACCTGGTTGGAAGTTAGTGTTGTGTGTGTTTCGAGCGCCTTTTATGGTAACCGTGTCTTCCTTCATGCCACACTTCTTCCTGTAGTTGGGCAACCTTCAAACAACCTATGAAAAGCATAAATGCAAAGCTGCTTGCAGTATTTCTCAGTTGTCCAAAGAAAAGGTCATTTTTCATATCAGTGGTGGGTCAAAGTTTCAGGAACAGTTCGCACTGCACATGTAACCAGAAACTCTTAATCCTAAATGCGATGCAATTTTTCCAGATGAACCAACAACGCATCACTGTCCTTGTAAGGAAACTCACAAGGTTTCTTGAGCTTTCCAAGTAGATGATCAAATTATATTTCTTAGACCGTGCTCACTTGGTTGCAACAATTGCTCCTAAAACAAAAAGCAAAAAGAATTTTAAAAGAATAAAAATGTCAGCAAAACATGCCGTGCGTTGCAAAACAAAACAAAGCAACATAGGCAAGAGGGCTGGCTCGAGGTAGTCTGCCACAGTGACTCTGTAGTTAAGGTGCTCGGATGTGGAGCAGCGGGGCCTGTTCAATCCAGGCTCCGGGAGCCATGTTATAGTTGAGGTAGGTTTGGTTTGGATTATGGGGTTTAACGTGCCAAAGCGACTGAGGATATGAGAGACACCGTAGTGAAGGGCTTCGGAAATTTCGACCACATGGGGTTCTTTAACGTGCACTGACATCGCACAGCACACAGGCCTCTAGAATTTCACCTCCATTGAAATTCGACCGCCGGGGCCGGGATCAAAACCGCGTCTTTCGGGTCAGCAGCCGAGCACCATAACCCCTGAGCCACCACGGCGGCCTTTTAGTTGAGGTAGAACGCAAAAGATGCCCGTGTGCTGTGCAATGTCAGTGGATGTTAAAGATCTCCACGCGGTCTAAACTATTTTGGAGCTATCCCCTACAGTGCCTCTTTCTCTCCACCATATTCTTTCACTCCCTCCATCCTTTCCCTCATGGTGTGGTTTAGGTGTCCGCCAAGAAGTAAGACAGTCAATGTGTCCTTCCCTTTCTTGAAATCCAATGCATTATTAGCATCATAACCTGGAAAATGTGGGTGAGTGGCGAAGCCTCTGAAGATAGTCATGTGATGCAAGAAACGGAGAGAAACAAACGAGGGTTGCAGTGAAGGTGACCTTGGCCAAACTGGAGGAATGAAATAAATATCCTCGCAACTGGGTTTCGAATCCGCGGCGGTGCGGACAGATCAGCTTCGCAGACCGCTGCACGAGGGCACTATGCTATTACCGCAGGCCTCGTGTTAAACTGCAACACACTCTCGCGCTTTGCATTGCACATCGTCCTCTTAATTGCTCATATAAAATTGGTAAATTGGTTTTTGAGGAGAGGATATGCGTGGTATCTGTTTCGCATATCTCGGCGGACACCTGAACTGTGCAGTGAAGGAAGGTAGCAGTGAAAGTTCATTCAATTCTTCTATTGCACCTTTATAAAATTTAAGCAAAAAAATCTTGAATACACAGTAAGACTCTGCGAGAGATGTTTATAATTACACAAAAGGTGAGAAAGAGGAAGCGTGACCCTAGCCTGCAATAGGGGATATTCAAAATTCTGCAAGAACTTGTTGCCCCAAACAAGATGGCCGACTTCGCTATAAAGGAACTACGTGGGCTGCAGGACAGGCGCTAAAGGTGGGGATAGAATGTAAGAAACGTATTTTGGAAGAATCAAACAAAAAACCAGTCTTTCTTGCTTTGTTTCAGCTGGAAACGCATGGTCAGCCATCTTGTCTGGGACAACGTTGTTATGCGGGAAAGTGCACTTGGGGAATTTTGAATATCCCCTATTCTACACCAATGGAAAGGGAAGAAGGAAGTAGAGTGTAGATGGCCAAGACAAGGGACACACCAAAAGGGGAGTGCTACAGAGTATTTAAAATGATTTGCCAAGTGCACAAGTCCATGCAACTGAAGACTGCTCAAATTTAGGCCGCAATATAGGAAGCCTTTAACTTCATTTGTGCAGAAAAATAAGAATGCCGAACACCTACAAAAATTTTACAAAAAAAGAAACAACTATGGGGACGTTAAAGTCACGGTACGAGTGGAATGCGGTTGCATTAGATTCACATTAGTCGCAGTTTCTACTCGAACTTCTGTGTGTGTTTCCCTTTTATTGCAACTGTTGGTCCATGAACCACCGTATCTGCTGCTGTGTCTAGCAGTCCAAATATGCCACCGTGGTGCAGACATTTTTGCATGCTTTTTTTTTCCTTCACTTTTTATTTTGATTCTTTAGCTAGGTTGTGCCTTGTGCCCTCATGAAGGGCAGGTCATGAGGGCACAAGGTCATGTGACCTCTCCCAACCAATCAATTGCCATCTGCCACGCTGGGCAGGTTGTTTACAATTCGGTGGCTAGGCTGCGATGACATCAGAAGACTGCGTGAACTCTCTCGACCAATCAGGGAAAGTTATAATGATGTCACAAGGTCAAGTGACCTCTCTCAACCAATCGGTGAATTTTGTCTCTTGACATCGGCGGGGTTTTGGTGTGACACCTCTAACGCTACTGCATGAAAAGTATCAGATCGGAGCCTACCTTATAAACATGTGTTAGAAAGTCTGACCTTCAAGAGGCCCCTCAGTTTCTCTAACTTTAAGTTCATTACGATGTGACAGGTACCAAAGCGCACAAGTTTTCATGAATGTGAGAGCCACCAATTTCAAAAGATCCCCCTCGATTTGGGATCCTTATTCTTAGAAGTGTGCAGAACCACATCAATGCCATACACGAAATTCGGAACACTACCATCTATATACTGAAGAAAATAGTATCATACAGTAAAGATAAAGTCAAGGAAAAGCATGAAAGCAAACAACAAGCCATCAGAATTATGTGTTCACAAGACACATGACGGCTTTTCGGCTCGAAACTTCTCATTGGCTTTCTAAAAGCTGTTGTCAACTTGTATTTATAACTGGAACTGAGCCACTTCAGTGAAACTCTGCATAACTAGGTAAATATGGATGGCTTGTATCGACATCACAGTGGCAGCCATATTGGTAGACATGGCCACATTGAAAGTTTGCGTGTTCACCTAATTCACCTATCGCCATCTGCTTTGACATGCACTGTAAAAATTATGCAAGGTCTACCATCATAGCACCCACGATGTCACATGCAAGCCAACCATACAAAACCAGTGCGAGGCAGACACTGAGATGCTTGGTTTGGTTTATGGGGTTTAACATCTCAAAGCGACTCGGGCTATGAGAGACTCCATAGTGAAGGGCTCCGGAAATTTCGACCACCTGGGGTTCTTTAACGTGCACTGACATCGCACAGTGCACGGGCCTCTAGAATTTCACCTCCATCGAAATTCGGCCGCCGCAGCTGGGATCAAACCCGCGTCTTTCGAGTCAGCAGCCAAGCACCACAACCACTGAGCCACCACTGCGGCTCGACAGACACGGAGATGCAATCAGTCGTGTCTGGAGTAAAGTAGCCAATGGCTGGATATAAAAAATGGACATAAACAAGTAGCCAGTAGCTGGATATAAACAACATGGGGCTATTTTTATTTCTTAATGACGTGCTAAACATAAACTTGACAATGGAGGCACCAAAGAGCGACATCTAAACGCTTCAAATACTCAGCTGCTTCCCATACATACTGAAATAAACAAAATGGTGGTATGTTAAATTCCTTAACGCACTAAGCATAAATTCGATAATGCAGGCACCAACGGGTGGTATTTGCACTCCGAGGCATCTTCACAGGTTCAACCTGTTAGCCATAAACGAAACGTTGTTGTGCGATGACCTCGAGACGAGAAGCCGGCTGCGAAAAGAGGCATCCATCCCACCGAGAACATCACAACAAGCTCCTCCTCTTCAATAAGCACGACCTAGTGCACGCCTGGGCACATCTTGCGGCGCTGACAGGCAACAGCTTTCCCAGAAGCTGGTCTTTCTCGTCATCTTTCTTCCATAAAGGGGTCTACCTACGCATCAACCCAATACCAAACATTCCCTCCGTGGTGTCAGCAAAACCGGAAGAGTGAAGCGCCATGCCTGTGTCCTCTTCACTTCTTCGTGGTCCCGTGCGCTATGCCCGTGATGTCGAACTCCTTGTCCGCGATGTTCAGCATAAGCGAGCTGGCATTCAGGTAGACGCGGTTCTGCGAGGCGGCTATGGTGCGCGCGATGTTCTGCGCGGCGCGGATCTTGCGCAGCTTCAGGTAGCCGGGGTTCTTGGAGATGGCGTCGCCCAGCATCTTGGCTGCCTCGGCTTCACCCTCGGCGTGCACGATCTTCTGCTGCCGCTCCTGCTTAGCCTGCTCGACGGTGAACATGGCCCGTTGGGCCTCCTGCTGCGCCACCTGTTTGGCCTCAACTGCGGCCGCGTACTCCTTGCCGAAGCTCAGCTCGGTGATGGACACGTCGTCCAGGATGATGTTGAAGTCGCGCGCCCTCTCGGTGAGCTCCCTGCGGACGAGTAGCGACACCTGCTGCCGCTGGGTGATGAGCTGCGATGCGTTGAATTTGGCCACGACGCTTTTGAGCACCTCGTTGCAGATAGAGGGAAGCACGCGCTCGTCGTAGTCAGTGCCCAGCATGCGGTACACGGAAGGCAGCATGACGGCGTCGGGACGCGCCAACACCCTGAGCGAGATGTTGACCATCTGCAAGTCCTTGGAGCCGGTCGGGGACGAGATCTTGCGCGGTCGCGAGCGGATGTCGTAGATTATGGGGTACTGGATCCACGGGATGCGAAAGTGCAGACCCTCGCTGAACACGTCCTTCTGGATGCCGCCGATGCGGCTGAAGATGATGGCCCGGTGGCCACCGTCAACTGTGAACACTGACTGTGTGGCCGCGTAGCCCAGACCCGCGGTGGCGGCCAGGAACTTGAGGCCTAGGCCTAGTCCCTTGGGTGCTCCTCCGCCGCCCCTGCCCAGCTTGCTGGCCATGTCTTTGAACTGCTGAGCCATGTCGGTGGACGACTGCGGCGTGGGAGGCCCGAGCGACGGGGAAACAACGGGATGATGCAAGAATCAATTTGGTACGGACCGACTGCGACCCACGGAGTACGGGAAAACTCACGTGCGCAACCCCGGCGTTGGTTTACGGGCCTGCCTAAGCCAATTTGTTTTTCGTGAAACAATGCTTGGTGGCGCTAGTGAGCAGTTTTTTACGTTTTGCAAGAAGCTTTTATATATGCTTAATATCATAACAAAACTAAATAATAACATAAATAAAATTAATTGTTATGTTTAATTATCTTGACACAAAACAGCAACCATTTCCTTTAAGATCGCTAGCAAACACTTTTATTCAAGATGAAATTGTAAACAATTAAAAACGTTAAAAACTTTAAAATAATGCGCCAAATCGCTGTTCTGATGAAGTTTTGTTGTTTTAACTTTATGTTAAACTATAATTTTTCTGTCTTGGTAGTGTGGCGCTGCAAAACATACTTATTCAGTACAGTTCAGACCACCTGAGGCGGTGGCAGCCTAGCGCGGTGGGCGGCACTCATTCGTCTAGCGGCACGCGACCGATTTGCAAGTTCGCCAGTTTTCGTCTGCACTGCGGAGCGAGCGTGTGTGAGCGGCGCCGGCGCAACTACCCGCACAAACGGTAAAGATCGGAGCTGCAACATTGTTTCGATCTTCCTTTCAGCGCCACCGTATCGGCGCGCGATCGGTTCGTGTATTAATTAGCGGGATCGCTACGATGTCGCGTTTTTGCGCAACTCGTTTATAGCGAGACGCTTCAGATCGATGCAGGCAGACGCCGCGATGTCCCCACCCCGCACCGCCCCAAGCCCCGGCGGCACGTAGGTGGAGCTCATGGCCGCTAATGTGTATCACATCTTCCCCCATGCTTTAGATTGTTGTGTGCAGTATTTACGCTGTCCTCGCCTCTTAAATCGTCCGCGACGGGACAATGGGGCTGCAGAAGCCGCCGTTTAGCAGCTTTTTATTTCTTTATCGTCTCAAACCAGCCGGTTCCGTCTCGCCTATCAAGCCGTAACGGCACGCCGCGCGGTCCCTTCGGCGTGGTTGTATGTGGGTCAGGCGATCAGCTTGGGTGGGCGCGCCGGTCTGTCCTTTGTGGCGTGGTGCTGTTGGTGTAGGCTCGTGCCTCTTGCGTGTCACATTGTGTGCACCCAACACTCGATCGCACGCGACGCTGGGAGTGGTGTTCGTCTGGTTTGCGACACACCCGGCCACGCTGTTGGAGCAGATAACATCGAGCTATATAGGCGCGGCCCTGATCACACTACCTCCTCAGAGACGATCTAAAAGCAGGAACATGCTTGTTTTCGGAACAGAAAAGTAATGCTGTTCCGGAAGATCTGAACTTGTCGCGAGTTAAAAGTCCCCTCTGCATTGCTCTGGATGCAGTTACTCATGCGTAACTGAGCGGTGCCGACTTATACCTGAATTGAAACCAATAGATTTCTTGATGGTTCTAATCTAAAGCAGTGCAGACCAGCAGACTACCGTTACGAGATTCCTTCATATAGTTGGGTATTCACATGGCCATTCGACACGTAACGGTAAGCATACTTAAATCGAAACCAGTAGATTTCTTGATGATTCTGATTTAAAGCAGTGCAGACCAGCGGAACCATTACGAGATTATAGCTGGGTATTCACGTGGCCATTCGATAAGCAACGGCAAAATTAAACTGAACTGTTTGTATATACCCTTCCAAAAAATGTGGTTTTCGCGTCCATCGTTATGACAGGTGTGGCCGTGACAGGGCAATGCTTTCGGAATGCAGGCGATTTGGTACATATACACGCGCGGTCATCAAAGTCCTGCGCGCGCTTCACATTTTGTGCAGCTGTTCTCGGGCGTTTTATTTGCGAAGATGACAGTCGGAGCCGCTCGAGCGATTTGGCGTGACTGCGACAGACAGAGCTTGCGCTCGTAACGCAGTAGGCCTGTGGGAGCTGTGTGCCGCAGGTGTTCACCGATCTTTCGCGGGCCACTCTTCTGAGAATGTTTTTTCCCACGTCGTTTATGCCTAGTTGCGCATACTGTATTTGCTAGTCAAGCCATAGACACAGGCCATTCTTGTTCCCTGCAGGACTGTTTATTGAGCCATTACATATGCTTCTGTTGTACACGGTTAACATCTTGGAGTAAGGATGAAAAGCTGCATCCGTGTGGTAATTTAAACATCGCCTAGAGTGTACGGCGGTACCTTGAGACATGGTGCTTTTAAACATGTGGGGCTCTGGCTTGAGGAACAGATGCTTTCGTATTCGGAGAGTGGATCTTGATCTTTTGTTTCGATACTTCCCCTTGATAAATGAAGCACCGTGATGATACGCTGGCTTTGGTGCTACAAAAGTACTGCAATTGAGTTAGAAAGCTAATGCCATTCTTATGCGTTTAAAGGGACAATTAGGCCGAATTTAAGTTGGCCCGCATCACTAAATCATCGCATTCTAATCGCAAAAACTCTAGTTTCACTGAAAACTGCGCCTTTCTTCAACTAGAAAATTCCAAAAAATGATGTACACTTATCACAGCAACTGGGCATTCTGTCTAATAAACGACAATGACGTCAAGGCCCATTTAATGTTTGGAACTCTGAGGCTATATACACTCTCATTCACTTCATACCGTGATCACGGAGTCTTTTTTGGTGTTGACGTCACAAGTTTGTTTGGAGTAGTGAGGAAAAAAACGTTCGATCTTTTAATCCTATCTTCCCAGCAACAAATGCACATTCCTCTGCCGAAGAAACGTCATCATAACCAGAAAAGGCCACAGAATCGATTTTGCTAAGAAGGACATATAGATGGAGTCATCGACGGCGTCCGTTTAAGCTCCAGATGCTTTGAATTGTGGGAAGACAACGGGATTTGGCACTAGCTTGAAAGAATGCAACTATCCGTGCGCTGGCTGTACCGGAGAAATCAGGCGCGTTTGAACTTAAAGGGACACTGAGGAGAAATTGAAGTTGACTTGCATCGACAGAATACCAGCTCCTGATTACAAAAACGCCATTCATACTGACAACAAAGCTCTTGTAACGTAGAAAAGAGCAAGAACCAAAATACAGGTATCGCCGCCACAGGCCAAACTCGCAAGTACAAGCTTCATGACGTCATAGGACAAAACAGTGTTGCTAGAACCAATAGTTCTAGCAACACTGTTTTGTCCTATGACGTCATGAAGCTAGAACCAATAGTTCTAGCAACACTAGGACACGAGAAGCCACGAATCACTGAGGCGCAGCAAATGCGTGCGCAAATCTCCTTGACGTCGCCAGATGACACCACGTACCCGACAGCTACGCGCGCTCCTGCAGCGCCGGGACCAATCAGCGCCGGCTCACAGCGGTATGTGGGCTCCCGGTATTTTGCTAACGGTAAACAAGGTACACGGTATGCTAAAGGTGTCTATTTGCGAGAACTTCGTTGACGACTTCGAGAGCGGGATCCATTGTAATGCTGGCAAAACGCCAGTGCAAACATAAACGAAGCGACGGCTGCAATAGCCGATAGATGCCTTCAACGTGCGGCCGGCGGTAGCTTTCTTTTCGGCTGCTGCTGGGCCGCACTGCTGGCCGCCAGAAATCACGGAGTCTGCCTTACGTCATGTGCACGTCATGTTTCACGTCACTTAGTACTGTGTCGTCATAGGAGAATCCCAAGTTTGAATCAGAGCGGCGGGAAAAACTTTTTCAACCTCGAATCCAAATTTCTTAGAAATAAATGCATCTTTCGCTGCCGGCCAAGTGGCAACAAAGCCATGAAATGCCGAACTATCGGATTCTGCTATAAAAAAAATATTAATAGAGCTCTCCTCAGTGTCCCTTTAACTTGAGATGTGTTTCTCTCCTTCTTCCCGTGCACTGGTGCAGATCCTCAGGAAGCATTGTGTTAGGAACCACTGCAGAACCTAGACATGTCCCTGTCACCCATTGAGAAGCTGCGTCACCAGTGCCTCCAGAGGGGAGCGCACGGCATCAAGGGATTTGCAAGGTGAGACTGGTGAATCACGCACCTCGTCTGAAAACCGCATACTAGCATTGAGTCCTTGGACACATTTGTTTATTTTGTGATTGGGCCTCTTACAGGAGAATTTAAAGGTGCACTGAAGAGGAATCTGCATTCGTATTTTTACCGCTGGAACTCGATGTACACGTTCCGAGCGTTCTTAGAAACTTCGAATTGTTGCCCTGTGCGGCTTATTTCCCTAATTTAAATCGGATTAACATCAGGCTCCTGCCTTCTTTTTTAATTCCCCGCAAACGGTGGGAGGAGTCGACCAACCTTTCACCCAGTCCCATGGCGGCTTGCCACTCTGCCGTCGGCGGAGTGCTACGTAGTGATCGGCGAATGCAAAGAGTCCACGCGTGTTTTTATTTCCGTGGGCCTAATTAGCAGCTGTGTAGTCTCTGACTAGATCTATTTAGTCACAGAAACCTAAAAAACAAAATAAAAGCAAAAGCAAAGCCGGCACGCGACTGCCTGAAAGGCACTCCACGCGTTGGTCGACTCCTCCCACCGGCTGCGGGGAATTCAAAAAGAAGGCTGGAGCCGGACGTTAATCCGATTTAATTTGGGAAATTGGCCACACAGGGCAATAAATCAAAGTTTCTAAGAATGCTCGGAACGTGTAGATTGAGTTCCCGCGGCAAAAAGACGAGTTCAGATTCCTCTTCAGTGCACCTTTATGGTTCTACCGCCTTATACTGGTACCAACTGGTGATGCATTGGGTACAAGCTTTCCCATGGCCTGGTGCCCGTCTTATCCGGGGCGAAATGCTTGGGAAATAGGTCTGCGAACATGCCTTGTGTACATGAATATACTTTGTGCCATGACACTCTTTCGCTAAAACTACCCTTGTGTCATTAAAATTTATCATCATCATGGCCGCCACCAAGTACTCCTTAACTGAAGTCGCTTTCATCCTGCACACACATGAGGCCTCGTTAGTCCAAAGGATGCACTGTAATAAAGAAATCTGTCAGATATTTTTTTTTTTAGGGCTTTTTAAAGCTGTGCAGAAGTAGTACATTTTCTTTGTTTTCAGCACTCTGAAAGGCAGTAATCAGAATGTGGTAACCCATGATGTGCGCAACACCCTTTAAAGGACTATGGACTCCAAATTTTTGCTTGCATATTTTTTTTTAAATGATGCTTTCGACATTCGTATACACAGAGCACCCTGTGGTATTCACCTGTGGCCAATAAAGAATTTACATTTGAATTTCTTCTTGACTCTGTTTCGGTTTCATGTCAAATGATGACTGTGACATGTAGTTGGTGTTTAGGTCATATGAGGCATAAAAATTCCGTTATATAATTGCTGGCAGGTCATTTTTTGTCATTCTAGGTCTTGGAAGAGGCTCGATTAAGTGTCGTAGTGAATTAAAAGTGTATATCAGCTATTATGTTAGTTTTTCTAGCGGACCACGTGACCAAAACATCAACTTGATGTCACAGTCGTCGTTCGGTCGATGAAACCGAAACAGCGTGAGAGAAGAAATTTATTTATCAATTATTTAGAAGTTGTAGGTAAATGCCACCCAGTAAGCCATGTATTCTAATGTCTAACGCGTCATTTGACAGAAAGAAAACGTGCAAGAAAATTAGGTGTCTATAGTCCTTTAGCGTATATGGATACCTCAGACACGATGATATTACTAGCGGAAACTCTATGTGTTGGGTTTCATCATGGCAATTAATTCCAGGGTAGAGCTCTTCACTTTCAGTTGCATAAACTGCCACTAGAGGTGTGGTAAAAAGAAAAAGGAGAGAAGGCTTTTAAGCAGCTTGGCTCTCTTACATTTCTTGCCTATCTCAGGCCTCCACTTTATTTCACTTTTGAACCAGCCCTGAAACCTGGTGCCGCCGCGGTGGCTCAGTGGTTATGACGCTCGACTGCTGACCCGAAAGACACGGGTTCGGTCACATCCGCGGCGGCGGAATTTCTTTGGAGGCGAAATTCTGGAGGCCCGTGTACTGTGCGATGTCAGTGCACGGTAAAGAGCCCCAGGTGGCCGAAATTTCCGGAGCCCTTCACTACGGCGTTGCTTATAATAGCCTGAGTCGCTTTGGGACGTTAAACCCCATAAACCTAAACCTACCTGGTATCTAGTGCACATGTCTGCTCTGTGTGGGAGATCTATTGAATCTAATAATGTGCCATGTGCAGGCAGTTTCGCATCATGGATGACTCTGGGGACAAGAAGATCGACATGGACGAGTTCAAGAAGGGTCTGCAGGACTTCAAGGTGTTCCTGAGCCCCGCCGAAGTGGACGCCCTCTTCAAGGAGCTCGACAAAGACGCCAACGGCACTATTTCCTTCAACGAGTTCCTCGTGGCACTCAGGGTAAGCATAGGCTCTTCTTCCATTGCTTCCCGCACAGTCTGTTCCACTGTCACATTGAAAGATGGCCAAATTGAAGACCTGGCTTCTCATTGAACCAGTGCAGATCCATATCACGCCTGTGTTCAATACAAAGGAAATGTCTACGTTTCAGTGGACAGGGATGCTGCACAGTTTCCACAATATCTTCATCTTTGACGCAGCCAGTGACTGGCCATGCATATCAGAAGTCCATTCTAAATGATCCTTTGCACTGTACAAAATCCTGGTGCTTTAAACAGACTCGTTTCTTAGTCTTTATGGATGCAAAAGTTGCCGATGTAAGTGCCTTTTGAGCAGCCTTCACTAATTGGTCGCCAGAAAGCTGTGGCAAAGTGTCACTGAGACGTGCATATATACTTCTTGTTGCGGGATAATAAGCCTCAGTTTTCACGTCCCTTTCAGCTCCTCATTGTTCTATCAGAGTAGGAAATGTGCTCTGCAATCTTCTGACCTTATTATCCCGATTGTTTCTGGCAATGAGAACAGCACAGAAAAGTGTACAGAGAAGGGATCCAAGGTGTTTTTTTCTGTAAAGCTGGCAGGCGAAAAAGAAAAAAAACCTCAGAACTTTTAGTCTTCCTTGTGGACACAGAAGTGACGGTGATAGTTTGTAATGTGCCTAGACCCCTCTTTCTCTCTTTATTTCTCTGTCCCCTCTGCTTCTTATAGGAGCACTTTATCAAAAAAGCACAGAAGCCATCTCTCGACCATGAGCTTACATCCTCAGAAGTACCCACTCCCCCACCTGCATGGTCAATATTTCGTCGGCAAAGAGCTTAACTTGGGAGTCTTGAGTTATGGCATATGGCATATTTACCTTGGAGATCAAGTCCACCATGCTGACATTTCCATAGAACAGTGCCACTCTTCTGCACTGCAGACAGCAAACGCCATCATCAAATTCTGTGCAGTAAACAAACTGCACACCGCTTCCGGAATTGCAAGGAAAACCTCGCTGTATCATATCCGACACTGTGCTCCCTCCCGTAGCTTCGCTGCACTGTAGCTCACTCGGCTGACGTGTGCAGTTTCTGTTTTAGATGCTCGGCAGCTCGAAACTATCTTCAGCAGGGGTTGATACCCAGTAGGCACTGCAACTCCACTGGATGTGCTGTGGACGTTTAGGACATCTGTGGGACGTACTGTGGATGTCCTGTGGACATATGTGGGACATTCAAGATAGTTTCAGTGCCCATTGGGTAGTTCTGCTGGAAAGTTGTCTTCACTTTTACATAACTCCACTTGAGGAAACTTGCAGTGTACGCCGTCTCCGAGCAGGTATGTGGTCAGGAGAGTGAGGGCCTTGTTGTATAGTCGAGCGTGGTCCATACGTTGCCACGCACCCGTCTGTTGCAGCCCCCAATGTCGGCAGCACGCCTGGAGCGCATCACGCAGGCGTTCCACAAGATGGACAAGTCGGGCGACGGCATCATCACCGTCCAGGACCTGAAGGGGGTGTACAATGCGCGCCAGCATCCCAAGTACCAGAACGGGGAGCTCACCGAGGACCAGGTGTTCGAGCTGTTCCTCAAGAACTTTGACAGCCCCAATGACCCCGACGGCAAGGTCAGACACTTGCGGGGCACCTTTGTTGCGTAGTTCCAACTCTTGTCTCTTCAAGTGAATTCTTATTGTTCGTAAATCTGGCAAAGACTTTCAGAACCTACTAACTTGGTCTTCTTCTTGAACGGCTTTATTCTAAGTGCAGGCCTAGTTTCTTTTTAATGCGTGAGCATTGTATGGCGGTTTTGTGTCATCAGGAACTTGACCACACGATTACGTCTGACGGATGGGTTTATGCGAAATAAAATGGTACCATCGAATAGAGCATCAAAAGATCTCATATAGGAAATCGGGGGGTTGAGGTGGGTTAATTTGTTAATTAGAGCCAAAAATGTCCAAAAAGTGGGCGGAGCCAGAGCAAAAGTGGCGCCAAATTTGAAAATGCCGGAAGTGTGGCACCATGTGACCAGAAGTATGGGCAGAGCCAACGCGTGGTGCCAAATTTGAAAACGAAGCGTGGCATGAAGTTTGAAAACTCGGATGGGCAATTGACGGAACTTGATTTAGGAATGCAGTTAGTTTTGGTATTGATAAAGTATCGGTAAGGTATCAATAAGGTATCGCCAATGCTTACGCATTTGCAGTGCGGGTGTCGCAGCGATCTCTAACGTTTTTTAACGACCGCAGAAGCCAAAGGCTATGAGGCATTCATGTTCTGTGTTTTTGCCCTTTTGCGATATTTTTACTCAGAAAATGCAATCACCAACAGAATCAGAAGATTACTGCAGTTTTCTGAATTACCATCAGACACCTCGTAAAACTCGAACACCTTTTGTTTCGCTCCTGAATGCAGTCACCTTTAAACCAATACATAACATGCATAGATCTCGGCGCTTTTCTCCAAGTCACACGTGACGCTTGCCCCCGACAGGTGACAATCGAGGAGTTTGTCAACTACTACGCCGGCGTGAGTGCCTCCATCGACACGGATGCCTACTTCGACCTCATGATGAGGAACGCCTGGAAGATCTGAGCGACGAGACTCGAAAGGGAGTCTGACCCCGTCTGGTCACGTGACTTTCACCGCTGTAGTCGCGTGGGGCACGGTCGCCGCACACGCTTCTTGTCCCGTCCCCGGCTGAAACCGTCGTGTCTCGCGAACGTCCTTTGGCGTGTAACCCTTCTTAAAATGGTTCTCTCCTTTAGAGCTCATCGTCTTGTGCTTTCCATACGTGAGCTTTTTTTTTTATATATATATATGTCAAAGCATCTTACTGTTGCGTCCAGGTCTTAATTATCGAGTTTGTCTCTATTTTTATATTTCTGCTTCTACTTCACTTTGTCGTTAATTTGCAGGGTCGTTTACTCACGATTTTATTGACTTTGAGGACCAGGATTATCTAGCTGAGTCGAGTAAAAGAAAAAAATGACGCCTTGATTTCCTTCGTTACTTGTTGATTTAAAGGCAATCATATACATTCGTCATAAGTGCTGCCGATGGCAATGATTGCCAAGCACGTTGCTGAATTGACTTTTTCCACGTCGGGTTTTGCTGTCACATGTCACCACCTGTCAAGTTATGCATAGTAGCTGAATGCATCCCTTCAGCACTGCGTTCTTTCTGTCATGAGGGTGGGCTGTAGTCGGCAATAAAGAAGCCGGATGAATTTTGTTAGAAGAGTTGCTCTTAAGCCCTCGTAAATTGACTCGTTCCGGAATAGTAGCTGTAGGTTGGTTTATGGTTGTTCCACCTAGTCAGTCGTATTGTTTTACCTCGTCAAGCAAAACCAAAAATATAACGACAGTGTAGCCAAAAAACGAGTAAAAGTGAGAGTGCGGTGAAAAGAACTGTCATTGCTGTCGCGGGGCTAGAGAAACTACTGCCAGTCACTTTGACATTAAAAACAAAAAAACTGAAGATGGAGGATTTGCTGGGTGGTTTTCTTGAAGACTTTGGAGTTGGAAGTGTCAAGCTTTATAGTGGCTACGCTACAGGGCCTAAAATACACTTTTTGTCCTTGAGGAGACATTCCAGCACTTGTTGCTTGTGGTTTGTTATCACCAGATATGTTTGCAGTGATAGTGTGGGTATTCTGGGACAAGCTGATACACTCTATCATTCCTTTTGACAATGATATGGCACGATAGCTGGCGTGCCGTGATGTCCGCACGAAATGACGGACGCAGAGCGTGTGGGGGTTTCACGTTTAGTGATTAAGGACTTGTTGACAATGTCGGTGTGTTCCTAATGATTGTTACACAACTGTAACTGAAATGAGGTCAGCTTGCACTGTCGTTGATATCAGCCAATGCTTGGCAACTAGTTGTTTAAGAAGGCACATTTGTGCGAAAATATTTGTGCACTGTTGTCGTTGTTTGCGGTGACATGTTTCTCGATTTGCACGAGTTAAAACAAAAAGCACGACAAGTGCAGTGTGGCAAGACAAGCACATTCTTGACCGTCGTTCTTAGCGCGAGGCACGTAAGCGTTCCTTAGATGAAGTGCTGCCCAGGGTGCTGCTCACTTAGTACCAAGCAATGCTTGCCAACTTTTTAGCTGCCAATTTGCCCTTTACAGAGGACTACCCTTTTCGCGTTATACAACAAGACTTGCAAGAGTGTTTTAACGATTACATTCACACATAGAAGTTCTTTGTTGTCGGATCAGCGACCATTGGGCTATTTCTTTAATGTGCAGCTCGGAGGCCTCAAAGTTGAAGTGAAAATATTGAAAGTTAAAACTGTTTTCAACGGACTCGGTGTCTGCCAGTATATTGGGAGAGTTACGAAGAAAGGCACGGAAATGTGAAGGACGGAGAAAGAGCTGCACTCATTATAGCGTAAAATTATTCTTCGAGAAGAATGTATCTGCAGTGCTCTCAAAACACCTCCTATTCTGAAACTTCTCAGGATAAGCCTTTGCAACAGCGTTTAGTGATCGTTAAACTGCAGTGAGCCAACGTTTAGCTAATGGCATTGCTAAGGCAATGCATGCTTGAGAGTTTGTAGTTTTCAGACAATATTACCACAGCTGGTTGCTGATCCCAATGGGCGTTGAACCTCCCCTGGACATCCAGGGGATATTCAGGATGTCTTCAGGACGTCCAAGGAACGTTCAGTGCCTTGATCTTTGCAGCAAAGACCTCCTATGTTTGAATTTCGCTTCTCGAAGCTCCTACTCTACAGCTCAGGTCACGTTTGAAACAGCGTGAATCGCAAGAATGGCATTTAAGAAAACTTAGCAAGCTCATGCAGCCCGGTTGCGACAGGTCTTAACCCTTGTCTGTGCCGGAGCTCCTGTTATTCTGCCTCGCCAATTTTACTCATGACCTAACGCAGGACAGTTGTCGTGCCAAGCTGTTGACGGTGACACGAAACGGAAATGCAAAAAAAAAAAAGTATACATTGCCCAGTGGTCTCTTCTTCTAGTGCACCTGTGTTCTTTGAGAGCATTCTCTTCTTCCCATTCAATGTGTGGGGAAAAAAAAAAGCACGACGCTTCTTCTGTCTAGTCACACCATTTTTCTGCTGTCACGGATGTTGCGGTTTTTGAGCGCGAAGTGCCAGTTGGAGGCGAGGTGTGTGTGTGTGTGCTCTTTAAAGTTTGGTGCTTGGTTCAATGACGGCTTTACCAATCAAGTTTTGAAGAGACACTGAGGACTAACTGAAGTTAACTAACTGAGGACTAACTGCCTGATTCTAACAGCAAAGAGGCGACCTTCACTGAAAACAAAGCTTTAATAAACTAGATCAGGCCAAAAATTAAATGTAGGTATCGTCATCTCAGGTCGTTTTCGCGAGCAAGCTGCGATGACGTCAAGTACTTCTTTGTTTGCGAATCTCCCGATATTTTACCACTCTACCGTCCACTCCCTGCTAGCAATCATGTAATCGTTAATTCTCTCGACGTCACAATCGTCACAAGTTTCAGCTGAGTGTTGCAAAAAAAAGTATTCCATCTTCTGCTCTAAATTTCTTACCGATAAATACGTTTTTTGCTACCAAACTATCGTCAACAGAGCCATAAAGGGCTAAACAACCAATCTTAACTAAGTGTAAAAATTAGCTGCAGTCGTCCTCAGTGTGTCTTCAAATATGGTTCATGGTGTAAAGAGGATAAGTTGTTAGTGAACAAATATTATATTCAGTCTTGAACTTGCATACCTAACCACAACTTTCGATCAGTTTTGAGTCTGTTTACGACAAGGTCACTGGATGTCGGGACACGTCACCTTTTTCGATCAGCCCCGGTGTCCACGACCGCATCTCTGATTTTATTATTTTAAAATTCGTAAATTGCGACACGGAAGTCGTTGATTTCAGGTGCGCGCATACGTAACTTTTAATTCTTCCATGTTTAAGGTTCACATGCTGTTGTTGTTGAGGAAGGGAGTGATGCTGCTGCGAGCGAGGTTTTGCGAAGTGGTTTTCTAAGCACGTGTTTCTGGTTGGCGACGGTGATGGCTTTTAAACGTTTGTAGCTTTTTGCACCATTCCGCTTTTGGGGCATGATGCCCTCCTTTGGTGACACTACTTTTTTTTGTTACATGGTCTCATATTTTACGTCTCGTTATTACTGTGATTGTGCCTCGTTTTCTGCTATTTTGTTGTTTTGTTTTTGTTTTTTCCACGGTCTTGTAACTCATACACATGCATTGCATGGAGACCTTGCTTAGAGCACATGGAGGTATACAGTACGCACACCTCTTTATACATTGAATACTGCCTCTTAATTTATTACTACTAGCTCGTTTACAGTGCATGTTTGTCTCCTTGCTTCAATTTTTTTTTTTCAAAATTGTTTGCCCTTATAAAGGAAATAAAATACTTCTCAAGTGCTGATGTTGTGTCGTGAATACTTCTGCAAAACGATGTCTTTCCACGTTTCCTAAACCGCCGAGTAATTGATGATGTGAGCGAATACTTTCTAAACAGAGATTTAAAATTTTACAGCCATCAACTGTCATTCAAGCAGCAATGTGACGAGTGTTGTCAGCACATTCATATAAAACTGCTAGTGGCCAGTTTGCCAGTCACCATAGCTTGTGTTGCCAAGCTGTTGTGTTTCTGTTAATCACTAACGGTTTATAGGGGTTTAATGTTCCAAAGCAACTCAGGCTATGAGGGATGCCGTAGTGGAGGGCTCCCGAAATTTCGACCACCTGGGGTTGTTTAACGTGCACTGACATCGCACAGTACACGGGCCTCTAGAATTTTGCCTCCATCATAATGCTACTGCCCCGGCCGGGATCGAACCTGTGTCTTTCGGGTCAGCAGCCGAGCACCAAAACCACTGGGCCACGGCGGCGGCACTAATCACACTTAAGTGTTATAGTAACCGTAAAGCCCCCCTTTATAGACCATCGCAGATCAAGAGGTGCTCTTCAAGGTAGGTAGTATGTGGTTGCAAAAAAATTTTTGCGAGTGCCAGATACGACTATGCCAGTAAAAGGAGTACCATATTTGCTCGCCTAATGAACCGAACCCCTACATTTGTAGTTAAGAATTTATTTTTTTTTTAAACGTTAGCTTTTCATTGCCCCTTCCTCAGTTTCACGCTGTCCTCTCCGTCCGCAGCGCTGACAGCGTGCTGAGATGCTACACGCTGATAACATCACAGTGTGTTTTATCTTTTGGCAAGAGCTGCTGGGGGGGGGGGGGGGCACGCTTGGCAAACTTGGCAGAGTGCCATGACGTGCCTGTTTGCGCCAGTGTATGCTTACAAAGCTGGCAAGCACTCAAGCATCAAAGAGGAGCATAGTAGTTTAAACCAGAACGCCATGGAGGAAGGACCGTCAGTTCTTTTTTTGAGCAGTAGTAGAAATGCGTTGAGTATAAGAAGAACAAGACGAAACAAGACAGGATGAAGCTCAACTATCAACTGAATTATATTACGCAAAATGGGACATATAAAGGAAAGGACAAACCATCAAGGAGCATGCGTGATCCTTATCTTGTGTAAACGGCATGAGCTGTCTTCGAAGAAAAGCCATCTCTCTGGTTGACAGCAGTATTGAAGGCGTGCTGATGCAACCTTCGCTACAATTAGCTATAAGGTTAGGTTTGGTTTAAGGGGGTTTAACGTCCCAAAGCGACTCAGGCTATGAGGGACACCATAGTGAAAGCCTCCGGAAATTTGGACCACCTGGGGTTCTTTTAACGTGCACTGACATCGCACAGCACACGGGCCTCTAGCATTTCGCCTCCATCGAAATTTGACCGCCACAGCCGGGATCGAACCTGAGTCTTTCGGGTCAGCAGCCAAGCACCATAACGACTGAACCACTGCGGCGGCCTTTTAGCTATAAGGAAAGCCTTTGTTATCTCTCTGCTGATTCTGACCAACCGCGTAGCTGGAACATGTGTTTTTTCCGGACGCAGTTTTTTTTTTTTTGTGAGGATCGCAAACTGCAGAGATCTGCAAGGGTGCCAGGCCCACTAATGCTGGCACTACACGCGAGGGGAATGCTGTAGATAACATCCGTTTGGCAGCGTACAAACAGTTCCTTATGTTGTTCGGCACACGAACTGCGTCTGCCCTGCTTGTCGATCCTGTTGACCTTCTGGCACTACGACTTCAGACTATATTGACTGGCCGTTGTTTGAACATCAGATAGCAGGAGTACTTGAGAAACCTGGGCAGCATTAGCGACATAGGCACCTTTGGAGACCACTGCAAAGTTTGCAATCCTTGCAAAAAAAGAACACCGCGTCTGGAAAAAACACGTGTGCTAGCCATGCACTCAGACAGAATCAGCAGAGAGATGATTGAGGCTTTCCTTATAGCTAATTGTAGCGAAAGTTGCACCAGCATGCCTTCAATACTGCTATCAACCAGAGAGGTGGCTTTTCTTCGAAGACAGCTCATGCCGTTTTGTCAGAATCAGCAGAGAGATAATTGAGGCTTTCCTTATAGCTAATTGTAGCGAAGGTTGCGTTAGCATGCCTTCAATACTGTTATCGGCGAGGGAGATGGCTTTTCTTCGAAGACAGCTCATGCCATTTCGTCTTCTCTTGTGTCGTCTTTCATTGCTCTGTTTTTTCCAATTCGTAAAACACAAGATAAGGATCTCACACATGCCCCTTATTGGTTTCGCTTTCCTTTACATGTCCCATTTTGCATAACAAAATTCAGTTCATAGTTGTGCTTCGTCTCGTCTTGTTTCGTCTTGTTCCTGGTATACTCGGCACATTTCTACTACAGCTAAAAAAATGAAATACCAACTAGCCCCACTTGTCGCATTGCTATCTGTGACCTTCAGATCCCCAGGGCAATGCCCAGTCCTCAGGTCACAACACAGCTAACGCTTGCTTACACATTCGCGTTACACACTTATAAATGTCCCGTTATTTTTTTTCAAACTCGTGTGCACCTCACCTTCAAGGCCGGTGTTCAGCATGTTTTCATCTCGTTGGAACCAGCCGCCGCTATCGACTATGTCTGAATCGCCGAATTGCACCGTGATACAGCAAACACCTTTTGAAGTGAACGATGCTAAACACCGGCAATATGAATGTGGCTGACGGCACACTTTTGTTGATGAACGAATAAACGGGTCGAACATGGCTGACAGCATGCATTTGTTGATGGACGGACAAACAGGTGGTCGGCACGTTCGTTAAGGTGGCTCACAAAAAAATTCTGTCTAAACTTTTTTTTTTCCTCGCGTAATGAACCCTCTTGCAAATTTGTCAACTTTTCTGGGCAAAAGGTGGGTCATTACGCGCGTGAATACAAATCTTCAGGGAATATGTATTTTTGTGTGCCGATTCTAAATATGTCACTTAGTTTCATGTAAAACTATTCCTTCAGCACTTATGTTAATTTTATTCATGTATTTTGTGAAGAGCTTTGAAAAAGATTTCTTGCAGGAAACTTGCTGAAATGTATGCCATTGGGTTCTCATGACACCAAGGAATGCAATAAGGGTAAAATTGTCTTCCTGACTATCATAGAGCTTAAGTTATAGGGTTTTGAAGTTGTCGCTTCAGAAATGAGAAGAAACGTGTGCATTCCTGTTTCTGAAGTGGCAGCTTCAGTACCCTATTACTCAAGTTCTATGATAGCCAGAATGATAACTTTACACACACACACATATATATATATATATATATCTTATTGCATTCCTTGGCATCAAGAGAACCCAATGGCATGCATTTCAGCGAGTTTACCACTGCTATGTTTCTTCAAAACTCTTCGCAAAATACTTGCATCAAAACTGCATAAGTGCTCAAGGAATTGTTTTACATGAAATTAAGTGACATATCTAGAATCAGGGCACAAAAATACATGTGCCCTGAAGGTTGCATAACTATGACTAGATTAATAAAATTTTCTTTTCAAGACCAGGCTGCCCCGTTAAAGTATTCACCTTTTCTGTTTCCTCTCAGTTTCCGTCTTGAAGTTGGAGTGTCAGTGCACACAGTCTTTGAGGCTCATTCCAGCAAAATGCGTTGCCAAGTTATTTGGCATGCATTCTTTAGGAGAGCACAAGAAAGGAGGCACAGAGATAACCATTACCGGTACTGTCTCTGTTTGTTCCAACATGGTGGCGCTCCCAATTCAACACACTCGGGACACTTGAGTTGTAGCTGGCAGAAAAACTGTATTGTTAAACGTATTCAACAAATTAAACATGCCGCCGCAAATATACACAAGCCTGTCTGGCCAACATGACATGGGCTAGCTTGTCTCGGACGGTGCATCCAACGTTGGCGGATGTTCGAGAACAGTGTCGATGAGACCAAACTCCTTGGCCTGCATGGCACTCATGAACCGGTCCCTTTCCATGGCACTCTCTGCAAATCGGGAGAGGGTTGACATGTTCATCACGAAGGGGAAAGGGGGCGAACGAACGGACTAATACAGGCTTCTCTTTGCAAGCGAGATCAGAAGCGGGCGGAGTGGGTGAGGGAACAAACGCAGGTTAATGACATCCTAGTCGAGATCAAGAGGAAGAAGTGGGCTTGGGCAGGGCATGCAATGCGAAGGCAAGACAACCGCTGGTCCTTAAGGGGGCAACGGAGTGGATTCCAAGAGAAGGCAAGCATAGCAGGGGGCGGCAGAAAGTTAGGCGGGCGGATGAGATCAAGAAGTTTGCGGGGATACGGTGGCCGCAGCTAGCAAAGGACAGGGTTAATAGTAGAGACATGGGAGAGGCCTTTGCCCTGCAGTGGGAGTAGTCAGGCTGCTGCTGATGATGATGATAATGAATCACGAGCAATCTCTACATGAGTTGTCAACGATTCAAGACATTAAATTTAAAGTGCGCCTCCAGCATGAAAGAGTAATGACACTTTGCAAACACTCTACACACATAGAATGCTCGCCAGTTGTGTTAGCATAGCTCACCTATAGCTTCCAGAGGCTGCTTGGTGTGCTTAGCGTAGATGTTGTTGATGGTGCGCTTCAGCTTGAGGATCTCCTCGGCATGAATCTGGATGTCTGTTGCCTGGCCCTGCACCAAACAAACCAGCCACAGAGTCTGACACCCACATCATAACAAAGAAACGATAGAGGGGTGAAAAGAAGACATCCAGGACAGGGGCACATTTAAGGGTTGCTCTTGGAGCGGTCAAATTACTTCTTTTTTTTTTTTGAATTACAGCCTTGCCAAGAGAAAAGCCTCACAGGCTCTGTCAGAAGTTTGGGATGTTCTTGTAAAGAAATAAATGTGGACATTGCTTGTGGTGCTGTACCCGATGTTTGAGCCATCACATCGTACAACCTGGATCAATCATCTAAATGATTACTGTATTGGAGTGGACACTCCACTGGCCTCTCATAGGAAAAGCACATGTAGGCAAGAAAGGCATTGCGATGCTACTTAGGGCACACGGAAGCTAGTAAATACAGAGAAGATGCTCCACATTATATCTCGTTTTGTGTACATAATGTCACCAATTCTTTGTCTTTTGTTGCCGTTGTGTTATCATGCTTGTATATCTATGGTATGTGCTGTGCACCGCTGCCCCTGCTTCAGGTGCCGGGACCTCGTCAGGCCAATTGGCCTTTTGCCCCGGCTCCCTCTTTCTGTTGAAAAAGAAAGAAAATAAATTTCAATTACCTTCTTGTACAATTCACCACTTTGCACTATGTGTGCTGGATTTGTCGGACTCCAGCATGCCACTAGTAAATGCTGTAAGCCTTTAGAGGGCAACTGTGGGGAGTCTTTGCACGGCTGCAAATGATAATCGTGTGGCATTGCTCGAACTTCCCTCCAGTAGTTGTAATGATAGTTTGATAGCTGTTAATAAGTAATTATAGCCTTGACTAAAATCTAACCCCCCCTCTATGGGGGTAGACCGGGCTGTTTAGATCGGGCTGAATAGACCGGGATGTTTTAGAACACTGTGGTTGAGCTTAGAAATCGCACAGGGCTCCTTTCCAGGACTCAGTGCTTTGTGGGCCATGAAAATGTCTTTGAGGGCTCCGAATACCCCCGGACCCCTGCCTGAGATACGCTGGCCAGTGTACCACAACTTCGGATGTTACTCACGGCTGCATGGCCAGATGGCTGGTGGACCATGATGCGTGAGTTGGGCAGGGACTGCCGCATGCCCGGAGTGCCGGCACACAGCAGCAGGCTGGCTGCACTGCACGCCTGGCCGATGCACCAGGTCGAGATGGGTGGCATGATGTACTGCATGGTGTCGTAGATGCCCAGTCCTGCTGTCACTGACCCACCTGCAGTACGTAGAGCGAATGCCAATAAGGTCAAGCTAGTGCAGGTAGTGCAGGCAATAAAAGTGTCAAACATGAGTTCCTCATGAGTACAAGAGATTCTGGAAGCCTGGGCCATCCGTGATTCGGGAGAGCAATGCATCAGCAAGCCATCAGTTTGCCTATTGAAAAAAGAGTTCAAGTACCTGTGCGGCGATGTAAGCAGAAGAAGATAGATTATCTTTGGAAGGAATGCCTGTTCTTCAGGATAAATATGCGGTTTTTCAAATAAATTCTTCAGTTGCCAGTGCAGCATCCTCCTCGTCTGTATGTTTCTTCAACATCCTTGTTCACTTTCTGCTGCTAAATTATACGATCATGAACCAACTAGCTCACAAATCCACCTTATTAACATGAGTTCAGTTCAGAAGAGATGAGATGCTTTCTAGCCCTGCCAGCAAACACAAAACCGCACATCTGCGAGATAAAACAGGACAAGCGTGGCTAGTGAATGCTATGCACTTCATGCAAGGACCCATGGATGGCATATAGCCAGGGAGTCCTAATGAACAGGCACAGCACGCTAATTGTGGATGTTCATTTAGAAAGCCAACCCTACCCAGTGTGCAGAGAGAAGATTATAGCTATAGTTCATGTTCAGCATCATCATCATCATCAGCCTGACCACACCCACTGCTGCTGCTGATGATGATCATCATCATCATCCCAGCAAACCAAAAACCTCTCAGAGACGTCTAGCTAGACGTCTCTAAGAGGTTTTTGGTTTGCTGGGATGCTCATGTTCAGCATTTCTTTCTGAACGAGCATAGCCACAGGGAATAAAAGGGCACTATTATGATAAGCGATAAGTGAACAGGTTCATTCAAGCAAACTATAGAGCAGTGAACAAGCCTTGGCAACCGCATAACATAGGATGCTGCGAAATCCAGCCGGAGACCTGTTGCTGTTAGGTGCCAGACCCTGGCTGGTCACAGTTCAGAACAGACCCACAGTAAGTGATGCTTGGCATTTTGCTCTCAGTTTTTTTAAACATTTGACAAAATTAAGAATTGCGCGCACTGTTTGGGGCCAGCACAGTTATTTAATTGCACAGATGTCAGCGCAAACGAACCTGGGCTGTTGATGTACATGTGGACCGGCTTCTTGTTGCTCTCCGATTGTAGAAACAACAGCTGTGCCACAACCAGGCTGGACATCTCATCCGTGATCTAAAGGGGGGGGTCAAACACGGACCATCAAAATTAATGCACAATTATGAGAGCAGTCACCGCTTATCAACAGCGTGCACTGTTGTCACCGACCCACAAAAGCCAAAATGCAGCACAAACAAGGCCTTTTCAGCAGAACTCAGAAAAAGATATTCTTTGGGAGCACAGTCGGAACCACCATTCTGTTTAATCTGAGAATACCTGGTGGCAGCCACATTTTTGTGTAAAAGCGCATACAACTGTTTCACTCTCAATGTAAGACCAACGTGCAATGGTGGTTCAGTGTCTTCGGCATTCGACTGCTCGGACTGAGGTTGCAGCACTCAATACTCGTCACAGCAGCTACTTTTTAATGGAGGCGAGACGCAAAGACACCTGTGATGTCAATGAGCCCCACGTGGTCGAAATTATTCTATAGCTCTTCATTATGGCAAATACTGCATCCCGGGTGAAGCTTCGGCACAACAAATTCCAAAGACCATGCCATGCCTCAGTGGAAGAATGGTTACTCTTTTAACCCCCCTTATTATCAGTGATGGTGCCCCAGAGGCCAGTACTAACCGAAATACGTTAGTGCTAGCCTTATCGCTAGTGCTAACTTATCACAGTTATCAGTGGTATTTGTTAGAACGAGAGCATGACAAATTGTTATACTCCTTTATGCAACAGTGAGTTTATTATAGCCAGATACAACTCACTAATGAAGAGGCAAATGTCCCTTAACGCAGGCCCTCTAGCGAACGGCTTCGATTTATTGTCATGACGTCACAGTCAACCACCTCGCACCTGCTAGCATGCACTTGCTAGTGGACCAATGCAGGTGCAAGGTGGTTGACCGTGATGTCATGAGAATAGACTGATGTCATTAGTTGGAAGGCCTCCATTAAGGGGCATTTGCCGCTTCATTTTTTAGTTGCATCCAACTACAGCCGGCCGGGGATGAGTCGTTAAATCCAGAGCTGGCTTCTACATTACATCTAATAATCTGCAGTTGCACAATTACTACAAGGCATTCTGTACTACTATTATTGTGCTATTAACATCAATCCTGATGGATACATAAGAACACAAATGTGTTCGTAATCAATGTGAGGGTAGAGACTAGCATCGCGTTGTTATTGTCTGTGTGAATAAGCACTGAAAAATGGAACATGCAGCATGTTGGAAAGGTGTGATGATGTCAGCTTTGTCGTTTCAGCCCAAACACATTAAATGTAACATGCAGTGGAGTTATTTTTCGCAGCGCAAGGGACAAAGGACGAGACAAGTTCACAGACACGGCGGTGAACTTGTGAAATGCATAGGTGAGCATCCAAGTTCTTCATCTGACCGGCTCAGCTTTCAGTGTGAAAATATCAGCGGCACTGTCATGTTCGACATCACACCGGTGTAGTACGTTTGGGTTTAATGCATGGTTTAGCACAATCTATGAACGCAGCTCATATGTCCACACAGGTCAGCGTGATGGCGACGGAACAAACACAGCACAGGATAAACCCACAATATCGCACGGCTGCTCTTTCTGCATCTGATCAGCAGAGGGGTAGACCACGGTGAAATCGCCCGGATGGACAGCAGATCTCACGAAGGAAAGAGATCGACTCACCGGGCCCATGACGCACACTATCCGTTCCTTGAGTAGCCTGCTGTAAATGTCGTAGGCACGCTCCCCGCGCCCTGTCTGTTCAATCACGATCGGTATGAGTGGAAGGCACAGGGGCCGACTGGAGTGCAGTGACCGGCGTGCATGGTGATGCCGCCGTACTACGAGGCCCGGACAGAGTCGTATTGCCTGCACGGAAAGAGTTTCATTCGATTTGACAAAGCAAGTGAGGCAACCTCGAATGTGTTTAAACAATGCCGATACGTTCTTACAACTACTTACCTTTCCTAAGAAACTCATTCTTGGTACTTGCAGAAAACTTCGATGAGTTGGATCAAACAGAAACCAAAGTTGATGCCTGATGCCGGCTACGATGCCGATGTCCGAAGTCTAAGAAGCCATGCTAGCCATGCGGAGTCAACGAGTGACCCCTATTACTATGAAACTTTTAGTTTGTCTAATAAAAAAAATAATTTTAATGTTTCAAATTGTTGGCAAAATAATAATTCCCACTGCAAACTTATTTTAATTTATTATAGCTTTCATGGTGGCCTTAGCACTGATCTCCACTAGGTGGCTGGATGCCGCATTCCCGCTTTCCGAGACGAGCGCGAGTGAAGCCACCGGAAGTTGGACCGCTTGTCCCGGAAGTCGGGTGTCTGCTGTGTATTTCAATGCAAAAAGTCGTGTCTTTCGCCCTTTCGTTCTCAGTTTTTTGCGTTGTTTTCGTGTGATGTCTGCTGTTATATGAAAGGAAGAAGCAAGCTGAATGCGAGAAATGTGAGCATTGTGTGCAGAACCCTGTAATTTCTGCGAAAGCGAAGAAAACAGGCATGCAGGTCTCACCCTGCCTCGGCAAGGGGGTACGTGCATTAAACACTATGTTCTTGCCTGGTTCGTGTATTCCGAGCGTAAAGGAGAAGTAGTGGAATGACGATGAGGCTAGGTCACCTTAAAACCGAATTTTCGTGCAGTAAAGAAAAGGCACAGCGCGAGAGGAACGACTGACAAGAAAGGCGAATGGTGCAGTGCGCGTGAGAAGCGCTGTTAGAAGTCAACTGCACCAAGCACCACGAATTAAAGACCATTCAGGCTTAACTTGCTACAACACGAAACAGTACATGACACGCTCCGTCGAAAAAGCAGTACCATACCTTTTGGAGGCGCTAATGTGAACCAACCGAACACCGTCGACACCTCACAAGATAGTAGCCTAGCCCTCGCTCCGGTTCGGTCTAAACTTAATTCGGTAAAATGGTCGCTGCAAAGTAAGCTGCCTGGTGAATGTTTCAACCTATTCTTTCTTATATTTATCCCCCATTGATAGCATAACTTGGGCTTGAGCGTGGGAACAAGCATCACAGTAAAGAGCAGAGTAGGCGAAGCTAGGCAAACGAGACGACACCGAGCCGAGTAGACGAGGCTCCATACTTGCTGTGCGTAGCGGCGTCCTGTCGTCTGCTAGTGTCGCCCCATTGAAATGCAATGGGCCCTTATTTTTGAAACGTCCTTCCCGAAGACTTCGCAGGTCTCCTCGCTCAGTTGGCGGCGCAAAAGGTAGGCATTGTCATGGAAAAAGACGAGAACGGCGAAAAGACGAAATGCTAAGTGGGAAAACAAAACTGGAACTGAAAAACCGTGCTGAGCTCCGATTTCATGCACTGCCAAAGGCTGACTTCCGGGACAAGGCCGCTTACTTCCGGTGGCTTCACTTTCGGGCGCCCGATGCGGCATCCAGCTCCCCTAGTGGAGATCAGTGGGCCTTAGTTAGCGCTTACTACTGTACTACTTCAAAGCAAAAATAAGTAACTTGTACCTCTAGTAGCATCAAAGAGGATTACTACATCATATCATCTGTCTACGGTTACTGCTGCTGCATGTGCGCTTGTGTGTGCTAGTTTGTTTTACTCTAGTCCTTCGATTAGCGTACGCGATGGATGACGAAGCCGAAACGTACAAATTATGGAGGATTCGGAAAACCATCATGCAGGTATTCCCCGAAACACCTTCGGTCATAAGCGCGCGTTTCGCTGTCACCGGCACTCGCCGATTCCAATATGGCAGCCCCCATTGATGGCATGGTGTTTGGCTGATAGCTTTCTGATTTCCGCTAACTTTTTCGTCGTTTGTTTTCAGCTGTGTCACGACAGAGGCTACCTGGTAACGCAGGACGAGTTGGACCAGACCCTGGACCAGTTTAAGCAGCAGTTCGGCGACAAGCCAAGGTAATCGTGCCTTCGCGGCGTTGCTGGCGTGCATTGTAACATTTGACGATCGTTTCGTTGTAACATTTGACGTTCGTTCCGTTGATTTCAGTGAAAGGAGACCAGCGAGGAACGATCTGATTGTGCTCGTTGCCCACAACGATGATCCTACAGGTAAGTGAAGGTCGCTTTAATGTTCCGTGACCGTCGGGAACTCGCCATGTTATCACATAGTCGTCGTCGTAAGCTGAGATTCTACTGCGCTGAAGGTTTTGTAGCGCTCTAGTTGGACATGCATAAAGTGTGTGAAGGCATGCTGTAGCCGAATTTCTACCCAATTCTCGTATGGAAGTGCTCCCTACGCGCCTTCTGACACAGTTGAAGTTAGCGCTTGACAGCCGAAGACAACATCAACTAGCTTCGTGTGAAGTTGGCTCTAGAAGGCGCAGTTTATTTCACCGACAAACTGCCGCCTTAACGACAATATTGTCATGCTACTAGGTCAGAGTTGCTTTCCTAGCAATGTATGAGCCATATGACGCAAATAATCTGCAGCATGCCGGCTAGGTTACAATATGCATATCTCTCGACACGCATTTGATTGACTCTTTTTTTTTTTTTACTTTCCCTCGCAGACCAGATGTTTGTCTTCTTCCCCGACGAACCCAAGATCGGCATCAAGACGATCAAGACCTACTGCCAGCGGATGCAGGAAGAGAATATCACGCGAGCCATCATCGTCGTCCAGACCGGAATGACTCCATCAGCCAAGCAGGTGCAGAATCGCTTGTTTTCTTTATTTTGGCCATTTGATGTGCGGCTTTTGCCTACCTTTCGTGTGCGGCTTTTGCCTAGCTGTGAGACGGCTTTTCAGAAGTTTCATTTCACAAAGCGTTGTCGTTAGTGTGTTTTCTGCACATTCGAAGTCATTGTGGAGCGTCATCCTGTCTACACCTTCCTCTTGTGAACGTGTCTTTTATGCTGGATGTTTCCATAGTCATGCACCAACTGGCCCATCAAACTATGCTTCTTCAAATCGAAGTCATAATTTATTGCATACCTAAGCATGTAATTTCTAAAATATTAAAATTCAAAGGCTTTCTGTAATATTAGGATGGATAAATTGGAGTGAATTTCCTGCTGACATGATATTTTAATCCTTAGTTAGCTGTCCATTTGACAGATCATGGTTTGCCTATCTTCAATACACTGCAGTCATGATTAAAAATTATTGTGCATTCAAGAGGTTTGATAAGGCAGTGAGCAATAACTTTCACGCAGCGCGTGCTACATAGGCTACAGATGCTCAGGTGTAGTGGTCATGGTGGTACGTTTTAATGGAGGTACACATTGAAGGCTTACCTGGAACACTGCATAACTGTCTTTTTATCACCAGTGGTTAGAACATGTAGAGCTTGGTCACCCTTATGCAGCCCAGTGGAAATGTGATCAGCATAGGATTTTGAGGTTAGTGATTTGAGCTCCCTGCCAATGGTGGCCAGTTGGTCTGGAAAAACAGAAAAAAAAGTCCTTTTTTTTTACTTTCTTTTACCTGTTTTAAGAAAGCCCATAGGTTGTTTAGCCCTGATTTGCACGATTGCATAGAAAGTGTTTCACCTTTAAAAATGGCTTTTATGTGCAAGGTCTTTGCTTATGTAGTACTTCTCGACGTTTCACAATCGGTGCAGCGCTTAATCCCATTGGCTCTTATACGTATCGCATGGGTCTTGCGTTCACTATTGAGACAAAAGGATTTGCAGGAGAGGACCGGTAGTAACATTCTCTATATTTGTCTTCAGTCTAGAATTGACCCATTCTTCCCTTGTTAGTTACCTGATCCGGCAGTTGTTAACATGGGTCAGCATGATTCACAGGCACTCACGGAGAGGCACATGCCTTAGCTATGTGGCGCATTTATCTAAGAGCATGGGTGGGGACCACTCATCATCGAAATCTCATTATTTCCAAGTTTATTCGTGCAAGGTGAGCTCTGTGAACCGGGCACCAGTTTTTGCGTGTTATGTGAACTGTGACTTAAAGGTGATTGCATATCCGTGGTCGAGGAGGCTCTGCATTCATGGCATTACGTCCCCCTGTGCAGGCCCTTGGAGACATGGCACCCAAGTACATCCTGGAACACTTCTTGGAGTCAGAGCTGCTCATCAACATCACTGAGCATGAGGTATGTGCAACTTCCAGTTATGTTGGCTACGTGCGGCACAGCAAAAAGAAAAGGAGGGAGGCTGAGGAACGCTTTAGCTGGGGGTTTAGATAATTTTTGTTCTTTTTTTTAGAACATCTTTTCTTCATGTTGTGGCTATCTTAATGGGCCACATTATGCTCTAGATCTTTTTTTATTTGCACTGTGGTGTCAAAAGTGCCTGGATGTTTGTCTGAAGCGCTACTATAGGGGGCAAATTGGTTTGGTTTGGTTTGGTTTGTGGGGTTTAACATCTCAAAGCGACTCAGGCTATGAGGGACGCCGTAGTGAAGGGCTCCGGAAGTTTTGTCCACCTAAGGTTAAATTTTGATGGAGGTGAAATTCTAGAGGTCCGTGTACTGTGTGATGTCAGTGCACGTTAAAGAATCCCAGGTGGTCGGAATTTTCGGAGCCCTCCACTAAGGTGTCCCTCATAGCCTGAGTCGCTTTGGGGCGTTAAACCCCAATAAACCAATCTTCCTCGTATGCGTATTTGCGTATGCAACCGCCATGGTGGCTTAGTGTTTATGGTGTTTTAGCCCAACCCAAGTGGGTGTATACTTGTCCAAGTGATTGCACTGTGGCTGATGTTTATTGTTTTCTTATTCGCAGCTTGTTCCAGAGCACGTGGTTCTCACACCCGAAGAGAAGACCGAGCTGCTTGCACGATAGTATCCTTTTTCCCACTGTGATAGGCACATCAGGGACACCTTCTTCGGAGTTTCCGTCATCTGAGTGAAAACTCACGTTCACCTGCAGGAGGCAGGTGAGGTTGTTTGTAAGGTAATGTAGAAGGATCAGTTCGAGACAAGCAGGCTTGAAGGAGTTGGTCCTTGATGCCACCTACACGGTTTCGAAGAGGGCAGCCACATTGTTTCCAGGAGGTGCAAGCCTGATGTAGCTGAGGCAGGAATTCAGAGATGCAATGCTTTACTTGTCGTACAGGCAGCAGAAGCAAGTGGTGATTTATCCTAAGGTTAGTTCTTAGGCCTCGGCAGCATTTGTTATATTAAATGCCCAGCGCTCACGCTTCATGAAGCAACCGCTCCATTGGCTCTGGAACAAAGTTCTGGAACAGCAAGGCTTACTTTTTAATTGGTGCAACAGTAACGTAGAACACCAATAGCTGGACTTTAGGAGCCATGTAACAGTGGTGGGAATTCTGCGGCGACCAGCACCATTTCATTAAACCTGCTATAAGCTGCTACAAATCGGTGTTTTTTTTTATGCAATTTTTCTTTCTCACTATTGGGCTCCTTCTACAGAACACAAGGCTGCTCCACATTGCATTTTCACCTGGCACAAAGGCTTCTCCAAAATGCTCTTGGCCATTCCCACCACTGCATGTAAAGAAGCATACAGGAACCGCACGTACCGTTACTGTTGGCGCAATAGGGTAGATTTTAGTTATGGAGCACATGCATAGCCTTGACATGTTTAGAATCATCTTTACTTGTACTCAAAGCAGTGTTACGATACCATTTTTTGTGGTTGAGTTGGTGCACTATGACAACGGAACAATGGTGCACATGTGTTGTCTTTTTCTTGCGTTGTCGTTGCACTGCCATTCATTTCAGTTTTACTGACTTTCTATTGCCAGGTCCAAAGGGAATTTAAGGTACAATGGCAACAGTTGTATTGTTGCACATTACATTGCAGAGCGGTTAAGAGGAAGCTTCCTCAATTGTGTACGCAGGTTTGGAAATGTTTACGGGGATACGGTGGCCACAACTGGCGCAGGACAGGGTTAATTGGAGAGACATGGGAGAGGCCTTTGCCCTGCAGTGGGTGTAGTCAGGTTGAAGATGATGTTTGGAAAGAATAGAATCACAGTTGCCAAACGATGATTTGCGTGTCACGTACGAAGCTGGTGTTGGGTGTCTCCTTGACTGCCATCGCTACACAGCAAACTGAAGGAGAACCACCTGATGAGGATCCAGGCAGGTGACCCTGTGGCACGGTACTTTGGTCTCAAGAGAGGACAGGTACGATCCCTCCCCAAGGTTTTGTTCAGGGAAGCATGACACTGGTGCACGCTATCAAGGTCAGGCTACGTGCATCTACTTTCATATATATGTTGTATATATATGTTACTTATATATATATATATTGTGAAGAAGAAGATGGACCCCTTCGCTGGATGCCGATAAAGAAGAAGCGGTTGTGTGATTGCCATCGCGCAGATCGTGTTGGTCTTGGTCGCCCCGCTCCAACGCCGACCTCGACGCCGTCCCCGAAGTCCTTCTTCTACATTTGGTGGAGGTGCGGGGTAAAGCACAAGCGGTGGGCACAAGGACGAAAGAGCACGCAGGGAGGTCAATATCTTCGGCAACGACGACTTTCGGAGGAGGAACGTTCGGCAACGGTACGTCAAGCGCAAAAAACTCCAGTTCGGCACGAGCACAGTTGATCACCGCATTATTGCGCGACAGAAAATCCCAGCCCAAGATAAGATCATGAGAGCAGGAAGGCAAAACGACGAACTCTATGGCGTACACAACTTCCTGAATGACGACTCGTGCTGTGCACACCGCTATAGGGTTGACAGGCTGGGCACTTGCCGTGCAAAGTGAGAATCCTGAAATAGGTGTCGTTACTTTGCGCAATGAACGGCAAAGACTTGCAGCCATGGCAGAAACAGCAGCGCCGGTATCGACCAGAGCCAGTACGATAACGCCTTCAACAGAAACTTCAAGCAGATTCGCGGGAGATACGTGAGGCCTTTGACAGTTCGCTCGTTGCGCAGTTCTCGCCTCAGGAACTGCGGCAATCAGTTTTCCTCTTGCGCAAGATTGGGACGCCGTCGCAGCGGAGATAGGGAGCGGCGACGCGGCGAGGTTGAGCGGCGAGGAGAAAAGGAGCCACGGTCATTCGCGACGGAACTTGCAGACGGATCGGCGGCTGCGTACTGATTTCGGGGCGGCTGCCAGGAAGCGGACATTCGGCGCGGTACAAAATCGTCGTGAGTGCGATTTCTGCAGTATCGAGAAACATGGCCAGCAAACCCACACGAATAACAGATGGGACGGTTGTCACTTGTTCGCCATGGATTGCGGCGCTGCGGAGGAGGTGGAATAAAAGGCTGTGGCGCCGGAAGAAATTCCTGTACAGGTCCTGGAGGCGTAGTGTAGACCAAAGGGTAGCTAGCTGGCCGTGGTCGGGCAGCGACGGCAGCGTACGTCAGCGGTGCGACAGGAGCGGGCGTCATTGGTGAAGCGGCAGGGACGTCGGCGTATGCGAGGGGCTCAACGGCTGGTGCGTGCGGAGGCATGGGAGCTGGTGGAGCGACAGAGGGAAGGGCCTCTGCCACGCGGTCGGCAATGACCTTTTGAAGGGGCGCCAAATTTTGGGACAGCTCGCAGTTCGTCGGAAGTAAAGATATCTGCTACGCAATCCAGCACGGGTTTCTCTCCGTTCTTTTTGCTTTACGGTCGGCATCCATCTGCTCCCCTTGATACAGTGCTCCCCTACAAACCTGATGCCTCTGAATGTACCACCGTTACCGAAGCTGCACGGCACGCCGAAGAATGCCGCCAGATTGCCCGATCGTTCACGACCGACTCTCATTGGCGCCAAAAACATCACCATGACACAACTCAGAAGAATGCACTACACTTCGAGCCCGGCTCGCTCGTGTGGCTATGGGTTCCATCCAGCAGTCCCGGCCTCTCAACAAAACTGCTCTCCAAGTACCATGGGCCCTACCGTGTCGTCGAGCGCACTTCGCCAGTCAATTACATTGTTGAGCCTCTTACACCACCTTCTGATCTTCGGCGCCGTGGCCGTGAAACTGTACATGTGCAGCGCCTTAAGCCGTTCTACGACCCCATCATATCTTCGTCCCCTTAAGTCGCCAGGATGGCTCCTTTTTCTCTGGGGGGCATTGTGAAGAAGAAGATGGACCCCTTCGCTGGACGCCGATAAAGAAGAAGCGGTTGTGTGATTGCCATCGCACAGATCGTGTTGGTCTTGGTCGCCCCGCTCCAACGCCGACCTCGACGCCGTCCCCGAAGTCCTTCTTCTACAATATATATATATATATATATATATATATATATATATATATATATATATATATAAGAAGGGGGTGAAGATCGGATGGATCCGGTAGAACATAAACGTAATTCGGTTGACACACGGTAGGAAAACAAAAACTTTATTCTAACGTTTCGACCAGGGTCTGGCCTCTGACGAAGGCCAGACCCTGGCCTATATATATATATATATATATATATATATATATATATATATATATATATATATATATATATCTGCCTCGACCTCCTCGTCTTCGAGGTCTACTGCGGGTCATCTTCTTCATTACAATCATATATATACAAGTACCGTATATATACAACATATATGTGCAAGTAGAAGGTTGGACAGCTGTTACCATAGCTCTGTTGGTAGAGCACCGTATGTGGCATGCGGAGGTTGTGGATTTGGATCCTGCCACCAGTGTGTGTGGTTGTCTTTTCATCAGTTTTCTAATCAGTTATGTTCTAGGTGAGAAATGATTACACTACAAATTTGCCATTGATCAGTGCTACTAATAATAATAACAAAAAACTTTCCCCTATGCCTCTCTTGGTTTCACTGTTTGTTGGCTTCCTTCAGTGGGTACCCTGTATTAGTTAATGTTGACTTAATGTGTTAAACCTGGAATTTTTATTAAGAGTATAATCTTGTTTTAGTATTGCTTACTTTTTATATTTTATCTGCATTTATTTTGAAGACATAAGAGAGATTAATCACAGTATCAAAGTAACAAATAACTAATGTGCAATTCTAGTCGTATTTTAGGTGTTGTAAGTTGTTTCGAGACCATTTTTGTTAATTTTTTGAAGACCAGGAGCCAATAGGGGAAACAGTAACTAAAGGCTTGTACATAACTAGTCAGTTTTAGCAAACAAGGAAAGGGGAATGAGGGGCTCGTTATACATACATATGAGAGAAGCCAACAGCCACAGAAACCAAGGGGCACAGGGGATATTTTTTTAAATTTATTTATTATTTTGTGGTGTTGATCAATTTAGAATACTATTACAGAATATGTTATCGCTTAAAGCTAATTGATTAGAAAAGCAGAAGAAAAAACAACCACATGCCGCCGGTGGGATCCGAACCCACGACCTCCGAATTACGCGTCCGGTGCTCTACCGCTGAGCTACGGCGACGGCTGTCTGATCTTCTGCTTTCGGGGGTATTTATGTTTACATGTTACCTAACCTTGAGAGTGTTCATCAGCGCCACCCACGCTCATAAGCGGCGGACGTAGTACGTCCTGAGTTACCGCTGGTGTGACGTAGAACGTCATCGAACGGCGAGGGTGGAAGCTGTGTGAGAACCCTCTTATGCCTCCTATGGCATCAAGGCTGCCAGAACCGAGGCCCTCGCTAAGCAATTAAGCAAACAAGGAAAGGGGAATGAGCGGCTCGTTATACGTACATATGAGAGAAGCCAACAGCCACAGAAACCAAGGGGCACAGGGGATATTTTTTTTATTTATTTATTATTTTGTGGTGTTGATCAATTTAGAATACTATTACAGAATATGTTATCGCTTAAAGCTAATTGATTAGAAAAGCAGAAGAAAAAACAACCACATGCCGCCGGTGGGATCCGAACCCACGACCTCCGAATTACGCGTCCGGTGCTCTACCGCTGAGCTACGGCGACGGCTGTCTGATCTTCTGCTTTCGGGGTATTTATGTTTACATGTTACCTAACCTTGAGAGTGTTCATCAGCGCCACCCACGCTCATAAGCGGCGGACGTAGTACGTCCTGAGTTACCGCTGGTGTGACGTAGAACGTCATCGAACGGCGAGGGTGGAAGCTGTGTGAGAACCCTCTTATGCCTCCTGTGGCATCAAGGCTGCCAGAACCGAGGCCCTCGCTAAGCAATTAAGCAAACAAGGAAAGGGGAATGAGCGGCTCGTTATACGTACATATGAGAGAAGCCAACAGCCACAGAAACCAAGGGGCACAGGGGATATTTTTTTTATTTATTTATTATTTTGTGGTGTTGATCAATTTAGAGTATTGCAGAATATTGTTTTGCAGAAGTGTTTTGAAGAGGAAAGAAAAACATAAACCACAAATTTCTCAACTTTTATCCATGCACATTATGGACACTTGTTATATTCCAGGTTGTCAAGATCATCAGGCCTAGTGAAACTGCTGGACGTTACATTTCATATCGCCTGGTGGTGTAATATACGCAAGTGCTTCTTGCTCACAAGAATGCAAGACGGACTACGCAGTGGTGTCAACTCATTTTCTGCGTGACAGTGTCAAGACCGCATCATTCGTCATGTAAGCTGCATGACAGGGCAAGATAGCTCTCTTGGATTAGATTTGGTTTATGGGGCTTTGACGTCCCATGTAACCCACATTGTCTTCATGGGCAGTCAGTCACCTTGTGCTCTTTGGGGAACGGTATTTTAACCAACAGCCCATCACACTTAACACTGGAGTCTACCATTGAGCCTAAATCTGTCATCAAACACTTCATTGATTAAAACTGGTTTGTCACATTTTCACAAAATGATGTTTTTTTGTTGTTGTTGTTGTCATAACATGGAATTGCTGCCATTCTGTGAAGGCATGATATACACAGGTTATGAGGCTAAAGGAAATGTTTGAGTTGCCAAGTCCGTAAAATGATTCTGAAAATCCTTTAACTGTGTTTGCAGCATGGCCCTTGTTTCCTGAAACTCTGCTGTGTCCGGAGGCTTGTGTGGGCGGAGTGAAGGATTTCAAGAGGCAAAGATGCGCTCGAATAGCGCCCCTAGTGGGAGCGAGAGGAACTAGCGTTCGCGATGGAGTGTGTGAAGGAGTGCGAGAGGGAAGAGAGAGAACGGAGGTGCGCGGCAGTAGCGGGAGTGTCGAAGCAAACAGATGAGTGGGAAAGGGTGCACGCAGCAATAGCGCTCCAAGCGGGTGTGCGTGGAACTAGCGAAAGTGTCGAAGCGAATGGAGGGATGTGAGAGGGAGAGGCTGAGGCGCGCTGCAACAACGCCCCGAGTGGCAATGAGAGGAACTAGCAGGAGCATAGATGCAAACAGAGGAGTGGGGAAGGGAGAGGGGACGTGCAGTAAGGGCACGAAATCAGAAAGACGAAAATTCAAATTGCACTGTTATAGCCATAAATGTTTATCGCATTGTATGATGGCCTGTTTGTTTTGTCTTGTACTATTTGTGTTTTAGTATCTGCAGTGCAAGTTCCTCCACAGCACCTGCATTGCAGAAATGCGTATAGCTGGTCTATATTTGCTATAAAGTAGCTGTATAAATTAATTTCTGGCATCAAAAATGGCAAAACTGTGTGCATATACTCAATAAGGTACTAGAAAAACTCAAAATCGTTTCATCACCTGCTGGTGTGTATAAATATGCCCAGTTAACTTTTATTTTATTCCACGTCAGTGTTAGCTTTAGCTTCCAGTGATTTGACTTGACTTGACAAATGCAAGGAAACGTGGTTTGTGCACTACTTTGAGGATTTTGTTTACTTCAGAAATGAAAACTTCTTACACTTGGACTGTCATATGTGATATGGAGCACATTACGGAGTTTATATCATTGTGGGCTCTGATATGTGACTTTAATTTCTCGTAAATTGTGCTAGCGTCTCTTATTTACAAATCTGTGGTGGCCCGCTGTCCGCATGCATTTCGTGTTTGTTTCAAAAACCTGTTTGGCCTACGGTCTCCTATAACCGGCTACAAATCTCTAGCTGTATGCATCTCTCTCATGTATAAAAATGGTAAAATTTCACTCAGAATGATTCTAGGATTTGAATGGCATCAAATTGAAGCCGTTTCTGCCGATGTTTTTGTAAAAGGAAGGGCAAGGAGGTGCAGAGTTGTACCAATGACTTCGTAAAAAAGACCTCGAATGTGGCACTTATTCATACCTCAGTTTTTCAGGCGTATAAGACAACTTGAAAGGGACCGAAAAGCTGAACAATTTTTCAATTTTTGTTTTTCTCTACTAGGATAGGTCTTGTTGAACATTGAAGCTGCACTTGTAAAAACACACACAACGCCAGTGAGGCTTGTTAAAGATAAAAACACACTGAATGTTTTGTTCGATAGCTAAGCAGTATTCAGCATGCAAAAATATGCTACGCAGGGGCACCGTTTTCCATTTGCCGGCACTTGAAGGAAGTGGTCAGCGATCTGTTACAGTTTCTTGGCTTGCCTGCTGAATTTTTTGAGCAGCTTGTACCTGATCATGTTAGTTGCTTGTTGTATGACGATTTCAGTTGGCACCTGGATGACACAACTAGAGTCAACAGGAGGAAAGGGTAGACATAACGATAGGAGGGGACACTTCAGCTCCACCTTAAAAGTATGACACGATAGCGTAAGAGGTTAGTTCCTGTATATGCAGAAGGTCATTGTCTACTTTACATTCATAGATCCCTGGGAGTCCTCATACCCCTCCTAGTGCAGTGGTGCAGCGGTTGAGCGATGCACCACTGCCCTGCGATGGCAGGTACTCCCAGCGGTGAGCCTTGTATGGCCCAGCTTGCTCATCCCGAGCAACCAATTGTTAATTTAACTGCCACCTGCCACGATGGGCAGTTTGCTCACTATCCGGTGGGCAGGTTGTGATGACGCCGCAAGGTCACATGACCTGGTGGCCCACCTGCCAACTAAGTTGCTTTCAAGGGACCACCTGCCAGAGCCATGCCCGTGATTTTTCGCCCGCAACGCCGACACCGGATTTTCTGAAGAACGAGACTTTAGCTTTAACGCTAGCGCGTTAAAACAGCAGTACTAGTTGTGTCTGCACATCTCTTGATGTTGTCCAGACATTCTGCTCAGACCTGTTCAATTCTTCCGTTGTGTGGCTTGTTCACAACGCCTTTTAAAACCACCCACAGAACCGCGTTTCTTTGGGTAGCGCGAGCGTACCTCGATTTTGCGGTTAATTTATTTGGATTCAAACTTCAAAATCGCGGTGCACTCGGTGCAGCCGCCAAACGCGGCGCGAGCTCGGTACGGCAGTTTGGCAACCCTGACAGCCGCCGCCATCTTGTGTCGTCTGCTTCTATTTGCTTGCGGCGGCGGCCGACTCGTCTGGCGCCGTAAAACAGTAAATTGGATATTCACGCAGCACAAAATCGCGCCGGTCGAGGCACCCGGGAGCGGAAAAATGCACCTCGCCGGTGCTCGGGCTTGAGAGGCAAAGAGGAGGATTGAATTGATTGGATCTCGCGCTGATCCGGCTATGCGGGCTGGATCGATCCGCAGCCTGCGAATGCTCACGGACGTGCTCTGTACGGCAGCCGGTGTCGAAAACGAAACGTTGCGTTTGCGCGGAGGGGCGGATCTTTTTTTTTTTTTTTTACTCAATTGGAGTCGTTCAAGGAGGTTCGGGAGCTAAATAGCTGTAGCATTGATCCCGAAACTAGGCTTCCAGGCAGGCCCCTTTACGGTGCGTTCGTTGCTGCTGCTCCTACTGTTTCGGCAGCGGCTATGCAAATTGCGCTTTCGCTTTGCGCTTTGATTTTGAAGGCCGATTAGTGACGGGTCCTGGGTCGGCGCAGCGGGCATGAGCGATTGGATTGCGTGCAGCGGGAAGGGAGAAAGAGGAACGATGAGTCAGCACTGAGGGAGCTGAAACGAATTCCCCCGCTGAAAGGCGCTGCATCGATATTTAGCGAACTCACCGACCGCCAGCTGTCTTCATTATTTACGCGCGGTTTGCCCCTTTTTTGTATTTCTGTCTTTTTGTCTCTGAGCATGATTTCGGTTGGTTCGGTTTTTGCCAGCGAGGGTGGACCGCTTCGCGCGTGTAGATCGTTTCACCTTCACCGTTTACCATTTGTGTGAAGAGCTAACGTGTATTTGTAGGCGCTTTGAAACTGTCGTATGTTTTTACCTCCAGGTGATTTGAAGTACTACTGTCGGGAGCAAAGAAATCACAGGGACGCGTAATTACATTATGTGTTGGCAATGCGATAGGATTAGAAACTGTTGATGCGTTTACATCGGCTTTTATGTTGTTCTTTCATGGTTGGGTTTGCGAACCCCTACACTTTTATCTGCACACGACCAGAAATCTCTGGGTTATCTGGATGGTGGTTGGATGTTTCCCCAAAGGTGTCTCTAGTAGCGACATTGCCGGAACAAAGATGCATCGATACGTGTAGTTGTCAATCCCGATCTGATGACGTTGCTTCTTGTCCTTGGCATTATGTGACCTGCGGCGAATTTTTTCCCTACGATGAAAACTGCGGAAACTGTCGGGAGGGGGCGTTTTTAACATTACAAACTGGCGAATCATAAAAACACTGGCTGCGCAGTGAAATAAATAATAGTTTTTGTTTCTCGATGCTTACTGGAAACGAGTTTGAAACAGACGACGCCACAAAGGCTGGTGTTGTCTGCTTCGCAGCGGCAATTCTCTACACCGCTGGCGATTTGAGGGACCGTCCCCATTCGTTGGTGTGTCTAATGATGTCACCGAAATGGTTACGACCTTAGTGCGAACGTACAGTTCGCACTTACGCTTTCGTATGGACTTTCGCTGTTAATTTGCTAACACGCTCATTTACAGACGACAAAGCAAAAACGCCTGTCGTCTGTTCCGCATCGGAACGTATCTCGCTTTGAACGGCTTTTGCTAGTATCCTTTTTAGCGTGACGTCACCGACGACGCTCACAAGTACAGTGTTGGGCCACTGTTCATAATGGGCTTTCTAACGGATTCTCGTTGCCAACAGTTTCACTTGCAGACGACAAAGCAAGGACGGATGCCGTCTGCTTCGCAGTGGCAAGTCTGTGTGGCGCGGTCGCTTTGTACATCCATTCGTTAGTTCCGATTGGTTGGCGCGCATGCTGACGTCACTCAGGGCGATCTTGACACTAGTGCGAACCTACCGTTCACACTATAATAATTAGCTTCGCGAACGTATCCCCGTGTTTCGAACCGTTGCAATACGTCTACTGTTGCCCCGCCGCGGTGGCTCAGTGGTTATGTCGCTCGGCTGTTGACCCGAAAGACGCGGGTTCGATCCCGGCCTCGGCGGCTGAATTTCGATGGAGGCGAAAATCTTGAGGCCCGTGTATGTGCGATGTCAGTGCACGTTAAAGAACCCCAGGTGGTCGAAATTTCCGGAGCCCTCCACTACGGCGCCTCCAATAGCCTGAGTTGCTTTGGGACGTTAAACCCCGATAAACTAAACTAAACAATACGTCCACTGCGAGTGCAGTCCGAACGCAGGCGTTATATTAAAAAGCGTGAGTCGGGACTTTCTCGTCTGATGCGTTTTCGGCGACGCGGCGTAAAAAATTAAGCCCCGGCGTGGCGCCCGAAGGCGAGTATGCGACATGACGGTCGCGTCGTCGCCTCTAGCTGTCGTCCATAAAAGAAGAGGGTCGCGTGGGAATGGCCCGGCGTCGGTTCTTCTGCCGCCCGAAGGACGCTGCTACTGCGCGGGTGCCGAGCATTTCGACACGGCGCACGAGAGAGGAAGGCGTGAGCCAAATGGCTTCTCTCCATTTAGAATGTGTGTGACCGCCAACTATGGAGGGGGCTCAAATTTGCCCCCGGCCCACCGTCGCTGGTGTCATCCATGATGGTCCGCCGCGTTGTTTTGCGTGTTTTTGTTTTGTTGTTGTTGTTCGCCCTCGGTTTTTCTTCAGTCTTTGTTTTTTCATCCGTGCCTTTTAACGGCTGTGTGTTTGAAAATTGCGCCGCATAGGTAGAAAATGTTACTTCTCCGCTTCCTTGCTGGCTAATAAGCTTGGACTTTGTTTTACCGGCTAACCTGTACGGTTGGTTCTTGGCGCTGCTTTTGGTGCCATGTTGGCTTTCGCGTGCTTAAAATGAGAAACTTTTTTGTTTCTGCTTTTCTAGACGGGAATTTTATGAAGGCTTTAGTTCAGGCGCCGCTCATCGACTGTACAATGCGTCATGGAAAAAGAGTGGTATGGTTTTAACGAAGCTAAACCCAGTAGGCGTGCGAAAGCATGTGTTCAGCCTGGTCATGGCTAATAGTTTTGCTGTTGCTGGGTCATCGACACGTCTGGTGACTATATTAGACTCAGGTTAAGCTCTGATCGAGGTTAAGCTCATCTGATCTGTTCGCGCCTCAGATGGAAGTTAATGAAGACGATGTGCAATGCAGAGCGCGAGAGTTTATTGTGCCATTCAGCCCGAGGACATCATCATCATTATTGTACACGTTAACACGGGGCGTGATCGGCTGCGGCGATAAGTGCTCTCGTGCAGTGTCCAGCTAAGCTGATGTGTTGGCGCCGCCGCGGGTTCGATACTCAGTCGCGGCAATATTTGTTTTATTTCTGCATGCCCTGTTGCTATGCTACGTTGCGCCAAGGTCACCTTCAAGGTCAAGCTTCGCACAAACTTGGTCAACCGGTTAGACTTCGCGGTAATAAATGTGCACGATTGGTGACGACAGCAGCGGAGGCTACAATATGAGAAGGTGTAGTAGGGTTTTACGACTGAGCCTCTACGAGTTTGCCTCTGGTCTTGAAATAGGGCATACCTTGATCTCGGTCTAAGCATATGATAGAAACGGAAATCTTTACGTGTCGTTTCTATGCACAATCAACAACTAATGAAACGCGAACAAGAGAACTAAAGGGCCAACATAGCTCACCAACATATTAGCTTCCTGGAGAGAGAGAGAGAGAGAGAGAGAGAAAGGAATTTTAATGAGGGAAAGGTGGAGAGGTCGGCCGGTGGTAACATGGCCCTGGCCTGCTACTCTACACAGGGGAGAGGGAAGAGGAGGAAAAGGAAAGTGCGAATGAAGGCTGATGATGGCATAATACAATGAGTTTCCCGGGTGATGTCTACACACACACACACCACACTGGCTGGCACTCGCATCGCGGTTAGTCACACACATGTCATTAACCATGTAGGTTGTGCACAGGCGGTCACAGACGAGTATCCAGGCCTGTTTCACACAAAAAGTTGAGCAGGGCCTTTGTTCCTGGAGAGGAAATACAGATGAGGTTAGTCAACACTTCTAAAAGACAGTCTTCGTGCCTTACAAGTGAAGTTACCCTTCGCTAGCACTGAGGGTCCCCCCCCCCCCCCCCCCCCGGCTAAGACCTTTGCTGACCGTGGTTCATGCAGTTGTCTTGCTTTAGTTTCATTCTCTAAGAATTTGTTTTTGTTGTTGTAGTGGTTTTTATTTTGCATTCAATATTGAAGGTAAAATAATTTTTTATACTCCGGCATCTGCTATCGCTGCTGGAAGCACGTGAGCTGGGGCAGCGGAAATAAAGGATAGCAGGCAGGGTGTAGAAGTGGAAAGAAAGAGGGGAGGGGATAGTAAGAAAGAACAGGGGGAGGAGTACACTGACAATAGATATATTTGCGTATATACATGATAAATATAAATATATACAGGTCGCACGCGCGTGAAGGTCTGGTAGAACAATATAGCATTTCGCCTCCATCGAAATGCGGCCGCCGCGGCCGTTATTGAACCCGCGTCCTACGGGTCAACAACCGAGTGCCATAACCACTGAGCCACCGCGGTGGCTCTCTATACATTTGGTATCCCTGGCAGCATTAATGTTTTACGTCGTTCGTTCTGAAAACTGCTGAACTACTACCGGAACAGGAGAGAGCTAACGAGTTCCTTCGAAGCACAAACTGGAGTATTTCTCGACTCCCCGGTGTTGTCATTTCTCATCTCTTATTCCCCTCTCACCTTGGCCAGCTATCGAGGCAGACGGTAATAAGCGTCTCTCTTTCAGCTCGCCGCCACCGAGTAAAGAAACGACTGGTCTCGTCTCGACTTGGTTCGACTGTCGGGCCCACCGACTTCCCTTCGGAGCAGACGACTCGCAGTGAACAGCTAGCAGACGAGAGATTTCTCGTATGCCCCCCGTTGGTTGAACCGCCCAAGCGTGATGATCCGCTTTGGACGCGGAGCAGGCGGGCGGGTGAAAGAAGGTGCTAGCCGTAAAAATGAGCAGCTTTGTGGCGTGGCGTCGATTGTTGTCCGTTGCACCTCCCTTCTTCTCTACTCCTCTGTCGGCGAGGGAGTCGTCCCTCCGTCCAGCCAACCCGGCGGTGGTGGTGTTAGTGACGCCATTTTTCTTTCTCTAACCTCCCTCTTTCTCACTCACCAGTGGTGTGCATTGTTGTTGAACACTGACTGCTGCTGGCCCCTTCTCATTGTGGCGTTCGATGAAAAGGGACGACACAAAAGAAAGTTGGGGGATGTTTTCTTTTTTTGCGAAGAATAGCACCCCCCCCCCCCCCCCCTCCAACCTTCCACCCTCTGCGGTATACATATTATGCCTACGGTGTACTTGGCTGTCGGTCTTAGCATTATACTGTATGTAGCCTGGTCAGAAGCGGCTGATGGTTCGCTTCGTCTGCGTTTGTGTGGAGCTGGCTTTGAAGTCGGGTCCCCTTTTTGGAACCGGGATATCTTTCCGCACGACCGCCCGCCTGCCGTATTATTCACCTTGCAAACAACTCTTTGTTCTTTTTTATTTTTCCCCTTCCTCGGTTCCCGCAGACTTTTGACGGGCGGAAACAGCGGCGGCGATTTCGTAGGTGACCCCAGCAAGAGACGAAAGGTGTCTGCAAAAAGACTTCAAGGAGTTTTGCGCCTCTTTTTCCCTAGCCCGTTCTGTGTAGTACAAGGCCTCTTTCTGTACTTGCACTTTACCGTTCGTCGTTACTTTTCTCGTTTTTTTTTTTCTTCCTAGAAAAGCCGTCTGCTAATCGCTCGTTTGCTCGGCGCTTGGAATTCAGACGACGGTCTCGTCTGCTTTGAGAGCATGTCGCCGCCATTTCGAAAGCTGTGCCTCCAAACAGGAGAAATCTTTAAAGCCGTCTCCCTCCTCTTCCCCCTCCTCCTCCTAATCTCATGTTCGTTCTTTTTTGTGCATCAGCCTGTGCTTCTCGGCTACACAGCTGGAAAATGGGACGCAGACGACACGTTCCGTCTGCAACGAGCGCCTGGCGCCGCCATCTTGGAAGCTTTGGCTCCTGAAGCGAAACATCTTGGCAGTGCTGTGTGTCGCTGTGCCGCCTACTTATCAAGCTCGGGCAGTACTAAAAGAAAGCTTTCGAAATTATCTCGCTGTCTGCAAAAAGTTAGCTGCAGTCAGCGCGCGTTCCTAAGCGGCCACTGGCCGTTTGTAAGTGTTTGCGCGATCGATCAGGCCCTGCTGCTTATGACAGGAAAACAAGTTTTACTTCCTCAGAAAGAGAAATGTATTTACTTCTCAGTGGTACTCGTTGGTACGAGCAATTACTGTTTGCTCGAGTGAAGTGAGCAAATAACGGAGCGCATAAAACAATACTTTTGTTCGAGTTGTCTGCTTGCGTGTAGTCTTTCCGTACAGTGGCAAAGAGAGGGCCTGTGGGCAGCTATTTAGGACTGGCGCTCTCAAAAAGATCAGAAATGCGCATATTAGATGCCTAGTAGCTTGAGGTTTAATTGACAGAAAGCAAACATATCCGGCACATTTATGGATAGTGAAGATCTGGTCAAGTATAGCTAATTTCTTTAAGCTGCACATAGTAGTTCTTTGGTTTTCGTTGTTCAGAGTTGTCCGTCATCACGAAAACGCGGCCCGCGGAGATCTGGGTATACTGAGTGCCCAGACTTCCGTGAGTATTGCGCGTATAGAACGGCTTCGCAACTAAACGCTAAGTTTTATGGCCATTTAACGTTGATAGAGATGCAATGTTTGCACTCATTGACGCATGTTTAACGCAGACCTGCTGAAGCAGCTGAACATTCTCGTTTCTACCGCATACGGAAGTTTGATTTTTTTCGAGAGACCACGCCGTTTTAGTTGAAGCTTCGTCTTCGCCGCCAATTTGATTCGTCCTGTTGCATATGACAACTATACAAGGGCTCATTCCATTTTGGAAGATAACAGCACGAACTACTGCACCGTCTACTGCACTCTACCCAACCCCCGTGCACTGACTGCCCTGTCAGGGGCACTCTTCCCGGAGGTGTCATTGACCTCTCTACAACTCGCTGCCTCTTCCGGAGCCCAGAGAGGTAATTCCCCTCCTCGCATCGGGAGATGAACGGCGTAAGTATAGCATACGCTGCGCGTAGCGACTCATTATTATTTTGTCAGCAGACCCTCCAGTTTGTTTTGTTTTATTTTGTTTTCACTAGCATGTGCATCTATACCGACCGAAGCCGGCTGCACTTGACCCCTGAACCCTTGCGTGTCGCGGCAGGTGGTAGGGAACAGCTGTCGGCGCGAGATTTCTCGCTTCCGTGGGAGCTTCCGGTGTCCGCAGCTGCGGGATGGTGCTTACGTCAGGTGGGAAGACGGTACACTCTGAATCGCAGACGATGCGAGGATTTCGAGGCAGACGACAAGCCGAGAGTTTGTCGTCTGCCGCGCGTGCGTATTGTCAGACGATGCGGAGTGTTCGTACAGCAGACGACACTCGAGAATTTGTCGTCTGCTGCTTGAAAATTATCGGCTTGTGTGTTTTTATCCGTACAGAATACGATCGGGGGGAAAATTTGTTGATGCTCACAGTGAGTGATTAATTATACCGACCGTATTCAGGAGTTCGATGTGCGATTAATGTGGTTATGAGTTGCACAGACAGCGATTAATTGTAAACCCTTGGTCTGTAAACTAACCTGTAATCGGCTCTTCATTTTGCAATGTGCGCTAGTGGCTGCTGATATGACTTAGAGAAGAGAGGTTGTTATGGTTAGTGGTTGTGCGGGGGTAAATATAGTTCAAAACCCTTTCATTTACGGTCTGACCATGATCCGTAGTTGAATACTGACCATGTGATGATGTATAGTTCCTGGTGCGTTCAGCGGGATGAAAGCGGTGACATCCTTATTTTAGTCTAATGCGGCGACAGGCCGAAAAAAAGTAAACGCCCGCTTTTGTTTGAAAATGAACAAGAGGAACCAATATTTTCATCGTATCGTTCCAGTCTAGGCGCTTACGATTTATATGATTAGAACTGACCTGTTCTAAAAGCGGCGGAACATGCATATTTAATGGTAATATAACCAACAAATAAATGCGAACAAGAAAACTGATGTGCCAACATAAAAACACAGAGATATTATCTAACGGGGTGAAGATACTAGCGAGGTTGATTAATACTTCTGAAAGAGAGTCTTCGGAGACTCTGCTTTGGCTGTATCAATCAATATCTCGCTTGCATTTTCTCCCCCGGAGCTAATTTCACTTCGTACAACCGATCGCTCCTTCGAAGTGAAATGTAGCATCTCCCAGCCAAGATCTCATTTCGCTCTTCGCGTTGTGCTGTTCGCGTTTCATTTCCTGCTGATAGTACATCTGTTACATAGTAATGAGAAAGGTGTGGTGAAAGACGTCTGCGTGTGTAGTTTGCCTGTCACATCTTTCTTTTACAGAGCAGGGCTTTTCGTCGACTTTTGGCACTCATTACAACCAGCATTGGGTGCATTCAATGCTGTTTGCTGGTGGCTTGAGATCTAATTCAAGTTCTCGGCAGCGGTCGTCTGCTTGACCAAGTTGGCAGACTATGTATGTAGATGCCGCGTGTGACGTCACAAAGGGGGGTTTCTTGGCGTCTGCGGTTGCGTCGTTTTTTTCGCTGGCACGGCCTGCGCTCATTTTCTCCGTCTGCGGCCGCGAACGAGTCGTCGTCTGCTTTCTTGGCTCCGTTCTTTCATGGCCGTCTCGTGGGGGCCCTCAGGACGTCATCGGGTCTGGGGGCTGGCTGTCATTCATCCAGGTGCATGTATAGGTGTGCTTGGTACAGCCGAAGGCTGAAGCTATAGAGCCAGCGATTGAGTCCTTTTCTTACTTCCTTGCCAAGAACATTTCGCAAACGCAGGGAACCGCGCCAGAAAGACACTCGTACGCTGTTCTCCTTTTTATAGAGTTCTTTTTTTTCTAGCCGCGAAGGCGGTTCTCTGGCCACTTCTGTCGCCTCTGTACAAGAGTTGGCGAAAGGGGGTTTGCACCGGTCAAGGTCTGGCGCTCTGACGTTGCCCGTTGGAACGATTTCTCTCGGTTGCCCGGTCTCTTAGAACAGCGCGGCGGCTTCCCCATGGCATGCGCGTTACAAGAAAGAAACCGGAACTTAATTTCTTCCGGAGCTGCAAACACAGCCGAAAGTCTATACAGCAAGCGAAAATTTGCGGAACTCCATATTGACACACTATATTGCCGCCCGATTAAAAGCGCCTTTTTGAGTCTCGCTACCTCTGTCGGCGACAATATCATACATGAATACAACAGCATACGAAGGAAACCAACAGTCACCAAAACTAAAGAGCGTAGGGGAGTGTTTCTGTATTTTTTTTTTCATTATTAATTTGTGATGTTGGCCAAGGGGAAATTGCTAGAGTAATCAAATTATTGCTGAAAGATAATTGATTAGAAAGCAGAAGAAAAAAGACGACCACATGCTGCCAGTGGGATCCGAACCCACGACCTCCGAATTTCGCGCATCCAACTGCGGATTTTTTATTTTATTTTTTTTTATAACTGCCATTTTACATCGTGCCCTTTTGAGATGGGTGCGTTTGCCTTGTACGTCGCTGTTTGTATTTTTATTATTTTTTATTTGCGTCACGCACGCATCAGGCATTAACACACCGACTAGCTCGGAAACAAGTATACTCTTTAGATCACAAATTGCGCGCGAAAAAAGCTCCACACTATAGGGTCTCGCTTGATCTATACCTTCTACCGCATTCTTCTACGTCTATTCAGTGCTGTGCCCTCGACCGGCTGAAAGCAGAAAGCCTGTACAAAGTTCCACACGCAGAATCTGTGCCTTAGCGCTTTTCTATAGCCAGTCGGTGCGAGGCCGAAATAAAAAAAAGAGTCGTGATATGCGCCTCAGTGACGTGGCGCATCAAATCTTGTCTGTATTCGGTTTTCTTCCGAGCAGATGCGTCGAGCCGTCTTCGTGTGTGACCACCTGCCGGTTTGCCTCATCTGCATTTCAAACTCGCTGTTCGAAACAAGGTTCGCGAATCAGTCGGTTACGACGCAGCCCACCTATTCACTCACACTTGTCTGTAGTGCTAGCCGCGCAACTCCGTCCCATAACCGGGCCATTTTCTCTCGCCACTACTTGGATGTTAACAGACAGGCTCGCCCTCTCTATTATTGGCGAAGAACTTACAATTCAGATTTAAAATCAACTGTCAATTTAATATAGTTGAATTTGCAGATCATAGGTGGCGCGACAGTTTGTGAGTTACAAAACTGTGCCGTTTGTTGCGTTGTTTTTGGAATGATTGGTGCGTTGGAAGTTCACCGGCTGGCGTGATTGAGGAGGCTATGACACAGTAACGGTTTCTCTTTCTGTTGCACAGGTTCGTAACAGCAGACGACTTTGACGTTGACGTGATCGCAATGGCGCCGAGCACGTCTCCGAGCAGACGACGGCGCTTTGGCGTCGTCTGCTCGACTGGGGGCGGCGTCGAGCCAACTTGTTTTGTGTCCGCAGCCTTGCGCGTGTGTGTGGTCGGAAAATGAGGCGCAACTGACTACAGAGGGGCGTCATTGTTTACGACCGCTGCAAAGCTGGCCCGCTCCTTTCATTTCCTTTTCTTTTTTATACTTATTTGTTTCCTTCTTTTCTTCCCCAAGGCGGGGTTTCGCAACGACCGAAAGGAAAACGGCTTGTCTTTGTGTGGTGACGCCGTGACTTTGTGGACCACGCCGAAGCTATATCTCCTCGACAAAAGCACTCCACGGGTGTCCCATGAAGAGTGCGGTCGAGACCAACGACCTTGACACGCTGAGCTGGCCTATAGCTGTGGCCTGCTTGTTCGCAGTCGGTCGTTCCCAGTTCCGCCGCCTCCTGCGGCTAGGCAGGAAGTTCTCACTAGCGACAATAAACGGCCGAGGCGTTGTCTTTCTCCAGAGTGGCGCGAGCGAAGCCTTCCGTGTCTTTGTGGACTGGCTTCCCAGTTTGCAAGCTTGACTTGCTTGTGTAGCGTGCTAATCGAGGACGAGAGCTTTGCGCCGGAAACTTTAGATACTCACGGATTGGTACTAATCGCGAATAACACAACGGAGTGACGTTGCGACTGATACTTCTCGTGTGGTTTACTGATGCTTGACTATGGAAAGCAAAATGATTAGGGTAACGTAAAACAGGAAGAGAGCAGAATGGGAACAAAGGTGCTTTAATCACCTCCTAGCATGTAATACCAAGACACGATAACCGATGATCCGTGAACGTGAGTATGGTTTCCAAGAGAAGGCAATAATAGCAGGGGCAGAAGCAAATGATGTGTAGAAGTGGTTAGGAGCGCACCTGTCTAATGTCGACTTATTAAACACACTAAAAACGCTCAGCGTACATAAACTTTTGTATATATAAACGTACATAAAGTTTTGAAGTCGCAGATCCTAAAGTTGTTTCTCTGCTACTTTTAATCCACCATGTTCTGTGATATGGGTCTCTGTGCCTTCGGAAACGGGGAACATCTCGCGATGCGCATTTATTAAATACACACGCGGGCGGGCACATATTTCAATCGAAATTATACATAATCCCATAAATAAGCGTGAGACTTATTCGGCAGCTGGGAGCCAGAAGTTCATTTCAACGAATCACCTTCTAGAGAGGATGCTCAGAGCGCCTCTGTTATTACAGCAGTTCTTACCAATGCCGATGTGACTACTCTATAAACAATAATCGCATATATGGGAGTAAACAGGAAGTCGACTGTCCTCTAGCGCACACCCTTCGCTAGAGGACACCTTACTCCCTTTTTACTCCCTTCTCTTTAACTTGTACGCCTTCTTTCTTCTTCTTTATGTAAGTTTAACGTCTCAAAACGTCTCAAAACGGCTTTCAGGGACTCCGTAGTGAAGGGCTCCGCTGGCCTGGGAGATGTGGATTTAGAGGCTGGCTTGGCAGTTCTTGGCTAGTATAGCGTCCTCTTCCGCCAGATCAATGGTGGTGCGCTGGAGCTCAGGGTCCGGGAACCCGAGCCGGTAGCCCAAAGCTATACAGAGATGCTCAACTACTACAGAGTGATCAGACGACGAAACTACCCCGCCCCCACACAAACAACTCAATAGAGAAGACGCCGTAGCATGGCGACAGCTACAAACGGGAACATCTCCGTTCCTAAACATGCTAAGCAAAATCTATCCCACGCAGTACGAGAGGGAGTGCCCGTGGTGTGGATACAAACCAACCCTACATGGGCTTGCCAGAAAATAGACGAGCTAGCCATAATAGAAAACCCGAGTGCGGAACAGTGGGAGAGGATGCTGTCCAGCTACATTATGAAAGTCCAACAAGGACTAGTAAGGCGTGCACGCAGAGCAGCTACCCTCAGCGGAGCCCTGGACTAGGGGAACCGACCCTGAAGAGAAGATGGAAGAGTCCATCTGAAGCCGCAAAAACCACTGTAAAATAGAGCAAATAAACGTTTTCCACCACCATCACCATGGTCCGGGCTTCTTTGCAGGGTCTCCCAGGCTTCTCTACTATCAATATATTTGCCCGGCCTAGTAGAATTTGGGCCCTCCGAAATGATGCGGTCGAGGGTCGCTCTCGCACCACAGCGTGTGCATGTATCATGCGACCTCTGGTCTGGGTGCAAGTGGTACGCCCATACCGGGTTCATAAGCGTATTAGTTTGTAGCCGCCTCCACGTGACAGTTTCTCTATTATTCAATTCTGGGTCTGGTGGGTGTACCAGACTACGTACCAATTTGCAATGGTCGATAATTTCCGCGTAATTTTGCAGGCGCTCCTCTTTCCCCCAGTGCTCGGGAGACCATACGGCTGCCCGGAAGTAGAGAACTCGGGTTATCTCGTGAGCCGTCTCGTTACCGGAGACGGCGGCCAGTGCGGGTCTCCAAATGAACTTATTTTTTTTATTTATTTATTTGGTCATACTGTTAACCCTCAAATGAGGGTCGTTACAGGGAGGGAACAAAAACAAATACATTTCATAAGCACTTCAATGAGCAATCATGAGTCAGAGTTCGAAATTTGTACACCATTTCTCAAAAATATATCAACACCTAGCTCAAATTGTTGCAACTTCTTTCAACTTCAACAAATTGTTCAACTTCTTTCCTATGCCGCAGTTTTGAAGCGGAAAGCTTGACTAGGCTCGTCAACACCGCGCTTCGCGTGAGCCGGAGGCCAGATATTTGCCACTTCTACGCATGCGCGAAACCGAGCGACGTCACGCGCAGAGGGGGTGGCCGACGACTCGTAATAAAAAAAGAATAAAAATAAGCACAGAAACGAGAATAAAAAGAGAAATGAAAGAAATAAAATATCAGAAATAAAAAACAGTGCGTCAGCAAACACTCATATCTCGGTGGACACCCGAACCGCGCTTCCCCTACCCCTTCCCGAGAGGCATGGGAGACTGCCCTCCTCAAATGCTCCTCGCTTGAGTCCCAAAGGCTCTGGTGAAACGGGCGAGAGACGGGGCCTCGTCATGCGGTGTCCCGGACTAGGGACGCCGACCATGTAGCGGGGCCACTCTGTGGCTCCCAAACTCTATTTCACCAAATAAAAGTTTTCACCATCACCACCGCCGTAAGGGAAGGAAAATGAAAAGAAAAATGGTTTTAAGGAAAGGAAACGACGCCTGTCTCTCTCATATATCCGTGGATACCTTGAACCGCGCCGTAAGGGCCTTTGGTTTTAAGGAAAGCAAATGCCTGTCTCTCATATCTTGGTGTACGCCCGAAAGGAATGGACACCACAGTACATGTCTCTAAAGCAACCTTCTAAGATAGCACCGTATTCACTACACGCGCGTCTCCTCCTCCGCCTCCGTACAGGCAGTGTATGGACGGCCGAGCGCCTCCACCGTTATCGTGGTGCTCCCAGTGCATTGTGCGCGAACTGCGACAGCCATGACGTAGATCCAAGCGTAACTGAACCTTTTCGCTTGTATATCCAGGCTTAACCACAGCTAAGCCACTGCCAATTTTTTGGCCAAGGATCTTGGCGGCTTCCGGCGATGGGAGACACATACTGCGCCATTTCTTTTCCTCAAAAAGCTAAATTATTGCCTGTGCGCGCATGAAATGCTGGACGATGACCCGCAGCAAACACGAGTCCTCTCGTGTGGCGCCCAAGAAATAAGACAATGCGGTATGGATGCTTAACAGAGAGCACTTGTATCGAAATATAAAAAAAAATAAAAGCATAGCCGCGAGATGATGAATGGAACGCCGCGAGTGGGTTTGTGCTATTTTGTTCCTTTACTTTCGCTAATAAATCAAGATATTTACCTCTGAACCTAACTATGATTTGCGTGTTGCAAAACAAAGAATGCTGGTGGCTGATGATGCTCCAGCCGGCTTGGACGCGATCATTTGTTGTTTGGTGTGTTTGCTGTGCGATGGCAAAAGAACCCCAGGTGGTCGAAATTTCCGGAACCCTTCACTGTGGCGTCCCTCATAGCCTGAGTCGCTTTGGGTCGTTAAAACCACCATAAATCAGAGGTCATAAATCAAATCGAACGCGTTCGCCTTATGTGTTATGCGAGGCATATTACGAGAGCTATACTACAGCCCGTCGAGCGCGGCGGTGGAGCTACCATTGACCTTTAGCGTGACCACGTGACACCAAGTGACAACATGACGTCACAGCAGAGGAGAGATGGGCTGCCGGCTCGCGCGGTCGGCCGCGGTGGTGGAGGCTCCACATCAGAGGCGCTGCCTGCTGCTGCTTCTGGGGGTACATCAATACAGTCTATAGGGAATGGTGGCGGTGGTGGAATAACTAAGGGTGTTTCCAATGTACTTTCCATGGGTGCCAAGAATGCTGTTGTAGCCGGTGCTGGGGCAGCGGTTGTACACTCTGCATTGAATTCACCGATGATCCCGTATATAGCTGCCACGGCAATCCTTGCTACACTTCTAGTGGTTGTATTAAAATGACCAAGTATTCAACCAAGGAAAGCCATTCATGATGAAGTTTAGCGCCAAAAACGAGGACAAAGTAGGAGTGAAGACACAACACGAGCGCTTTTTCGCAACTAAAACTTTAATGGAAGAACACATAACATATATACCCATCTCGTGAAGTAAATCAAAAAGAAGAAACATACATGATATGGTCAAGATAAACCTTAGAGGGCGATACATCTGAAGAGTGCTGAGGGTGCAAAAGGTACATAAAGGGTGCAAAAACAGGAAACTTCATGGTAACAATCACAATCACGAAGGCGAACCCAAAATACCAAAAAAAACAAAAAAGGGGGAAAAGGAAAAGATATTAATTCCACGTGTGATCCAGGTATGCCAGCTCTTTTTCTGTTAACGAAATGGACGGTGCGCTTATGCATGAATTTCCCTGTCGCGAAATATAAAAAGCCTCGGTAATTTCGCGCTGGAGGCGTTCTCTATGATGTGACAGAATTTCAGCCTGCGCATAAAGTGGATTGCATTTTTTCTTGCACACTGGGCCACATTCCGGCACACAATCCGGCTTGCACTCCTTACATTCTTGGCAATGGTCAACCAAATGCGAGGACTTCGACCCAGAGAGCGATTTCTCGTGTTCTTTTAGCCGCACGTTTACACAACGCCCTGTCTGACCTATGTAGGTCTTGCCACAGGAGACGGGCAGTTCATATACCACACCCGTTTTGCACGGGATGAATCCCGAAGAATGGCATGTCTTCTTATTTTTATTTTGTCCTCTCTGGTTCCCTATTGTTCTGCTTACTAGGCCGCACACTTTCTTGAGCTTGTTTGGGGCCGAGAAGATTACCTGTACGCCATAGCGCCTGGCCACGTTGGCAAGGTTGTGCGAAAGTTGATGCTTATATGGTATCACCACTTTTTTCTTCTTTATCTTCTCGTCCTTTTCCTTCTTTGGGGCAATACCTTTTACCCAGCGGATAAGTTTTTCGCATGCAAAACCAATTGCGCTGTCCGGATAGCCTGATGTCTTTATTCTATTTACTTGTTCATGAAAACTTTTAGCCATGCCGTGCGTACAGGACTTTACCAGGACTGAACGTAGGCATGAGAGTACAATGCCATTTTTTACAACTTTCGAGTGGCCTGAGGCGCAATGCAGTAGGGGTTTTACTGATCGCGGATGATAGCGCCAGCAAACATGATCCTGGTTGAAAGATAGCAGCACATCAAGAAACTGCAATTTATCTCCGGCTGGTAATTCGAATGTGAAAACGAGACCATGTCCACACTCCCGGAAGACCTTCAAAATATTCACAACCTTGTCGGTGAAGCGTGCACCGTCCACAAATACCAGATAATCATCCACGTACCTAAACACATGAGAACACATGTCGTTCACACGGCTTTCAAGACATCTGTCCACGCTACTGAGGAAGATGTCTGAGAGTACGGGCGCCACACATGAACCAATACATACACCTGACTTCTGTATGTACGTTTTGCCTTCCCAGGTGGCATAGGTAGACTTCAGGTAAAACGAAAGCAATTCAAGGAAAGACTCCACCGGGATTCCTGTACTGTTTCTGAATATTAACTCATCATTTGATTCACAAATACAGTTCTTCACGCTATGCATAAGGGCCGAGTGAGGCAAAGAATAAAAGAGGTCGGTTACATCAATGCTGAAAGCTTTGCTGCTACCAGGGTTACACTTCAGCAACACATCTACCAGTTTTTCAGAGTTTGGAACCAAATATGGGTCATTAATATGTAGGCCGGACAAGAACTTTACTAGATAGCTCGAGATGGCATGTTGCCATGTGTTTCTTTCTGTAACAATCACACGGAAAGGAATATCTGGCTTGTGCGTTTTCGCCGAAAAGAACATATCTAAATGAGTTCTTTTCGCATTCGTGACTGCTGTGGCAAGTCTGTGCAGGTTCATGCCTTTAAGTAGCTCAACAGCTCCCCTTTATGTACCCTTTTGCACCCTTTATGTACCTTTTGCACCCTCAGCACTCTTCAGATGTATCGCCCTCTAAGGTTTATCTTGACCATATCATGTATGTTTCTTCTTTTTGATTTACTTCACGAGATGGGTATATATGTTATGTGTTCTTCCATTAAAGTTTTAGTTGCGAAAAAGCGCTCGTGTTGTGTCTTCACTCCTACTTTGTCCTCGTTTTTGGCGCTAAACTTCATCATGAATAAGATTCAACTCGCCCAACTTTCCACCTTACTAAGGAAAGCCATGTATTACCTAGCCTAGCCATCAATATGCTTCGCATCTGACTAGGCTTAACCTTAGTTAAGTCTCAGCCATTTTTTTTTTTTGAGGTAACACTCGAAAAAAAAATTGGAAATTTTTTTTTTAAGGAAATGAAATGGCGCTGTAATCGTGTTGTATCTAAGTGGGCACCCGAACCGCGCCGAAAGGGAAGGGAGGATGGTGGGAGCGATAGAAGAAAGAGAGGAAGAGGTGCCGTAGTGGAGGGCTGTAGTGGAGGGCTCCGGAATAATTTCGACCAATTCCCAGACTCTGTCGGGACCCGTGTGCCGAATCCGCTTACGACTTATGCGGAAATCACAGTATATCTGAGCCTCAATGGTCACACGTTCCCAGAGCCCGCCAAGGGCCTGGATATATAGAACTGAGGAACGACATCTCGGAAGGCTGCAAACGGGGTCATTTTTAAGCCGTGCGGTTCTAAAACACGTAGACCCGACTTTTAAAAGGTACTGTAAATTTTCTATCGCTCCCACCATCCTCCCTTCCCTTTCGGCGCGGTTCGGGTGCCCACTTAGATACAACACGATTACAGCGCCATTTCATTTCCTTAAAAAAAAATTTTCCAATTTTTTTTTTCGAGTGTTACCTCAAAAAAAAAAAAAATGGCTGTGACTTAACATACCGTATGGTGTGGGCCTGCCAGGGCCGTCGCCCGCGGGATTCTTCACGGGTGCCGTAGTCCACCGGGGAATGAATGTCGATGGGCTATCTTTTCGGGCCCCAAATTCAACACGAGCGGAGGAAGTCGCAATAGCTCTCGCTGCCGCCGATCCAAAATCGAAAACGGTTATCACAGACTCTCGCCGGGCCTGTGAACATTATCTTGCAGGCGAAATATCACCTCTGCCCTCGCAAATTCTAAGACGCGCTCTCGCCGATCCAACTCGCACAAAAGTGATCTGGGCTCCTGGCCACCAGGGTCTACGAGGCAATGAGGCCGCTGATGCAGCCGCCCGAGCGCTCACACACCGGGCTCCTCATCCTAGCTCTCATGGCTCAGAAGCTCATAAACCGCTTCTGCGGTTCCGCGAAATCCTAATTTATTATTGCGACAGCCACCGTCTCTACCCGGCACCTGCCAAGGGGCTGAGTAAGGCGGAGGAGCGAACTCTGCGGCGCCTGCAGACAGGAACCCTTCTCTGTCCTGCAATAGCAAAACACTTCGATCCGAACACAGATGGGCGCTGCCCGCACTGTGGAGAGATCTGCGATATCTTTCACATGGTGTGGGCATGTACTCAGAATCCTCACCTTCCCCCCTCCCCCACCCCCACCCGAGAGGCATGGGAGACTGCCCTCCTCAACTGCTCCACACTGGAGTCCCAAAGGGCTCTGGTCAAGCGGGCGCGAGACGGGGCCTCGTCATGCGGTGTCCCGGACTAAGGATACCGACCATGCAGCAGGGTTATTTTTTTTTTAACCCTCAAGCTCTCTTTGATTAAAGTTTTTCACCACCACCACCAGAAATATCCGGGAACAAAGAGAATAAATCAGCCAACGAGAGAGGGCTGGGAGGCTACCCTGCTTGGACCTGGAGTCCCAGAGGGCTCTGGTTCAGAGAGCGCGGACAGCGGCTGCCGACAATGGTGTCCCGGAATAAGGACTGCCACCTAGGCAAGGAACCGATGAAGCCCTCAACTCGCCTCTAAAACCCACGTCCCAGCAAAAAAATTGGTACATTGTTCTTTTTTTTTTAGAAAAGGAAATGGTGCAGTATCTGTCTCACATATCTCGGCGGACACCCGAACCGCGCCGTAAGGGAAGGGAGGAAGGTGGGAGTGAAAGAGAGAAAGAGTTGCCGTAGTGAAGGGCTTCGGAATAATGCCCTGACATCGCACAGCATTCGGGCGCCTTTGCGTTTTGATTGATTGATTAAAAACATCTTTATTTGTTCAATATTCTCAGAACATGTGGGTGGGCCGCCTCGTCCGGTAGTCCACTGGCTGCTGCTGCTGCGCTGGCCCTCCCCACCAGCCAGTGCTGATGGTTAGGATTATCGCTGAGCAGAATAGCCTCCCACTGCTCCTCTGAGGGGTTTGGAATGGGGTCAACTAAGGGATTAAATTGGCATGCCCACACCATGTGGTAGAGGTTAGCTACCTCTCCACGGTGTGGGCACTGCGGAGAGTATAGTGTAGGGTACCACTGGGGTAACTTAGCTGGCGTTGGGTATGTGTTGGGATTTATGTGGTGTTGGGTACTCCTTTCTGGCCGTTCTGTATGGCGCGAGATTGTCAGCATACACTGCTAAACCTATCAGGTCACGGCACCCTTCATGGTCATCAGGGGGAGACGCCCGGTATAGAAGAGCTCGGGCATGCCTGTGAGCGGCTTCGTTTCCTCCTGGTAGTTCCAGGTGACCGCGGGAAACCAGATGCGTTTCGCCTCCATCAAAACGCGGCCACCGCAGCTGGGGTCGAAGCAGAGCTAAACTGTAACATGATGCAGAGATATAGAAAAACCTATTTGCTGATGGCTGCAGGTACTCTAGCCGGCTTTGGCGCGAAAATTCTTTCTTCGGTGCTACCATAAACTTGCCTTTATGTGCTGTTAAGTCTACTGAACTAGCTCGCCTGTTATGTTTTGACGTGACGCTCGAAGTGCTAAACTGTAACAGGGTGCAGAGATAAACTTAATTTATTTTTTTATTATTAGTACCTCAAGCACATCTCGAGCACATTATATCCACGAACCTAATGGCACATCTAGAATCTAACGACTTCTTTTATCCTCACCAGCACGGTTTTAGGAAACACCTTTCATGCGAAACACAGCTTGCCGAGTTCATACATGACTTACTCGAATCTATGGACAATAACCTTCAAGTAGATGCCATATTCCTCGATTACTCTAAAGCATTCGATCGCGTCCCCCATAACCACTTACTTCAAAAGCTTTCATTGCTAGGAATTCCCGCCAACCTAATCCACTGGATCGAAAATTTTCTTTCAGGACGCAAGCAGTTCACTTCCGCAAACGATAGCCACTCACCCTTCACCAGCGTAACATCAGGGGTCCCTCAAGGCGCTGGACTGTCACCGCTTCTATTCCTCATTTACATTAATGATCTCCCTTGTAACATAAACTCTAATTTACGGCTTTTTGCAGATGATTGCGTCATATACAGAGTTATTGAGGCGGCCAATGATTCATCTTTACTTCAAACCGATCTTAACACACTCGCGTCATGGTGTAATACGTCCCTCCTGTCGTTAAACATTAGCAAGTGCAAATCTATGTCTTTCACGAGAAAACGCACTATGAATCCGCATCAGTACAGCATTGGTTCACTTCTTGTCGACCCCACATTATCATACAAATATCTTGGCCTCCACCTAACACCATCACTATCATGGGTAACCCACATTCAAAACATTTGCGCAGAAGCCTCACGCACACTCGGCTACTTACGACGTAACTTGAAGGACGCATCCCCTGAAATAAAGAAACTAGCATACATGACATTCATTCGCCCGAAATTAGAATATGCGTCATCCATTTGGCATCCATCGCAAGCTTATCTCGCCGCCGACCTCGAAGCCGTACAGAACCGCGCCATCCGCTTTATAACATCTTCCTATTCAAGAAAAACCAGCATCACTGCACTGAAACAGTCCGTCTCCATTCCATCGCTCGTGTCACGCCGCATCATATCTCGCCTCTGTCTTCTGCATCATTTCTATTATCATCCGCGCTCACGCCACGCAAAACTAGAACCCCCCCATAGGACGTCTAGCCGCTTGAACCACAATCATAGCATCGCTCGCATCAACTGTCGCACGTTAGCACTCAGTTCTTCTTTTTTCCCGCACGCAATAGCTCTATGGAATGCCCTGCCAAACACCATTGTATCATGCACTAATCGCAAATCATTCCGTGAAATACTAAAGGACCATTTTTCGTGAGTGCAATCTTTTCAATTATATGTTGGGCTTGAGACAGACAAGTGTCCTTGCTTTTTTTCATTCCTTAGCCTTTGTTTACTCATGTGTTAAATTTTTTTTACTTGTTACATATTGTATAACCTTTTCGACGCCCCTTACCTGTTGTACATCTCTATTCCTTTTCAATGTTATTTTTTTTTCTTTCTTTGTAGTGTTCTTGTCTTGTTCGTACAAATCTTGAGTTTGCTCCCCCCTTATGTAATGCCCTCGGGCCTTTAAGGGAAAAATAAATGAAATGAAAAATGAAATGCCCCTTGGTGTGGGGTATTACGTGAGGGATGGGCATAATGTTCTAGTGAAGAGTGGTTCAATGGCAGTCTTGAAGGAGTGTGGGTCGGAGTGGGGCACAGCGTCGACAGGCAGTTTGTTCCAGTCCCGAGCGGTCTGAACAAAAAATGAACGAAGATAGACTGTGGTCTGTGCTGGGGGCGGATATACGGCTTTAGGATGGCTGGTTCGGCTTGATTGTCGATGAACTGTTAAGATTGCTGAAACATTCAGTGGCGTGTGGTAGAACTTGTGAAAAAGGCACAGCCTGAAGATGCAGCGTCGCTTTTCAAGATTAGTAAGATTAGCCCGTGATTCAAGTGCAGTGACACTGGAGTGATAGGAGTAGTCTGAGAAAATAAACTTGGCAGCGCGATTTTGTACAGCTTCGAGGGTGTTAGAAAGATTAGATTGATGGGGATCCCAGACTGAGCATGCGTATTCTATCTTAGGTCTGATAAATGTAAGATAAGCAAGTGTTTTTACGGATGCAGAGGCTATAGGCGCAAGTTTCGACGGAGGCAACCAAGAGTGCGATTGGCTTCGTTAGTAACGTTCATTACATGCTCTGACCAGGTTAGTGTATCTGAAAGGGTGACGCCAAGGTATTTGTGAGAGTGGACATATGAGATTACCGAGCCACAAATGGTGTAACTGGATGTCTGATAGTTTTTCCGACGCTGAAAAGAAAGCAAAGACGTTTTCTTAGTGTTTAGGCACATTAACCATTTGTCGCACCAAGTTTCAATCCGTTTAAGGTCATCCTGTAAAATTCTAGAGTCAGAGCTGGTATGGATGGGACGATAAAGTACGCAGTCGTCTGCGAAAAGGCGGATGTTAGAGGATATGTTACTAGGCAGGTCATTAATATAAATTAGAAACAGCAATGGTCTGAGTATTGTACCTTGGGGGACTCCGGAGAGGACTGGAGAAAAAGACGAGGACCGGTTGTTAGCGTACACAAATTGCTTTCGGTTCGTAAGAAAATTAGAGATGCAATTTAATACGGGGGATTGATGCGCAATCTTGAGAGTTTAAGTAGTAGTCTTTGATGGGGAACTTTATCGAAGGCCTTTTCGAAATCTAAGAACAGCGCATCTACAGGTATGTTCAAGTCTAGGTTAGAGCTTATGTCATTTATAAATCAAGCTAGCTCTGTATCACATGAGAGCCCCTTGCGAAAGTCATGTTGTCTAGGATTGAAAAAATTAAGAGATTTTAAAAATCTTATTATGTGAGAGTAGAGGACGTGTTCCATTACCTTGGAACAAACACCTGTTTATGAAATGGGACGATAACTGGAACAGAAATATGAAGGACCCTTTTTCGGGACTGGAACTATTTTGCCCACTTTCCAGTCTTCCGGCACCACTCCTGATGACAATGGCTGCTGAAAAATATTGCTAGGATCACACTTACAACAGTTTTTGTGCGTTTTAGTACTTTAGTGTTG